>NC_135435.1:17416654-18029154 GCF_051991255.1 Vanacampus margaritifer | reverse complement strand
TTGAGTCCTGCACATGCCGATTAAAATGGTAATGAAACAATATTAAGAGCCTTATTTATTTCATACAAGAATAATTAAATGACAATGCTTGGGAGTCCCGGAGAGAGGATGCAGTCTTTGAACAGCCACAGGAAGAGCATTAATCATGAAATGACCACACGACGCAAAGCTAGCTGCCTATTATATATATTTTGTTACTGTAAATCCAGAGGTGTTTTATGATTTTGCATTTACACACCACTGTAATGGATTTGAAATTAAACTCAAGATCCAAAGAATACGACATCACGTTGTTAAAGGTAGGACATGATATATGTGCTAATTTCAATGTCAACGTAAAAGCTGGTGCTAAAACATAGTCGGTAGCATATATCATTATATGTTATTATAAAAAGACATGCTAATTACAAGTTTTCTTGAAAAGCTGAACAAAAAATGGCTTTATGCGCATCAATCAACCGTAAAACTTAAAAAAATATATGCTGTACTTTCTTTGTGTGACAGCTTTTGTTTCTGACTATAATGTTCCAGCAGTTTTTTTTTTGATATATTTCATGCATCCCACATGAGACATTTAAGACATTTTTCACAAAACCTTTGATGATGATTGGTCCGCTCTTCACCCCGCTGCATGGGGACGAGCACACCATCTTGGTGTAAACAAATGGTGTCCAAACTATGATCTGGGGGCCAGTTATGGCCCACTATCCACTTTTAAGTGGCCCGCGGCATATACTTAAAATGATACCTGCTACAAATAAATTGGTTTTATACTGTACAGCTTTTCTAAATATCGTTGCTGCTATGAGAAAAACATTTGTGTCCATTTTTTTTTTTTTTTTACATTTTTACATTTTTGATATGTCTGCATTCAGTTTCATCCCAAAAAGGTAAAAAAAATTGCAAAAATAAACATAAGTGTTTTTCCACATAGCAGTGCCAATTTACAAATTAACAATTTACAAAGAAACCAGTAACAACATTTCTCTTTCTAACACTGCAATGGATAAAGAGTTTTTGTATAAATTGAAAATGAAAAATGTTTTCCTTCACTTTCTGCTCTGTGTCAAGGTCCAAATTGTAAAAATATCACACAAATGAATGCTTGAAAAATGGTGATCTTACGGCATATTACTCCTGTCTTTGTTCTGAATGTAGAATTTTCTGTCTCAAACACCCCAAACTCTTGTACAATCCTAAACGATTCGCCTTATAGAAATCTGGTCGCATAGCAATTTTGCAATAAAAATTAATGTATAAACAATATGCAATTGCTTGATTGACTGATTTTGGTGTGCTTGATATAGTTAAATAAAATTTAAAAAAAAATCAAAGTAGCTCTTGAAACCTTCAAATTTATTTTGTATGCGGCCATGGAAGAAAAAAACGTTTTGACACCCATGGTGTAAACAAATCCACCATTACACACTTTCCCGCTATTAAAAATAAACATGAAACACTTTTAGAAAACCATTGCTCGGAAGTGTCTGGCTTACTTTAGATAAGTGTTAGTGTATCTCAACATGAAGCATATTGTGTTACTGCTATTTTTGTTTTTGTATTAGAGTTCTACTTTTTCTTTTGTATCAGTACATGCTGTGAAGATGACAAGTTATTTGTTGTTTGGCAAAGTATTAGGAGTTACAGATTATTTTAACTTCCTCTTGCTGGGATTTGACGCCCCCAGGGGATAATTGAGAGACTAGCTTAATCTAATTCAGGACTTAAATTCACTACGATTATAAAATGTTGTGCCTGTAGAAAAGCAGCATTATTTTTACTTGAAAATAATTGGTTGGGGAACCAACCATGGGTGGGCTACATCCCAGGAAACTACAGCACTCTCTTTGACTGTATACCAGTGTTTTGTGGAAAACACTACTTCACTTTTATATTTTTTATGCAGGATCGTGAGAGCTCGGCGGCAGCAATGAATACACATAGACTGATATACTGTGCTAGAATAATTGTGCTCTTTATTCCCCGCAAACAGCAATCAACACACTTCAACGCTAAGCAGCATAATATAATCATCATCAGCGCTTACCTTGACACTAGACCGGAGAGCCGACGGTCCGGGTAGAACAAGCTGCTTAACGGCTGGGCGAACGTACGCTTCCCTCAGCTGACTCTACCAAAACCGTGTGCCGCTCCGTCTTTTATTCGTTAACAATAAGGGCTGAGCGTGAGAAACCGGGCTGGCCAAGCCCTCTCCCAGGCACCCTCGAAAACATGTTTCCGAAGCAGGGAGGACTATAGTATAAACAAGCCATTCAACTTAAGAGTTCCCAGGTTGATTCCGCCCTTGTGCCTAGATTGTTGGACACCTGGACTCGTACAACAGTTCAGGACAACAACATATCCTTATATAAGAGGTTACATGAGGACATATCAAACCATGGTTATTTTCCATTCAACCAGATATACTCACAAACAAGAAAGGAAGTGAGAAACACAAACACTCTGGATAGTACCCCAAAAGAACACTAGTGGATCCAGTGGGGCCATTTCTATAATACAAAGTCAATATTGTAGGAGAGTGTTGCATAAAAGCAGAAACGGTTGCCTTTTGTTCAAACTCCTGTGACTTTTTGTCTTCTACAGATGTGTCGGTGAGTCTGCTATCACTTGTCGTGACAGCCTGCGGCTTGGCTCTGTTTGGGGTCTCCCTGTTTGTGTCTTGGAAGCTCTGCTGGATACCATGGAGGGAGCGTGGTCTCTCCCCCACAGCCAAGGAGCCCCACGGGGGGCACCTCAACCCAGCCATGAGCCCTTTACCCTCACAGCCTGTCCCGAGGCAGCCAGTCTACACGGCCGTGGACCCCCCGGCCCACACCCGCCGTGAGTCGTCCCACTGCTCCATCGCCAAGGAGCCAACTCCGATGGCATCGGTTGTATCTGTGGAGGCTCCGGTAACTCCTGTATCGCCCCCTCCTGTTGCCCTGGCCGCACCGGAGGCCGCCATGAAGATCAGTCACACATCTCCAGACATTCCACTAGATGCCCAGGAAAAAAGTCGGGAAAACGGGGTTCATACCAACCCTCGGTTTCAGAGACAGACGACAGAACCCTCATCCTCCGGACACTCCATATCAGAAATTGGGTCAGTTATTGTATCAAATATATTTTTAAATGTGTAAACCCTTAGTACTTTTGTCACTGGTTTTCAGGTCATGTTTTATCATATAGGGGGTGGACCACAATCCTGTATATTTTAGATGTTTCCCGCAGGATCATTATCAGAGCAGAGCTTGCTAATGAGCTGATCATTTGAGTTGCCCACCTCTGATATAGATCAAAGGATAGAGGAAAAATCTGAACGAAATAACAAAGGACAAATTCAAGCATGTGTTCAGCAGGTGGGTATTTATAAGGGCGTGGTGAGGATTTAAGTTAGGAATCTTCAGCCAACCAAACAACTTTATTTATAAAGCACTTTTCATACATCATAATGCAACTCAAGGTGCTAAACAATTAAAACATCTTCAATACAATAAAAATGAAAAACACCCATCCCCTCAACAATAACATACAAACATGGAGGGGCACAGAGAAACCATGTGAGGAAAAGCACCCAGGAAACCCTGGAGCTAAAAACTAAAAAAAAAAAAAAAAAGCTAAAAGAAAACAGAATAAAAGGCAAAAACTAAGCTAAAAGACAAAATGCTAAAAAGGAACTGGGAACTAAAAAAAATAAATAAAAAGACAGACTCCTACTTCACTCTAATGATGTTCGCTGTTGACCTTCTTTGTCCACAGACAGGGCTCCATCCGCCGGCATATGAACTTGTCAAACCCCGACTTCAACGTGGCCCAGTTCCAAAGGCAGGACTCGCTGACCGGAATGGGCCTTGGCCTTGGACGCCTCAAACCTGAGCTCTACAAACAACGCTCTCTGGAAGGAGACGACGGAAGTCACAGAGGCGGAGGATGCGGGTGCCTCCATTTCATCCTCAAGTTTGACTGTGACCTGGAGCAGTTGATAGTTAAGATCCACAAAGCAGAGGACCTCCCAGCCAAGGATTTCTCTGGAACCTCTGACCCTTACGTTAAGATCTACCTGCTGCCTGACCGGATGACCAAGCATCAGACCAAGGTTCACCGCAAGACGCTAAACCCTGTGTTTGATGAGGTTTTCTTGTTTCCTGTGGCCTACTCAGAGCTTCCTACACGAAAGCTGCACTTCAGCGTCTATGATTTCGACCGATTTTCACGACATGACATTATTGGCCAAGTGGTTGTGGACAACTTCCTGGATCTGGCAGATTTCCCACGGGAGACAAAACTCTGCCGGGAAATCAAATACGTCTCCACGGTGAGTAATTAAAGGCTTTAAAAATGAGGCAGCGTTAAAAATTCCAACTTTGTTTTTAATCTAGAGCTGAAAACAATTCTTCAAATCTTTACAGCCACAAAACTATCTTTTAGCTACAGCGCCATCTGCTGAGACCTCCCAGGAAAATCTCCAGTAAACGCAGAACTGAAAAATAACCGCGTGAGATATTATTGTGACTCGATTTTGAAGTCATATTCCTGTGCCCGAGCTCAAGTTCAAACATGCAAGCTTGGTGCAAATTATGTACCCTAATAAGATGTAGAAATCGGACGTCAGACAACAATAGAGGAATCCATTGTGAATGTAAAACCTGAATGAAAACATTGCATAATCAATATTTCATCCAATCAAAGGGACTGAGAGAAAAGACAATTAAACTACCCTTAAAAACTCTCATTTTCTTTGATTAATGCAGTCTGTGATACACAATCAATAAGACACAGATGTTCCTAATTAAAAAGGGACCCATTTTAGTAGCTCTCTGCTGTAAACTGAAAAACAGAAAATTAGAGGTGGCAAGAGATAGATTTGGACACACTTGAGCTTGGAATCTCAGCAAAGACATTTTAACAAGCTTGTAGTAGACTCTCATGTGCAGACAATATATTTTATTTTATTTTTTTTGTCACTCAGAGAGGTATCCATTCAACCGTGATTATTATCTGCACTGGTATAGCGATACACTGCATCATACTGCGAGGAGGTTCTAATATTTTGGTCACCTGAATCGGGTACATGAGAGGGTGAAAATATATGCTGTAGTGCAGTTATGATTCGCAGCAATAATACACTTTTTTTTGTTTGCTGAATACATCCTAATAGTGTCAATCAAAACTGAGGATTATCTTTAGAAAGATACGGCGAGTGTATTTTATATTGTGTTAACTTGGTGAACCTAACGTAGCCAATTAAAAGGCATTTTGGAATTTTTAAAAAATATAATTGATTTAAAAAAATTTGAATTTGAATTTGAAAAATTAAAAAAATAAGAATAAAAAGAGAGAGCAATGTCAAATTGGTAAAATTACCGAATGAACAATACTGAGCTCTCCAGAAAATAAATAAATAAATAAAAAAATATATAAAAATATCTATATATATATATATAGAATTGATTAAGGACATGATTATCAACATAACAAAAACATTAACAAATAGAACACAATTTAATTAATTGTGGTCTATATTTGTGCGTACATTTTTCAATAGGCATAAAATGCCAATGTGAATTGGAGTCTTCAAACAATTAAATCAAATTAAATATCTGAAACACACAAAGACCAGAGGAAGCAATAGGGGCTGTGTAAAGAAGTCATTAGCAACAGCTTAAACATACTTTTTTTGTGCTTGGCCTCAATGGAAGGAAAAGGAGTAAAAGCTGCCCCCCCCGTGTAATTGCAAGATCTCATTTATTGAAATTACAACCAAAAGCAATCAAACTACACAGTGCATTGGCTGAGTATAATGTCTCCAAAAGACTTTGAGTGCATTTTGTATCCACACAGGGAGCTGTTGCTGGCTCGGAAGGGCCAGCCAAATATGTTTGCCTGCTTAATTGGGCCAGGCTAATATCAATAACTTCTTATTGATATCAATCCCAATTTTTTCAGCACTTCCAAATGTAATCATGAGATTTTGTCACATTGGGATGCATTATGTAAATTTGGTCATATTTGTTTATGGTCATTTTCTACATCATGGTGAACCATCCAAAACTGAGTGTGTGCTTAAGGCAATTTTATTTAAATATTTGCTAACATACTGTATGAGGCTGTTGATCCTGACATCAAATTTTGTGAGTAGCAGTAGGATTTCATGGTCTCACATTCATCTGAATGCTCATATCCGTATCATTACAGCTGGCCTCTAAAAATACTGTTTATTCATTAGTGCCTCTAAAAATAATCGGCACAGTCAACTTTGAGTGTGCTTCATCCAGACCATGAAAGCACAATGCGTGCATTTGCGTTTACACGGAGGCAGCGTCAATGAGGATGAATAATTATAGAGTGAGCGCAGATGGATGTCAATGTCAGACACATTTGTCATCTTCAATTCTCTAATATTACTTTGTGATGGCTGCTGACCTTTATCCCTGGTGTAATCTTATTTCGTATTTGATTCATATTAATCTATTGCCTTTTGTTTATTGGAGCGTCAATAGTATGAGCTCCCAAAAAGTTGATCGAGATGTTGTTCTCAGAGACTTGAGCAGTTATTGATTTTGACAATACTGAATTGTGTGCAAAATGTGAATTGATGTTTGCTTATGGGCGTTGCCATTTCCCCCATGTTGATAGTTAATCGGTCCTACAATAGAATAATAGCATGTGTCAGTGGCATATGATTGGCTGTCTGGTGCTTTTCAATCATATGATGATGTGTTTTCGTTACCATTCCTGGAAGCTCAGCTCCGGCACACACACAAATACACGCACAGCACAGACTGTTGCACGCGCAAAAGCCAACACAGTCTTTGTAAATACTGTACAGTACATCCCAGCAAGAGAATTAGTTGCAGCCATCGGCAATTTCAGCAAATTCAATCGAATGGAGAAAAATTAGAGGGTAATTGCTGCATCAATATTTCCTGTGACGCCGACCATATTGTGTGTTTCACTGCCAGATTTTACAATCTGTTATAGCAAGATGATTGAGAATGCCTTCACTTAAGCACAATTTTGCTCATATGATATATGCACTTATTGTCACTGTATCCATTTTATAATGACATTTCAGGTGCTCGTCTCAATAAAACACAAGTTTTAAATAATAAAGTATAAATGAATATTCTGAAGAAAAAAAAAGGTAAATACAAATAAAAAAAACTCCTTTGTTTTGCACGGACAAATTGACATATTAAATATTTTTTCATTAAAGGAGACAGTATGTAAGATTTAGTGCCAACTAGTCATCTCCCTCTGCTTTGCTCTCACTAATTTTGGCTAGCTTCTACCGCTAGCTGCTCCTGTTAGCCACTCCAGCTAGTTTTTGCTAGCCATTCTTGCTCGCTAGCTCATTCGCTCGCTTACTCCAAATAACAATTGGTAGTAATAAGTGTTTAGTTTATTTAAAAAAAACAAACATTAAACAGAACATTAAAAATGGCTGCACCAGATTTAGCACAATGCTAATTTTGAACTGTAGTCCCCAAAGAATACAGAACAAAGTTAAATTACATTCAAGCAACATGCAAATACAAATACTGTGCCATCAAATTGCAAGTCTTGAAGTGCTGAGTTATAAAGTGCAACAGTTTTTTAAAAATCTATTACAAAAGCAAAATCCAATCCAGTGAAGTAGTGGTTATAGTAATAGCGGCAATTGTAGCCATCAGACAGTATCGTATGAGGTGCCTCTGTGAGGCACCGGATGTTCACCACTAAATGGCACTAAATACTATAAACTGTCTTTTTAATACTTCACACACAACTTCTTAAAGTCTTGGTGAAAGCTGTTATTTCCAGCTACTAGTTTCTACGGGGTTTGTTGCTAAATGTAGCCCTCGTGTGTAAACGTAAACGCAAGCGTCAATAAAATGCGAAGAAAGGGCAAAATAGATAACCAAACACAAAGAAAGATTCTGATAAAGATTATCAAACCTACAATAATTTCTGGAAAAACATAAATAAAAATAAAACAAGTATGTTAATGTGCTGCATAAATTCCATGGAGTAGGATTATAAATAATGAAGGGTAATTAAATACCATCATCTGCTTCTGTAGTTGGCAGAATACTACAAGCGCCTTCTCTCCCCACTTCTTTTTGCATCTTAGCCAAGAAGATGCCCTATTTTTTTGTTATTTTTTGTGGTAGAGTGCCCATGAGATTAACCGCAGTAATGCTTTGGCTAAGACTCAAACACCTGGCTATAATTTATTGAGCTATTGCCAAGTGTGCATCAGTATAGCGCCTTGAAATGCCCACTTGCACAAGTGAAATTCCACCTTAAAAATGTTTTTGCCTCGTCACGTCCAACAAATTATTGAAGCATTTCAGAGCAAATCAGACAACAGTTTCCCACCAGATATATTTGTGTGCTGCTTCTCACCTCTTCTCTGAGTTATTTTAAGAGCAAGTGATAAGTGTGCTTCTGCCTTTCTTCATCCTAACATACCGCAAGTCTCCATTTGTGGAGAAACAAGAGCATGCCCTAATTAAAGCACATTCTCACATCCCTGCACACTTAGCCAATGCCATAAAAACAGTAGTAATGACCGTTTACCTATATTTAATATCAATCATATGATTTGTGATTTGTCTTTTTCTTTCGAATCTTTTAGGACAACGTGGACCTGGGTGATCTAATGTTTTCTCTGTGTTACTTACCAACTGCCGGAAGACTGACCATCACAATGATAAAGGCTCGCAATCTGAAGGCCATGGACATTACGGGTGCATCTGGTAATTTACAAGCCTCATTCTGTTTACATGACTTGCTTTGACTTGTGTTCTGAATCTGTTTGAATATGGTCTTAAAAAAAACTTCCAGATCCATACGTGAAGGTTTCACTCATGTGTGACGGTCGAAGACTGAAGAAGCGGAAGACCTCCACAAAAAGGAACACTTTGAATCCAGTCTATAACGAGGCCATTGTTTTCGATGTCCTCCCTGAGAACATAGAGCAGATCAGCCTGTTGATTGCGGTGATGGATTATGACCGGTGAGAAAAGTGGCTTTGACTATTGCAAACTTGGCAATCACACAACATGTTGACCTTCTTTCCTTGTTAGTCACTTTTAATATTGTATACCACAATGCAGCTGTTGACCAAACATTATTGTCTTGTCTTTGCCCCTGTGTGCACAGAGTCGGTCATAATGAGGTCATCGGTGTGTGCCGCGTTGGCAACGATGCAGACAACCTCGGTCGGGACCACTGGAGTGAAATGCTCACGTACCCACGAAAACCTGTCGCCCACTGGCATCCTCTTGTGGAGGTGATGACTTGAATAAGATCCGCCTTTTATGTGTGTCTATGCAAGCAGCAGGACTGACATTTTCAGTATTCTAACATTTGTTGAATACAGCGAAACCTCGGTGTTTGAACGTCTCGGAACTTGTACAAATCGGACTTCGTCCAAAAAATCGCGCCGTTGTAACTACTTCCGTAAATACTGGCACAAGGACCCCCCCTTAGCTGTTCAACAACGTGCCTGATGCTAAACAGCGCACAAGGACCCCTTGGTAGTCTAACAATATGCCCAATGTAAAATACACTAACTCAGCACTAATATAAAGCATGCATTCATTAACATAGCATTTTTCATCCACTAAGGCAATCACATCACAACAAAAAAAGGTAAGGTATTTTTTATTGTTTAAATACTGTACAGGGTGTACATGTTTTTTACATAAATAGTAATTAAAATAGGAATTTTCTGTTTTTGGAGCTTGGGAACGGATTAATTGCATTTACATTATTTCCTATGAGAAAAAATGTTTTGGAGGGTGAACAATTTGGACTTTGAACACTTCTCAGGAATGAATTGTGTTCAAACGCCGAGGTACCACTTAAAAATGCTAGAACGGAACCTAAAAATTCAAACGAAATAGTAATTAAAATAGGAATTTTCTGGTTTTGGAGCTTGGGAACGGATTAATTGCATTTACATTATTTCCTATGAGAAAAAATGTTTTGGAGGTTGAACAATTTGGACTTTGAACACTTCTCAGGAATGAATTGTGTTCAAACTCCGAGGTACCACTGTACTTAAAAATGCTAGAACGGAACCTAAAAATTCAAACGAGCCACTCGTACAACCTGACCAAAATGTTTGGGAGAATTAGTCCTCAAAAGTTGTCCAGGAACGTGCCCTTTTCGTCACACATGAGATTTTAGCAAGACAACAATAGCCAGTTTTCCAACCAATTGTTTTGAATTTTTTAAGCGTATTTACTGAAAATGCGCAAAACGGACATGCGATTTATGCCCATTTCAATCTGTTCTTTTTTTGTGAATATTAAAAGGCGACTCTGCCACTGTAGGTGGCGGTATACACCATAGAGATGTGATCCACCAGTAATTTAAAAGAAGAAGAAGACCAGGAAGTGACTGCGCCGTGCAATGACGTCGTATGAGTTTTCTTTTGTAATTCTTGATAAATCGTAGCGTTTCTTTGCTGTTTTCCATCTATATTCGCTTCTTTAATTAATTCCAAAAAGATTTATGTTTCGTCGTCCCCCCAAACATACCCTACTTTATCGTCCGACATTGCTTTGGGACTACAAACGTACGTGTGATGTAATATCTGGTCAAAACATAGCCAAAATTCACATTCTCCTTTTTTTGATACGCTCTAAGCGTAAAAAAAACAACTTTTTTTTTTTGCGAATTTTGGGTCCTTTTTCAAATTTCTACCATTTCCATTCAGTTGAATTTTTGCATTTCTTGAAATTTCGAATAAAAATGGGTGGATGGAAACCCGACTACTGACATCATCAGTAATAATAATCTTTCTATTTACATTTCAAAGAATAGCTTAACAATGAACTAGTTCATACATTTGTACAGGAAATTGCAGACTAGATGATGAGTATGGGATGCCGAGTCTTTTATTCTTTTTAAAGGTAAAATGCGTGCATCTAATGAAGTGGCCATGCAGTGAGTCCATATTGGCAATGTGCAGAAAATGTCCAAGTAAAACAAATTGAAGTCTGGTCTCGGTGGACGTATTTTAGAGTCTAACCTCGGGGAAAGAGGTTCAAGTGTTTTGGCTCTGGGGAGACAGCTTGAAGTGGAGCGAGAGAAAAAGCTCTCTCTGCCAGGCTTGGCTTTAATTCCGAAGCCCATGCCTTTGAATTAATTATCTGCAAAATCGTGGCAGTCTTTTGTCAGAAGGAAAAGAGGGCGTTAAGAGAATTCATCACCTCATTAACTTCCTTAATGAGAAAGGGTAGACTGCTGGTCAGATTCTATTGTCAGTGTGAATGGTGGCAAGTGGACCTCCTAAGTACAGGGAAAAAAAAAGCAGGCATACAGTACACTTTATTTCTTAACTAGAACTTTCAACTCAACAAATTGCTTAGGGATACTGTGACTGAGCTGAAAATGTCCCCAAAAGTGTTTCCTCCTTTTTTTTTGTATTTCAGAACCAGCAAGTGCCAAGGTTGAGAAAATGAATACCTCACTCATCCGAAAGAGACACATAACATTTGATTGAGCTTAAGTCCTTGAGAGATGGCACAGCTATGCGGTCCTTTCATAAAACTGCTTAGCAAAGTGAGCAGTAAAAAGCGTAAGAAAAAAAAAAAGTTTCATTAAGTGTAGAAGACTGACTCACACATGATAGCATTAGTTTGAATGGTTGGCTTTTAAATGTCAGTCAATAAAAAATGGAATTAAATAGCTGGACTTGAAACAAGCAACTAGAGAAAAACAAAAAAACAAAAGAGTGGTGTCGCAAAAGAAAACATGGTGAGACAAAAAGACCGAACAGGGAAGAAGACCAGCAAAAAAGCAATTGAGCAAGTGAGCTCAATGAAACTCGTTGAGACCAAGCTCGCAACATCATTAATAGCATCTCATGTTTTGTACTTATCAAAAAGCTCCCTGCTTTCCTCCTGGCTTGTACCAGTTACGTCATTTTAAATTGTTATCAGTGTTCTTATTTTAAATAGCGCGGTGGGAAACTAATGAGAGGGAAAAGCAAAGACAAAGCCTTGTCATGATTTGGCCTAAGGCAAGATGAGATGGTTTTTCTTGCACTGGAAATACAATCAACTTTCTATGGTCAGGTCACATCGCTGTTAATAGAAAAAAAAGATGGTGTGCAATTTTCTTATAATAGTCACATTTTGTTTGAATTAACCATAAAAAGAGAAAAATAGAAATATAATCTGTAGATTTCAAAGGCCTCCCCTTCGCAGTGGCTGCAGTAATACAGCAAACAACCACCAGGTAGCAGTAATGATCCTTTGACTTACATATTATTGACCTCAACAGTGGCCTAGCAAATGATACATTCTGTAATCATGTCCAGTTAGACATTTAAAAAAAAAAATAATTAAAAAAAAGGGGAAAAAAAGCTATGTTAAGAGCCATTTTTGTCATCTGGAATTAACGCAGGTCTGTCATATTCTCCACTATTAATCCACACTTTTACATCACTACTGTATTATCAAAATGTGTCTGCAATTTATCATGAGGGTGAAAAAGGCAAGCTCCGGAGCAGAGGACGATTTAATTGACACAACAAAACATTTGAACGATTCTGTCATCTCAATCTCAACAAGCTCGAACATTGATAAAAATGGCATAGCTAGCCACTATAGCCAGCTAGCTAGCTGAAGTTTGCTGCTCTAAATTTAAAATGTTTGTTTGCACCCGTGATAGCCAAATACTGGTTTGCCCGGTTTATTTATAGCAGACATGTTCAGTTTAATCCAACTTTTCTTCACAATACATTCATGAAAAACCTTTCGTCACAGTATCCTTCATTTCAAGCGGGTTAGCACTTTTGCTAACGCTACATGCTAACGAGCCAAGCTCAATAACAGCATAGAGGACCAACAACAATTGAGACACAAAAGTTAGTTTTGAGCTAAAAGATGAGGGGAAAACACCTAAATAGCTGAATGTCTCATGAATGTAAGAAATTGACACTCAAACACATTTTTGTGTAAATCATGTATACTTGCGCTTAGGCTTTGCCCAAAAAATATTCTCAATAAAACAATAAGTACAATGCCTTTTTAGTTCTTGATGTATTAATGTGTGTATAATGTTTGTTGGCAACTATATTTTAAGAGAAACATCTCATGAAGTAAATAAAAGGCACGATGGGAACGTATTGCACATGTTCAGCAACATGAAAGTGTGAAAAGTGTTTTCAATTAAATCTATTGGGGGGTTTGAATGGAAATGAAAGACCCGTTCTGGCCCAAATTCAGAGCTAAAGCACTGTTAAAAACACAATATTTGGAAATAATCCAAATAAAAACCAGTGATCTGGCTCTGAATTAAAAACAAAAACAAACAAAAACTCCAGTGAAATGTCAACTATGAAGTACCCCCTTGGTTGGGAGTTTTGCTTCCAGGCCGGTCAAGTGTTATCTTTGATGAGTCACTATATTTGCCTGTGAATACCGCAACATTTATACTACCAATATTTTCATTCTGTGCTTTTTTTCCCTTTCTTTTTTTTGCAGTACCAGGGGACCACAGGTAGTAGCCAGGGAGGATCCTGTAACTCTCTGAAGGCACCTCCCTCTCCATAGCCCAGAATAACATTTTATGTAACATCTCGACAGGCCCTGGGCTCAGCCTTGTGCTGCTGTGGATTACTGCACATGCACAATGGAGAGAATAGTGCAGCCAGCCAAGATGATTCGGGATGGAGAGAGACACAACTGGATCAGTTGCATGTTGAATGATCACATTGATGGATGTTTTGTTTTTTATAATGTTCCATGAGAAAAAAAAAAACGGCATACGAAGACATCCGTCGTCTGTCTTCCTGGGTTTACACGAGTCACTGTTTTTACATTGTCTTGTTATTTGTCTTTATCTGAGGTGAGTCTGTAATTGCAAAAATGTTCTTTACAACCAGTCAAACTGCCTTTTCTCCTCTTTCATTTGGTGGTGATTGGTGCATGAGGTCTTGCTTATTGGGATATCTCCCCTTGTTTGTTTGTTTGTTTGCCTCGACTTTGGGCTTTTTATGTGTTGTTCTGTTTGTTGACGTGTAGTGGAAGTTGATTTCTCAAGAAAGTGTTTGTCAATGAAGAAAAAAAAAACAACTAAATATTGTCAGTAAATATGATGAAATCAAAAATAGCCATTTTCGATCCAATTTTACAAGCATAATTTTTCTCTTCAAATTGATACATTTGTTTTTTTTTAATGCTTTGACACGTTAAAAACTCACATGCACTCGTTTACCTAGCAGATTTGAGAATATTTCAAATAATAGGCCCACTTAAAAAAATAGATAATGATACAAGAAGAAAAAGTCAATACTTGGGAACGAATCTTAATATTACAAACATAAATCTTAATTAAGATTAAGACGATGGATGACGTCTCGTTACATACTTGCAACAACGGATAAAGTTGGTGGGAGACGGTGGCTGCTGGGTACATATGTGTTTATATACGTATATACAATATAAGAGTAGACCTCAAATATTGTGATTAACAATAACCCAATAACAAAAGGCCTTCTAAAATTAGTGTATCACAAGAAAAAAATTCTCTGATGGAGCAGCTGCTTCTAGAAGCAGATTGTGAATTCCAAAGATTAGTTTAAACCCTAAATCCTGGAATCACATCACAGTCATCCCTTTCAATGCTCCATCTGATGGATCTCAGCCCTGGCACTACGGACACAATCAAATGTGTTATTCATAATTTGTCGAGATGTTGTCCAACCCTAAAATGGTTGTCTTATGATGAACTTGTGTTTTGGTTCTTATTTGCATGCAAACATGAAATGGCTGAAGGTGATCCTATTGTTGGTCTGGAAAATAATAGCAGATTTTTCCCCCTCATTGTAATCAATTCAAGAATGACTGGATATGATTGAACATCAACACATTCTTTTTTTCTCTTCCAATTCCTTGTCATGTGAACTAACAAATGTTCTTTTATCTACCTAAAATGTTTTGAGATTGCCACGTCTCTCTACTGTGCCTATGTGGATGTTATTTTTTAGGCTAGTGCTGTTCTGTTTTACCTGTTTAACGGAAAGCAGTTACAATAAAGCGTCGTAATTGCAATCAGATGACTTTCCGTCATTTTTATTCGCAGACACTACATTATACAGACGCTCCCCTACTTACGAACATTCGAGTTACGAACAACGTTACATACGAACAGGTCTGCGCGCATGCGCGCATGTCAAAAAATGTTCGGAAAGAGATGCTGTAAATTCGATTTTTTATTGCGCACCTTTTTCCGAGTACTGTAGTGCTTCTTTCCGCCGCTAATACCGACGCTTGGCGCTGTGAGAGCTCACCCAGCATTGGAGGCTCAGCAACGTGTCGAGGAGGAGGAAGAAGAAGAAACGCCTGTCGCTCATAGATAAAGCCATCGCACTCTTCGAGCAGCAAGACCCAAATATTGAACGTTGCACAAAGGTTGCAAATCAATTGAATGATGCCATACAGTGCTACCGCATCATTTATGAGGAAAAAAGAAGAAAACTGTGCAATTGTAGTTAGATCGCTTCTTTCGGCCAGTTTCTAGTAAATCCTCCAAGGAAGATACTCATCAACCCTCATCTTCTTCTCCTCGACCCTCAACTTCTTCCTACATTGAAGTTACGGAGGAGGAAGTAACTTTTGAAGCTCATTACAGCGACGACGAAGAACCTCTCATGATATAAAATCCTCCTCCTCCTCCTCCTCCATCAAATCCTTAAGCATCGAGTACATCTTCCAAAAGTAAGTTAAACTTCATTTTATTTATCTTATTACGTACATGTACATACTGTGTGTGTCTCTCGCTCTCTCTTTCTAACATACGTAGTACAGTACTGTACGTATTCTCTTTAAACATAAATTATAATACAAAATATAGCAATGAAGCAACTTACGAACAAATTCACCTTACGAACGATCGCTCGGAACGTAACTCGTTCGTAAGTTGGGGAGCGTCTGTACTTGAAGGTTTGAAATTAGAGAATGGAGGCATACTTTGACATTTGTTTTATTACACTGAAATGCCATACAAACAAATACTCGTACCGTGGGGAACATTTTCTATTTGTTGTGTAAGGTCAAAAACTTACTGACCATTATAAAATATATATCTAACTTTTTTTTTGTGTGCAACATTTGAAGTACTGCTGTAATGTTAATTAAAAGTTTCCCACTGTTATATATCAACCAGACAAGGGATATTACATAACGCTGTCCTTTGAAAAGTCAAACTGAAATCTGAAGACTAAATTTCAGAATTAAATCAGAATTTATAAGTTACTGGAAAAAATTCTAAATATTAAAACATTTAAAAAAAAATAATGTGCAAGTGTACCTAATGTTGTGGCCAGTGAATGCACATCTGAGTTCAATTAACAAGTGAGCTGTTTCATCTTTGGCTCTCATTGATTTTAATGATCAGATCCAGATCTTCATGAAGGCATCTTTGGTTCGCTTTAGTGTGTCAGATTGCCACATGAATAATCCCGTCATACTTAAGTCAAGGGTCTCCTCATGCCGTGGACAAGTCTGGCCTTTATGCGTCCGCACAAGCTTGTTAATAACCATGACCTTGACCTCTCCGCCTTTTTTGACTTCTGATTAGACTTCGGCCTGTCTTTTCATAGCGAATAACGTGCACAAAAAAATAGGGTGGACGTGCTATTATTTTTCAAGCACAAGATGTGTGTGGGTTGCTTGTGAACATCTCATTAGTGAGTGTTGCATATGATATGACACCCGTCTGCGTTAAATAGTAGCCAGCCAGGATGAAGCAAACAGAGGTGAGAGTGTTTCTTTGCACAACATCTTACTTGGTGGTGTAATTATCTTGTCTGAAATTTACTCTGTATAGTCAAAAACACTGCAGTGGCAGAGAAGTCAGCATGACCTCTCAAACTATTAATACATAATACAACACATCAACTTGTTTTTCTACCTCTTATCCAGGATAAGTTTCATTACCGGTTCTGCGGTCATCATATTTTCCATCTTTGGTGGTCAAAGATGAATGATGTAGTCAATGTTGAGAAGTTACCGATGCGGTCAGATGTAAATGTGTGGGGTACGCTCCAACCGCCTGTTTTAGCTAAAGATATTAACAAGCTTTCTCCGACAACAACAAAAAAACTTTCAAAAATATATAAGTTACTTTCATATACTGATAAAATGTCTTTACCCATCTCGAAATGGGAGACAGACTTGTCTATAGCACCGGAACCTGACTTTTGGATTCAAGTTTGTGAAAACGCATTTAAAATGACAAAACACACAAATTTACAACTTATCCAATATAAAATTATTCATAGAACATACATTACTCAATATATGATGAAGAAAATGGGACTCTCAGACTCCGACATTTGTCTCCAATGTTTACAAAACACTACAGACACTTATGTTCATGCTTTATGGTTATGTACTCCGGTTATGTATTTCTGGACTAAAGTCTTAGAAAAACTTTCCGCTATTTTGGACTGACCTTTATCTCCAAACTTGTGTTTGCTAGGTGACCTAACAACAACTGACTTACCACATAAACAATTTCAATCTACACTTGTAGCCCTTACTATCGCTAAAAAAAACAATTCTTGTTAACTGGAAAAATAAACAAACTCTGAATATCGACCAATGGTCTAACCTCTTCATAAATCACATTTTAATGGAAAAAATATCTGCCTCAAATAAAAACCAAATATCAAAATTTATAGAGACATGGTTTACGTATGTATATAGAATTTTTTAACCTAATTCTGGTTACTTAATTCTGTCTGTTAGCGAGAGCCACTATATCGTGATAACTTACATTGATGTTTCTGCATTTGGCAATTTATTATTATATTATATTATTAGTATGGGATTTTTTTTAATGGGCTTTAGGTGAACTGATGAATACACACACGCACGCACGCACGCACGTACACACACACACACACGCACACACACACACGCACATACACATACACATACTCACCCACATACAAAAAAAAAAAAATATATATATATATATATATATATATATATGTATATATATTTAAAAAAAAAATTAAAAAAATTAAAAAAAGAGAGAAAAAAACCCAAACTTTTATTTATTTATTTATTTTTTAAAAAAAGGAGAGCAATGATGATGTCAAATTGAATGAACAGTACTGAGCTCTCCTTAAAAAAAAAAAAAAAGATGTAAATGTGTGTCTCATGGAAAGTGGAGCTTGAACAATTTCACTTTCCTTTTTTTTCTTCTTTTTTTTTCTGGAGAGCTCAGTATTATTCATTCGGTAATTTTAACGATTTGACATGTCATCATCATTGCTCCCCTTTTTTCTTTTTTTGTATGTTGGTGAGTATGTGGGCGTGTGTGCGAGTGTGTGTGTATTCATTAGTTCACCTAAAACCTATAAAAAAAAATCCCATACCTTTCACCTAAACCGAACACTTCCAGCCAGAGTCGTGAGGCCGTCAGGAGACCCGAGGAAGGACCAAAGAAAAGAAAGGAATGTGAAATCCAGCACCGACCAGACAATTTCACTTTCCATGGCCGAGCTGGTTTCCCTCTGTGGCTTGTCACATCATCTTCTGATTCCCTCATTTGTACTCACATGTTTCACTGTAAACGTAATTGTCAATGAGGTTTTCATTTATGGAAACTTTCCTTTTTAAGTGGCACGGCCAGTTCATCACATTAACTCGTTTCAAGTGATAACACAACAGTGTAATATAATAGTGATGACTATTTATTGAGGGTTATGCTTCTTAACTCATTCACTGACATTGACGGCTATAAAAATAAAAAAATCTTTCTATTAGTTTAACATTTTTTCCCCACTTTTCTTAACAAGAGTATGAAAACCTATATATTTTTTTAAAATTGTACATTTATATATAATTTTTATTGTACATTTAGAACAGTTATAAAATTTGTGATTAATCATGAGTTAACTAGTGAAGTCATCATACAGAAATCAGAGAATTACGATTGAGATGTGTGTTTGGACAATTTTAAGTTATACAATTGCTCTAAACGCTGACTCGATTATTAAAACAATTGTGGATTAATATTGTAACCCATTAGTTGTCGATTTGACACCTCTACCTAAAACCTGGATTTCATCGGGCCATACCAAAATCACTGTCAAATTTAAATCCACTGTACATGCCCTGCAAATGCCAGCTGCATCTTCCTTTAGTTTCAAGCAATGATGTGATGTTAATATGAAATAATCATAAAAAGTAATCATGAAAACATACTTCTATAACGTGATTAATGCACAGTATGAAGAAGAATAAATCCAGTAATGACATCAGGCATGAAACTGTCTTCTCAGATTGTATTATGTCAATTTAAATGAAGGCCAACGTTTCATGCTACGGACATTTTTGTGTGATGTTTTGAAGATGTGTCAGAAGACGACGTGAGCATGCAAAGGCGTCCACAACTCACTCTGCTTCATTGTGAAAAGTGTTTGAGGGTCTTGCCATCCTCATTTTGCATATGCTTGGCATCTGTAACATGGCGCTCTGTTATGTTGCTTTAGCTACAGTGCTGTCTGAATACTTCTGGAAATCCTCCCATGTGCATATTTTGCATGTGCACGCTGCAAGATTACAAGTCAATTTAAGTAAGTAGCGCTGTTATGTATGTAAAGCGAATCTCTGGATGCTTTGGTCCCTCTGCCACATATTACACGGTCGCCGTTACCCATGATTTTATTACTGGTTGAATATTATATAAGAGCCATTTATGTTCCGCGGAGCATTTTGCTGCATTGTTGCCATAACCACAAAAGGCATTACACAGCTTTGCTGACTCTTTTTAGTGTCTATTATGCTTCCTCGCCGCACATGTGGCCCATAAGGTCTTTAAGCTTATCAAGTACTCCAAGTTGTGTTTGAATCTCTTTTAGTCAATTTATATATATATATTTGAAACTGTTGTTGTGGCCATTTTGAGTCTATAAAAATAATATATCCATCCATACATCTGCTACACCACTTATCCTGTTACATCAGGTGAAATGCTGACAGCACCTTAGACTGGTCATGGCTTTTTTTCTCCGAAGGCCACATTTTGTAAAACAAAGAAGCTCCCAAAATCATTAAATCGAGTAATTGCATATTGTTTACAAGATTTTGTGGTAGTCAGAGACCCTGTAACCCGCCAGAAAAATATTTGTCCCTGCACTGAACAGCAGCTGAATCTCATCTCTACATTCAGAACCAAACAAATCTGTCAAACGCTGATCATTTTGAAGACAGTTCTTTAATTACGTTCATGTGATGTTCTCACGATTTGGACCTTGACACAAAACAGAAAGTAGAGGAATCTTTATTTTTCACAATGTTATGAAGAGATGTTCCAATATTGCTACTTGCTATTGTCACAATGTAATTGTTAGTATATGCTGCGGGTCGGTTATGAATGGATGGCGGGCCACAAATGGCTCCCGGGCCATAGTTTGAACACCTCTGCACTATACAATCAGGACAGAAAACGCATTATATAGTATACTTTTCTTGAAAATGTTGACATAAACTACTTAATTATTTGATTATACGCAAATACAGTGTCATAAGATATTTAATATCTTATTCATTAATATATGTATTGTTACATTTAGCAGTATTATTTCGAGTATGCTATGGTTATTTGTTACTGTAGGTATGTACTGTTAAACTTCTACTTGACCGTCAGTTGTGAAATATATAATATCATTTACACTCGCATCCGCTAGATGAATTCTTTGTGCATAATTGTATTGTTCATTGTTCATGTTCAGCAGTGTGCACCCCTTTCTTCATATCTTTGCCTTACTGCAATCGATATTGCTTAATAACAAGCATTTAGCATTTGCATGGATTTCAATCGGGAAAGATGAGTTGTATGAGTATTTTGAGTTATGAGCATGCAATCAAACTCGTGTCTCAAAGCACCACTCTATACATACAACTATATTTACTTGTTTCTAGCCTAAGGATTATGAGTGCAGGAAAAAAAAAAGGAAGTTTTATCTCTAACAACTGACACAAGCTCTTTGTATCAACACATACGTAATACTATAACTATGAGGATAATATGAATCCAAAATGTGGACAGATTTATGATGGTTTGATCATGAAAAGTCAAAGGAGAAACTGTTAAGCCAGATGCTGTTTGGTTTCCAAGTTCACTGTACGCAATTTATGTAATAAATCAGCACAAACCGAAAGGAAATACAAGACCAAACGGTTCTAAATATGACAGGTTTGGTGTCTCGATGCGAGCAATGACAATGGGGCTCCATAATGAGGGGAGTGTTTCAAGCCAAAGTGAGAGTCAGGGTGTTATTTCAAGTGGGAAGTTAGTCAGATGCCTTGATAGCTTTCAGAAGTCGGAGTGAAGTTGTTTGAGGAAACGAGTTTCCTCCGGCTCAAAGTGACAACTTAAAGCCACTAAATGAGCATGTCACTGTGCCACTTTCACTGACAGCTTGCTGGTTGCCATGGTGACAGATGCCTGCAACGTGTTGCAGGTGACATTACAGCAAATGGATGACACTATTGCAGGTAAGAATTTACATTTTATTACCATGTGGTCTAATCTCACATCTCCACTTGGTTTCACATTAGTACATCTCAAATATGTTAAGTAGTGACTATTTAAAAAAAAATGCTTTAAAATATGTTTTTTTTTCTTAAGTGGCTCAATCTAATGAGATACAATCAAAAAGGTGTATTTAAAAAAATAAAAAGTAATAGTTGTTGAGGTTAGTTTAACAATTTTATCTTATATTAGAATTATATTAGAAACACCTCTCATGAACTTCTCTGATAGCTGGTGGAATTTTCATGAATTTTCCATTTTTATTATTTTGTAATGGCAAAATTATTGATCTCATTAGATTGTATGGTGTATTTTATTTTTTTTAAATCTCCATAAAAAAAAGTAAAAAAAAAAAAAAAAGATTGTATGGTGTCTGGACTATTGTGACCAGACAGTGTATTGTGCTTCCTTGTCCATGAACATGCACAGCGACTTTCTCAAAGAGGTGATAGATGTTTGGAATTACAGACTGTTATCTTAAATTCTCTCAGAGAGGGTCAGAAAAAAACACATTTCTAATAATAGATGTGGCAACATAGCCATTCGCAAACGGCTGAGACCCTAACATGCCTGATAACAGGTTATCACTCAAGATACAAATAGTTATGATGGCAAAAGTCGCATGTTACTTCCTGTGTGTTTGACTTAATTGAAGGATCGCAGCAGCGAAAGCACTTTCTGCTCAGATGGTGCTATTATAACTGCCCGCAAATTAAACCTGTAATTTGAGGGTAGATGAGATGGAAGCCAGATACACTCCAAACCATTTGATGGCATTCATTTACAGTTAGAAAAAAAAAACATGCAGTTGTGCAATATTGCTCCCAACAGGCAATCTCAGGAATTGCTCTTAACATAGTCCACATCAATACTGTAGGTACACCTACAAAATCCCTTCACATGCAAAAAAACCCCAAGTATATATATATATATATATATATAATTTACGATTATACGGAAGCGTATTGCATTCACTTGAAAAAAAAGTCCTGTTTTTTTAATATTTTTTTTTCCTGTTTTTTTTTTACAAATATTTTTTACCTGTTTTTCTGAATATTTTTTTCTCCTGTTTTTCTGAATAATTTTTTTCAGCCTGTTTTTCTGAATATTTTTTTAACAGAAAAAAAAATACGTAAAACTGAAAAAAATATTCAGAAAAACAGAAAGAAAAAAAAAATAATACTCAAAAAAACAAAGCAACCCAAAAAAATAGTTAGAAAAACAGGAGGCTTTTTTCCCCCAAGTGAATGCAATACGCTTCCGTACGATTAATCACATTTTTCTACTTCTACTTTTTTCTTCATAGCTAATAATGGAATTAATGTAAAATCAACAAATAGAAAGTATTTTTTTATCATCAAACACTGCTCTAATGTCTTTCTTTGAACTATTACAGTGTTTATGCCTAATGAAGTGTCCAGTGAGTACAGTATAATGTTGTATCGGGTACTTAAAAACTCAATATCGATGCAGGGAACAGGAACTATCAATTTACACTTCTGCTTTGAATCCCCCCATTGTTCCTTATTTCAGGTAAAATAAAAGAAAGACTCATACAGTGCCCTGATGTCATTAGACGGACAGACTCTTACACCACAAATAAAGTACTCTTTAAAGGTTCTTAAGTTGACTGACATTTTGGGGGCACTGCAGGAGGTCAAGGGGAATGATGAAGAACAAGTTCTCACTGAGGCAGCACCGGTCGTGCTAACGCGACTACACGCAAGCACGCGCATATGTCATCTAATACAGAAGCAAATTTCTCTCAAATGAAATCATGCACACCACAGACCACTACAATTGTCGTCTTATACTTTGGTTCTGATCAACATCTGGACCGGCGTGTCCTGAGGGAGTTAGATGAATGATGGCCCTAATGAGAAGCAGAGTTCCTGTTCAAACACAAGCAAGCCCGTTTCTCTTCCACTCCCCCTTCATCTTTATACCTGCATTTTCTTGCTTTAATTTCCTACAACGATTGCTACGTCTCCAAAAGTGGCCTCACTTCACAGCTGCAGCCATATTTTCTGCTTTTGAACTGCTATGAACTCTACACTCGCAAAGCTTCCTCCTTCCTCCTCCTCTTTTTTTATGAACCCCTTTGCTCGACACCACATCTGAGAAGCATGTGCTGCAGAGAACACCCCCCGAGCCCCTTTAGTTTAAGACCAGAAGGTACTTCGGCCGGCATGACAGACAGCAAAGGACCACAGGAAGGACTGGAGAAGATGAGAGCAGTATATGTGGTGTTATTGTGCATACAGAGGCAGTTTGAGTTGTTTTGAGAAAGAAAGAGAGAGAAAAAAAAACACAGAGGAGGAGGTAGAAAAGAGGTAGGAAAAGAAAAGGGAGTCGAGCCAACTGGCATTATTTGAGTTATTCAGCTCAACTCGAAGAACTCTGTCCAGACTCAAAAACCACCGAGGGCCTTTCGGTACTGTCTGCGCCGTGGATGGTCTGCATGAGGAGCACACGGGTTCACACGCGTGAGGATTTATCGCTGGGACTCATTTTTGACACTGGACTCTGTTTTCCTTCTCGGCTCAATGCAGCACACAAACTAAATTCTTCGTCGTGTCCAACTTTGAGAGCCAGGGCTACTACAATGGGCCTGTAGAATGGAGTATGATATTGACTTCTACAAACACTTTGCTTGGCTTAGAAAGGTAAGATACGCTCCACGTGCATGTTCTCCTTATGTTGCTTATTTTTTTCCTTTGTTGCTATGCTGTGACACACACACTGAAAAAAAAGAATGTATGTGCATGTGAGGTTCAATCGTTTCTTGCCACAAAATCAACACGGGACCATCATGATGCCATTAGAGAGCCATTAGTCATCCAGCAGCATCCATTATGTTATAATTACAAAAAGCCGGTAGGAGGCACAGAAGACCAACTTTTCACACAAACACTCATATATATTTACATTCATTTATAGTCGCAATGGAAACCCTTTGCTAAAACATACTAAAAATAAATGTAACTGTTTGCTTGTGATATTAAGACTCCAGTAGGATTCCCAAGGTTGAATAGAATGAAATAGAATGGAATGGAATAAAAGGCTCAACCCGTCCAAGAAATATGAAAAACAAAGACCAACACAGGGAGACATGCCTGACATTATTCGCCAATAAGTGCCCCAAGGTCTTAGATAAGAAGGAAAGATGCACGAGGGAGGGGGAGGAAAATAAACAAGGCTCGAGCCATCACCCAAAGGAGAGCATAGTATAAGCCTGGAAAAAAAAAACCCATTCCATTCACATAGTAGGTCCATAGTTGTATTCCCTTTTGTGTAAACTTGTTGGTGGCGAAGCATGAGGAACATGTTCAAAGTCGCCACTGACCAGTGTCATGGTGGTGGAATGCTAGAATTGTAATCTCGTGATCACGGCGTGCATTACGTTACTCCTGCAAGATGAAGTTTGAATGTAAACAAACAACCGCAGTTTTCTAACAGTCATTAGTTCGTTCATCGGCGAATAACACTAATACAAATTTTATCTCCTGATTAGTCCTCACTCTTGCTTCAAATCTCATCTGGGATGCATTCCCGGCTGGCTCTGTGGTGGTTGTAGCATGGTAGGCCGAAGTCCCAAAACAGTACACCAATTTTCTCCGATAAATTAAAAACGCTGCTGTAGTGCAAATGGTTTAGAAACAATAAAATGTGGAAAGGGCAATAAAGGAGAATGTAAATGGAGCTGTTGTAAACAAGATGCCTATTCACAGGCACTCAACAACAAGCACCGGTTTTCTTCTAAAATGTTGTAAATTGTTCAAATCGAGTTGCCAAAATAAACACTAAATGACGGATTTTAGCAAGGATCATCATGGACACATGATTTGCTTTTGCTGGCCACATGAAAACGACATGGTGGTCCTGATCAGGCCCCTGGGCCTTGAGTTTGACACCCGTGACTCAAAGGGCATTCAAATTTGGAGATTTTTGAGTGAGATATAGGCAGTGTGTGTTAACTGTACCGTGTATGAGGTGGCTCTTTATTTTTCCTGCTAAATAAGCATCATGAATTGAATTCCTAAACAAGGTTTTATAGAGCGTATCCAACTTGAAAGTAAGGAAGATAAACAACATCTTTGCGTTTAGGAATTACAAAGCCTTTGGCAGGAAAACACTTAGCACAGAATATCTACTAAAATGAAGCATGTAAAAAAAAAAAAGGAAAATACACCAATTTTATTTTAATGCCTCTTGGAAAAGAGTCTGAGACCTTTTTTGGTTTCAAACAAATCTACTGCAAACCACTTGGGATTCTTGGCGCAGGCTCGAGGCTGAACTACATAATGTTTCCACTAGTGCGGTTTTGAGAAGATTTCAGAGTAAATGTAGATCATTGGGCTGCAATCATACATCGCTTACCATTGATAGCTCTAAAATATCCCTAAATACACAGGAAGCCCCGAGGCTTCATCCAAGCCCCCGCTAATCAGATGGAATCAAATATATTGTACAATTTGAATGCAGGATTAGGAGCAGTAAACCTCTTACAGGCGGAGTCAGTGAGCAGCTCTTCAAAAAAAATAAAAAAATACGGCAAGTTGCTACAGCCTCGTTTGAAGAAAAGCAGATTTGACCTATTGGGGAACTGTTCTGTTTCAGCAACGCAGCGACTAAGCTTAATAGCTGACCTGTATATTCCAAAGGTAAACCACCAGTCATCAGACAACAGTGAGTCCTACCAGGAGCGTTTATCACGTCTGGAAGGAGACAAAGAATCTCTCACACTGCAGGTGAGGTGACCCCATCTGTGATTGCAATTTCTTTAAAGCGTCAGTTTTAGATTGCATCTTATCTCAAAATGAATTCATTCCCCGTCCTTGTAAGATTGTGAGACTGATAGTTGATCCAAAGCAGGTCGAAGTGTAAAGGTAGATCTCAGCGTTATGCTGTAAATGTTGCATAACTGTTGTGTTTCTCTTCCGCCAGCAGGAACAAAAGCTCCCGTGTAGGTTTAATTAATGCTATTACAACACTAGAGTGTTGTGCAAAGATTGTAAGACGGAGTTTCAGGGACTGCTGAATCCGTGCATACCTCAGACAGGTTAAGGCTAGTATGCAACCACTGCACTGAAGATGTATGCGTGGGAACTGATGCCGTTTGTTTATTTAGTTCTCAGATAGAACAGTCATCTGGGGAGACGGCTCCAGTTGAACGTGACAGCGTGCGTCCTTGCTTGCATGACCCAAAACAGCAAAACTTCATGTGCACAATGTTGATATCTAAGACGACAAGCTATGCTTTTGCATCGTTCCAGTTTTACTTTCCACTATTCCAACAATGCTTTGGCCCTTGAACTCTTGCAAGCTTGCACGGAGACACTAAGTGTCATTCATTGAAATATAGAGGTTGACATTCCAGCACAAATGAACATTGAATATACACACAGTAGATTTGAGGCTGGCCCATCTTTCGTAATAGCCTAAATAGCCAGACAAACCCCCCCAAAAAAACACTTTTGTTGTGTTAATCTTCGCTGAATGGAAATCAAGTGAATTCTGCTGTCATCACCTCACATAATCTCGGAGGTTTCATCAGAAAATGGTTGAATTCCAAAGCAAACAACCTCTCGGTCAGTTCACTTAAAATGTTCCACTGCGTTGTCCTTTTGCAGTGTTGACAACTTGTTTTGTTTGCACACACACACACACACACAGGTTGGTGTGCTCACAGACCAGGTGGAAGCTCAGGAGGTAAAAATCAGCGACCTGCAGACTTCGGTTGTGGAGCATCGGCTCAAACTCAACGCCACAGAAGAGATGCTGCAGCAGGTACGATTGAGTTCCGCTCATTTCTTGGACACATTTACTTCTGCTAACGAATGAGCTTCAAGATGACCCCGATCAGTCATTCACTACAGATCCCTCCTGCAGATTCAGCGTCAGCTAATATATTTTGCTCCCTGGGAAGAAATTCCTGTTTAGAATTCCACTCTATGGAGCCGCATATTACCTTGGAAACCAAAATATTTAGGATGCCCAGACTCATTCCAGGACGCTGTCGCAGAGTCTTTGCCTGGGTTATGCTGGGCTCGACTGGTCTGTCTGGGCAGGTGATTAGAGTTGGAATAGCCACACCCCTAACCTTTAACCACAGCTTAGTCTGCGCATGTTTTCTCACTCTAACACAGAGAAGAGAAAAATAGAAAGGAAAGGCAAGACTGACTAATGGCTTAAGAAGGGAGGAAAGGTGGCGGGATGGGCGGGATACCGGGTAGGGGTTGTGCTTGTCGAGAAACAACCTTGCACTTGCAGTTATTTGCTCGCCACTTGAACTCTACAATTGCTAAACTCTATTAAACACACCATGGAAAAGGATATATGACATTTAAAGCGTCATGAGCCTGGGAACTATTCGGGAAGCGCACTTTGCTCTGCTACAGGCAGAAGCCGAAATACAAGGTAACGCATTGCATAAATGTGTGTCTTATTTGAATGTTCCTCTCTTCATCTCCAGTATTCACATATTGCCAACCTGTGATCTTACTTAATGATACAATTTCCTGGGACGAATCTTATTGTTGGTGGTTAAACGCACTGTGCAGAGCTGTATGGGTGCAGCATATCAAAGGACAGCCAGGACCGGTTTGCTTGAGACGTGGTCATTATGAGGCTTTGGACCTGAGCCGTAAATCTCTTCCTGGTGACAAAGCTCTAATATTTTCCATATGCCCTCAAGAAAGAAGGGCGGATATTTTCCATAGTCAATGTTTCAAATACGCATGTCCACGTGGGCCTGCTGCTTCAGATGCTCATTTCTGCGCTTTGAATGATTTAACACCTAGTTTGGAAAGAACCAAACTAGCACCACATTTTCCCGCATGGTAGTGTAGAACTCTCAATGTTGAGATTTGCCCGTAGGGTGACCAGATTTAAAAAATGAAAAACAAGTAAGATAAAAATCAAACATACAATAATTTCTCACCAAATATAATCTAAATCGCAACTCAATCTTCGTCAACGGGGGTTGGTTATTACTATAGCTAATGATAAATGCTAGTTCAGCAGCGCTAATGATCCAACCTTTTTTGCTCGGTCATGGCAGCTATTGTAAGCTGGCTGTGTAGTTTATTTTGCGGCGGTCCCGCATTGGAAACATGCCACCAGAAAAGCTCAGCTTGCGCTGGCTTTGACCACCCACACAACCACAACAGTAGGACAACATTTCCCATGATTCTTAGACACGGAAACAGGAAGTAGTGCTAGTTCCGGCATAATAAAAACACGCCTTCGTAAACGTGAATTTGGAAGTAAATAGGAAGGAATCTAACAGTTAATTCCCTTTTAATTAGTTTATCGTATGAATCACTATGACATACACAAGGCCAAAAAATGAGACGCCGGGAGGGAACCTGCGTAATAACGGGATAGAACAATAATTCGCCGGGCTCCAAAACGAGCTGTCCCAGTGAAAATGGGCCGTCTACTGTAGTCGCTCACATCTTGGGCTTTGATGGGCAGAAGTTCAAACTGACAGGATAATTACCCGTTAAAGCCATTTTACTGTTGTTTTTAAGAATGATTTGCATGTTTATACACCGTCCCCCTCTTCCCCCCTCCACCAGTCCTGCTGTGTACTTAGAGTGAGCTGCTGTGAAATAGGCATTATAAATAGTGGTCATGCGTTGTGTATATTTAGCCCCCCCTGAAAGCAGTGGGTTTGTCCAAGGAGACTGTTATTACAGACCTTGTAGCTCGCCGTGCCTCATACCTAATGTCGCCATTGTTAAGTAAGTCTTGCATTAGCATTGCCCGCATTCCGCGCTCGTATTTGCAGCGGGTGTCTTTTGCTGTATGACAGGAGCTCCTGCATAGGACGACTCTGGAGAAGCAGAAGCGGAGTCTCAAGGGGGAGGTGTCCTACCTGAAGCTGAAGCTGACGGACATGGAAGAGAAACAGAGCCACGGAGGAGCAGAGAGGCAACATAAAGCAGAGGTAAGGCTTTTTTAATGAGACATATGAAAAAATATCCAATGGAAAAAAAATTAGTCTAGAAGATGAACGAGGCTGTAGTTTTCTTAGTTTCCAATCTTAAAGAGGTCACTGAGTTTTCAGAACTTCCTAACTGGAGACATTTTTGCAAGTGAAAGCGAGACAAAGAACCTTATATCTTATTTTCATTGAGCGTATTTTCAAGGAAGAGCGAGTTTAGCTTTAATCTCCTGGGAAACTTCTGTTTGGAGAACCTTTGGAAATTCTAGCACAAGCCTGCCAAGAATGACAAGGAAACATACGGAAACCTGTACCATACGGTGGACTTGAAGTCAGCTGCTGATTTTATGGAAGTCCATAAACACTCTCAGGACAGATGGGAAGGAACATTCACAAAACTCTGGCACGGGTTGATGCTTAGTCTTAGTCTAGTTTTGTCCGCATTTCGAGCAGAATTGCACATTTGCTGAAGAGTGTTGTGTCAGATTACCAGTGGCTGAACTGGACATTTGGTGGCTGCTATGAAACTGAGAAGAAGTACAATTAGAGCCATACCCGAATGCTGTAGCATTCCTGTCAAAACACGGCCAGTCAAAGAGCCTTTGTGTCCTCAGGTGAAAAGAGTTCAGGCATAGTAGAGCTGGCATAACGGACGAAGAAACACATGGGAGGCGTCACAGCCCACAAGATTTTATTCCTGGAGGTTGGCAAAGATTCACAAAGTCATTATGAAGAGAGGAAGCTCTTGGGGAGTGAATGAGGGGGCCCAATTTGTTCAACCACATGTGAACAAAAGTGTGTTTGACATTGAAGCAGAAAAAAAGACAGTCGATCATGACAGCAGAGGGCCACTCTTCTTGTCAATGCACTTTCATCTTATGCTCGTTTCCTTGCAACATATGTTTGGAATAAAGACGAGGGAGGGGGGGGGGAAACTTTCTTTGAACACTAACAACGCCTCTCATGTGCTTTTTACTACACAAACACACACAACATGTTGAAGCGCCCCCCACCCCACTTTTGAACCAGTAAGCTCAGAGTTAAATTTAGCCATGGAGGGGCTTCATATCATCTGTCATATCCTCTAAACTGGACCCCATGCGAGACTTCCTCTGTCGACAGTCCCAGCATAACTTGGGTGCTGTTTACAACTACTCTGATACAACACGGGCACCAATTCCTTTTTTTTCTTTTTTTTTCTGGAGAGCTCAGTATTGTTCATTCGGTAATTTTACCGATTTGACATGTCATCATCATTGCTCTCCTTTATTTATTTATTTTTTAAATTTTTTGTATGTGGGTGAACGGGCACCAATTTCTTTCAAAACATGTATAAACTATTTACCCCTGTTGCATTTACTGGTGCAAACTGTTTGTAATTTAACTTTTAAAGCTGGTTCACTGGTTGATTAATTAATTTGGCCAACATTTTAGAGAAAACTGTTTTAAATTTGGACAGAAATGATTAGCCAAACTGCTGTGATAAGTCTTGTAATTCACTAGCTCAGCAAGCAATTAAAGGAGGTACAACAAGCATGTTTTGATTTGTCGTTGGCTTTTTGGGCTTTTGTTGTGAGGCCAACGGAAGAGTGAATGCCAATGATGAAAAGTTGTAAACATGTGATGACAGCCACATAAAACCGGAATTGAATATTTTGTGACATGGGCAAGATTTGTCACGGTGTGCTATGTTTATGTGCAGCGACTCACCTCCCAAAGCCGGGACTCCCATGTCACTGATCTTTAAAATTAAGGTCGACTTGGTTGATTATGAACTTTGCTGTTTCACAGATTTTTACAGTTGTGTAGCTATTTTTTAAATCTATGAATGTTTGAACATTGTGAGTGTTTAAACAAGAGAGAAATGTGAGAAAATGTTAATGCTTGTCTGAGATAAGTGTATAAAACAGTCATCACCAACTCTGGTCCTTGAGGGACCCTATCCTGCATGTTTTAGAGATTTCCTTCTCCCAACACACCTGATTAAAATGATCAGGATCATGACCAGGCTTTTGCACAGCTTTATGATGAGCTGATTATTTGAATCAGGAGCGTTGGAAGAAGGAAATATCTAAAACAGGACCGGAGTTGGTGACCCCTGGTATAAAGTGTGTGGTGAGGGGTTTTACAGCTTTCAAACATATTTAATAAATGTAAAAAAAAAAAAAAAAGAAAAGCTGGCTACTTTGTGGATTTGACCTACTGCAGGTATTTTTTGGAACGTAATCCCAGCGATAAAAACGAGGGAACACTATGTTGTTAATGGTAAAATGTTAGGTCAAACATTTGACTGGTTAAACTTCATTACTCCATCTTCCAAAGCACTTTTCCTCATTAGGAACTTCAAAGATCTTAAAATGTGTGCGTTTCCAAAGTGGGAGGAGGCATGGGGGAAAACACTCAAACTTCCTACAAGAAGGCCAGAGCTGAGATTCAAACCCAAACCTTTCGAGTGCAAAGCAGATGTGCTAACCACAACATGACTGTGCTCAGGACGGGTTAAATTAACCCTGGAGAACCCAAGAACCCTTTTCTTCTTTGGAAAATTATGAATTACTGTATACATTAAATGACTGCTATAAGTTCACTGAACACCAAAATATACGTTTTTTTCAATTTTAACCCTTTTTTTTAAACTAGCTCAGAGTTGCTAATTTATCAATATATATATATATATATATATATATATATATATATATATATATATATATATATATATATAAAACATACTCCTAGGCATTCTGCAACATGATATGAAATAGATTAACAAAAAAAAAATAAATTACCATCTGATGGTTTGCTGAGAAGATGGTTTTGTTTGGATTGATTTCCAGCTCAACAAAACAGCCATCTTGTTACCACCACTCTGGCTCATGTAAGTGCAATATTCATCCACTAGATGGCCCCATGCAGGGGTCAGAAGTGGCACTCTGGACTTTTGAATTTAAATTTGTAAAAAAAAAAAAAGGTCTTTGTTATTTGAGAAGCAGAATTCATAGGGGCCAAATTTGACCCCGTGGGTTCTCCAGGGTTTTAATAAACATAATTAATACAGGCAAATAAAATCAAAATAGAATACGTTAAATCTGAACAATGAAAAAGCATGACGGTAGAAAAAAAAGTGGTTTTAAGGAAATTGTAACATTAGAGTTTGATTTTATCTAGAGCAGATCACAAACTATTGCACCCCTACATTCTGACCTCGTCTCCCTTGAGGCAATGTGTCATTCGCAAATATGAACATAAATACAGATAAATACATCTCCTCCACTGCGCTTCCCCCCACCCTCTAAAACCCTCTTTCAATTTTTCTTTCTCCCACACTGCATCTGGCAGAGCGTTGTGAATTTCATTAGTGAGCTGCAGGAGCAGATGTGTAGGTTTCAGAAGGAGATCAATAGCAAGATCCAGGAGAAAAAAGCCTCTGAGAACCCATCTGACGACGGCTCGCCAGCGCCAAGCCCCGCCACATCCCCCGAGGACTCGCGAGCCGACCCCTCATGTGACACAGGTGCAGAGGTGAAGAACAAACTAGAAGAGGAGGCCGCAGACGGGGTTGATGAGAGTAGCTCAGATGCAGGGCATCTGCCGCACAACGGTGGAGAGAGCGTACGCAGTCGGATGCATGACTCGTGACGTTGTGCACGCACGGCATGCTTGGTCTCACTTTGATGTGTGTTTATCCCTGACACTGAATGGAACATATGCTTACCAAACAGCGGCAGAAGGGCTCTATGTTTATGAGGAGTCAATAAACTCGCTGGGCCCCATTCACTAACATTGTGCATTTTGGGTAAAAGGTGTGTGTTTGACGGGTTTTTTTTTCTTTCAAAAGCTGATCTTTCATTCATCATCATCATCCATCGATGATGAAGCAGTGCACTTCACCGCATGGTTTGCTACGCTCATTGTAAATTATTTTAGAGGACCAAGCTAAATTATTTTTTCAATTTGAATTTCTTATAGTTTTTATTTTGGTTGTTGTTTTTAATACTATTATTAAAGTAGGTTTGTTAGTTTCTACTTTTTCAAATATATAGTATTTCATTTCAGTATAGCTTTTATTAGTTGGTTTTTTTTGTGCTTGTTTTTTTTTAAATAAATTGAGTTTTTGTTGAGTGCAAGATAAATAAATAAAAAATACTAAATAGTGTGTAGTAAAGTAAACTACTGTAGAGTTCTCAAACAAGTGTTTGACCTTCCTTCTGGATGGAAGTACAGCAATACCAAAATAAATATATTTACCCTGAACGCTAATGAAAAAGACAAATGCAGGACATTTTTGCATGAATAATAATTTTACACTCTATAAACAGTTGCATCAAAAATAACCCTATTTTAGGTCAAAAATTGACTGACTGCTACTTGGGTCAATTTGACCCCATTTTCTCAGTTGCTATGTACAAAACAACATTTTTCTGCGTTGTCTTGTACAGCTTTTTTTTTTTGGTCTTTTACAAAATCACCACATTTTTTGTGTGGTTTTGTGTAAAACAACCCATTTAGGAAACAAAATAGCCCAGAAAGTTTGGTGAAATCAACCCATGTAGTGGATCGGTTGCTTTTTCAACCAAACTGGGTTATTTATTGACCCAACAATTTTTTTGGGGTGTAGTTTGTTTTATAAACGCAAGATGCAGTTTCAGTTTTTTTTTTTTCTAAACCATTTTCTTTTCTTTTTTCCATAAACACAAATATTTTGTTTTATCCAGTTTTATTTGTTTCATTATTTTTGGTTAACTAACCTTGCAAAGGACTAGTGGAGCAAAGGGACACTTGAGGTGAAAGGACAGAAGGCACATACAAGCTCATTAGATTATAATGAATGTACATTACAATATGTTGCAGGGTTTGGTACGAGAGCTCAAGATCGTAAAAGACAAAGTGCAACACTTGGAAGATGAGAAGTTGGAGTACGAGAAAAGACTCAAAGCAAGCAAGGTGAAGACTTGTATTTTATAGTAAAGGCTACACCTGTGATTCCCAACTGATTTGTCGGGATCCAAAAGTGGACTCATTGTTCTTCCCATCTATAAAAAAAAGCATTGCGACATAGTGTCAACAAGAAAATGAGGGTCCTAGGATGACAACAGTTGAGAACCACTGATCCAGACTATACAGTATCAGTTTTCAACTTCCATTGCTAACTGTCCACTCAACTTTCCTTAATGCTATCCAACCAATCAGACGTGCCAGGCAGTGAAGTGAGTCACTCATTTTATGTGCACACACTTAATTATGTTTTCTCTAGAACAATTTTAAATATGGTGTAAAGAGAGAGAAAGAAAAAAAGATTTAATGACTTTCCGTAATGTGCAACAGCTACATTATACTTTACTGCTGTGTTTTTCTTCACTCTCAGTTATTATCTTTTTAGAATTATGATGTGTTTTCTATATATACCTTGTGTTTCATAAGATTATTTTCAGCTGGCAGAAACTGAGATTTTTGACTGCGTTTTTAATATGATTAAATGTAAAGTATATTGAATCCTTTGATATTTTGAAAACAGGTTTTGAGCTTGTCACGTTTCAGTAGTGTTTTAGGGCAGGATGTTTCAATGTACCCTAAAACAGACTCATGTACTGCACTGAAACATCTTTGTCACAATGATGAACTATTGTGAATCGAAAACTATGCATACATCTTACATGGAATTTCAAACTAAATAAGTCCATCAGCATTCTCCCTACTTAAAATGCCCTTTTACTGTTAAAGTAATGTGTGTGAGACATACAAAATAGGTACATAGTGATCTGCTAAACTTCTTATCTTCTGGTAAGCTTAAGCATCTAAGATGTTGGTCTGCACTGGCAGGTGGAGATCAGCAATCTTCAGCAGCTTCTCCTGAGTAAAAATGCTGAGATTCAGAGCTTGAACACTCAACTTCTGGCCAGACCTCCACTTGTGACTGAGAGCTCTGAGAAAGGTAATCAGAACATCCAGCCTACCAACATGCTTTTACTGTTACCAACACAGAACAATTAAGTCAATAAGAGCTATTTGCATTTCATATCTTAAGACAGTTTTTTGAGTTATTCTTTGGAGAAAACTAGACAAGATATTCACAAAGATGTTAAGCTCCAAATTTTTTTATATTGTCAGTACAGCACTATATAAACAGTTGGCAACATCAAGTCAAGATGGCTTCCAATTGTGTCTTTATGGCATTTAAATCACATTCAGCTGTTTTATTTTTTTTATTTATTTATTTTTTTTAATCATTTTAGTCATTCACATCTAGAGTGCTTCATATTCACACCCGTGTTCACATACAAGTGTTACTTGGCTAAGCAAAAAATAGTTCTGGTGATTTAAAAGAGTGCATGTTTAATGTCGAACATTTTGGAATTTCACCAAAATATATGTGGAAAAGTAACATAAAAACTTAGTAGTAGTTGAACTGTCACCTTAAATGATGTTAAGTCAAAGTTAAAACATGATATTAAAATCAATGTTTTAAGAGTGATGATGTCAAATGTATTTCTCTTCATCATAGACCAGGAGCTGCAAAGACTTCGAGGTGACATTAAATCCTTGGAGGCTAGCAATGATGAAAAAGTAAGTCTCTCTATCCTATACATTTGTTTACCATTAAATTGACCACAATGTGTTAAGTCTGCCACAGTAATGCCTGAACGTTGGCACCAAATGAGAGTTCGCATATTCGCTTACCATTTATCCACCCAATCCCAAACCCATTCAAATGGGTTACTAATTGTACTTTTGCTCAAAAATATGTCATAGTCCAAAAGAAAAATCCAATTTGATCATAATGGTAAATGGAGTGCACTTATCTTTATCTTTAAAGCGCTTTACCAAGACTCATAATCACTTTTTTGAAACATCAGCTTATACGGTACAAATGCAGCTGACATGCTAACGTAGCTGCGTCAACCTATGGAAGGGTTTTCTTTTTTTGTTAAAAATTAACTTACTTTATTTTCTAGAATTCCTCATCGTACACTGGCCAACGGCACGTCTCAGGGAGTTTTTTCCTTTTGCTTTTGGTAAAGTTTTAAAACCATCCGGGTTCTGTTATACCAGCTAGCTAGGGTTAAGATAATCCAGGAGTGTTCATCTCTCCAGTCCAGTGTCCAAGTTTGCTAACTTCCTTCATGCTTGGAATGCGTCTGAGACCAACAGTCATATAACGACAAAAACGTTGATACACTACCTAGATGGGCTTTACTGACTGATTGCTTAATATAAGTTTAACATAATAATCATTAGCCGGCTAACCATTGCCGTACGTGCACGTTTCCATTCAATATGCTATGATTATTTTTTTTGACGGCCAATTCACATCTTGAATCACCACCAATTTACTTACTTAACTCTTACTACACAGTATAGATGAGGCATCATCGGGAACAAGCATGGAGGCTTTCACTTTCTAAATGTTGTTATTGCTTGCTAACGGCACCGCCCTCCATCCAATTATAGTACAGCGTTGCTTTTGTATTCTTCCTCGTGGGGAATCTTGGACCTTAAAGACTTGCAGGCGTGGGTCTACACGCGGCAGGGCTGGCGAACACACACGCACACGCCCCAAGGCGAGCCATTTCAAGCAAAGCCACACTTAAGCAGGCCTCGACCTGCCAAGCCTAATTTGGGAGAAAGTAAGAGAGCCACGATGAAGCCAGTCTCGGGCACCACTTCAAAAAGGACACATTCGCTACAGCTGGTCACCACAACTGAGTTTTTAAGTCGGGTTGATGTCAATCCCCTCCCAGATGCTCTTTTCATGTAGACCATATGGTGAAAAGAACATCGGTGTGGCCAAGTGGTCAGAAGCAGCAGGAAGTGTGTTTCTCAAGCTTAGATAAAAATCTTAATGGTTTTGTTAACCTTGAACACCCTCTCGTTCCTATTTTTGGAGGACCGGCGCATTGAGGAGCTCACGCTGCTCTTTAACCAGTGCAAGCAATTCAGAGATCTGACACACAACACAAGGCAAGGTAAGCAATTGTTTCTCTCCTGCATCATCTAGCATCACCATCTATCGTTTTTGTAACAAAAATATTCATAAGGAAACGTCAACACAATTAAAACAGTTCCTACTCATGCTGTTACTGTAGCGCCACCTGCTGGCCGTTCACTGTCCAACGGTAGGACACATTCCAGTAGCAGTGAGGAAGAGGAGCAAGGTCTGAGAAAGAATGCTGATTCTGCCAGCGCAAAGTCTGAAGATCTGAAATCTGATGTGGGTAAAAACTAAACAGCCTCATTTATTCTAGTGCTAGTGTTTATAATATTTTTGTTCCATGATTAAGGTTTCCATAAACAGTGTCTCCTCTAATCAAACATCCATTTTGTCTCAGAAGGACAGTGATTGCAGGTATTTCATCGCCTCATCGCTGCAATGAGAGTAAATCTGTGGCATAAATAGTTTTCCACTAATAATGTTGCTGATGTCTTTTCAGGCCAGAGACACAAACATCATCCAGCAGCATGACTGACTTAACACCTGGCCAGACACAAAAGGTTGATTTCTATTATTTCGTTTAAGTAACTTAGAAGATTATAAATTACTTTATTAGTTACTTTTAGCAGACACTGACAATTCAGTTTAACATAAAAATGACAACTGGTCTTGCCAGTACTTCATTGGAAGTGCATTTTTAACAGTATTGTTTCAGGATAAGGTTTATTGAAAAAATAAAATAAAGACAGCAATTTTGACTAAATTGTTTTTATAAAAAAAAAAAATCTGGATTTCACTGAACATAAACGGCTTGCTTCTTCTGAAAAAAAAAAAAGTCTTTTTTGACTTCACTTACCATAAATGCATTTTTATATAGGATATAAAGTAAATATTTTTTTTTTTACCGGACATATTTAACTTGTAATAATGTACCGGAAAAACAAAAAACAGTACAAAGTTCAGGGACCTCCTCCACAAACTGTTGGGACTTTGTAAGCCTAAATGTACCGTGCAACACCTTCTCTAGTACTCAACATACTTTCATAGAACCATATCTAGTAAATCCCCGCCGCTATTTGCAGGAAATAGACCAGCCCTGCCATGAATAGTGAAAAAATGTGAGTAATTGAGAAAAGTCTGCAATTGTCGAAATCAACATTTTTAATCGTAAACATACCGAAAACTATGATCCCCAATCAATTTACTGTAATATCATTTCAAAGTTATTACCCTTAAAAGGAAATGGTTTACAGACTTTCTTTAACTTTAGTTACCAACCCAGCCAGGATAAACTTAGCTGCTCCGTGACGCACGAAGCTCGTCCCTCAGTCGAAGAGTACTTAACCAAATGTCCTTGACATTAATTGCTAGTTTCTCATTCTTCCAGGTGTTTGGAGTAAAAGGGCAGGTTCCATAGATTAAATTATTTTATTTTTTTTAATAAAAAATAAAATATTTTCATGATTGATTCATTTCACAATGCTTTTGACCCCATAAGCATGTGCACATTTAATCAGAGATGATGTGTTAATGAATCCTTTGTTTGTATCTGTCATGGGCTCTTCAACCAGAGGGAGACCAGGAGTCCGATGCTGCCTGTCCGTTCGTCTCCCACAGACAGCAGCGCTGAGCTCCAAAGTGAACGCTCTCCAGATGACAGTGAAGACGGAGACTCCAGCCAAAGTAAATACACAGATATTAACAATATGATATTACCAGACAGAGCTTATATTCGGAGCAAGCCGCTCCCTTCTAACCAGAGGGACGACTGTACTTTTGATCATGAGTAATTGCAGGGACTTCAGACTGGGAAGGATCAGGGGATGGATGTTTTTTTTCTCCCCCTAAGCAAACACACCCTTTCCTCTTTTTTGATGACCGCACACAGCCCAGCTCCACCCACCACTGACCATTATTACTTTACCCCAATTGATATTGCTGCCTACAGAAATAAAACATTTAGCCCCCCCCCGACACATGCAGATGTGCACAAATACACAGTTTGAGGTTAAGCAATGATATATAACCATCAGTGAACATTAGCTTTTTAAATATAGCAAAGTATATGGATGTGCTAATATAAACCTGCAGCCATTGTTATCACTCGAATGTCAGTCGGTCTCCAGTGCATTAATCATCATCCGTGCATATGTTTTGTAACTTTTTCAGCCAAGTTGGAGAAAGGGAACAACTGCACTGAGACAAACAGCCCACAAGGACAAAGAAATGTGGGCTCACCTGAATACATGAAGACAAATCGGAGCCTCAAGAGACTTTGGGGAAAGTGGGTGTGAGAAATGCATCGCATGATGTGGGAAATAATGAATGATACATCTCGGAGAATTTACTTATTTATTTTATTCTATTATTACTCTCCTCTACCTAGACTTCGAAGAACAAATTCCGGAGGAGGCAATGCAGGCGATCAAGATATTGTTCCTTTTAGAAGAGGGGGTTTCCGTGCTACCGCAGGACCCAGACTCACCCGTACCCCGGAATCTCCTGACTCTGTTCGGTAAGAGTCCATAACATAGTGGGTTGTGCTGTACTCTCTGCCACAAGTGAAGACTAGCTATTTGCTGTTGGTTTGAAATCATCACAAACATCTTATTTTTTTAAGTACAGTACGGTGCGTGTTATTTCACTCTATAATGCTAAACGTATCATTTTAAATACAAGACATTTTGAGACCTTTGTGAGTATCATATATTTCCCCCCCATTAAAACACTGACGTACATGATCTGACACATGCATTGCACGGATAATCCATTAGAGGGCAGTATTGTGGGTGACCGGATGTATCAAATATGACACATATCAAAAGTTATATGGGCAAGTTGATTTTTTTATTATTTTTTTTAAAAGTGCTTGTTTGTTCAAAAGGACCAATAAATACTTTATTTAGAAATAATCCGAACTTTCTCTCATATGTTTCATGGTTCAGGCTTTATAGGGTTAAAATACTAATTTGTGTGCTTATTTGCTCCTTTTTTCCTGTCAGTGACATGAATCTCCCATTCAGCCAGTGGACCAAGGAGCAGGTGTGTGGCTGGTTGGAGGACTACGGTCTGGGCCACTATGTCAACCTCACAAGGCAGTGGGTAGAATGCGGACAGACTCTACTTTCTGCCACGCCTCAGGATCTTGAAAAGGTTAGAGAACTGAAAAGATGACTAAAATAACTACATCAATGTCAATGGTAATAAGTTGAAAGTCAAAACAGGTGCCAGCTACCAAAATATTGAGGTAGTTGGTTGGACTGATTTTTAGCTTTTACCACAGCTACATTGGTAGTTTGCATCATGGTGAAATTTATAGTAATAATTGCCATAAATTTGGTGCTTTGTAACCTCAGGAGATGGGTATGAAGCACCCTCTGCACAGGAAAAAGCTGCAGTTGGCATTGAAGGCGTTCACTAGCAAAATGACAGAGAAGTCATCGGAGCTGGACCACATCTGGGTCACGCGTAAGAGTCTTGCTCTTATTTATGTTAAATAAGCGCAAACCCAACAAGTGATGTAAATGTTACCTTAAATGGCTTTCATAGGATGGTTGGATGATATCGGTTTGCCTCAGTATAAAGACCAGTTCCATGAGGCCCGCGTGGACGGCCGCATGATACAATACCTCACAGTGGTAAGTGGTGCTGAATGCGCAAGTCCAAATGTTTACATTTGCACGAAGCTCACGTCGCCTTCTCGAATTTCTCAGAATGACCTCTTGAGTCTAAAAGTCACCAGCCAACTTCATCATCTCAGCATTAAATGTGCCATCCACGTCCTCCATGCCAACAAGTTCAACCCCCACTGCCTCAGACGCAGACCTGGGGAAGACGTAAGCACATTCATACTATGGACTGTACTACTATTATAGTATGTGTGGTCACATTTGAGGGTTTAAATCTCAATTTCAAATCGAACTTTGCAACATATTGACTGAACTCTTCACATTTCCCATCTTGTATTGCATTTTTTTTTAGTAGACATTACAGCATGTGCCCACAAGATGGAGACATATACATTTATCTTATTTCTACTTCTGACTACAGTACAGTCATTCTGTACATTTGTATCAGTAAGAGCTTAGTAGTGCTTATTCTTTTAAACAATCATGAGTCTTTTTAATCCTTTAGGACATTATGGGCAAATATAAGCTTCATGTTTGTGGGAACTGCTGGAGGAAGTTGTCTGTTCCTAGTGTTCAAAGCAACCTCCATAAATGCATACTGGGATCAATTCTGAGCGGAAGAACCGGAGATCTAGCCAAGACTCCAATTCATCAAACACTTTTGGGATGTAATACAACAGAAATTATGAGCGAGGCCCACTAACCCTTTGACCATACAAATATACAACACAGTGATGGCCACACTACAGCCTGTGGGCCATTTGCAGCCCACCATCTATTTTTCAGCGGTCCACAGTTCATGCTAAGAATGACACAGCCCACAAGGCGAGTTAAAAAAAAAAAAAAGTGTGGAGGTTGGCAGAGTGAGAAGCGAGGGTGTAAAAAAAAAAAAGCGTGCAGTGCTGTTCTAGATTATACGATACAAATAAAATAGTTGCTCGTTAACCCTAACCCAACTAGAAAATATAAATAAAACATGATTACTTTCTTGATTCATGTCAGTGTGTTTAATAAATTAAAGTCAATTAATTTCAATGTGGCCCTCAAATGAAAATGTTTGGGCACCCCTTTTCCAACATCTTATAACAGCTTCCAAAAGAATCGAAGCTATTAAGGGGATATACGGCTACATATATTTATATATATTTTTCATTTTTACTTTAGTGATAATCGCCAGGTGCCCTTCAATTTTGCCTTTATAGCATACAATGAAAAATGAGTATTGTATAAAACCTTGAGTATCCGTTTTTATTGTACTTCAGAAACAGCCTTCCCCATCGGAGGTAGTGCAGTGGTCGAACCACCGTGTGATGGAGTGGCTTCGTGCAGTTGATCTTGCAGAGTATGCACCTAATCTACGGGGCAGCGGTGTCCATGGTGGACTAATTGTGAGTCATTGACTAATGCTTACGACACAGGCATGCAGGCCCTCACTTATTCTCACAATTGTCAATATGCATCACTGTAGATCCTGGAGCCACGCTTTAGCGCAGAGACTTTGGCCCTGCTTCTAAATATCCCCCCACAGAAAACATTACTCCGTCGCCACCTGGCCACAGCTTTCGCTGCCTTGGTGGGGACTCAGGCCACGCAGGAAAAGAGGGAGTACGGCAATGCTACCGGCCATGTGCCACTCACGACCACATCTAAAGTCAAGGTAATTTACAAAAGCATTTAAAAACACATTTACATAATCAAGATCAAGATCCTGAATTAGGAAAATCTTGTAATGCTGTAACATTTTGTTATCAATATTTATTTATTTCCCACGTCAAAATTTTGCAGTAATAAATTTAATAGTAATGCATACATTTGTGGAGACTGGGGTCAAGTTGTATTTTACAATTTTGAAAAGGTGCAGAATTTCACAAGTTACTTTATATTAAAGATTAGATAGCTCTTAAACTACTGTGAAAAGAAAAATGCAGTGAGCTGTCACCGTCTTACAAATGCAATTATGCCATCTAGTGGCAGAAAAATGACTTCAACACAAATCAATATCACACTGCGTTTTTTTTTTTTTACAGAACAGTACATTTTTTTATTTTAACGTAATATTATGAATTATTATGAAATGACTATCAATGACTAAAAGATGCAGCCATATTTCAGTTAGTTTAACAATTTTTCCACTTTTGTGTTAACAAGAGTATGAAAACTTAGAAAAACAAAATTGTACATTTAGAACAGATATAAAGATTGGATTAATCGTGAGTTAACTATTGAAGTCATCGGAATAATTACAATTAAAAAAGTTGTACCCTGATACTAGAGAATCAAAAGGAGAGGTGTTCAATCTGCGTAGGAAAATGAAGCAGTGCTGTCCCCTGCTGGCTGTTCTCTGCATGTGAAGCGAACAAAAAGGAATAAAAATATTTTAAAAAAAGAAGCTTTAATATACATGTATTGCATATGCTGATGTTCAATAGTATTTCTACTATGTTACATGAATGTGTGTGACATATTTAGCCTTTCTGATTGGCCAGAAAACTAACTGAAAATGTAAGATGGCGGCAAGAAAGTACAATCTGCAATCTGATTGGTTTGTTACCTGAATACCAGACAAATATTAAAAAATTCCATTTTGGCCTTACATGAAATATATGTTTCATTAAAGGTCAAAACTGAAATATAGGGTAATCTTCTATTTTGGGTTCCTATTTTTATATCCAACTCCAGAAAATACAGTACATACTGTACATTGATGAAATATACTGTAAAAGAATTGTGTTTTGTGTATGTTACAGCCCAAGAAACTGGGCTTTACCCAGTTCAGTCACCTTAGGAAGAGGAAACCCGACGAATCTGAGGACTACATCTGCCCCATAGAGGGCGGCCTGCTGACTGTGAACGGGATTTCAAGGACGCCCTCCGCAGCACTCAGGGGTATCAGCCCCAACTTGGACAGACAGCCTAAAAAGTACGAGCACGGCGAGGGCAAGTCATGGCGGACTAACACGAACGACTGCTAAGACAATCACACCGGTCGGCTTCCCACGTTGAGCTCATGAAATCCCAAAAACGCGTTGCTGGACAAATCATGTATTTATTAATCGCATAATGCTTGAACATGTTTTCTATGAAATGAATGTGTTTAATGTTAAGTGACAGCATCTCTCTGCATTCCTTTTACAGTTGTTTCATGTATTCCATACGCTTTTTTGAAGGTGTGTATGTATTGGATTGGATGTACATTATATCTCTAGTCATGATGCTTTATTCATATTCTACAGCTGGACTCACTGAGCTCTTTTGCATTGGACATTTGTGAACATGGCTTTTCATAACGACATACTTGTGTGTTATGTAGCATTTTAACTTCAGCTAACCATGAGTTTTTTTTAAGGAGACGTTTAGTGAACATCTAGTGGTGAACTAATAATTAATTTCTTTTAAAAACCCGCTATTAATTCAAATAATATGCTGAGCCGTACAGGAGGCTGAGATATTTCGTCGCCATCTTTCTGCTATGGATCCCCAAAAGGAGAACTTCGCAAACATAGTTAACCTCTGGTGGTAGTTGGGTCGATCGCCGCTTTCCTTCCACTACTGGGAGCTACAGGTGGTCATCGCCAAGTCAGATGATTCGGGCTGCCGCCGCTTGTCTCGCTCTGCTTTGCTGTCGTTAGCCTTTGCTAGCTTCTCCAACTAGCCACATTTGTTAGCTGCTCCAAAACGCCGCACGCACTAGTTCATGCTTGCGGGGTTGCTGTACGCTCGCTCAAATTGTTCTATTAGTTCGCCACTAAATTGCACACTTTATCTTTAAATCTCTGTTCAGTATCATCAAAACTTTTAAAGGTCTTGCTTAAAACCTTTGAGAGGAGGGGGGAAAGAGTCTAAATATTTGCCACAGAGCAAATGTGTATGTTCATCCATGTTGTAAATAATAAATTATTGCTCAGTTGTTTTGCTGGTTGCAAGTTGTATTTGTTGTATTCTTCTTCTTATTATTTTTTATTAATTAAACATTTAATTAGTAATATATTAAGACTCAATTAGACATAATTAAAATGACATTTGCTTCCTTACAACATCCATGCTGATAACTTTGACCATCTGTACAAAGTATTAGCACATTGAGCTATTGCACTAACAGAAAGAGAAAATAGTCCTTCAAAGGGTGATTTTGCCCCTAATGCAATATTTCCAAAGGGGGGTGAGGGGATACCAATAGAAATAGAAGTCATAAATCATCACATCAGAATTGCAGCGGACGCATTGACATCGTTTGCCTTGCTCCCCCAGTTGCTACCTGTTTAAGAGTCCTTGTCAGTCATAGCCAAAGACAGCAAGGAGGTCTCCAGGGTAGTCAGGACATTTTTCTTCCTCCTTAGACTAACATTAGCATTATATGTTTTTTTTAGTGAATTGACAGGGTGACACGTGAGGTGACAAAAGCATGCATTGCATCATCAATAACTATATTACATATAAATAATATGCCATGAAGGTAAATGATAATGATGATAATCAAACTAATACATGGACTTAAGTGGAACTCAAAAAATATTCTCTAATATTTGTATTTTATGTTTTGTGAGAGTTTTTTTTGAAATGTTGGTACTTGAAACATGTAACGTATTAAACGACTACAAATTACAGCTAGAGGTTTCTTGGGGGCCAATATTGGGCTGCAGAACACACTTAGAAGTATTGGTTGCAATCTGTGCTATGCCACAACTTCAGTACTTACTGTATGTCCAAGTGAAAAAGTTGCTGCCTTTAAAGTTCTTGCCATCTTGATTTTAGTCAGTACAATATTTAACATTCACTGATATGTATGAGTGGCATAAAAAGAGAAAATAAAAATATTGAGGCTGTGTAAATTCTATACCCAGCAGATGTCAGTGTTGACTGTGAATCTGCTTTCAGTCATCAAGCCAAGCAGTGAACGGGGCTGTCCAAATGTCACAGTTGATGTTTTCATTTAAGTTGAAACAGGTTGTCATTCCTGGAACAGTTATAGTATAGTATAGTATATATATTGATATGTTTTAACCCTTTTTTTTTTTGTTTAGTGTGAGTAAAAAAGTTGGAATAAAGACAATATCAATATAGAGTTAGAATGATGTATCGTACAAATAGTAGTGGATAATTTTTGCAAATGCCTGATATTATTGAGGCATCTCCTCCCCTGAGCATTTATTTGCACCTATATACTCTATTTATATGTTAAGAGATGCTGGCATTGTTTATAATAGCGTATCTGGGCTAATTTCACTAATGCGACTCAGCCCCCACTATCTGACAGCTTAACAGCTATTATTTGTGTCAGCCTCTCTCATAACACTTAGCAGTAAATTGCTGCACGCACGAGACAGCGCTATGAGTGACATTTTACCTTGCATTATGATATCTATTGTCTTAATTAAGTGAAAGCGATTGTGGCATTTATTGTTTTCTAAGACACTAGCTAATGGCAGTGCGAGGGGGGGGGAAAGTGGCAAGTAAATCATCATGGTTTACAATACATAAATATTTTGCAAAGCATTTGCTAATGATTACACATTAGCCTCCGCCATGACTGTCAATCCACGGGAATAAATCACAAATAAAATCCCTGTCACGCTCGAGCCAACTCTTTATTTATGCGGTATCACTTTTGTGCTATGTTGGAAATGAAGGTGGAAACAAACGGCAATATCAACGCTTCAGTTATGAATGTGATGAGCCTTTCAGTCAGCCCCCACCAGCATGATGTATGGACTTACTCAGATGTCTTAAGTGGAGCCTAATCATGCTTTTTCTATGATGTCATCGCTGGTTCTTGTCATTAACTTGCCACCAGCTTGCCACTTTGAGGAACATATTCCATGGAAGGGCGGTGCATGTGTTGCATACTCCCCGTCCAGACACTAAAGCTGGATCTCTCGCCCAGCACACCAGTTTGTTCTGACAAGCCCGCCACAATGATGACGGCCATCACCCTGATGAGGCCTAGCAGCGTGCGAGCCGACCCTGACGCGCCGTCAAAAGGAGCAGCCGGACGTCAGCGAGGACCTTTTTCTGCCCCGTTGAACCTCAGGCCGGCCACCCTTAATGTTCGGATGTTAATAGATTGGATGTTGCAATAGATAATCAATAATTAAGGGACTATAAATGTAATTGAAATACATGATCTTAGCTTTAAGTCGTGCCCCTGCTGTCATGCTAAGTAATGAGAGTTATTCACACATTTGAGGAGCCCTACAACCTCACAAAGATTGAGGATTAGGCTTTTGTTAATGTTTTGGAAGATGAGAGTAAACACTTATGTTACAAAATTGAGTAAAATCTTAACTAAAGACGTTTTATAGTAATTAGGGATATAACGATACGATATCCAATCACGATATTAATCTCTCAGTACGATAGTTAGCACGATATTGTGGAGAGGTTGGAGTAAAAAAAAAAGAAGTTCATATATATATATATATAAAGAGCCCAGTATTGTTTTTATTGTACTTAACAGCAGTGAAATAAATCAAAGAAAGCCAGTCATTTTATTGTGTTCCTATTGGATTAGTGGTGCAAGGTATCATGGTCTATGTAGTTCACAATGCTGCGTTCGGCTGAAGCGGGCGAAAAGAAATATATTTTTTGATTGAGATGTTGACAAATATTGATTGTACAACTGATTTATAGGTTTATAAAAGTGATGACTATGCATTATGTCTGTTTAGAACAGAGTTTAGTCTATGTGAGCAACACCAAGACCAGTAATGTCGTGTCTATACAATGCTAATAAGATGAGGTCATAATTTGACATATAGTTCAAATAGTACAGGTAACATTAACATCAAGGTACATGTAACACGTAATATTGAGGCACTTACTTGCTAATGCATTCACACATTGCGAATCCAGTCAATTCGTGGAGGAACTTAAACATGTTACATTCCCCTTCATCTGGCAATTAGCGTGGGTCTTAAATGTAGGTGGCCATAACATGCCTAATCAAAATTAAAATGCACTAATAAACTAACAACCAGAGGGTGCTGGAACTGCACAAGTGGAAAACAGCCAGGTCTTTATTTTTAACTGATGTGCTGCTATCAAGAACGTAACATGACACGGTGATATCGTGGCAATTTTAATATCGCAAAATTATTATCATTATATACCTAGTGTGAATAGATGAAAGTTGTGGCTCTTAGCTGCAGTTTGCATTTGAGTATTAAGACCACACTGAGAATGAAAAAAATATATATCAGACATATATTTTGTTTTGATTTTTCTAATGTTACTGCAGTAGCACTCTATTCTAATATTTAGACTTTCATTTCATATTGCATATTTATTCTTTAAGTTTCTACTCCAGATGAATCTGAAATACACCCAAGAAGGTAGAGCGTTAAAAGCATTTGTGGGTTATAAAACATGCACAGCTGACGTCTCAACCTTCCAAATGGTTGTTCCGGCTGCCAAAACTATCAGAAAAGTGCTGAAACACAAAACAGTTTAGATGTCAAATGAAAGGAAGCTATTTGGTTTCCTGAGGGCATCATCACGGTTGATCAAGACTGACACGCATCACCAGAGGCTTTCATTTCCAATGAGAGCACCTGTCCGACTCTCTGAAAGTGGACAGAGGCACGCCATTGCAAATAACATTTCACATGCAACGCAAAGCCTTAGTAGACAGAGTGGGAGCGCAGATGATACAGTTGTAAAAATGCAGAAAAAATAATTATTTAAAGGAAGTTGTTTTTAAATGGAAGTGAATGAAGCTATAGACAACATGTGTGGTCATTGGCTCAACCCTCCTGTTGTGTGTGTGTGTGTTTTTTTTTTACCCCCCCAAAAAAGAAAGAAAAGATCATGGATTCATTTGGCCACCCTGTATGTTTTACCATGGATAAATTAGTTGGAATTAATTCAGCCTCCAAGTAGCTCCTTGTGTCACTGCCAGGTATACCTGATTATATATGATTTGATTTAACAGACTTTAAACCCTTTAAAGGAGCTTTGCATCAACCAGTGAGATCCACCCGACCTCCTTTAAGCCATAGCAATGCAGTATATACACTATATATAGTGTATGCACACTATAAATGTTCAATAGATACAGTATATATGTCATACGTTGTTTCTGGTATTCAGCCACCCATTTTGGAGGTTTCTGCCCACAGTGCCAGAATTACTACCGGCACCACTTTTGCACTCCACATTTTCTCTCATTGTTTCTTCAGTCCTTAATATTCCTCCAAATTTTCGTGTTCCTTTTTCTGGATGTTGATATTACTTGGCTTTGCTACATCATGACTGCTGAGTTCTGTTGTTTATCCAACACGACTACGTCCGGCTGGTTGGCCAACATCAGTTTGTGAGTCTGGATCCGGAAGTACCACATGTCGGTCTGGTTGTTCTTAACCACCTTTGGTGGTCATTGCCATTTTGATTCTGGCACCTATCAGATTATGCTGCTTGCCTCACGATGTGCTGCACCTTTTCTGGGGTGTCTTTGTACAGCCTGATGTGGTGTGCGGCTCTATTGATCTTGTGCTGCCATGATTACTGTCGTGTCACGGTCCTGTCTTTCAGTCCAGACATTTCCATTCACTGGTAAATTTTGCTGATGTCAGCCACTTCTTTGATTTGTTGTTGGTACATGCCGTGCAGGGGCTCATCTTTCCTTGACAGCCCATCTGGCTCCTTCTCCTTACTGGACTTCTTTTGCCTGAGGCATTCACTTAGCAGATCCTCTTGAAGTATTGCTGTGCTTGATTTTTAAGTTTACAAGTCATTGGGTATTAATGTGTTAATGATACTCTTCCAGTATTGCTCTGTCAGCCTTGGGTGGGTCTGTTTCGGTCCTGCTACATTGTCACTGAGAGTAGAGCTTAGCTGCATTGTTGGAGAACATCATTCATTGTCTCTCACATTGTGTATCTCCTCAAGCAGGTAGCAAAGGCTGTGGGTGTATTTATTGGGCAGTTCTTTCTTATGTTTCGTACCTTTCTTTGTTCTGTTAGGCTATCTTCAGTCCAGGCCGCCCTTATTTTTGCTGCTAGCCTTCTCTTCCAGAGACCTTTCTCTTCCAAGACATGGAGCCGCAAGCCCAAGTCGATCACCCAACGGCAGAAAACATACTCCAAGAGTAAAAAGTGAATATCAGCTGAAATATCAAATTCAATATTCACCCATTCAATTTCAGAACAGCCTATCCAATTGCCTTCAAAATCAGTCACAATAAATAATTTTGTAAAATATTTTTGATTTTGTTTGCACTGTTAATATAAAACCTAAAACAAATAATAATTAAAAAAAAAATGTTATATGTTTTATAACACCTTCAGCAGAAGAAATGTTATTACTGAAATACTGTTGCATGTAACCATGAATTACGAAAGCATATTGCATTCACTTGAAAAAAAACTCCTGTTTTTCTGATTAATGTTTTGGGGGAGCTTTGTTTTTTTTAGTATATATATTTTTTTATTATTATTTTTATTATTTTTTATTTTTTTTTTTTCTGTCAAAAAATATTTAGAAAAACAGGCAGAAAAAAAATATTCAGAAAAACAGGAGAAACAATTACTCTGAAAAACAGGGAAGAAAATTATAAAAAAAAAAAAAAAAAAACAGGGAATTATTTTTTTTTTTAAACGGGAAAAAAATATTCCGAAAAACAGAGCTGGTGTTCAGTTTTTCGGAGTAAGGGAAACCCTTTAAAAAAATATTCAGAAAAACTGAAAAAAAAAATATTCAGAAAAACTGATAAATAATTATTTTATAAAACAGGGGAAAAAATACTCAGAAAAACAGAAACTAAATATTCAGAAAAACAGAGGAAAATATATTTTTTTAAACAGAAAATAAAAATAGGGAAAAAATATTGAATAAAACAGAAAAAAACCCAAAAAAAAACAAAGCTCACCCCAAAAATTAGTCAGAAAAACAGGATTGTAACAATGCAAGGCACTTCCATAATGAATCACACAGAATGCAAGCTGTAATTTGTTTTTTAACTAAGTCTTGCCACTAAATGTTTTATTTGGCCGTTATTTTAGATAAAATAATGAAAATGAAAATAGTCAGAGTTAAGTACAGTTTTGTGGGCAAAGATCCCAGTATGTAAACACACACATAGTCCATGATAGCCCCCAGCTGATTTTGCTTGGGGGGAGCTGTGAGTTGCACACGGAACCTTCACAAATCGCACTGAAGGGAACACTTGGAATACAACCAGAACAAGTTGGATTGCAGCCATTGTTACACCCCCTCATTTTGTCTCTTGTTGGTGTTACAAATTTGGACAATTGTGTTATAAATGACTTCCAGGCTTATAAAGACAAAGTGGGTGGACCTCTGGTGTGGGAAAACAGCGAGCATCACCCTTTTGTAGGTGATCTTGTAGCAACATTGTGGAGGACGCAGAGTTACTATGACTTTATTGATGTATTTTCCCTCAAAATTCTGGTGAAATTCCGATCAGTACAGCATTAGAGAGTTCAACTTCAGAATTTCAATGTTGGCTTGGTGTGCTACCCTTGTGTCTTCTGGGGGCCAGTTCTTCCTTTGTGCTAGCAACCCTTGTTGGATGGCACACATATAGTACAGGAGTACAATAGAGTGCTATGTACAGTGTGTGCGTGTGTGTATGTGAACCTCAAAAATATCCAGCAAAGGGGCTGTTTGGTGATAATACGTAAGCGCCTTATCTGGCAAATATTGCATGAAGAAATATGCAGGAAAACAAACCCCAACAGGGATGCTTGATGAAATTAACAGACAAAAAAGGTCTCTAATGAATAGGCACTTAATTACTGCTTGATTAGCATAATTATGCATGTTAATAGCTTCTCAAATGAATTGCACTTGTCAGGAGGGAGGAAGCATCTGTAGCGTCGGCAGTCTGATACATATTTTCTCCTCTCCAACAGCGTTGTCTAACTCTTCCCCTTAAGTGTTCACCATTAATCACCGCACACTCCTTTTCCTTTGGAGTAAAATTTGGCATTTTGGGATAATTGGGCTATTATCATGTGCCTGTCACCTTTACACTGGTGAGCTGCCATCCTTCTTATGTGCTGGCATTCAGGGAAGATGGAAGAGCAGGGATCTGGGAAGCATGGCAGGCAAAGATAAGGCCAAGTAACACAAATAATCGTTTTTAACTATGACTTATACAAAACCTACATGTTGTAATTTTTGCACAATGGGAAAATACCACCCAATTTGTGGCCATCGACGGTATTATGAGAAAAGCAACGTGCTTCACACAAACTGACTTCTAGAGTGAAAATAACCTTCAGGTGGTCAATTTGCATCCTCTATCCCGCAGCAATCGAAACACCGATAAACCGGCGCTCCACATAAAACAAAGATGAGACAACCATGTTGAACATTTCCTCCCGCTGCCACTTAATCGGACTTCTTGCTATCGGCGCACCCGAGAGTAGAGGGAAGACACGGGCGAGACAGGGCGGATCTCAAGGTTGCAGGTGTTAGCCAGGAGCATTTATGGATTGAAGCAAAGGGCAGGGTCGGAGATGAGCTGCGACTGCATCATCGGGAATTCTCCTCAGGAGTATGTGGCATTTAAAAACATCGCTAATCACTTTTAATTGGAACACTGTCGAGGAATGGGAGATGCTGGAATTGGCTAATTGCAAACAAAGACGGAAATGCCTATCGCTAAAATGTGAAAATGGGGCCATATTAATATCACAGTAATGTTTCTGCCAGCAGCCATTGGGGGTGTGGTTGTGATGGCTGTATTGGATATTAACTCACTGACACTGGGTGGTCTGTCATTCTCGCAGACAGCCTCTTAAAGGCCTTAATGGCTCATTTACATTATTGATGAGCCAACCCTGTGTCACCTCAAACGCAGACCATTTAAAGGATATAATTTTATGCAAACTACATATTGATGCACTAATGATCCATTGGCCCCGGTTTTGTGCGTTAATAATACGCAACAGTTGCAGTGAGATGTGCATCTCCGATGACTGTTACTCTACTTCGGCCGTAATCAAACATCATCAAAGTGCTTCAATTCATAGGTAGCCTTCAAAATGAAAGGTTCAGCTGATGAGAGAAGCTGCGGTAATCTTTTTGTGCCAAATTAAACTTTTTCTAGTCTCCATTAGCAGCTCGCCATCATTGCAGTAGTAAATAGGATTAGGTCATGCAAATGTTGGTTTACTGCTTGCATGATAAGATAAAAGATGCAGGTATTCATTATTGTTACAAGGACATTTGTCTGTTATATTTATTAGGAACGCGCGCTCATTTTCTGTCAAGTTTTGCACTAACCGCAGTAATAGAGCGAAAAGAAATGTAAGAATAAATGGCCAATTATAACGACAAAAGTTGTCATGTGAAAGCCAGAATTTTGAATAGTAAACAACGGGATATTATGAGGTAGGTGATAATCCTCGCTTATCCAAAGCTACTACTTTCAGGAAAAACTATTTAAAATGTCCAATCACAAATCATGTAATTTGTTAATATAATCTCTGGTTAATTATGCTCCCATTGATTGGAATGTTATGGACATGTCACTGCTGTGACTCGTCATGTCCATCAAAGTCTCGCATTGAACTCCCGACATGAGAAAAGTCTAATACTTAGCACAAGCTAACAACTGTAGTTTGGCTGTCTTCCTGAACCCGATTTTAAAGGTCGCAGAGCCAAGCCTGACTGTCCATAGTCATTTCTGAATATGATTAAATTGATCATATTTGGACGTATGAGGTTTCTGCCCGACAGATACATTAATATTTGAGTTTTATTGATTTCTCTGAGGAATTTGTTTCAAAATCCAAACAAATTTGAGGTTGACCAGATTTCAAGAGTGACGGAAAGATACCATCTTAGCAGTTAATAAAACGAGAAATGAACTGCCCTTGATTTTGTCCTCATGTACTCTATGACACTATTATTATACTCAGTAATCAATTTAACAGATTGCACAAACTGATGTGTTGAGTCCTATCCACCACAATTGTTTACCACAAGGATTGTAATAATAATATACAACTTCATGGCAACAAAAGTGGAATGCTGTGAGACATTTTTTTTCAAACGTTCCAGTAATTGAAACTCTTCACTCACATTTTCCTAGTACTTCTTTTCAGTATAATATATGCTCCTGACTTGTTCCTTTAGAAAGGTCAGAAGATACGTGTACAATCTGATTGTTTAACTACTCTCCGGAGACATCGCTTTCCTTCACCAAACAATAATCAATAATTCGATCAATTGCATTTGTTGTTCACACAGTAATGCAAATGCGGCGCTATTGTGCGCCTGCCAAATTGGGAAGCTTGTCGGCGTACCGAGAGAATGGCTGTCTCACGCGGAACAGTGCAAGAGCGACAGGGAGGATTTGTTTTCCTGATTGACTGGCTTCATGCTTAACCGCTTATCCATCTTTTTGATTTCAGAGGCGTCGGTGAAAAAATCAACCTCTAGTGGACACATTGAGGGAAGTGGCGACGTAGTGCTGTTAAATTCATGTTCCTAACACACACATTCACACACACGCACGCACATACACATGCTCACCCACATACAAAATAAAATAAAATAAAAATTAAATAAAAAAATTAAAAATTTAAAAATTTAAATTAAAAAATTTAATTAAAAATTAAAAGAAGAAAAAAAAGAAAGAAAGCAATGATGATGACATGTCAAATCGGTAAAATTACCGAATGAACAATACTGAGCTCTCCAGAAGAAAAAAAAAAAGAAGAGAGAGAAAAAAAAAATCTTGTTCCTCTAACAAAAGTGCACTCTTTCAAGCTCGTTGGTAACGTGACTGATTTTACGTCTTGGACAGAGACACTTGGGACATGCCTGTCTTTACATGCTGCATATATGACGTACGTCATATGTATATCACAACCGTCTCACAGAATCGCAGCTATATCACCACAATGGACAATTCAAGACTACAAATATATCTATACACCCCACTGTCTCATACTCATATCAGATCATCTCCAACTGTCCTAAATGTTCCCACGTAAATGTTTCAGCCATTAATTCACAGGCCCATGCACAGAGCGTTGACATTGTTCAACCTGTGGTCAATCATTGTCGCCCTTGGAGGTCAACCCCCCCACCCGACATGTCTTCTATGGCGGAGTCTGCCTCTCTAAATTAAGAGGCCCATAAAACAGCTTCACATTTAGGATCTCAATCACAGGGTGAAGACCCATCACCACCCCTTAGGGCTCCCGGAGCCAGCCGAGCCCCTTTTAAAATGAATTATTACCTTCTCCCCCCCACGTCCATGGATCCCAGTCAGATTGATGGTCTAAATTAAAACGTCCCATTTTACTTTGTCTCTTTCCACATATATTAGTTGCCAGAAAAGCCACTGTCTAACAGGCCTAATTCTTGTATTAAGTATGTTGATTGTTACCTTATCATGTTGTATCATTTTGTAAGATTAGTCAGGCGAAGTAAAAGGGATAAAACCTGAATTACTTTAAAACCTATGTAGTGTTGATTTAGTGGCTTGTTACAAGAAGGTAGAAAATATTAACAGAACTTCAGTGCCAATGTGGTCAACTTCTTGTCACTCTTGTGCAGTCTTATTTATTTATTTATTTTTTACTATTATTTTTTTACTATTATTTTTTTTTCTTGTGCAGTCTTATAAGTACAAATGCATTGATACGGCACTTATCTGTACTTTTCACTTTTACTTCACTACATTTTCTAAATGAAATGTACAGTCTGATACATTTCCTCTAACCATATTTGCTATTTGTTACTAAAAAATGAAACCAGAAGAAATTGTTTGTTGACATAATGGCTGACCAGAAATAGTCCTGCTTCTACAAATGTGATGAGGGGAGGTCATGAAAATGAGATGCAGGTAATCACGCAGTCAAGTGATGGCCTGGTTAACTTCGATCCGATCTGAAAATAAGCCACTGTAGTAAACCAAATAAATAACATATATTTAAATAAAAACGGTGGATGACTGGTTAGCACGTTCGCCTCCCAGTGCGGAGGACGTGAGATCGAGTCCGGGCTTCGGCCTTCTTGGGTGGAGTTTGCATGTTCTCCCCGTGCCTGTGTGGGTTTTCTCCGGGTATTCCGGTTTCCTCCCACATTCCAAAAACATGCACAGCAGGTTGATTGAACACTCTAAATTGTCCATAGGTGTTATTATGAGTGTGGATGGTTGTTCGTCTCTGTGTGCCCTGGATTGGCTCGCAACCAGTTCAGGGTGTACCCTGCCTACTGCCCGAAGCCAGCTGGGATAGGCTCCAGCACCCCCGCGACCCTTGTGAGGAATAAGCGGTTAAGAAAATGGATGGATGGATAAATAAAAACAATCAAAATCCTAAATATTCACATTGACCTTTATTTCCAATACTTAAGTGCATTTATCATAAAATTACTTTTGATAGTAAGGTGACAGTATTTATAATTCCAGTATGTGAAATTAAAGTGAGAGTTTAAATATCAGCTGAGGACAAAAGCCTGTTCAACCTTGGTAGTTCCAGTTATGCCAATTTGATATACACACAATTGACAGAGTGTGATGTTTGAATGTCATGCAGATGTTGTTTCTTAAAATCTATGCCAAAGACACAAGCAGCTACATTTGGAGAAGGCTAATACAAAAAATGGCGACGACAGTAGGGACAAGTTGCAAAGTTGATATAAATATGTATTGCTATGCACATAGTTGTGGCATTGCAAGGTCTACTTGGCAAATGTCAGAGGAGAAAAGGGACTCCATATAAATAGGAAATTAGTAGGGAAGGTGGTCAAAAGTAATTAACTCTCCTCCTCACCGCTGTCCATTAGCCCTGACACAATGACACAGGAGGAAAGTAACATCCATGTCAGCTCTGGCAGCCGCCTGTTCTGATCAGATAAACAGTTTTTTGTTTTGTTTTGACGGCTGATTACAAAATGATTAGCCAGCGTGCCTGTCTCCTCCTTACCCTTCACCTTCCCTGTTGTTTGACTGACAGATGTGGTGATACGCTGTTGGGTCTGGCACCCTTTTAGACACAGTCGCAAATACACTGTGGCTACTGTGTTTGTTAGTGGAAAATCATATATTAAGTTCAAATGGAAAGCGCGTTCAGTAATGTAAAGGTCATTGTGCTTTTATATAATTATTGCACATACTGGAGCAAGAGATTTACTAAAATAAAAATAATGTTAAATTTCAACTTCCACTACTTAACATTGAGACACAAATTGACGGCAAATATTTTTTAGGATTATCCTATTGATTACTTGATTAATTGGGTAATAAATCCCCCCCACCCCCAGCTGCACTTTTTTTTTTTTAATGACCAAGATGAACATCTTCGTTTTTGTCATGTATACAAAATTTGACATTCGACCATCACACAAATTATTAACTCACCTGAACTGTAACTGTTGTTCTTCACTGCCATAGTGTAAAGACAAGGTAACCACTTTATAATTAGTATAAATAAAAATATATAAATTTTGATGATGTGAGGTTCTCATTACTTTTGTTGTAGAAATCTCCCCAACAGACTTTACAGTGCATGTTTTTTATTCAAATTTCGAGAGCCCAAATACTTTTATCTTAAGGCCCTAGAGTATCACCAATAAATCCACATTGGTTAATATGTATTATTTTTTTTACATTGCATTTTGTAAAACAATATACCACTAGTTAGTTTTAGTTTTAGGGGGTAGGACTAGATAAGTTCATGTACTTCTTCCTACTCCCTTTGAACATGTAAACTATGAAATTACTTATGATTCTTTTCTTTCTTCAACTTTTATTTTATATTGTAATGTCAAATGTGTTCATATGTTTATATGTCCAATAAACCAAACTAAACCAAACTAGCCCCTTAGTCCCCATGATGATAACGTCTTGGCATGAACACTCTGTTAGGGCGGGAAAGCAATCTATTTTTATTTTTTTTTAATGCAAGTGTTAGAAAGATTACTATGTTGTGACATTGTGTAAGTTGCGTCTTTGTGAAATAATTAAAGGTCGCATATATACAACATAACTGTACATGTACAGTATATATTCAGTATCAGTTATCTGCCAATATATCGTATATCATCAGATATAAAATTGGCTTCTTCTTTTTTTTTTTTACCCCAATGTAAATTGTGTGTCAGGATGAAATGGCAATAATGGACAATCTTTTGAATGAGTTGTCAAGGAAAGCTTAGTTTGGTCTGACAACAATAAAACCTAATTTGAATTATAAAAAGTGTGCATGAAAGTGTAAACATAGCAGCAAAAGTCCAATGATTCAATGTGATTATTGGCATGTCCTTTGCCAAGACATATTTCTGTCAGTGCAAATTAAATATATAAAATGAAAGAGCACTTTTGCATGGGTATTTACAGCAGTAATCATGCTGTCACATCCTGGACGTTAATCATTTACCTGCTCCTGATGTTTGACACCGGCTTTGCACTGCCAGAGATAGCAACAACAGATAAGAATGTAATCAAGTACGGTCATGTTTTACACTTGAGGAGTGACCCTGGAATTTTACAAACCTACAATCAAAACTAAAACTTGGGACTTCTTTTTTTTTTTTACGAGCAATGTCATTGATATTTCGATTTTATTTGGCAAGTGTTTCAGAGTGGAGTGGCTTCTTGCCGAAGACATTTGAAGAAGATTGTGACCAACGATGAACTAATGAATTTTGTGATCATTTGTTTTGATAAAGATGGCTGGAACATAGGATGTCCTTGTGTTTGGTTCAGTAGCAGTAGGAATGTCCGCTCATCCATGGGGTGGGGTGTAGGAGCTTGCATTTTGATAAGGTTGCAATTAAACATGATAAGGCCACTATCTTAAATCTTTGCATGTATTGATTAAGTGCTGTGGGTAAAAATGGCGAGCAACACCACGACCACAGGTATTTTTTGAAAATGCATGTCTTCTCCACTCCTGGGTCAAAAAAAAAAAAAAATGCCAACACAAAATGGTATTTTAATAATTTACAAATGTGACACCTACCTTTGTTTCTTGATAAAGTGCAATATTTATAAGATTTCTCTATACTGTACTAAACATCCTGGAAGTATTTTTAAATTCAGCACTCATGTCTGTTAGGTATTGCACAAAATAAAATCATTATATATTTTCCATCATTATTGTGACCTAAAACAATGTGTGATTTTCTATTATTCTCTTTTCGAAGGGAGAAGTAAATGCAAACAAGTGAAATAACGTTTTTGCACAAATGTCCACACCCTTTCTTAACTGTGATGTGGCGGTGTTCTGAGTTAACCAATCAGATTCAAACTCATAGTAAATGTGAGTCATCATCACACACTAGCCACCATTTAAAGTACCTCTGAATAGCACCCAATAAAGTGAAGCTGTTCTAGTAGGATTTTTTCCTGTCATTTTTCCCCCTTTCTAGCAGAAGCCTGAAAGTTCTGTGCTCACTGGCTGCATTTTCGAACAATTTTTAACTCCATTCACCTTGTCTAAGGCCCTAGATCCAGCCTCAAAGCATGACGCTGAAGGCATGGTGTGTTACGGTCTGATGAGACCAAAGTTAAACATGTTTACAGTATTTATTAGAGAAAATCAAACACAACATACAATGGCATAAAAACATAAATTCAGTCAATTTAATTCATACATGATTAAAATGTATTAGATTTTCCCGAATGCTCTCCTCACTGTTATCTTCAGGTTGTACGATATATTGAAACAAATGTCTATCATCATTTCCACCTTAATAAAGTCATAAAAGACACCACTTTAACTTTGGACCCAATTGACACAAGTGCATCCTACGATTTTTGTGACCGGATGGCTGCATGGTGCCAATTACAGTACTAAGTTGCTCAGTTCCACTGTAAAGAGGTCAATTCATATTTATTAAGCATGGAATAGACTCTATGCAAGTAGTATGAATACATTTTCATTTGGTCAATGCCTCTAAAGTGAAACTTGTGCAGGTGTGGTGCCTTGTTTTTCTTCTCCCAAAAACACCTCGGCGCATTGCAGTGGTGCTGATAACAAGTGTTGTGCAATCAAACAGATGTTCTTGACGCCCTTAACCGACAGAATCATGTGTTTCCACACATGGTGGTGTGCCTTGGCCTTTGATCGCTGGGTGACTCAGTAACAGCAGTCACATTTCACAGCGTGCTCTTGGACGTGCGAAAAACTATTAATTAACTCACTAAGACTTGCAATACAGTAACGGTAAAAATTTACAAAAAAACAAACAAAACAAAACCGTTATTTTTTTTCCACAACAACAGTATATTTTCCATAGTTTGAAATGTTTTAGGTTTGCGCTACATTATTTAAACAATCACATAACTCCATGTTCAAGTCCACTAGTTTAATGCTGACACATAATGGGAAAAGCCATAGACAGACTAACAAATAGCACCTATGTGGCAGTGTTAAAATAACGCTTGATGGCTATTCAAACACAAAAAGTCCAGCAACACATGCTGACAGAAAATACAACAGTCCTCACATATAATTTTTTATCCTGTGTGAAAAATGACAAATATAATACAGATTACTGAGACACTTACAGTAGAAGTAGTGAAACTCATCTTTGTTTTTCTGCATGACTTATTATTATATTTGAATTATACTGACGCCCGGAGGCCAAGTTGCACATACCAGAAGGAGACGCATAAAATGTTCTTTACAGTCTTAATTATGTTGTCATTATTATTATTATTACAATATGTTTTTATAAAGTAAACTATCGGAAAGTGCAATTTTGATTTAAAACACATCGCAAATTTTATTTGTGTGTTTTTGGGGAGGCTGTAACAGATTAATGACATTTCAATTGATTTAAATGAGAAAGATGATTTGAGATATGTATAGTGTTTTGAGTTACAAATGTGGTCAAAGAATGAACTAAACTCATTGCACAGCAGTAGTTGAATGTCTCAGATTGGGATGTTCAATAAATAATTTTTCACACTAATACCAGTACGAGTACTCAACTCTTGAGTTGTCACCAATACCACGAGCACTGTTGATAAATACCACCTTCCTCCCCCAATAAAAAACAATGGTAGGTAATGTAAAGAAATACCTATAAATTTCAATATAATTTTTTTTTTCTTTGCATGACATTAATGGCATTTTTTCTATGCTTAAAATGTCTAATATCTCGTTCTTGAACGTAAAATAGAGGTCAGTAGTGCCGTTGCGAGTACTGATACCTTGAAAAAAAGGTCTGATATTGGACTGATACTGATACCTGTTATTGGTACTTGCCCATCCCAGGTTCTCGGAAATCATAAAATTTGGAATTTGACCACCTTCAAGGAAGAATATGCTTGTAAACATCAAAACTCTGTAAAGCGTAAAATAATGAGGTGAGTATTTTGGGCAAACAATTATATTACATTTAGTTTTATTGATGAGGTGTTAACTTATTTTTGACACTCATTTGACCTCAGGGGTTGTGCCGCAACGGCCAAAATATGCCAGTTTACAATGACGGTAATGCCTTTTACATACAAAACAAACTGATTAGTTGCAACAGGTGAAGTGGCTAGCCATGTTTTTTATTCTAACCATCTGGCGTGATAAAGAATGGCGCTGACCTACGGTGATTGCTGATGGAAATAGGAATGAGCCAACCCCTCTATCTCTCTGTGAAGGCTTCCTGTGGAATCTTCAATATTCATGTTGAAATGTGATGAAGTCATAGCTAAGTTCAGGACGAGCTAAGTTCGGGACCTTCCATTATGCCACAACAGAGACTGGACGCTTGGCTGATTATAAATCACCTTGGAAACACACGCTGATGCAAAATCCATAATGCGAACATCATGCTGGGAACCATATTTAAGTATTCAGGAGCATTGCCGCGATTGCCTGTTAGCATGCGTTTTGCATTTATTTACCAATTAAAAATGCATTTGGTATGGATTTGAGAGTACTATGCAAAGCTGCAGTGCTCCTGTAAACAGATTATGGTCCTGGGGGACAGTGTGGTATTGAATGTCTAAATAGGCCTGCTATGATTTATGATAATGTATAAGAGAACAGGGCCCATAACTCCAACTGGGAATTGGAATATTAACATATCACTACTATTATATTTTTGTACTTCTTAGTAAAGTTGACTTAAATGTAATACGTATCTAATGTAATTTTATTACCCTTCATAAATGACTTATAATAGACATTTTACATACAAAATATGATGCTGTTGATGCGACCTATCTTGCCAGTGGAATGGGAGCCACGTAAGATCGCCAAAAGAGTTCAAGTTTCCTTTCCTCCGAAGGAATCTGGGAATCAAGGCCAGCCTGCACTTGAGCAAGCTCTGATCTCCCAGCTTTAGCGTACAGCCATGGCGAGGGGCCGCGGCCCATCTTAAACAGCGACTCCACGAGTGGGAGCGAGGTGTTCATTAAGGTCTCTTTCATTTCCTTTGACGGCTTGAATGCTCAGAGCAAAGGGAGATTTGGGGCATCACTATATGTGACAGAAGAGCTTACAGAGGTAATCCTGCCTGCTTATCGGGGAATCATCTACTCTTCAAATTGCTCTTATTAACCGGTTTGCGCTCGCAGTCGGTGTAATTAAGCAGTCTCTTAATTTACACCTATGCGACTTAGTTTCTGTATTCAACAGAGCAATCGGACTAAATATCTTTTATTCCGTGGCTCAGCTATGTTTCAGTCTAAGGCCGAGCTATTATCCGTTTAGCTGCGGGTTTGCAAAGACTTTAGAAGAAGTAGTCTTGTAGTTTTGTATTACAATTGGCCTCGGCAGCAGTACACCTCATTACAAGGGTTGCTGGCAAAGTCAAAGGGTGTTTCTTTTCTTTCGTTTTTTTTCCCACCACAAGCAGATTTACAGAATCACGGGTCAAATTAGTTCTATTATATTTTCATTCGGCAAATCTGAGGTTATGTTCACATCTTTTATTTCTTTTGGCCTCCAAGCCACAAAGAGCGCTACATGCAGGGTAGAATATGTGAGGGTTCACATTTTATTGTGGGTTTTAAGAATTGCAAATAGCACCATTTAAAGCAGGGAAAGGAAATATGGTGTGCTATTTTTTTCTAGCTCTCCCCTTGTTTTAAAATAGAACAGAAGATGCACAAGTAAATATGTTTACTAACACATTTTGTCGGGTATAACCTTATGTCTGACCATCTTAGGGGGCAAATTTTGTTTTGTTTTCTTGAAAATATAGTCTTGTAGTTTTGACTTCCCAGTAATAAACAAACAATTGACCTTTAACCCCAACCGTCTTGTTTCTGAGTATGTTACAGTCAAAATGAAAAGGGCTTCCAATTTCCTATCCATCCATTTTACTTGTGTGCAGGAGTCGATCACAATTGTCTTTAGGTGAATGCTACGCTACAACCCGGATTGGTTGTCAATCACAGGACAGTGGGGGTTATAGGTCACTGGTTTGGCATCCATCCAACACCAACCGCATTTCTATCTGATATGTAGGCCACTACCCTATGTTCTTTTCCTCTGTATTTGCAGGATGATATTATTACTTTTTTAGTATTATTATTTGGTTCCTATAGAGTGTAGAGGGTGGGTGAGGGCACCTGGTGACACATTTGAACATGTAAAATAAAGTGGAATTTCACATCCACTACAGTAGGTGGCAGTGTCGCGCTCATTGTCAAAGTGCGCAAGCATCTGCTCCTCTGTAGAGGTGGACTTACACTAATTTTAAAGACATGCCACTATTTATACTTGTAACTATTTATACTTGTTGGGGTTGGGAGGGCGTTAAAAAAAAAAAAAGATTAGCAAAGCACTGCTGTATATCCTAACAATATGGAGGACAGTTGACCTTTTGAACTCCTTAATACTAAATTAAGTGATTCTGTAATCGCTCCATTATGCATATTTGCCATGTGTATATAAAAAGCAAATAGTCGGTATTAAACCAGTGCTGCAAAATATGCGAGGCGATCACTGCAACAGAGGGCTCTCTAATCCTTAAACCATCAATAGAGGAAGACAGAAACACGTGTTATACTATCATGATGGTAACATGGGTGTTTCCCTTTGTTGGGCCTGCTTTAGGAACCTTTGAAATGTAATTAGATTTTATCAGTCAGTAAAAAAAAGCCTTGTGTCGGGGTCAACTGTATATGTCATGTGATTACGGCATTATATTCTGATAAGGGACGTATTTCAGTATGAATGAACATGTGGCCTTTGGCCTTCTGTGCTCTTCAAGCCACACTAACTCCCGCTTGTAAAAAATAGTGACGTTGGGTCAATGGCTGTGAATGTCAAACTGTGAGGCTGCAGGAGCCCCTGAAGCATCCATCTAAGAGTGTTTGCAAAAGAATGCGGTGATGATCTCTATTGCAAAACACAAATGAATGCTAGGAGATGGAATATTTGAAAAACTTGACTTTGCAATGGCCTGTTTGCTGTGATTGCTTCCATTCAGTATTGACGTGTGGTTGTGTATCTGTGGAACCTCCTGGCAACAATAAAGGAATCTCTTCTTTTTCTTTTTTTTTAGGATGGGTAGGCATTCTTCTAAGGATGATAAAACATTAACTGTTATGGAGAAGTCACACTTTAAAGCTATCTATTTAAAAAAATGACCTGCCATTTAAATGACATACATTTCACAGTTCAAATTTAATATGACAGCTCCCATTTACATGTTAAGTCTCCTATATGCTTCTCCAATGTCATTAAATCAATCTCTAACTTGTGCTTGTGTAGTATCATCTTGAATTTTTGTGCTCCCTTCAATCAGGAAGACATTGCGTACCTGCTTGTAACTACGTCTAGCCTGCATCATAACACTTTACACATTTCCTTCTGGGGAAGGCAATTTTAATAAATACAGCATTAAAAAAAAATCATTTGCCGACTAAGGTCAAACTGCGGTTTACAGACATGAAACAGTCAAAACAAGAGTGGAGAAGCAATATTCATTGAGAGCAGCTAAAGCTACCCTGCTGTCCTACTAGAATTGGATTAGCATGCTAACAACCAAGCAAGGAAAATCTGGATGCATCCTGTTGCTTGGAGGACTTAAACAGTTTCCAAAGTTCCAAACTATTCAGACGGGTTTAAGACTAACGCACACATGCCTATTAAACAATAATTCTTTCATAATGCCAATATGTATTGCATTGCATTAAAAATACAAAGATAGCTCTTCAGAGCACATAAAAGTTGCATGATATAAATCTGAAAAGCAAAATGACTCGATTAATAGAATTCTATTTTTATCTTTGGTGATATTGATCTCATCTACAAAGTAGACGTTTCTTTCTCACTGGAGTTTGTTTTCCCAGATGTCTTTCTCTAAATTCAAATGATAGGAGTCTCACTGGTTTTTATGCCCCAATAACCATAAACACCAAAATCAATAGTAAGAGTTTAGAGGCAATAACCGAAATTAAATCGGACAACCATTTTGTTAGCTCTTGTGAGTTTTGCTCTGCAACATTTTGTGAAGATTACAATTGACTTAACACAGTTTTGCCTTGTTGTTACGACACAAAGTCTCGGGTGCATTCTGTGCCAAACATAACCTCTCACACCGGTTTCATTCATCTGTTCGACAACATTATTGCCTCCTTTTCAGACCTTAATTAAAGCACACTACCCAAGCCTACTTTCCAACCCAGTTGTGGGACCCCTGTGCAGGGGGATTATGGGATTATACCAGTAGGGTCCAGCCTGTGAAAGCCCTTGCAAGCACCCGACATACAGCGAGAACAGCCCCGTGGCACAGCAGAATCCTGTGCGGAATTCTTACGGGGGCTAATATAGCCGTGGCCTTTGTAAGCAACACGGCGGGTGAGCATCTGAGGGTATGTTTTCATATTGGCTCACCTGCAAGCGTACAAAAATGATTATCCATATATTGAGTGAATTAACTCCACTGAACTGGAATGTTGAGAATGCCGCTGAAGACGGTGCAGTGCGCCTTGTATTCGCCCTTAAGTGGAGCACAATTAATAATCAGAACATCACTAGTACAATTACAGCTCTTTGCAGGAGCCAGAATTCACTTCCATGGAAGTTCGATGCGTCTAATTAAAAGTGCCGCCGTCACTTTGGCCCGAGTGTCTCGGAAGATACATTTCCCGTCCAATTACAAGGACAATTTTATGAGGAAGAAAACCGAGAGCAATTATTCTATTGAGAATAAAGCGCTTTCTATCGAGCGGTGGCCGTGGCTGATCTAATATTAGTGCTTGTACGTAAGCTTGAAAATGAAGAGGAGGGCCCAAATGATTGTACTCCCTCAAAGGGTTGTAAAACAGAGGGTGTCCACCTCCTACCACGACTCCATGTGTGGCCAACGACGGTGTGTGCCCGTGGCCAACGCAGCAAGCATTTTCATGGGATGCATGCACACACAGACACATACAATTATTCAGGCCTAATATATCATGCACAGCATGATTATATGAGAAAAAAAAGTGTTTTAATGTGTGGAAGTTGAGTAACGTAATTTTCTTTAGTAAATCTACATTTGTCAGTTTGGCCATTGAACAGATTAGTGATACAGTATTTGCATTATTGACTTTGGTGAACATTGTTTTTAATTCACACCAGCTTCCTAACAGTGATTTAAAAAAAATATATATATATATATTTACCTTTGACTTTCCACCAGATGCTGGTTGTTCAACAAATATGCTGATTCTACCATTTTAATACCAATTTAATTTAAGAGAAATGGAGGTGAATCTGAATTTGACATGCCCCTAAATGCACTCGCACCATGGCTTGTAAACTGCATGCCACAGGATGTTCAAACACATCTGATACCAAGTGACCTTTCACAGAAGACCCGAGCGCAATGCTTGCCTGTCTGTGCCAATATACGAGACTCCTCTACATTTCCAGTCCGCACACATTCATCAGGCCTCCCACTAAGTCCAGCAGCACGTCTTCATCCTCCATTATATTCCCAATTAGTGTGGTCTTTCAGAATTAAAATCATTTTCTCTCGTAGTGCATAACGTTTAGTCTACCGCTGTGATTGTTTTAAGTCTCTAAAAGGTAGGTCATTGTTGACAACAGCATTCACTGTGGAACGTTCAGGAAACTAAACTGTTTGGTCAAAAACGCACATGAAGCTAAGCAATATATTCAAACTTAAATGTTTTCTACCAATGAGTGTGTCGAAACTTTAATGACAGCCAATTGATACAAACGAAAGAGCTATCAATAATGCCAAATAGTGTTACATTACACTATCTCATCTTAGCAAGGATGAGAGAAACAGCAACCAAGTGTCATTTACATGTTTTACTTATTTCACTTTTAATTAAAAAAGCTCATTGTTGCAGGACAGTTTTCTACTTTCGTAAATGAGACAGCAGCTAAGCAAAAAGTAATTAAGGTGAAAGCTGCTTGTTTTCTATGAAATTACTAATACTTTATGGGGTTTTTTTCTGTTAGAAAGTTAGGAAACAACATTCCTCATGTTTTGCTATGAAAATTGCTGACTTTTGCCCTGAGAATTCTCAGCAGTTTGGGCAATCCCTTAATTGTTCATGGTTGTGAGTTGAATTTGAGCAATGTTCAACTAAATTCTCTTCACTTCACTTCATTGGTCAACAATGTTCTGTAAACCCCCAATGTCTTGCTACTAATTTACATACATTCAATAACCCTTTCAAAAACTGGATATTAGCAATATTCGGGTTTTGAAGGGCGTGTAAACACGGACAAAACCCAAATAAAACCCCTGGCATACCCTTTTTCTAACCCAAATAGTTGGTCATATAAATGTGCAGGTACAGTGTTCCCTTGTTTTCTGCTGTTGTTAGGTTCTAAAAATACTCGCAATAAATGAAATCCGCAAAGTTGTTAGCTTTATGTTTTACATTTATTATAAATGTTTTAAGGCTCTGAAACCCCTCGCCACACAGTTTATACACTTTTCTCATCGAATCATTTATATTTTCTCACATTTCTCTCGTTTAAACATTCTCAATGTTCAAACCTTTGTAAATTATATAAAATAGGTACATTGTTGTAAAAAAAAAAAAAATGCATGCAAAATTGCACCAAAAAAATCCGCAAAAAAGCGAGGTCAGGAAAAGTGAACCGCATCTTAGCGCGATAACACTGTACCTCCAATGAACAGAATTTTGGTTTGTGTTTTACGCATGCTCTATTTGCAAGTATTCTTGGCCTGAACTACTTGTATGTGCGGCGGCCATCTTACGTTACCACTCACTAATTGAATATATCAATTTAGTCCGCTGCATTTTCCTGTTATTTTCTGTCTCTACAGCAAAAATGCCTCAGTGTGTGTGTGTATATGCACAACACATATGTATATAAGTTTGTGCATGTGGTACGTAACCCACTTGAAATAAACAAGCTGAAGTAAACAATAATGGCAAAACATGGCGACTCATGTTGGATTGAGGAGGAAACGGACTACAGGGAGTCCTTGAGTTACGTCATATGCGATCTACGTCGTTTCGACGTTACGGTGCCCGTGCCTCGTCCGTAGCACCTTCTTTTTAGTTAATTTCCCACAGATCAAGTGTAGTGTAGTGTAGTGTAATCACGCCATTTTAAAGTTTTTTAAAGTTGTGTTGTTGTTACTTCCTGCAAGGGACGTCCATCGAGCAGGTCGGCTTGCCATCAGGCGCATCATATTTCCGTGTTTAAGTTAGCTCCGCTTTGCCGTCCGTCAGCAATGAATGTCCGTGCGGAAACAAGAAATATTGGTTCCGGCTCTTCCGGTTTGCGCAAATATGTTTTTGAAATTTACTGTGCAAAGTATTTTGATGTAAATATAAACTTTAACCGTGAAATCAGACTTAAGACGAAATTCGGTTTTACATCGCCAGCGTATGAACGGAAATCGGCCGTAACTCGAGGACTTCCTGTATTAATAAGTATGGTGTATTTATGTTGACCATAGAAAGCTAAAAATGGAAATGACGTCTCTTTGCGAAATGACGTCCGTCCATCACAATGTATATTGGAATATATATGCGGGAGTAACACTGTCCGCTCACGCATGTCAATGGGTTGTTCCGAATGTTTGAGAAACTGGAATTTTGACCTTAACCCAAATATTGACCGCATGTAAATGTAGTCATAACAGTTAACATAATGTTTTTCTTTTTAGACTAGACTGAGCAACAGCGCTTGCTTCTGGTGGTAATAAACTCCATTTTTAACACTTGATCTACAATCATTTCCATACAGTCAACATATTGGTTAATTAATGATTGAAATGATTGAATCATTTTTATGCATATTTATTTACTGTTTTTAATCATGTATATAGCTGTCGCTGCCTGTCGCCCAAAGCCAGCAGGTATTGTTTCCAACTCACAAGTGGCCCAAATGAGGATAAGTGCTATAGGAATTGGAAGGATGAAAATCTGAACTATCAATGCCAGTTTAAACCACAATATGTTTTACCTACAGCAAAAACAGTCTATAGCAACACGGATATTGACAACAATTATAATCAAAAATGTAAAACAGTCATTAATATAACTTGCATTCACACTGTAGTTGTAACAAAACCTGATGTTCAATATTATGCTCTGTATGCTTGGCATCATCTGCCCTTTCTAAATAATTTGCTGAGACCAAAATGAGGCAAATGTGGTTCCATGTAAAACAGTATAGAGAGGGGAAAAAACAAACATTGTAAGCTGTATATCCGACTAAGTCCTCAAGTCTCCTGCACATCTGGCCGTTAAATTACAGCTGCTGAAAACGAGGAGAAATTTATAGCGATTCTGACAGGGTCTCAGACTGGGCACAGCGCCCAGTCGCCCTACCTCACACTGCATTGGAGCCCGGAACACACATGGGGGCTATTATTTGTAAAGTAGCTGCGGTGGCACCAGGGAATGATTTGAAAGGGGCACGTGCATGTGTGCGGAACATGCTGCCTGGGTATATTTACTCACCGTTATCACATCCGCATATCTCCAGAAGAGATTATTATGATGTTTAGACCCGAAACTCTGCGACATTGCGCCTCTTCTGTAATTGAAAGGAGGATTATCATTTCAAGTACACATTTATCTCTCGACGTTTCCTAGTGGGCCTTGTTTATTTTTGCGGTAGATAAAGCGCAATTTAGCAAGGGTAAGTTTCTGATGAAAAAAAAGTGTTTATGAATCTCTAAAAAACAACATATACTGTACCTGAACACACATTAGAAGAATACTCACAACATCTTAGAAACAAAGGCAAAAAAAAGGAAAAAGGGGATTAATATCTCTGGCGTGCAGCCCCACCGTAAAGCCACTGCCTGGTCATGGCTCTGGGCTGTAGACGGGCCGTCTCCTCACTGTGCCGGCTGAATTGAGCTGTGGTTCCGCAGCAAAAACCTCAGCCAGCCTCAGCAATGTGCTAAACCCAGACGTGACTTACGGCTACCCACCATAGATTTGGCCTCCAGACCCAAGACATACAGTTTAAAAATGAGATGTATCCCCACACAAAAAGTGAGACGATAGATACCATACAGGTAGGAACTGGCAAGATATGCTTGGTAGATTCCTACTCTATTAATCAGATTGAGCCTGGACAAGCCTTGCCAATGGGCACAGCTCTTTGGGGTGGGTGCACGACTGTAAGGACATTTTGGTGAGAACAGAGCTATGAGGCAGAGTCGTTCCTCTTCAGTCTGTGACCACAGTTCTAAGGTATACTTCCAAGTTCCAAGTAGGACGGACAAATATGAGGAATAATGACTGGAACTGTTAAATAACGTAATGTTGCTATTCCAAATGCTCCCATTGCAATACAATTCCACCAAATCTCTCAGTGGGAATTGGAGCATACATTATGACTGATTTCCATAATGTCTCTGCAAAGGCCCCACTGCTTTGAGTCGGAATGAGACGTCACATGTCCAGACTTGTAACATATTTTCTGAGGGGGAAAAAAAGACGGGGTATAAGCAGTATTTAGTCATCCTGCTACATGTGCAATGTATCGCAGTCATACCAAAGCCTCTAAAAGAAAAGAAAAGATCCAACTCTATGTTCAGGCTGATTCAGCATCCAGAGTCTAGTCAATCTCTTTAAGCTATCATAGGTTCATCCGTGCTCCCGCGTTCGCATTTTCTAAATAGTTCCATATCATTTATAGCGTTTCACTCAAACACTTTCATCAGTTATCAACTAGTCTTGCTTAAAGCTACCATGCATTTGATATACGGATCGACTTCCTTAGTGAGATGATGAAGCTTGCAAGAGGTACTGTAGGCAGGCTGGTTAGTGCTGAGCTGGCGTTTTTCTTTTTCTTTTACCATGTCTTCATGGTAATTAAACTGTGCAAGCAATTTGTTCAAATAGAAGGTAGCCAAAATAAATAAATACATAAAAAATGACAACATAGCAGAAAAAGATGAGACTTGATTAAGAATGCTCGTTGAAATACCAAGATGCAATCTGTGAGACCCAAACTGTTTGTGCATTTCCTTGAGCAAATAAATACTTGGGACTTGGTATCATGGATAACTACTGATTAAATTTGCAGTAACCAGAAGCAAAGAAAAATATTTATGTATAAAATAACCATTCAGCATAGTTTTTGGTGTGTAGGCTTTCCCTTTAGTTGTAAAATTGAATTTACAATATAATAGAATTCTATTGAATTTACAATGGAAGGAACACAATGTGTGGTCTGGTTATATTATTTGATAATGATCTGAATAATCTGAAATGTGTAGCACTTGTGGCTTTTAACTTGTGTTTTGTTGTTGTTTTTTGTTTGTTGCTGTTGTGTGTGTTTTTTTGGTTTGTTTTTTACAGTATTGATCCTTTTGATAATTGCAATGTGATATTAGTTGTATTAAGAGGTGGTTAATTTTATAAGTCCCTACTAAAGGCCAGGTAGCAAATCCATGTCCCATTATTGAGCAAAAAGTTAATTCTTAGTTGCTTGTTGAACCGAGGACTAGCATACTGAGCATGCAATGCTATTCTCCTTACAGTTTTAGTCTTGTAAAAGGAATACTATAAATGATTTGTCATTAGGTTTATATGCTAAAATGTTTTATGTAATAAATGGCCTTACTATGTGCAATTTGACAAGTACTAAACCTTGAGCCTGAATAGTTAAATATCTCTTGGCAACCCTGCTTTGTTTTCAAACTGAGAACTACGACCTTGTAGCCAGTAGCTAGAAGACAACATTGTAAAAAGCTAATGGCTCAACAATTTTAAACAGCATGTGAAGATATTTTGTAACACATGACACCGGGTAGAGGACTTTATAAGAGCTACTTGTGTGTATGAGCATGTTATTTCAGGCTGTTGAATATTACATGAAACAAAACAATATATATTAACCAATGCTCACTTGCCCCCCCCCCCCCCCCCCTTCCTCTAAAATAGAGGAAGCGTGAAGAAGAAATTAACAGTAAAATGCAATGATAACTCAAAGACAGAGTCTCATATGAAATGACAGATTTCACCAGTTTAATCCTTTATCAAACAGACTGCACAATGAGAATTCACAGGCCGTTTCCAATGTTTGGTCAGGGAGGATCCACAGGGGTGTCCTGTTCTATCTCTGCTATAACCTTGAGTAGAAATGTGTCTATTCCTTATGGCTTAGTCGCTCATATTAGTGAAACATAAATCCACTCCACACTTATTTCATAATCACATGAAGACATTTTCTAACTCCGTTATGTTGACTTCTTTTTTTTCTACACTCAGACTTTTTCTTCAACAGCTGGCTGAAGAAGAAGATTGGATTTCCAACTTGCACGCCATGTTAGTTTAGTGGGTTTACTCTGCTGCTTATAAACAATGGTAATAAAATAGTCACATTAAACAAGCAAATTAATAATTAAAGAAGATTTAATTCCATACTTTTGCATGTGTAAGTGGTCAAATATATTCCGGACAAAGACATAAGTGTGGCTCATTCCGGAGAGGAGGGTAGGGTTTGGAGCGAGGTGTTCCATTTCTTTTTATATGTGAATAATTAATTCTAGAAGCTAAGAAAATTTAGCTATTCATGACCTTGATAGTAGGCACATTAAAGAGGGGAGCATTTGCTAAACGTGAAATTATATGCGACTAGAAAGCGGTAGCTACATCACCGGAGTCACCCCAGAGTAAACAAATGAGTTCAGCAAGCAGAGGAGGGATTACCATATCTCCACTTAACTTATTTTATCCTGTGAGAATCATCAATATTAAAGGGTAAGAAGAGGGAGAGAAACTGCTGAGGTTGGCTTTTAGCAGCAGGGTGAACCACTGTTTAAGGAGAGAGATAAATGAGAGATCTCCGTGGAATCTACAAAGAGCGTAAACATAGTCTTTTTATCTTTTCACCGTACATGCTCTCTTCACTTTCAAATAGTTCAACAAGCAACCATTTTCCCATCGCAACATGTTGCTGAAGTCGTCGGGATTGTTAACTTCTTTATTCTGATCTTCCATGACCAGTTTTTTTTTCCACACTGCAAAAAGTTAGCGATAAATATTGACTCAACAGTTTTTATTTATTTATTGTCATCGTTATGTTTTAAATTCTTCAATCATGGCTTTATGATGTTGATGCTAAGTGAGAAGTGACCTGTGTTTGTCTGCCGTTGGGCTAAGAGTGAAATGCTGTGTGTGCTTGTCATGCCAAAGTATAACATTGTCTGGAGATGGCGTCCGCCGCAGGGCTGCAACAATCAGCACAGTTTCTGAGTCAACTACTGATACGGGTTGTTTACCTCACCTGTCACTGAAGAAAACCAGAACATGTACATTTCAACAACTCGCACAAGCGTTATGGTACTCAGTCCAACCGTAATATCGTAATTTAGATAAGTATAATATACTGTACCTTCACTGAAGACTTCCTCTGGATTATGCCTAAATGTTGTCAAAGGTTCAGCCACTATAGAGGAAAATGTCTGATCATTTAAAAAATAAATAAAGATCTACAAATGTTATATCGGTAAGGACTCAATTTTAATGAGTTCCTCCTTGGTCTATGCGCCTTATCTCTGTTACCATCAGGCAGTTCAGTTTGGTTGAGCACAGTTGATTTGGGCGAGAGGCAGGGTACACCATGGGCTAGCTACGGGCAATTTGAGGGCATATTTACAGTATATGGGCTTGTACTTTTCTACCTTTAACCCTGGAGAACCCAATAACCCTTTTCTTCTTTGGAAAATTATGAATTATACATTAAGTGACTGCTATAAATTCACTGAACTGTTTTTTCAATGCTTTTTTCAATTTATTCCTGAATTTAGGATTAGGGCGACATTTGACCCTTTGGGATTTAGGGGTATCATTTTGAAAAATCTGAATAACAAAAACTGTCAGTAAACTATTTCGAATTTAAGAAAATAATCAATCAAATACACAGCTACATTGAACAATATAATTTTTTTGTTTTATTTGTTGCATTTTAGCCATCTTTTCACCACCACTTTGGCTCATGTAAGTGCAATATTCATCCACTAGATGGCCCCATGCAGGGGTCAGAAGTGGCACTCTGGACTTTTGAAGTTAAATTTGTAAAAAAAAAAAAAAAAGGTCTTTGTTATTTGAGTAGCAGAATTTATAGGGGCCAAATTTGACCCCGTGGGTTCTCCAGGGTTAAGGCCTTTATACACCAATCTGATGTCAGATGTTGGGAAGTGGCCGTCATGTAATACGGCAATAGTTCACAACCGTGTCTGTCCGTTGCAGTGATTATTTACATCAGTATTCGGGCGTGACATGCTGACGGTCAGAGTCTTGGTCAAATTTAGCTGACGTATGATTGCTGTATAGAGGCCTTTTAAGGGTTTTTTAACAGGACACAGCATCAGAAACAACTGGGGGTTCTGATAAAATCTTTGGCACAAATAATTACTGGCGACTTGAGCTAGGCTGTTATATCGCTGTGACCTTTTTACTTGGTCCTACTTGGCCTTCCCTATCTATGGCATCCTTTGGCACACCTACTGGAATCCAGTTAAGGCCGTGGAGTCACACATTATTACATGGCTTAGGTGAAGTCGTTCCTCTATGTGAGGCGGCTAAGATAGTATAAGGACAGGAATCATTTTGGAGAGGGCAGACCTTCTTCTGTATCTAGCAGAAAAGTCTCCACGGTATCCATTTAATAATTCAATTCAGAATTGGGTTAGTCAGTGTCGGTGTTAGTATAGCAAGTATTCAAGAGCGGAAGTTTACACTTTGACATGGTCACAAGGGCTCAGGATCAAACCCATAGCTTTCAGGTTGGGAGACGAGCACCCTACTTCCTGGGCCATATCGCACAATAGACAATCACAGAAAAAGAACAATTCACGTTCACACCTATCGACAATGTACCCCCAACTCCAGAACCGCGAAGATGTGCAAATTACACTTTTGTAGAGTGGATCTAAACGCAGATACTGTACTTAAATGTTGCGGTGGAATTTAATGGGAACAAAACATTATGAGACGAGCTGACTGTTAAATTAAATTGATGGATCTTCTTGTCTAAGGGGACTTGATTTTTGGGTCTTTGCTTGCACCAGAAGGGCTTAAAAACAACTGTACTCCCCAAAACTAAAAAGTGGGAGGATGGGGATTGGGAATGGTTATTAGAGCGACACATAATCTTTTCTAAAGCACTTCTAAGGTAAATGAGGTACAAAACATCTTTGCCGGCATCCTCATTTTGATTTTCTTCTCAAATCCGTATCTATGGTTTCTGCTTGTTTGATTTTGGTACAAAATACCTGAACCCTCGAAACATCTGCTTGCTCAAAGACACATGTGCTAGTCAGGGCAGATGCAGCCTAGAAGGGGGGGGGCTCCTATTATATGTCAACAATTCAGCTCAACCTCCAGGTGATATCAGTTATCGATACTTAACTGTCTCCAATAAAACATTTTAAGAGGCTGTTATTACATACAGACACAAAGGAGGGCCTTCATGCAGTGGGGTCATATGGTGTTGTAAAGAATACTTTAAAAGGCTTGAGTTAATGATAGAAAATTTGCCCTCGTGTGAGACGCTGCGGGGTGGGTCGTTGCTTCTGTTTTGTGGTCTACTAGCCTCAATGCCTCAAGCCCCACAACCTTGGTGTGTGTGTAGGTGGGATATGGAGAATTTTTTTTTAGACAGAACATTGTATTAACTTCAACTTAAACCTGTCAATTCTTCTAAGTTCATACTATTAACACTATTTGAAAAGGAAAAGGGAGTAGAAGGGAAGTAAATGCTTATTTCAGTCAATAGCCAGGACATTCGTTCATTAGGTTTGTGTATGGATTTTGTTTTTGTTAGTGTGTGGGCCTAGCCTGGCACGGACTGAGTGAGGTAACTTTACGGCCTCGTGACACGGCAGTGTAACTGGCAAGTATTAAGTTAAAAAGTATTTATTGTGGTTTTAGTCTTGCATGTGAAATATCACACAAGTTTCCGTACTGACATTAATTTAGAAATAAACTCTACAGAGAACTATACATTTCTTTACTTCTGCATTTAAAAGCAGGGCAGCTCCCCCTAGTAAACCCCAGCGTATGCACTGATTCCATCAGACTGGAGCAAAAGTATGTTAAAGTGGGTTATTACAAATCTTGGCTTTACGTGTTTGTTTTTCTGTGGGCGTGTATCGAGGGACCAGTGTTGCTGAACTTGCATACATGCACATGCAAACAGTGCATACATCACAAAGAATGTAGCATTTTTCCTTTTGTTAAAAAACAAACAAAAAAAAACCTTATAGAAGTTCCTCACTAAGTACCTTAAGAAGTAGCCCCGACCTACCCAAACACTTGTGGGTGAAATTGAGACTGGGCTGCCTTCATACGTAACCGCTTTCACAGCTGTCACTGTATGCACAGGGAAACTAAGAGGAGATGTTTTTTAAATGTCACCAAAAAAAAGTTATCGAGCCATATTGTCTTGTCAATGCAAATGCTTCTGAATGATGTAAGGGCTGACTTGTAGCCACTCACAAGAAGGAGTCATGCCATATCACCTGTGACAAAACTGCTTCCAATTTTCTATTTCGTTACATCTAGGTCATTTCAGTGCATGGTGACAGTTGGTTGTGATCTTGCCAAGATCATTTGTCTGTGCGAGCTGATCCAAGTTATAATTACAATGTTACACAAAATGGGGACATACATCACTTTCCCAGGCATTCGGGATGAGCTAAATCAAACAAAATGTGGCTTTTATGCGGTTGCTGGCTTCCCCAAAATTATTCGAGTGATTGATTTATTCTCTGCATGTTCGTTTCTCTTCCACTAAAACTTCCGATTCCACACTTCAAACTTTATTTTGTGCTTGCGGTGCTGTCCGGAATGTTCCATGGTGGAAACCATCAGAGTTACTTAAAGTACAAACGTTCATAAATACGGCAGCTTCCACCACTTTTAAAGATGTTGACAAGCACATGCAATCAGTTAAAATTAACATTTTGGGATCTTAGTATGTTAGGACGCTAATGTTCTATTTCACTTGAATGAAGTTATCTCTATTTACGTATTTCTCCATTACACTCCTATGTTGGTCGCTCTTTCACCACCCTTCCTGATCTTCCATTAATTGCATGGTTCTCAATGTGCCGTTACCATTCCCGAGGGAGGTTCTACCATGAATAGCCAGCGAAGTTTAGCTCTATGGGCTGTCACCATGTCCCATTTGGCTTGGCTATGGTGGAAAAGCCGAGTGGCAACCACATAATGACTGGTGTCTGAGGGCCTGGCTAATTTTTCATGTTCAAACAGGCGACTGACTCCTTGGCCCAGACAGAGGCTAATATATGGTTTGCTGTGCCCTGAAGGGCTTTTATAAAACATGGCACAGCAAGCAGCTGATCTCTTAACGCAGTCCACACCAAGATGTGTTCGACTGACAGATTTGAAAACTTATTCCATACACATACTTGATAACCAAAACAACAAGCAAACAATGGTTGTCATCTGAACATCAACAATGAAACCGTTGCCATTGGACGATGGTTGGGTTCTTCATCGTAATCCAAACATCATCACCCCCGCCTCGGGGCGATTGCTGTACTGTTTTGCTCTCGATGTCTACCTCAGAACAACACTTGCCATTTAGAGTTTCCTCTGACCAGAGGCTCCCACAAACCCACAGATCGCACTGTAGTTCTGCCCGTTGAGGTCTTTATCATTTCCCGTTTCGTCGTCCAGAATCATGACTTCATTCTGTACAGCATTTTATACAAAAACACCCCAAATAGTATAACGACAGAATAAACTGGCATCCATTTAAGTGCTGGGTGGTACAAAGGAAAAGGGAAGCATTGGTTTGGGAATCTCGATTTTTAAAATAAAAAAGTTGGCTACAGAAAGACTTTGTAACATCAGGGAAAAAGTAGGTTAGCAGGAAAAGAGAAGCGCACACAGATGTGTTGGTGCTGTCTAGATGCACTAATTATTTGGAGGTATATAAAGAATAAGGCTCACAGATGAGGTAGAGTAAGAAAAATAGACCACCTATTTGCTGACCCACATAATCCATTATGCAGATGAAAGCAATATGACTGTCTGCATCTGCCTGTGTGTAAACCTTAAATACGGTACACGTACTGATATGCACTGGTTTTAATCTCCCACTACAAAAACAAAAAAAACCTTTCAGTTGGACTGAGTGGAAGAACAAGTTGCAACATAGCTTCCTTTAAATAGCAAAAATTGCTAACATGACCAAGTCAAGTATTATTTCTGTTTTAAAGATCAATGGAATTCGACTCTATCACTGAGTGAATGTGTTGCTGACATTTCTGTCATGCAGCGGGAATGGAAGTGGAAGAATACAGATGTCTGAGTGTGAAAAAGAAGCATCATTTACATGTAGGTGCCAACAAAATGTCCAACTACAGACATAAGATCTGGGAACATGTGGCGCCGAAATTGACAGGCAAATACAAAGAAGACTAAGTCACTTTGTTATTTATGTAGCAAATTACTAAAAAGCTTCTGGATCCCAGCCTGTTTCCCACCATGGCCTGTCTTGCGCATGACCAAGCCAGGTGCTCACATCATTTTGAAAACATGTGAGAGCTACAGACAATTACCACTAAGCAGTGTAAAGATGAGCGCAACATCTTTTTGCTATTGCACATTTTCTTACGGTGGTATAATGTGATTAAAATAAATAAATAATTCAAAGTAATGGCCTGTTTACGAGGTACCAAATGTTACCTAAAACAATGCCTGTACGGCACTATTAAGATAGTGATATTGGTATTGCACATTTTTACACACTCAATGTTTGACAAATTGAACGTCAACCAGCTTGCTGGAACAGTTTTTTTTAGAATTTGCATTAGTTGATGGTTTTTCTTTTGTGTTTTTTCTCTCAACCCAATTCCAAGTATTAGTATCAGGAGAACCAATGTAAAGCACTAAATAAGGAACCGAGGTTGATTCATAATGAATAAATAATAGATGTGTAATCGTTCCGATGTGCGATTTTCGGAAAAGCTATTCAGAATGCTGGAAGTGAAGATGGATACATGCAGCTGGACTATGGGAAGAACAGGTTTCTCCTTGGCAGTGTTCGTGCATAGAGACCCAGTAATAGAGTCGTGTTTATGCCAGTGGCTGGAAATCTAATGCAAATGTGACGCAAAAGAGGGCAACTTAAAGAGGGGGTTGGAAAAAGACGGGATAGTAACTCTACTTCTGGGTTTGTGGCTTCTTGGTAGCTGCCAACCCTGAGACAAACACAGTAATTTACCCACATTTTAGTCTGTTAATTCATGGTATCTATAACAGATCGTTGTAACACACATAAGCGGACCGAAAGAAACTCACACAGGCATTTATTGCGAGGGATCGAAGAGACGGAAAAAAAGTGTGTTTGGACTGGTCAACCAAGAAACACATTAGTTCACTATTAATTTATGAAATGCCTTGCATGAATGTTTTATGGCTGTGCAAACCTCAATAGGAACACACTCAATAAATCTTTACAAGTGTGTATTTGGTGTGAAATTGCTTTCATTCATATGAGAAAGGGAAAGCAAAGCAAAAAGAAACATTCTAAAAGCAAGCTGTAACATCTCTTTTAAGAGACACTTTTTAAGGCCAGATTAACCCAAAGTGTACTGATAGTCTACTTTAAGAGGTTAGCCTTTAAAGTAAGTATGTTTATGTCTTATATGCTGATAGATATTCATTTTGTGAGGCTTGAACTTTCCAAATATTTCAGCAGTTGTCCTATGAAGGGATGAATACTCCAACCTATAACAGTTACTTTGATGTAAGCACACATAAGAAGTCAAAAAATATTTGGCGTCACCACTATGCATACATGGCTTGATTCGCATTTCAAGTATTTATGTTGCATTTTCTATTTTTTTCCCCCCCTGTATGAGACAATGTCAGTGACTTGTCTCATTTGCAGACAAGCCCTCCATCCGTCAGGGCTTAAGTAGTTTTCCAACAGTACATTGACCTTGAGTGCATGTTATCGATTTCCTGTGGTGTCACACTGAGAGGGGTCGTTACCACGTGGCCCCCACTGTGGGCTGTGATCAGGAACAGATTCGTGAAATCCCGATGCGATGCTGATAGATTGCCGGTCCCTGCAGACCATCAATCCTCACCTACCGTAACCGGCGCGTCACCTGCACTGAATTTATCATCATACAAGCCACAGATGCAGCAAAGCCTAGCAAGCAGCGTGTCAAATAAACTACAAATACAATTGCTTCAGTTGCATACAAGATAATTATGACCTCAGCTAAGATCCAGCCAGTGTTTTGCTATCAGCGACACAATCTTGATCCAATAGGATAACATTTCGATTGGTGATAAGAGGATGATATAGGTCAAGATAAGACGGGTTGCAAAAATAAATAAATGCTCAACCACGTATCGAAGTCTCACATTGTAATACAGAAAGAAAGAAAAAAAAATGTTTTTTTGTTTTGTTATGTGTAAAAGCTTATATTTCATTATCAATTGAGTTTGAGGTGGGTCTGGTATGACAAGACTGCGAGAATAATCATCTTGTAGACTATTTAATTTCAGAATCATTTTAAGGTGTGTAATCAACTGAAGGTCTGTGTTCAAACATATTTGTCATGTTTTCTTAGCCCCTCACCCTCTCTCTGCGCCTACAAACCTGAATATTCGTTTTCTTGTTCCAGAAGCAGAAGTCCTACGGTACAGCCTGACCAAAATTGTGAGCCTCCAAAGCAGCCCCCATGTAGGGAAGAACGGCTTACAAGCGTTGCCCACCAGGCAACCACTCCCTCAACACTCCTTTTTACTGAGTTCCACCTGAAGGCGTCATACAAACCAGATACAGATACATGCAGTAAGAGGCATGAATCAGTTACACACACACATCACATACATTCATTGCATATCAAAAAGAGCATAAAAGCTCTCCGTACTGCTATCTATAGTGTGACAATGATGTTCCTTCCTGCGCTAAATGGGAGAAACTAAGGTTGGCTATTTTATATTAATTTCCATAATCAGCAAGGAACACTAAATAACTTTGAATTACAGTATTTTGTTAACTATACTCATAAGTGTATTGGACACCAGAAGGGGAAAAAAAAGACCATAAAATATCAGAAACTCAACATTTGAAGACATTATGGCAGATGTGACGGCAAATAAAATCATCCTTGCCATGAATGAAACATAATTTTATTGGTTAAAGATCGTCCTCATAAATAGAACGATACCGACATGTTCATATTTTCCTTCATATTTGTGGCTTTGTGATGGCACAGTGAATGCATGGGATTGGAGCGTTTGCAGTGGCTTTTCCTGTTTCCACTTGTGGTGTCGTCTCTGAGGATTACTGTAAGAACCAGTTCTGCGTATTCCCCATTAATAAAGTGACAAGGCCTTACTCATGTCCTCCACTCGAGGAACATTTGCATTTCTTGATCGTATCCATCGTGGAGAGTTGATAGAGGTGATGAATGCACAAGTGCTGTATTGTGCAAAAAGAAATCGACATGGTCAACGTTAATGTGAGTGGGAATGGTCCAGGGTGTGGACGGCCTGCCACCTGAAGCCAGCGGAACCAGGCAGCAGCTCACCCGTACCCTTGCGCAGGATCAGTGGTATAGAAAATAGATAGATGGGTGGACAAACAGAAGAGAATTGCGTCACTTTCAGCAAAGGATTCTTGCATGGCATCACATCTGAATTCTTTAGTCTTGTTCTATGTTTATTTAGCCTCTTTTAAGACTGCAGCAGTTTAATTAGTTAAATCCTTCCCACGAGTCTGATCGTTTACTTTCTGCTTGAAGAATATGTAGCATTGATTAGTTATCAAACCCTAATTGGAGTGTAAGCTCACTCTCTCACACAAACTGAAATGGAAGGAAATGCAATATAAAAAGATTTCTGGTGACTGGGCCTTGGAAACCCGAGATGAAGGATACACTCAAATCATTTCAAACAAAAAAAACATTATAGCATTTTTGTCTAGATTCCATGTCAATGCTTAATCTCCCAATTCTTTCACCTACCTAAATAAGATTTCAGCCTGAAAATCGGAGGAGTAGAGGCGGGCGTAGGCTCTGGCCACGCTTACCACACTGTGCGAGCATGGCGCAGTGTGTGGTTTCAATGGGAATAGACCGTTAATGGGCACTCAGAGGATGGTGAAGACATTTTCTTCAAGAGACATAGCGGTTTGGAGGTTTCTTGACCGAAGCGTAGCAGTGACATTCTCTGTCTCTTGATGTCCACAAAGTCAATTATTCAGCATGTTGACACTACAGTGTGTTTGCCCAGATGCTTGTCTTGCCAATCAATTTTTTTTTTTTTTAAAGTTTGGATATTTTAGTTAGAATACTTCTCAACCATCAGCCCGAGTGTGACTTCGACTTTGCATTGTTGTTCCTTACATCCACCTGAAAGTGTGGATCGTTCTCCTCAATTTTAATTCTTTCATTCATTCTACAGTATTCCATTCCTTTTGCATGTTTGGCAGAAACACGCGACTAGTCTGGTTACTGCCAGATGTGCAGCGGCTCTTGATTCACTAGCGTTAAAATGTTTGATGACGGGTACTGGCTGTGCCCCGAGACTTGCGTACTGTACAGTCCAGACATAGAATACTGTGTGAGTTTGGTGTCACGTTGGGCTAAGCTGGAATCAGCTGCACATTTTCCAAACTTTTTTCCACCCCTTGCTTTTTAACTGCATTACTACGAGGCTGTCTTGTTTCCGTTCACACCTCATATAAGTTGGGCCCGGGCTTCTACGCACAATTGATTTTACTGTCTGTATTTCCAAGACCGTGGTCGTTTTTACCACCTACAAGTCTTGAAAATTGTTTTATAATATGCAGTATATTGAATATGTTTATGCGATGAGGCCAGGTAGGAAATGGACCAAATCACAAGCTTGAAATTGATCAGCCTCCAAAGAGTACAAACACTACCTAACCTTTGTCAGGTTTAAATGGAGCAGCATACTACTAAAGAGTCATATAATGAGACTGTTGAAATGGTTCGGAAAAATAAGTTGGCCAAATGTTCTTTCATATCTGTATTTAAATAATAACATATTTGACAATTGAAAGTTTTCAAATGACTCCTACTGTACTTCTCTGACCTCATACGCAGAGTGTTTTTTTGCCACAGTACAGATTATTGTTGAAGTGTAGGTGTTTGTGAGTGAAGGATCTGTGCCTGTGGGAGGGAACAAATCTGCAATGGGAGGCAGAAGTGTCCAAATGTGACCCCCTCAGCAGAAGCCTCTGTAAATGCTATCTAATTGACTGGCTGGTGCCCTCATGGTTTTGTCCATCTCCGGTCCCTGTTGATAGCCGTCAGATGGATTGTGTGAACTCACCCGTAATCAAGACCTATTTACCACTAATGAGAATACACTTAATGGTCAAGTAATGCGTATGTACGTTTGGATTTGTAGGTCAATGCATCAATATAAAACAGAGGACAATTATAAATGGAATTAAAAAGTTGGATATATCTATTGAGGTCTGATAATTCAGCCATCAGATTCTTCATAGCAGCAGAATTTCATGGCTGGTTAATTGGTTATGTTTTACATTTATAGGCCTTCTGTTATCATAAAACATGCATTGTTCGTTTTGTCACCATGTTTTCCGTAATGGCATGTTCAATTACTTGGGGTAAAGTTTATACAACCCAAACATTCTCTTAACTAAAGCACTTGGATGCTTTATGGAAGGCATACATACCATACAGGCATGTTTAATGCCAAATTTTCATTCTACTGATAGGCAGTGACTGATGTGTTTTAAGGAAATGCAGAAAATGATTTGAAGTCAGATCATGTTCTTATGTCAACATAACATTTCTCATTGAACAACATCCTTCTATAACATTTTACATCACACGGTCGCCCTGGGAAACAATTGAGTGACAAAGTGGTGGGGGCACAGAGTCGATGGGTATCTTTCGCTGATGTCTGTATCGTATAATCTTTATCTCATTCTCGGAGTTTCTCTTATGATCTGTTTAAGATGAACATACAGAATTCAGTGTTCACTTTCCTTTCTTTTCTTTGGTCCTTCCTCTGGTCTCCTGACGGCCTCACGACTCTGGCTGGAAGTGTTCGGTTTAGGTGAACGGTATGGGATTTTTTAAATAGGTTTTAGGTGAACTAATGAATACACACACACTCGCACGCACGCACACGCACGTACACATACAATGATGATGACATGTCAAATCGGTAAAATTACCGAATGAACAATACTGAGCTCTCCAGAAAAAAAAAAAAAAAAAAAAGAATTCAGTGTTTGGCCACTCTGTAGCAGAATCTGCAGAATCCACTTGCATTACTTTTTGTGCCCCCAACAGAGCGTAACATGCCTTGAATGACCATTCGTCAGTCTTCCTTGCTTGTTTAAAAATAGGATAGTCCTTTAACTAGCAGATCTCATCCATGTAGTGTATTAAACAACAGGCGTCCGGATCCGCAATGCCACAGGAGAAACAACCAAGCCATCCATCACTGCTTTTTTGAAACCCTTCTACGAGGGGATGAGAGGCTAATAACTGTTTTGCTTCATCTAGTGATAGAGCCCTGAGGTGAAGGACGACTTTCTCGTGAGCCACAGATTTGTCCATGTATGATTCTGTGAACTAAATTGAATGTGGCTAAATTCAAACATGTTTATTGTGGATAAAGTCTGAATATAGTGTGGTGTTAAGTAAAGGCTTCTGTTACAGTGTGTTCTCTTCCCTCAGAGGCTACTGTGAGGGGGCCAGGAGGGGGACGAGAAACAGAAGATTTATGTCTGTCTGTGACGCATGCTGCTCTCGGTCTCATGTTAATGGAAAAGGAGATGTATAAGAATCTGGCAGATATATACAGCTCTCTTTAAATCCTCTGCTTGGCAGACAGTGTTTTAATAGCATTACAGTCTACTGTGATAAAATTGTTAAGAGCATACTGCATACAATACAGTATGTAACATTTTCATGAGACTTTCACAACTTTAATACATGGAGTGGTGCATAACGTTAGATTAGTAAATGGGTATAAGTAGTGAAAAAATGGGGGACACAAAGCCCTTCAAATAAAAACTTTTATGACTGAGAATTCATAATGATGCAGACGTAAGTTGTAAACATTACACACCCATTTTTCAACATATCTTCCCACTATGCATGTAGACAGAGACAGCTGTCATGGAAATGGCCTCACAATGCTTTACCTAAAGTGTGTGAGAAAATGGCTCGGGTCAGTCATGTAAGCTTTCCCAAACAAGGAGGGACCATTTCAGTTTGCAGCCATCACAATTGCCCTTTGTGCATTCAATGTGACGTCCGCATCATTCCCACATGTTTCAGATGCCTCCCTCTTCCTTGTTTCTTCAATTCTGTGACTGTTTACTTTCGAAAGAGATTTTTGCTGCCCTCTGTTCTCAGCCTTACTGCCCACTGCTCTGTAGGAGAGGAATTGAGAGTTTACTAGTTTCACAAATATGTGAATATTCACAGTTGAGGTGGAGTATATGATGAAGTGACAATAGCAAGTCAAATATTGTGGAAAAGTCTGTGTTACGATCAAGGTTATGGGAAATTTCAGATGAGAAAATGCATTATGCTGTTAATTCTTAAATTTGAGGGATTGATGTTTTGTCAATGAACAGAACAGTGGGCATCTTCGGTTTTGTGCATTCCCTAGAACACGATATATCAAATTAATCTGGTTCAGGGTCAAATTATTACCCTAGTAGTACCTTTAATAACTGCAAATGGATTTTTACAATCACATCTGTCATGTAGGACTATAAATTGACTTGAAGATGATGCAGTACCAAAAGTGGGGAACAGTGTACATTTTAGGACTTGCTCCTATCAAAGTCATGTGTCAAATGTAAGATTAGTCGGGGCAATGTCACTGGCTCAAGTGACTCATGCTAATAAGTTAGTGAGTGACCCAGAGTATCCCGAATCCATGAAATGAACCTTGTGCCCTCCACAACTCAACCTGAATAACTGTAATGGGAATCTTTCAAAGGTATTCTAAGATGAAAATAGAATGAGCGGTTTTGAAGATGCATGCGTTCAACTGCAGGATCATTCCAGATAACTCTACACTCCTGTGTGAAATACATGGACCAGCCCATTAAACTGATTGTATTAGCTGTTCATCATCAGAACAATGTATCAATAACAACAATAAAATGTAGTATAATGTCTTGTAACAAGCTTCTATGTATGTCTACTTCACAATCATTGATTTATGTACTGTATACCAAGTGAAAAGCTAACACATTTAGCGTACACCGTTGCTAGAAAGATCCAATCAAACCAAAGTAATGTTCACAGCAACAGCTACTGAATGATGATAGAAATGTGATCCCATCTATAATGACCTCAGACTTGATCTGGTTATCACTACCGGGCATCTCTGCTCATCACTCGGACCCTATAGCTCAGCCTCATCAGCCGACCAATCCCTAAAACAACAGAAGGGGAGATAAAAACAGAACTGTGTAAACCGCAACAGCCCCTCTTCCTCCTAAGCACACAAACCATTGGCCACCACTTCCCGTTGCAGAGATGGCAACAGGATTTCATCCAGGAAAGGATGAGTATTCGCTTAGCTAATCCTACTTCTGTGGTCTTGGTGGGATTAGTCTGACTGTGTGGCTAAGACCACTATGAGACTGTCATATATACTGCTAATATTAATGAGAGATGTACTGACAGCTTGGATCACAAGTAATTCTAAGTTAAATGGAATCGTATGCACAGCTATCAACATGTTTTTTTAAATATATATTTGTGTCATAAAGAAGGATCTAGTGTTCTTTACATGGTATCTACCGAGTAATTTGCTACATTCTAGACCACAAATTAGACTCTGTGTACACTGTACCATATTAAATCTCATCAAATATAACAGCCCAGATCATGTCATCTCAGTCTGGCACTCCTCGGAGACGCCAACAACTCGTCTATCAGGTCTGGACCGGGTTCAAAATCCTCAAGCAAAGCCAAATTTGTGTAACCAGATCTGGACCCTGAGACGCATGCCTGCCACAACAAATTGGCCTCATGTGGAGAAAGAGAAACGAGAGGAGGTAGGGGGTAGGCTGAAAAGTGAGCGAAGATGCGAGATAGCACGAGGAGGTAATCTTACAGCCTCCATGGCCTGGAGGGACCCTGCCCCCTGATGCTAAGCATTTGGCTTGGGCCCAAATTGTGAAGACAAACATCGTGTCTTCTTCAATTAGACACACGCCTCTCTGGGTGGGTTACACGTGACGCTCGAGCGAGCAGGAGGCCTACAAGGTGCTAACTCATATCTGGGTAACGATATCTGTCTTTTGCAAACGTTTATCGGCATGTCATTGTCTAAAGTCTGGTAGCTTTTACATTGAGTTAATGGGTGGAAGTAGCTATGGTTCAAAATGCTGTATTAAGTCATCTTCATGCTTAATAGTTCCGTTTTTGTTTTTTCATATTAGAACAGTATTCATGTCCTTGTAAAAAACAAACAAACATTTTTCTTTAGTGTCCAAAGTATTCATGTCCTTGTAAAAAAAAAAAAAAAAAAAAACATTTTTCTTTAGTGTCCAAATTATCGGTGTCCTCTATGTAACATTTGTCAGTCTCGGACTGTAAAATAAACATCAAACAATTACTGTTGATTTCCGTACCGTATTTTAGCGATGCAAAATGTCCTTTTTTTCTCAAAATGAAGCAATCATTTAATGCACAATTAACTCAACCCTTCCCTTACTCAGTTTCTCCTAACCGTGTGCAATTTAAGAGTTATTGACTTCTCTTCACTTCACAACACAAATGGTTAAAGTGACAAGGTCCCATCTTGGCAGCGGTCCCAGACTAGGACATGCCTCTGCAAGAAGAAGTGCAGACAGTGAGTACATACACATACTGCATCTGTACATGAACTGTGACAATGGATCATGAGCAAAAACATCAACATAAATCCTTATTGTTTTTGCCTTCCCTCCTTGTTGCTAGACGTGTCAAGTCAAAAGAGGCAAAAATGCTGTCTTCAGGCGACAAGTACTTTAAAGTGTATGTACAATGTAAGTCCATCCATCATGTTAATTACCCCCCTTTTTTGATTAGCTATAACTCAATTCTTATTATTATTTCATTATTTAATCTTAATTATAGGTACAGTACTATATACAATCCAATTTTTATGCATGCAAGATAGCGGCTATCCCATTTCATAGCACTGTACAGTTAAGTTAAACACAACAATACATGCAATGTATTCTTCATATTAAATTGTGTAGCCTAATTAGAGCTTTTAAACATGTAATATTTAAAAGAGAAGTCAAGTTATTGCAATAATTTGTTCTGTGTGCTACCACTGGTTTAAAAACTTGTGGAATCTGAATTAAGAAAAATACACCCTGTTTAATCTATCCGAGGAGGCGGCCATTTTGTCTTGCACTACCAGTTCCTGTGAAATGGTAAATGACAACACAGTGTCTAAGAGCTTAGGTAACGACCGTCACAGCCCACCTGTTTTCTGACGGTACCAAGCTGAGCCCTTAGGTACTACTTTACAAGGTACAATACAAGTACAATACAAGGTAAAATGGCCGCCCACTGAGATGGATAAAGGCAGGTCGATTTTTCTGTGACTCATTCACTGCCTTTGACAAGTAAACTTGTCAATTACATTTTTTTTCAACGGGGCTGGATAGGGGAGACACTTGGAAACAACTTTACTGATGCACGGCCTACAGTAAATGACATCATTGCCACATTTTATACAAAATTAACAGTTTGAGAGTCCATGGGAGTAATAGCAGCATTTGGTGCAACCTACATTTTTTTACTGTTGATTATAAAAGAACGGGACAAGTCAGAAAGGAGAGAGTCTATTCTGTCATTTGGCAGATTTGGTTTATACATAATGATTGAACATAATATTTCGTGGGTATTGAAAATTTTGAAATTTTCTAAAATGGCTGGCAGTGAATGTTAATTAATATTACACTAACACAATATTATTCATAAAACACCCTGTAAAGAAAATAATTTACTTGACTGTCCTCTTTAAATAAATAAATAAATAACACCCGCCACCCTTGTGAGGAATAAGCGGTTCAGAAAATGGATGGATGGATGATAATAATAATAATCAAAAATATAATAATATTAATAATAATAAAATCATTAAAAATCTGCTACCAGGGCTAGTGGAAAGTTATAGAAAGAACAATATGTTTTGGTTCCTCCAGTTGAGGTGGATGGTAAACTATATGAGAGGATCCTTTTGTTTACAAGAGCTCAACAATGTCTGATGTGTGGCACACCACAGAGCAAAACTGCAGTCCCCTGAAGCAAAAAATGAGAGGCACCTCCCTTTCCAACAACGCAATCAAAAACACCAGAAAAGTTTGACTGGTTGCCAATGTGATTTCTCCCTCCTTCTATGATATACTCAGCATCTAACACATCGCCTCTCCCTGCTACTACCTGCAGGTGGTAGTTTACAGGTGGAATTACTACCCTGACAGGGCCACTTGCCTCGTTCGTCTTCTTCTACAGCTGTGTTGTCTTTCAGTTTTATTCTTTCTTCTCAATTCCCCCATTATGTGGTGACTCTTGCTGGAAAGGTACGCCCTATGCTTCCAGTAAAGAATCATGAAGGGGTGTTGCACTGCCATCCATCTACACAGGTTGGAGCTTGGTTAGGCATACACTGAGCAAAAAAAAAAAAAAAGCACAGTAAGACTTTACAGTATAAAAATGTGTGTGTTTGGGGGGGGTGGCTTGATTGATTTGCACAGGCCCACACAGCAAATGCAGATTTACCCTATACATTAAAAATTTTGTTTTGCAACCTATTGCATTGACTGTCCATGACCTGTTTTAGATTTCATCTGATAGAAATATACACAGTGGCGAGCTGTTCTGGTTTGGTCCCTAATTGCATGCCTTAATTTAATATTGTTGAATTAAGTAAGGAATTTAAGATAATGGTAACCTTAGAGAGAGTCCGGTTTTGCAAGTCTCTGACTCAGTGCCCAGTGTGCAATAAAGACAAAAGTAAAACGCACAGCAGTGGGATAAGCTCTCAGACCCTCCATACACTCCTCTTCACTCTAATTGACAAGTGTAATTTGATGGCACTGGTAACAGAGTTAGAAAGCAATTAGCGTCATGGCCCATCGGCACAAAAAGTGCAGCGAGCCCACCTGTGGGTCACTTTTTAATTTGGTTAAGTGCTTAGTGCTTAGCACAGGACTCTGCCTTTGATATACTCAGTAGATGGTAAATCCTGTTAGCGCTAACTCTACAAACTATCCCACCGACTGATATCCATCTAATCCACTGGTTAGAGGCTCACCAAGCCCCACAACAAATTATTAGGGTGTCATCTGTCCGTCGAACAAAAAAAAACATACTCAACGGTGATAAAGAAACGAGATGGAAAAACAGATGAAAGAGAGGGCAAGGAGCGGCAGGGACGAGGCAATGAGGGGGGAGGGTGTTTAATTAAAGCAACTGATCCGTGCTGTTTGCTGAAGGACTAATTGTCTTTCCCCCTGATGAGGCTGTTTCCTCCAAATTACACCGCAGACGGTAAATCCTTGTTGGCTGTTAAGAGAACTGCACAAACTGGAATAAGGAAAGGAATGGTTATTGAAAATAAGTTAATGTCAAAGAAGTAAATAAATCCTTCTTTGATAGAGATTTAGTTGGTCTATTGTGGCTTGCTTGTTCTAATTAGGCCATTGTTGTTGATCTTGTCAAACACCATAATGTCCTATTTTGCCCCTGGGCAGCGTGTTTAACATGTCATCCGCAGGGTACCGTAGGTTCTTGACCTGACGTGACCTTTGACCTCTCATTAAAGTACCTTTCCTGCCCACGCTGCTCTGTCAGACAAATCATTCGTTTGCTACCTTTGACTGTAACTAGGTATGGGCCAGTAACAAATTCTGGTATGATAACATTTGCAATAATTGTGTCCCAGTATCGTGGAAGTAAAATTGCAGTTCTAAAATTATTATTTTTGAAATGTTACAGTAAGTAACATTGTTATTTATATTTAACTGTATGGTTTAAAGGAACAAATATTAAGATTTTTTCTAAATTAAGTCAAAATGTGCCACAAAGTGTAAGTAAAAGAAAATGTGCCAGAAAAATAAGCTTATGTTGGCTATTAAGCAAGTCTATAATAGTTATTTCACAAACTATCAACTTGCTAAGTCTCAAAGCTGGTTGCAAATGTTCATTTCAAAACAGCATTATATTAACATATTAATCAATTTGTCGATGAGTGATAGGTAAGCGCTCTTGTAAATGTGATATTGTGTTGGAAGTATTTCATCCCCTAGAAGCCACTCTTCATAAGCATGTTTGGCATCTTCCTCTACCAAGCCAGGTTACCCGAAAAACTCCTTAAAGAGCCGTTTTTTTACAACAAGGGGAAAAGTCGTAGGGCTCACTGACATTGCTTGCACCCACCAACAACTGGGGGTAATGCCACTTTGCCTGTACTGATGAAACCGCCTGCTAATAAAAATATAAATAAAATATAACTGCTCAGACTGCTAATTGAAAAGGCTAACTGGGTCAGGTAGGGTACCAGTGTATCAAGGTTAAACTGAAGTGGCTATCCACGTTTGGCAATATCATTTGAAATCACTTTTTAAAGTACTGTGCAAAAGACTCGAGGCACCACAGATTAGTTGTATTACTTTTTTGACAAAGCAACACAGAAAAAAACTTAGGACAAATCCAGTTAGTAGAATGGTACAAAAAATTTAAAAGCAATTTCCACTGCTTGTTGTGAAGGAGTAATGCATAGGCCAAGTTAGAATCCATCAAACATTGGTGAGGGTCGGGAAAAAAAAATGCTGATTTATAAAACGGCATCACAGTAACCATCCACACCAAATAATATTATTGGCACCTCCCATTCTTTCATGAATAAACACAAAGAAAAACAAATGTGACAATATTTTATTTTAACCTTTTTTTCATGAAACAAAAACAATTCACCCTCATAATCAAATAATCAATATACCGGAGGATGACTGACCTTTGGCTGTTTGCTTAACTTATTCACATATCAGCATACCTCACTGATATGACTTTTGAAATGAAAACATCAATCATTGTACAATCCAGACAAATAGATTATTCTCTGTTTTCTCGTCAGGCAATTGATCCCTTATCATGTTGTGCTTGCTCGCGTGCAAATTCAAGCCCTTTACAAGTCACAGCCTCTGATTGGTGGACTGGAAGCCGTCATTTGGTAAAACTGGTCAGAATTCTAAAAAAAATAATAATAATAATACTACAACCGCATGAACAAAGCCAAACATGGGCCCCTGCCTGAGCAAACAAAAGTGTAAAGCCACAGACCAAATGACAGCTCCCACAGCACGGGACAATGACATAGCGACGACGGGACGTGTGCGAGTCTGCTGAAAGACGGAGGCAGCATGTTAGCTCTTTGTATTCATGCTACAACAACATCGCTAATCACGGTCGTAAAATAAAACAACTTTCTTTTACTTATGTCTTGCTCTGACTGCAACACTGTAGCACAACGCGCATGTTATTTTTATTACTAGCATTTGCTGCAACATTTTACATCAGGTTGTATATTGGAGAATAAAATGCATATTGAGGTAAAAGCTCCCATGTCTTTTGTATTTATTGCTCTTATAGGTTAAGATAATATCACAAATAAATCCACTTTTAGGGCTCTATTTAGCTAAAGTGCATGGCCTATATAAATAAATGTGTGTGTTTTTTTGTATATCAATAATGGACCCTTTTAAAATTTAGACTAAGGGCCTACTAACACTGGGACGGTTCTACCGTGTTGCGCTTTGGCCTCCCCTGTCCCCCGCTGACCCGTACTCGCGCTGAGCTGCACTCATGCGTACTTGAGTGCATTTACACAAGCATTTTATCATAATACAACCCTGCATTCAGGCAACTTTTCTCATTTTGTCTTGTTGGGGGAAATAACTAGCAGACACTTGCACTGCACCTTCTGCCTGGTGTAATATAGAACCTTTAATCATGAAACCCAATTAAAGAAGATGCATTGGTTTATGCACTGACTTGTGTGACTATCTGGCATCCTTGTAATAATTCCAGTCTGGGATAATGCTTCTAACAGCCAGTTGCAGCCTGAAAGGAACGCAACAGGAAACACATAGCTGTCATCCAAACTCTACCAGCCAGAGTTCCCGGTGATGACAAAAGAGTTCAATGTATGCTGTAATTATTTTTAGATTTATAGTTTTTATTTCATATTGGTTTGGGAGAGTGTGGCGGTACAAAAAAAAAAAAAAAGAAGACTCATCTGGTATTCTGCATTATAAGAAAGTGAGTTGCCCTGTGTCTTGGCTTCAAATCGGTATGGAGTGGGAGCAGCAGACAGATGGCGGACAAATATTCTTTTGAGGGAAAATTGCACAAGACATGGTTGCTGAACAGCAGCAGCAGCGGTGAGCAACCTTTGCCGCAGACGGCTCAAATAGCGACACAAGGGAGGGGGAAAAAAACACAAAAAATTCTTCCATCGGTGCAGTACAATACGCCATGTCATGCAACTGAAAAGGTGGGACATGATTGGTTTATAGTATTTTTAACATTTGTGGCCAAGCACTTGCCAAAGCATTTCAGACATTCACGTTGATCCAAACATTGTTTTAAAACTTTCAGCCTCAGGATTTAAATATGATCAACTTTTTTTGTTGTTCATTCGTCACTGTAAAACCTAACAAGAAGGAGTTCATTACCTACCATCTTTACTACAGTTGACTTGCTACAGTCGATGACAAGTGGAAGTTCTTAACATACAATCATTCCAACGTGGCATAAGGCAAAAGGTTTACATCAGGGGTGTCAAAATCAATGTAATTCAGGGGGCACTTTGACCCAAATTTGATCTAAAGTGGGCTGGACCAGTATGTCCATGGCCTAACTCATAAATAACGAAATGTTAAAATACATCAAATTTTTGGGTGCAAATATTTACACATATTTAAATATTCCCATTTTTTAAATTAAATGCAGAGTGATCTGAAATTTTGTTAACAAAAATTAGCGTCAAATATTTAAAATTCTGAGTAACAGCCACATGTTTGTCAGTGCGCTCTCCAGTGGACAAAACAGTCATTTTTTGTGAAAACCTGCTATTTGTGTTCAGTCCTCCCGGGCCAAATTGGACTCCTAACGGGCCAATTGCCCGCAGGCGATATGTTTGACACCCCTGGTTTAGATGGATTTCCTTGGACCAAATTGTCCCTCCTTTATTATTATTATTATTTTTAAATAACTTTACATTGTGCAGGTGTACTTATTGAAGTGTATGTGAATGTATATACCCCATATTATTGTGCCTGGATGAGAACATCTTAAGTAAACTGAAATCCACTTTTGGATGGAGCATTTTCCAAGAGTAGATAGGATAGAAGGATACTTAATAAGGAATGATGCCATTTGCATTACATATTGAATATTTCATTTCACACCAAATTGCAAACCTGGACGCCTCCCTGGGGAGGTGTTCCGGGCATGTCCTACCGGCAGGAGGCCCCGGGGACGACCCAGGACACGCTGGAGAGACTATGTCTCTCGGCTGTCCTGGGAACGCCTTGGGGTCCCGTCGGATGAGCTGGCTGAAGTGGCTGGGGAGAGGGAAGTCTGGGCTTCCCTGCTAAAGCTGCTGCCCCCGCAACCCGACCCCAGATAAGCGGAAGAAGACGGACGGGCGGACCAAATTGCAAACCCCATTTCGCTCACAAAATTCCTTCTCGGGCCATTATCACATACTGTATGTAGTGTGAATAATAGTTGTATGATATATAGTACAGGTTCCAAGTGTTGGAATGTTTTTAAATGGGACTTGAGAAATAGAATATGAAGGGACTTTGTTGGGAAGTTATCAGGTCAGGAAAGGTGGGTAGTGGAAAATGTCAAAACGTATTTATTACTTATTTAAAACACATTATTTCCAGAAAACAAACTTACTGCCTGGCCTATTGCCAATGCTTTTACACTAACGTGAGAGTGTGCAATGACTGACAATTGCTCTAATGATCCAGTTAAGTTTGTTATCAAGACTGGAGCAGAACAACAATGTAGAGCGTTTCTCTTGTATGCAAACAATGGTGCTTATTGTCCTGGTGAGGAGGTGTATTGGTCTGGATTGACCCATAGAGCTGTAATTGCTGGCTGGAATGTCAGACGTGTCCAAGGATGTGCTCCGACTACTGGGTATCATTGTCCATGTGAACTCTGATGCCACAGCTCTGGAGTCACAGATCATAATTTGGATGATGAGCATTTATTAGCCAATTGAATTGTAAACGCATTGCAAAACATGTGATGTGTGGAGAAAGAATGGGATTCTCAAGGCTTGTCAGCAGGTGACATCCATTTGTTATTTAGTTGTTTGGCATCTTATTTCGCAAAAGCGCAATTTTACATGCATGACTATATGGTATTAAGGAAGTTTTACTACAGTGCCAAAAAATATTGATTTTACACCGCTTATGTCCATACTGGTGACCATTCTTTATTCAAAAATACGGCAGGGATAAACACAGCCATGATTGAGTCTCAAATAAAACTCAACATTCATTGTACACACCACATGTAACAAATTAAGGTCGCTAACAAAACCTTCGTGTTTAGTGTTGATATATATATATATATATATATATATATATATATATATATATATATAAGCGTCAAGATCAAAGCAGTCAATAAGTTCAGCAAATAGGAACAAAGCTGAAGTAATGCTAACTTAACAAGCCTGTGTGCTAATTGCCTTCCGGTTTTACACTCTTTTCACTTCCCATCATTTGGGACGTTTGTGGGCTACACAAGACACAATTAACCTAATCAACAATACTTTCAACTTAATCATCAGACTACTCAAAAATCAATCTAATTATTATTTCCATCCATACCAAAAGCGTCAACAAATTATGTACATTTTATTTATTTTAAATAAAATAATCACTTTGCATACATGACATTCTGATAAAGCTTGCCATAACACATTATTATCAAAAAGTATGAGATTCAGACACAATTACTAGTAAACATGTAATTTGTCTCCAAATATACATCATCTGTAGCAATCTGTCAACACACACACGGTATCCCCGGCTGTGTCAGAAAAGCTTGGCGACTCATTGTTCAGCAGGAAATGCTCTCAACATACAAACTGTAGGTTTGTATACTCTAGATTTAACCAATAGCGTCGCAGTCTTTTACCATACAACATCCGTTTGCTTTACATTGAAGCCGTTACCAACACAAAATAGAACGGGTCAAGGTTTGTAGGAGACTGACGCTGCAAGCGATTATAACATTTGGAGATTTTATAAAGTAAAAAGAAACATTGTAGCTATCTTTGTTTTGACACTTTTGCCTCAAGCTAACACGCTAAAATGTACAATTCTATCCTGTTCTGCCTCAAGGCCAATAGTTTTCCAGGAACTGAGATGACTACAGGGATACAGCTGCTGTCTCTTGTACTCATATTGACATGGATTCACCCTCCGGTCTGACTTTGTCTCCAACACACAGCTGGGGTGCAAAGGTGAGAATGCAGGCCTCCCATTACTGCCAGTGGTGCAGGTGTGAATGGGTACAGACATTTGGCCCACCTTAAACAACTTTCCAAAGGAAGGTGTTTTTTTATGGTCTTGGCAGGAAAACTTGCACTTTAACTATTGCCTCAACCCGCTCGTTTTATGACTGACAAGTCATGTCATCACCACTTAATGCACCGGTTGAACTGTACGTAAAATGAAGTTTGCTTTGCCAACTGTATATTGCCCATGTTTTTAAAGATATTTAGTTAACAATTAAATACTATTACACTACATAGCCTTGTAGTTGAAAGAATAAAAGCTTTGTCATTGACAGCATGAGCCTGACTTTGCATCTAGGCTAGGCAAAGATCTGCCACTTTCAAGTGATGGCTTAATTATACCACGGGAAACACTTTTTGGGTCAAAGTCAAAAAGTAAGCAGAGCTGCTTTTCGTTGGGATGGATGCAAATATTAGCTAACAGTGTTAGCTTCTGATAAGCGGCACATACTTGATTGCTCAGTGAAGTCGACTCAGTGGGGTTGGCAATGTGTCTTGTCTGTTGAATTCTCTCCCTGCCTCTTCACATTCCATTAAGACTCACTCAACACTTCAGAAATGTCTTTAATTACGCTCAGGGTGTAATTAAATGTTTTCCAAACAAGTTAATTAAAATCATCTTAATAAATTGAGTCTGGTTTTAATGCTCAATGTGGCGCTCAGTTTTTTACCCACGGGAAAGGTTTAAAAGGGCCAAGCTCACGCTCACAATCAGATGACATTTCACCAGCTAAGCCAATGTAACAATTGAGATGACATCATTAACTGGGATAGATACAGACTGCAGGATTGAAACAGACAAAGGCCTTTATAATGCTAATTAAAGTGGCAGCACAGAGATGGAGGTGATGCACATTTGCGGGTCAGATGTCTCTGAATAAGATAATTCCATAACCCTAATTTTCGTCGTGGTTGTTACTCTTTATTCGGCTGGACCAAATATGACATTCCTTGTAATGACTTATATCACTATTTTAGATTAAAGGCGATTAGACAAAGATAATAGTGATGATCTGAGAAGAGACAAAATCTATCTACTCACGTTCCAGCAGGCCAAAGGTTTACCTCATAAAACTATAAAATCTACAACAATATAAGTCTCAAATGTCACTGCAAGAACTGCAATTAGAAATGGATAACATTTTTACAGTTGCAAAATATTACGAGGAGGTTGATTAGCCCTGAATTCTAAGTCCTCTTTGTTATTAAAGCAACAGTAACTGCATGATATACTATACGCTTTAGGTTCATAGTGGCCGTGTGAAACTTTTATTCACGCTTTTGCTTTAGGTCCAGTCCTAACCCTGAACACTCCCAGCATAATAAATGCAATAATTATGCGTTTGTGAAATAACTGTAAATCATTTAATGACCCTACAAGGCGAGAGTTATTTTTAAAAGGGGATTCATCAATATTCTCCAGGGGTACACGCGGAAAGGTCAGAAACTCTCTCATTAGGCTATGGGGCATGCGCATGTGCGTCTCAGCGTGAGCATTTACGCAAGCGTGGATTCAGTCGGCAGCAGATTGGCGTCATTTGCGTGGGGATTGTCGTCTCTCCGTGGGTGACGTGCGGGTTACCAATTCACAATTAAGAATCCAACTTATATCATTTGATATAACAGTATATTAAAAAAAAATCATGATGCTGTGAATTAGAGCTCAGTCCTCCACCAAGGCTGACCAATCGTAATTGAGATCAGCATTTGACATTAATCATCAGCAGAGGTGAATTTTTACAGCTAAACTGCAAAAGGCAGTAACATTTCTGTATATCTTTCCCAAGTTGACCACCTGTATTGGTATCTACACACTGTGTTGTACACAATAAGGTGGACTCATGTAAACAGTACTTAATTCATTTAGGGGATTAAAGCCAAAAATACTATCATGCCTGTGAGATAATCGTATGATTACAATGAGACAGTGATCAACCTCCAAAATTGTTCAGATTTAACAATTTCGCCCATAAGAAATAATATAAAAAAGTATAAACAATAACAACTAAAATCCGACGCCTAATGAGACCAAGGTAACTGTGATTTGTGATAGGATGAGCGAGCCAGGGTGGGGCATTGACGATCGGTAGGAACGCTAGATATTTTCTTTGGTGACATTCATTCATGTTTACAATAAAGAAGGTCACTGATCAACAAATGCTTTGTCTTTGCTTCTTTTCATTTCTAGTGTTGCATTTTCAGATGGGTATCCATTGCAGTTGTGCTTTTCTTACATTTGAGGATCAACGTGCATATTTTGCAAGTTTGCCGTAGTAGTACAGGTCTTGTTGATTTTAGTGAGGCGTCCATATTGTTTCCAAAACATGTGATTGACAACTAATCGACCACAAGCTATAATTGCCACTGTGAAGAAGTGAAGTTGATGCATCGACTTGTAAGTTTAACCCATAATGGAAAGTGAACATTATAATCTCTGTATATTTGTCACTGTTGTATTGGTTTCCATCAGATTTTCCAAGTGTCTGTTCGGTGTTGGATTTCACTTTCCTTTCTTTTCTTTGGTCCTTCCTCGGGTCTCCTGACGGCCTCACGACTCTGGCTGGAAGTGTTCAGTTTAGGTGAACGGTATGGGATTTTTTAAAAGGTTTTAGGTGAACTAATGAATACACACTCACACACACACATACTCACCCACATACAAAATAAAAATAAATAAATAAATAAAAAGAGAGAGCAATGATGATGACATGTCAAATCGGTAAAATATACCGAATGAACAATACTGAGCTCTCCAGGAGACAAAAAAACAAATAAAGATTTGTACCAAATTAAGTGACCAGTATTGTATGTCTGGGTTGTGGTTGTTTGATATCATAAGGTATTAAGCTGGGGAACATTTTTTTTTTTTTATAAAGTTAAGCCTTACGGCTGTTTTAAACACAATTTCAGGTGCAGAATCCAAAACTGATATCATTTTTTTCTCTATCATGTGAAGTTTTTGAGATGTAGGATCCCCGTTCTCCTAAAATATTCAAAATAAGTGTGTATGTAAATAAAACACTAACATTGAATATTTACAAGCTTTGAAAACAACAACAAAAATCTGCATAAAACAAAATAGGTTACAGGGTCAAGAGAAAGCCAGCACTAATCATCTTAATTCCTACTATGCTAGGTTTCTTTTTGCAGATACTGATAGTACTGACCAATTGGGAGCGGAACAAACAAGTTGGCACACAACTGTAGATGAGTCAATTACAGCTAATCAGTGGAATTTTGCTTTTCTGGAGGGTAAGCTGTGGAGGAAAAACTGACTGCAATTCTGGAATCAGCATGCCAAGTTTTGTTTTAATCATCATACAAATCTAACTCAACTGTTATTTACTCGTTACATTATCTTAACTGTATGAATGTGTGTATGTAGATGTACTGTATGTATTGAATTGCGCTTCTGGACCTAATAAAGTATTCGAAAACAGAATCTGATGCACAAAGACAGGCACACACGTGGGTAAATGTGACAAGCAACACACACACACATACAAAGCCTTCTTGGTTATAAAGCCTAAATCACGTGAATGCATGTATAGGACCTGAGGTGATAATCTTAGAAATCTATCCAACAGTTCATATATCATTCAGTTCTATACACATTAACTTAGCCATGACAGTAAACCAATGTTTCATGTGTATTTGAATGTAATTATGGATAATTTGTGCAGTATTGACTCAAAGGTGCTCAACATGGACCGTGCAGCTCACGTTTGTCGTCAACCGGGAAAAAAAATAGCAATTTAATAGCCTACATATTAACCAAAAAATGTCAAAACAGTTTACTACTGCAGGTCTGCTCATGAAAATCTTAAGACAAAAGTCCTCTTATCACACAGAGGCCACACACTGACTAAATAGTTGCCACCAGTGTCAGAGAGGCCATCCAAAAATCCACGTCAGAGTCCAAGATCTGTTCTTCTTGTGGCCTTTTCTGTCCGCTCTCTCCTTTGTTGCACTCGCCACAGCCTCGCCCTGCCTCAAACTAATGGATCAGGGTCATTATGACATGGCTGTGCCCACATTCTGTTGCTCGGGTGAAAATTAATATTGCAGCTTTGTTGTTCTCACTTGACTGCTGATGAAATTGTACAGGCAGACAGCAACGCTTTGTACAGGCAGAAAACAAGTGTGTGTCTTTCTTGAGATGTACACGACTACACAATGAATGGGATTTGTGCTCTTCTCAAAAGTTGTGTGACGTTCAAGCTTATATTTGCAGCGGTATTATCGGCTCACAGGTTGTCTTCAGGACTGATAGTGTAATGGGCTCGTGTTAAGGCCTGAATGCAAAAGTGATGGAATGCAAAGGAGCTGATTAGATAGCTGTCTGGACACACACAAACGCACACATATAGACTAGCAGTCATACAGCAAACAATTCAGTGACCTATGCTCTCTCCACTCACTCATTCACTCACGTCTGTCACGGAACACTCTGCAGGAGTGCAGTCGTCAAACTCGCATTTCAACGACAAGCGTCACAGTTTTAGTGATTAAGTTACGTTTATATTCGCTGTTATTCAAACAGAAGAGATATTTGAATATCTTAAATGGCAAAAATATGAAACATTGCTGATACTGTACATAACATTACAATGTTAAAACCTCTTTTTCTTTCACATTGTATGAATTTGGTGGTTGATACCTTCCCTCTCCTCTTCTCCACGCACATCTCCGCTTGCGCGGCATCATCAATAACTTCAGCCACACAAAAGCAGCTAATTTAGGTCCGCCACTTTCTTCTGTCATGACTAATGAGCTCTCCCTTCGTTTGTGTATTAGTCTCGCTCTGCTGTGGTCGCACCCCAGGGAACGGGCCACTGCTGCGCAGGTAAGCCCAAACAGATGACAGGGTAACCGAGTGGAAATAGAAACAATAGGCTTCTATTGGAAATTGTGTTCTAATCCAAAACTCCGAGTGCCGTATTGACGAGCAAGCGCACAAACACCGGTTACGTCTGCGCCCATTGTTGATTAACTTCAGTGCTGACCTGCTACTCAATGAGTGTGTAAAACATTACAATTAAAGGGGTCTTAGAGCCACATTTACAATTTTTTTTATTAAAGATAAAATCAAGAGAGGGAAAAGGGAAATCACAAAAAGATGGGAACACAAGTATTTTCCCCTATAATTATAATGCCATATTTCTAGGTTGCTCTTCAACGCAATCAATATGACATTGTTGAGATGATGCATAGCACATGCTGTTAAGGGTGTGTAGCATAAACGATACATTAAAATTGAACTAGTATTAATCATTAACTCGTTGGGTTTTGCGCATTGTGTCACATACAGTTACTGGTTGGGTACATTACATATAACTTTTATTTTTGGCCCATACAAAATGACAATTATGTTAGTTTTATATTATGTATATGAAAAATTGACAATAAAATTATTAATTGTTTGACATTTGGTGAAAAACATTTAAAAAGTATACTATATACAGTAATGGAAAATGTACTATTAAATAAGTCAACCCAAATATTTTCTTAACAATAATATTTTCTATGCAGCCCCACTAGTCTAAAAACATACATATAGCAGCAAAATCCACCCATTTTATTCATCTCGGAAGGCGGCCATTTTGCCACTTGTTGTCAAATGAAAATGACATCACAGTTGCTCGGGGTTCAGGTAACGGCCAGTCACGGCTCAGCTTCAGTAAACAGGTGAGCCGTGATTAGTCGTTTCCTGAGCGCTGAGAAACTGTGATGTCATTTTCAGTTGACATCAAGTGTACAGTACAAGGCAAAATGCCCGCCCCCTCAGATGGATAAAAACGGGTGGATTTCACCATGTTTAGACTAGTGGGGGGTGCATAGAACATATTATTGAAAATAAAATGTTTGACCTGACTTCCCCTTTAACTCACAAATACAGAAGAATGTACCATGTTTAATAATAAACTTGTATCGTCTTGCACGGTTATTGGCTTGCAAGGACGCGTCAGATCCAGCCTAATATACAAGAGACAAGAGTAAACTCAATTGGCAGTTAGTAGAGTGCAGACCTTGGCCAATTAAGACCAAACAATCCTAACTGGGATTAACCTCCAACTGTCTATTTAAATAAATACCAACCTCTTGCTAATTTAGATCCTGACGTTGAGAAACATGTATTACCAGGGATGTGATTTGACCAAAGTGAAATTATCTGAAAATTTAGCCGGGGGTCTGGGGGCCGCTGGCACCCAGCTAGGTCCAGGGCAGTGCCCTGGTGGGGGGACAAGGGGAGCGAAGCCCCCCGGAGCTCATGGGTTTTCCGTGTTTTTAAGTACTTTCAATGCACTCACATGACAAAGAAATAGACAAAACAACACCATAAATTTTCAATGTATATTGAACTATCCCATATAAAATGGCAGTTTTAGTCAACTCAAAATCAGTCACATTCAAAAACATTGGACTGCCTTTGCTTTTAAAAACTATCACTGAGAATATCATCATATCTAATGTGATTACTAAGTTAACACATAAATAATGTTGAAGAGTTCAAATTTCATGAACAAATAATTGTATCATGACCAAATGAAAAGTAACTCATATTAGAGCATACCACAAATGTCTTTGTTATAGCAGAAGATGTTATCTGTCGAGAGTCATGTGCATACACAATGAAATACAAAAAAAAATAAAAAATAAATCGGATTTTTTTTTTGGGGGGGGAGATAAAAAAAAGCGGAATTCCGCGAATTAGCGGAAAAATCACATCCCTGTATTACACACAGAAAAATAAAATATGTGAGAAATGTGTTCACACAATAAAACAACTAAAGAAACAAAATGCAATTAAGCACAAGCTAAAATATGAATGGGGACAAATTACAATAGTGAAAGAGTAACAAATAATGCTTCTCTTCCATAAAAAAAAAAAAAAATGCAATTTGAAAGCACTATGTCAGTCGGTTCCCCTCTCTTGCCGTATTCTTACTGAATGCACCTTGTGCCCGCCGTTTATTGCATTTTTGTCATTATGGTGCACACAATGGGGAACTCATGCAAACGGCCTTAAATTCCACATGAATGCAATGCCTTTCTGGTCTTGGTACTGCGTGAGAATGAGCATTATGGAGGAGGAACTTTATCAGAAGTTAGATTTGAATTCCTGGCACCACGCCACAATATTTAATACCAGCCAGCTATTTGTTTGCTCCACTGAAATATGTGTACAACATTAAAAAGATAAAATCAGTTGTACTACTTTTTTCTTTTTTAAACATCTGTCACATATGTCCAATAGTATTTTTATCAGGGCTCTTCAGAATAGCCTGACGTTTAGTTTTTAGCTTTTCTTTTCTTTTTTATTAGCTGTGTTTGTTTTTAATTCACTTGGAAAAAACATGACCTATACATTTCGCTTCTAAATCCCTTCATATACGTATTTCGCTTTCTTTGCACCCAGCACAGCTTCAAGACATTCTGTGCCTGATTTGTCAAAGTAGAACAGGAACACAACCAAGATCCCTTCACATTTCACACTGAGAATAGTGTTCTTTTCCTTGTAGCCTTTTGTTAAAGAAAGAAACATTTAACATTGTCGCAAGAGTGTTATCCTAGAAGCATTTTTGGCTTGTTGGCCAACAATCCCACAATATTTTAGTGATCATTGTGTTTTTTCTTTCATAGAGTGCTACCAACAACTTTGTCCATGTGTGTATAGTGAGTTTTTGACAATGGACATCGGGGTGAGAAGGTAACCAGGGTCACAAACTGTACAGAAGTCGAATGGCTGCGTTGCACACAAGTCAAGTCAAAGTAGGAGACCTCTGAACTGAGATAAAGTGCAATGAAAGTGAGCAGATTATACGAGCGCTCTGCAACATGACAAGCCAGTGCTTAGATAAAGGCATCTTTATGGCCATGGGACATGATAGCTTGGATGGAACATTGGGTTCATGTTTATGCACAACAACATCTTCAGCTTTGACTGCCTGATAATACCAAAACTTAGTATTAATAATAATGGCTGTTGCATTGAGGAAAGTCAAACATTGTAAAATAAACACTTTATTATATTTCTTTTTTCCTCAATATGATTGTGAGAGAATTTGATTATTTTAATATTTGCTATGTCCAAAAGGTGGCAGTGTTGAGTTTAATACTGGCACTAGTGCATGCAGCGTGCTCTTTAATTTATTTTTTATTTTTCAATCATTTTATTCAACATGAACAATACAACATGCATCTGGATCATGTAGGGTTTTATGTTTAAAAACGTAATTAGTGCCAACTTAGTAAAATATATGCATAAACAAATGCATTTATTGCAGTTTATAAGTTACTAATTGACAATAAAATAATGCACAGAAGCTTTACTGTATATTCAAATAGAAATAGATTAAAAGTGATCTACCGTTTCAGAAATAAGACTAAAAAATAGGAATGAATCAACAGCGTGCCTGTTTTTCTAATTTCCACTGACATAATTAAACAACTGTCATTCATGCAAACAGAGGTAGAGCAGGGAGATTGTGCTTCCCAGCTGAGTGTCAGTTGACGGCCTTTGACAGTTGACACGGGAGGGGGTGAAAATTTTTGGGCTCCTGTAGTCGACTAATATGCTAATTAGCTATCGGAGTGTGCGACCCCATTGGCTCCTCGTCCGAGACAATTTCCCACTTGCAGCCTGACGTCATGTGAGCTCCAAAGCTCTTAAACTCAACTGCTGTGTGATGCCTGCTTCAAAAAATCGCTCCCGTGTCCAGCCCACGCTCGCTCGCTCGCTCGCTTGCAGCCGGCTGCTTCGGGTCGCGATGTCTCCGTGAGAAAAGAAGCGTGAAAAAGTTGTGTTAAATGTTTGAAATACAACACGCGCGCCGAGAAGGGACTCCGCTCCTCGTGTGCGCGACACCCGGCCGGTGTGTGTGCGCAACAGCCTCCGAGCGACGGCCAAAGTAGTCCGAGCCAGGACGCTAGAGAAACTCTTCTTCTTCTTCTTTAACAAAGTTCCTCAAAGTGGCTCACGTTCTCGCCAACCAGCCCGGCGCGACGGCTGCTCTTCAGCCCGTCTGGAGGACTGTGAGCAGCAGCAAGAGGATGGCATCAGAGCTGGCAATGAGCAACTCCGACCTGCCCACCAGTCCCCTGGCCATGGAATATGTTAATGACTTCGATCTGATGAAGTTTGAAGTGAAAAAGGAGCCGGTCGAGCCCGATCGCACCATCAGCCAGTGCAGCCGCCTCATCGCCGGGGGATCCTTGTCTTCCACGCCGATGAGCACGCCCTGCAGCTCTGTGCCCCCCTCCCCGAGCTTCTCGGCGCCCAGTCCGGGCTCGGGGAGCGAGCAGAAGACACACATAGAGGACTTCTACTGGATGTCCGGTTACCAACAGCAGCTCAATCCAGAGGCGCTGGGCTTCAGCCCCGAGGACGCGGTCGAGGCGCTCATCAACAGCAGCCACCAGCTCCAGTCGTTCGATGGCTACGCCAGGGGCCAGCAGTTCGCAGGCGCAGGCGGCCCGGGGGGCGCCATGGCCGGGGAGGAGATGGGCTCCGCCGCGGCGGTAGTTTCGGCGGTCATCGCTGCTGCCGCCGCGCAAAACGGGGCTCAGCACCACCACCACCATCACCACCACAACCACGGCGGGGCCGGGGGCGGTGGCGGCGGAGGAGGTGGGGGCGGCGGAGGTGCCGGCCACCACCACCACCATCACCAGGCGCCGGGCATCCAGTCCAACGGCGTCTCCGGGACAAATCACCACCCGCACATGCGCCTGGACGACCGCTTCTCGGACGAGCAGCTGGTCAGCATGTCCGTGCGGGAGCTCAACCGGCAGCTGCGGGGGGTCAGCAAGGAAGAAGTGATCCGGCTCAAGCAGAAGAGGAGGACCCTCAAGAACCGAGGCTACGCGCAGTCGTGTCGCTTCAAGCGCGTCCAGCAGCGGCACGTCCTGGAGGGCGAGAAGACGCAACTGGTGCAGCAAGTGGATCACCTCAAGCAGGAGATCTCCAGGCTGGTCCGGGAGAGGGACGCGTACAAAGAAAAGTATGAGAAGCTCATCGGCAACGGCTTCAGAGAAAGTGGCTCGAGCAGCGACAACAACCCTTCGTCTCCGGAGTTTTTCATGTGAGTCTCAACATATTCACGCAGAAAAGAAAAGAAAAAGAATTGATGAGTTACTTTGCCCCAGTATAAAAGTTTGTTTGAACTTTTTTTCCCCCTTTCCCCATTTTGGCGTAAATGCCTAATAAGAACTATTTTGTCTTTTTTTTGTTTTGTTTTCATCTGACACATTTTAAACAGGTTTATATGGAGCGATGCGTTTGCGTTCACAAATCTCATGTAGTCTACAAATGACCCATTTGTCACTAGTGCTCAACCCTCATTAGATTTGCAGTGTCTGATTTGGATCCAACTTAGTTCAGCAACTTGCCCTTTGCCATTTTTTTTTCCAAGTTTGAAACCAGTGTGCAGATACTTGTTAAAGTGCATTCATGTAATTTTGTTTTGTTTGCCAAACTTGGAGGATTGCCAGCCATTTCATGCATTTGCTTCTTCTTCAGAGACTTTTATGTATTCATTGTTTTTTCAAAGAGTTATTGAACTATTCCGCATGCTGGACATGTATGTTCTTTTTATTATGTTTTATTTCTCTGTGCTATGTCTTTTTTTAATTATTATTATTTTATGAGGTGACTCCAGCATGGCATTCATATTTCATTTATGCCTCCTCACTTTTTTGGGACAGTTACACAAAAAAGTGACAGGATTTCCCACCTGTGTACTGTACAGTGCGATGGCGTTTCAGCTGTGTTGAAGTGCACCACCACCCAACGTCTTTAGGGTGCAATGAATATGACGGAAGTGGATCAAGCGGGGATCCTGCATGGTTCGGGGGTGAAGGAAATCATTTGTTAAAAACTGTTATTTAAATAGTATTCCTCTGCATTTGACAAAAAAAGATGAAAGTGTAATATAAGTACAAAGTTTTATAAATTTAAGGAGAGAAAAGTGCCACGGTTTGAAGCGTCTAGATGACTAATGCAGCTGATGAGCAAAAGCATTCGGTTTAATGTGACTGGCTCGGGTCAAGTGGATGCAGTGAGCAGGATTGTATAGCACATTTGCGACAGATGAGCGAAAACTCCCTTTTGCCACTATTTTCCAAAAACAAATTTGTTCAGCTCGTAATGCTTTAAAAGGAGTTTTGTGAAGAAGCTGAAGTATTGTGAGTGCAGTGCACTAAACACTCTGGCCTGTCATCGTGATATGGAGGGAGTTAGGTTTCCCACAGTTATTTGGCCCATGTTGGTATTTGTAACATGCAATACTTTCAATATCACTTCAGGAAAGAGGATGTTGTGTTGAATTCAACAAAGTCAATATTTGCAAAGCAATAATTGATATAATTGATAATGTCTGGACATTGTTAGATGGTCAGGGATTGATACCCTGCATGTATAAATTTAAAGAAAAAAAGAAGAGGGAGCCTCCTTTTGAAAATATGTGAATTAATCTTACATCATACATACATATAAATATATATATTTTGCTGTGCAAAATGATTTCACTCACTAACCATATGTGATGTTCATATGTGCTCGTTTTTGTCATTTCATACAATTAAATGATATGCAATAAATGTATAATTGCCTTCAATAAGTTTCTTACTTTTCTTTAACTGTTCCTCATAATTTTCACTGTGATCCCCAAAACAACAACAAGCAGAGAAATCCATCATAAAAAGTTCTGCAGCACAAAAACTATTATTTTCTTCATGTATTGTTTTCCCACAGACCACCCAAGAATTTGGTTTTAGCAGCTGGTATTTATCCCCAAATTAATATGCCAAAAATGGGAACACAGCACATGTTGAAATTATTAGAGGCATGCAAACATGTCAATACACATGCAACATGAACACATAACACAATAATTAATTCATGCAGTGGTTTTTATTGTTACTTTACTTTACTTTAATTACAGTTGGCAGTTTGATAGATGTTTCCTATTCTACATTAAGTCTGAAAACACTTTCTATAAGAGCAAGTCAATTTGGAATTTGATTCACAGCAATGGAAAGGGCCCATGAATCAAAACATAACTAAGAAAAAACAATAGGATGTATTTTATATAGTTAGACCCCCCCCCCGCCCCCCACACACACACATATTAGATGTTTACATTCTTTTAATTGCATGTTCCCGTCAATAAGTGTGTGTATCTCAGCAAGCATGTAAGTAAATGTGATATGTGCATGTATTTTATTCCCTCTCATGTCATGTTGATCAGATTTTTTATTTTTTATTTTTTTGACTACGCGTGTGTGCTCACACTTTGTTATTTGTGGATCTTTCAATTCCACTCCACTTCATCCTGTTTGTCAGAGGGCCTCATGGATGTTGGCTCGGAGCTTAGTCCGAGCAGAGGGGGGAGGGGGGTCAGTCATGTCATGTGAGGGGGCGCTGCTAAAGGTAGAAGAAACCAGATCATGTAATTTGGGTGTTTTTGGGATATTTCTTTAAGATTTTTAAAAAATATATTTTGCCTAATAGAAGTCACTTAACTTTTCCTAACAGTGGCTTTTTCTTAAATACAAGAAACTTGTCTAGGTTTTGAGCCAAAGAAAGTGTAATGGACATTTTTTTCTCCATTGTTTCAGGACAATCAGTTGCATAAACCAGCAGCCACTTAAAGGCACTTTTTTTTTTTTTTTTATGAAAACTAACATGTGCCTGTACAAAGCTACAAACGAGGCTCTGTTAGTCCCCATAGTATAGTTTTATAATAAAAATGCATCTTACTGGTAGTAATGTGCAACCCATTGGGTGATTTTTGCTAAGCAACATTTGCATGTCTGCTTTTATTCCAGTGATTTCCTCAGAGGTGTCTGCTGTTTTGCCCAGCCGACAGACTGCAGAGACTGAGACAATAGTTGGGCTTGTGCTGAATTAAATGCTTTTGCTGATGATTAATAGTGGTGCGGCCCGCTAGCTCCTGCGATGTAGGGATGATAAATCGAGAGCGTAGCTCCGTGCAGCTGTGCCGTTCTCGGCTTTTTGCATGCGTGCACATGCTACGCGAGTCACAGCCAAGCCGCTCGCCGTCTTCCTCAATGTATCTAATTACATCTATTTGATCAGAGATGCGGCAGTGCTATTTTCATATTTTGTTCTAACAACGCATTGGTAGGCCCTTAGATTAGACAGACACTTGTTTGCTTTTCTTCCAATTCAGAGAGCGTCTTTGCAAACTTAAAGGGACAGTTGGACTTTCTTTCATTTATTTTACAGCCAAGTGTTGTGGGTTCTTAGTGGCATGTAAAAAATGACAACATGGTTTCTGGTTAAGATGTCCTCTTTCAACTCTTTTTGCGTGCTCGTTTTGATTGTTTTCTCATTGGCACACAGCGATTTGAGCCAAACTAACAACACACTTGCATACTTTTTACAACTGAAAACACACTCAAACAAAGAAAGTCGACGTGCATTGTTCTGCCCGATATTCCATGAAATGAGTCACGGTGGCATTTGCAGACAACATGCGTACAAATCGTGGATAAAAATCCTTTCAAAGATTCACAAGCAACTATCTGGATCTGCTTGTGTGTGTTCATGTTTTTTTGTTCAACGTGCATGTATGTACAGTAGGTGTGAACACATGAGCATGAGTATGTGCGCATGTACAGCTATCACCTTGTCATCTTCTGGAGCAGACGATGAGTAGAGGTCAAAAGGGACGGCGCACAAGGCTGATTTCAAAGTCATTAGAGTAATCTCTACCCCGGGGAGCCCACACTCATTTCCTCTGCCCAGAGCCTAACAAATGAGATGGACAAGCACATCCGAGATACAACACAACTCAGTCAGTTCCAATAATTTATTTATTTATTCATTCATTTATTTATTTATACCCATTTTCTGTTTGGCCATTGCCAAATTATTTAAAGTAAAAACCTTCTCTATTGTTTTTGAGGAAAAATGTCATCATCATTTGCTATATAGTGGGTATAATAAGTCTGCACACCCTTGTTCAAATACCACCATTTTATGCTATTTAAAAAAAAATAAAAATAACTTTTTGGGACCTTAACGTTAATGTGACCTAGTGTATAACTCAATTAGAAAAAATAATTTTCAAGCTGAGGAGTAAAAATAAGTGACTTACACACCTACTTATAACGAAGACCGTGTCTGTATTTAGAACTCACCAATCACGTGCAAATTCATGTTAAATGGGAGTCAGCATGCACCTGCAACTATTTTAATACCTCTGAGTGACCCCAAATAAGTGACAATGTTCTAGTAGGCTTTTCCTGACAGTTTTTGCTTTCCAACAGAAAGCCTGGGTGTTTTGTGCTAACACTGACCGCTATTTTTAACTCTTCACAATCACGTCCACCTTGTCTACAGCCCCAGTTCCAGCTGAAATAAAACAGCCTCAAATGTTTCCCTGCTGGTACGGTGTCATTTTGGTGAAACCTACTTTTTGGAATTATGATCAATAGATAAGACTTTCATCTTGACACCCAATAGCCATAGACCAGACATATAAAGAAAACAGGAGATTGTTGTCACATGTCAGAAATGGCAAGTGCTTGCCAGAAATTTCTGCAGCTTCTTCAATGTTGTCTCTTAGCAACCTACCTGACCAGTTTTCTTTTTGTCTTTTCATCAATTTGAGAGGACCATCCAGGTCTTGGTAATGTCACCGTTCATTATTTTATGAACTTGATGATGACTGTCATCATTGTATTCCATGATATATTTAAAGCTACTGAAGGCTGAAAATTCAATTTTGAATCACTACTGCCACCTGTTAATCAGCTTAATCAGAGGTATAAATAGTTGCAGCTGTGTGCTTAGTTAAAAGAGTGTGTGCACGTGTTCTCTTTACTTTCACCTCTCAAAAATATTGATTTTGTTTCAATCATGTTGTACAGGTCATAGGTCTTATTAATGGTATGAAAATGTTTTGAAATGATTTATCTTGGTCTCATTATTTTATATCACAAAAATCTGGCATCTGAACAAGGGTGTGTAGACTTTTTATAACCACTTGAATGATTATTGTCATTCCTTAAGAACACATATTTTTCAGAGATCAATTTCACTCCAATTAAATTTCTTTCCCGTCACAGAATGACATAAATTTGTTTCAATTTGTTTGTACTTTTTTTTTTTTTTTTTTTTACAGTGTCTCGAATGGCTTTCACATCTGAGGATGGTATTTACAGATTTGCAGCAGATGAAGAAGATAATGAAAATCCGGTCTCCTGTCATTCTATATGAGCGAGATAGAGTGTGGAAACACTAAACTCCTTCAGAATTAAACTGACATCAGGGAGCCATTAAGGTGCTTATTCAATCCGAGAATGCTTTTGCTATTTCTATAAATTCCCCCCGCCCACCCCCTTTTTTTTTTTTTTTTTTTGAAGTGGGAAGTGACTGTGTGCTTCAAATAGACATTAAGCGGATACGTGTGGTGTCATTAGAGAGTTGTCCTTGAAAGACTGGCTGCAGGTTATGTTGGTAATGAGGTGCTCGGGACCTGCTGCCGTAATTTTATATGTCTGTAAATGGACCCAGACCAAGAGACGGTGACTTTTAAATAAATGCAACATCATCCCTCAGCAACCCCTTTGCACATAATGGTGACTTGTTCAAAAATATGGGGGGGGGGGGGGGTAAGAAATCACACACTTGTAACAATCCCATAGCACATGCTGAGATTGTAATGGAAAGATCTATTGAGAATTTTTCAAACTAAAAACAAAATGAAGATACTTACCAGTAATTTGTTTGTACACAATTATTAAAAGTGATCTGTGCGCCATTTATTTGGAAATACAAGATTTTCGTTTTCTTTTAGTCATTCTTCCTCACCGGGCTTGTTCGGCATCCCAGCACAGGGAGCCGCCATCCAAGCTAACATTTCCACATAACATTTATTGAGCCACTGAGTAACTGCACACACCTGCGCTACTACTTGAAAATGAAAGTGTCTCTCATGAAGTGTCAACGACGAAGGCCACAAATGCCAAGCGTCACAGTTCATTTCTCTGCGTGATGAATGTAGTCCCTTTTTGAACAGTTAATTGTATCATTTAATGAGCTGAGCAGGTAAAAAGTATTTTGTCTTCTCTGCGCAGCGACACACCGCACGCTTAGATATTTCGTCTCTGGTGGTTACAGTGTTTTGATGCATGGGGCTCTGCCTGTAAAGTCTATTTGCATGCAAATTTTTACATTTCCCTCTGCATCAAACACTTACTGTGATCCATGTACTGTATTCAACCAGACAGACAAGGCGAGGGAGAATCTTGCTCAGAGTGGAACTATTTGTTTCTTTGTGAAATGTGTGGTGCATTTATTTGTGTGTGTTTGACAGGGTGGCAGAGAATGACACATGCTGGAGAAAACAGAGGAATGAGAGCAAATGGCACCGTGTGTATTTACCTTGATAGTCATTTATCCTCTCCTGTGTTTTTCTCCAATCTTATCTGCTTCTCTAGGTCATCCAGAAAATTCCTCCATCTGTGATTTCAAGCCCCATTCCTCCGCGCCCTTGGTACCCTGAGGTAAAAAACAAAAAAAACTTCTATCAGTCAGCTTTTTTCCCCCCCATTATTTTTCTTTTATAAGAATAAGTGCCATGACAATTCATTCACAATTCATCGTCAGTAACATTTAACTCTTGCATGTACTAAAACTGTTGCTAGAATATTTTAAGCCTAAAGGATACAGTGTCTTCCTATTTATTGTAAATTCCATCCGTATGTAAAGTCAGAGTCATGAGAATTTAGGAAGATTTAAAAGCACTCTAGGTAAACGGAAGCAAGATTTTTTGTAGTAAAATGTTAAATATCGGTTGTGTCATTTCACACTAAATGAGCGTCGAGGCACTCTTGAGACTCAACAATTTGGATGTAAGCAATTAAAAAGTACATGTCCCATAATATATCCCATTAAATGGTCTGCTGCAATGCTTAACATTCTCTACAATTTTATGTTAATGTCAATGTCCCACAGCACACAAAATAGCAGCTACTGCTGGACATTAGGGTGGTGTGATTCCTGAGATCCATTCACACAAGCATAAGAACTCATAAACCAAATTTATCTCACTGAAGTGAAGTTGTAGGATTGATTAAAAGCAAACCTTCAAGATGTGAAGTGTGGAAGAAGCTTTGTGTTTCAATGTTCATACTGAATTCACGTATGGACGTGTTGAATGTTTTTATATTTACTTCATTGTGTCTATGTGGGCTGTGCGGTGTATGATCAGAAGCTGGCCTTTCTCCAGCTCTACTTTACTTCAGAAGGGAGGTAGGACAAAAGCCATCAGAAGAGACAAGGACAAATCTTGAAAAGATGAAGTGTTTTAAGTGATCCCCGCTTCCACACGTCATCACTGTGAATTAGGCGCCCTTTGCTCACGGCTGAGGGCTGGGGAGTATAAACAATGCCAGAGGAACGGATGTTAAACAAATTAAAGTGGAAAACTATGAGGATGTCTATCTCAGGCGGCCTCGTAAATCTCTGCTCCCTGGCCGCATTGGTTGGCGATGCGGCGCTCTTACAGCCTGCCAGCGGAGCGCAGAGGGGCCCCGTACAGTGTGGTCGGTTGTCAGCGGTCTAAACCCATACGGGAGGTGCGTCTTTGTTTTATGCAAATCCGAGTGTATGAGAAGTGTGTGTGTGTGGGGGGGGGGGCTATGAGCAGTCTGACCACGTAGCTCCAGAGGGACAAGCTGAGTGATGGAGATGGAGAGCCAGGTCTTGGTGTCCTTGCCGGCAGAAAGTGTGTCCGACTCCGGCCAGGATCGAAGAGGTGTCACCAAAATCACTGTGACTCGACCGAAGCTACGCAGAACTGTGAGCGAGCTAGATTTTGAGGGGATAATCTCAGATAACCACGCCAACTGGCCTGTGTGCGTTATGAAAGTAGACGCAGTAGACAAAGAAATGCTAGAGTTCAGAGTCCCGAGAGAGCGAGAGCGCCACGATATGCTGACACAGATAAAACACCAGGTGTGCGTGTGTATATATGTATCAGTGTGTGAAAAAAAAGGTGAGATGAATGTGTGCAAATATAGATGGCAGCCGGCTGGTGTGTGATCTCATAAGCATTCTGTAAGGGGCAAACCCAAGCCCAACTGACGTCAGCCAAATAGCTGCAGGGGTCCGAGTGCTGCTTCGCCTCACTGCATCTGTGTCGCACTTCAACACGTCACAAACGCCAGCACACATTAATTGGGAAACGATTGAGACGTACCACTTACTGTATGCAAATATTTTATCAGCATATATCTTACTTGCTTTAAAAGCTTACTAAGATATTTTGGACAATTCTGTGTTTCCAACACTCCAGTGAAGGCCATTCAGCCTTTTTAAGGTATACTTGGATGACTTTGGTGTGGAAAAGGCCGAGGTCCCTATCAGACTATGTTTGAACAAAGTAGAACCAAGATTGTGAAGCAGGCCCCCTCCCATCTCCTGAAAAATGGTCTGAATAAATGGAGGGGATAAAAAAGCTTAATTGTTGAAAGTCTTCTCAGAAGAGTGGAAGTTGTTGTACAATCTGTTTCTGGACGCTAATCAAGAGAAGTTTTCAAAAATATTGTTTGCCTTAATACAATTGTACTAGGTAAAACTGTTATATATATATATATATATATATATATATATATATATATATATATATATATATATATATATATATATATATATATATATATATATATATATATATATAAATAAAGACAAATATGTGTTCTGTGTAGGATGTTTAGTACTGTAACATTTTACCCCTTTTAACAGGCATATAATTGTAAAATGAGATAAATCACTGTCTAAGAAAGCAAAGCAAATTTAAATCATATTCTATTTTAATCAATATTAGATGATACGACAAATGCTTAGGAAGTGAAAGGAGAGTTGAAATTATGATTCATGCTTTTTAGCATTCTTCACTATCATACATGAGTAAATAAAAATAAGTAAGATAAAAAATACTGAATGCTAAAACTTAAAAAACACGAATTTTGATACCACTTTTTTTCAGACTGATACAAGTATTCAACTCATCAGTACTCACCGACAGAAATGCCAAGTGCCGACGCCACTAAAATAAATAATAGTTCCAAAGAAACAATGACAGATAATTGTAAAGAAAAACCTATATATACCAATATAGCACATTTCCTTAAAATTGCATAAAATTAATGGTCATTTTCTATTATCTTCTTCCATTTCTTCAAAAAAATACATATTTTTTAGCTATAGAACACACAATAAAATGAATTAAAAAATAAATAAAATGAAACAAATAATCCAGTGGCCAGAAAAATCCCAATCAAAATATGTGGGATTACGGTGAAGTGCATAGCATCAAATTTAATACAATAGTGCTTCAAATAACATTTAGGAATATCTACCATTTAACAGAGTTGTAGCAACACGAGTTTGTCACTGATTTAACTGTGGCATCTCAGTCTGACCATGATGGCAGCTACATAATGACGTACTCAAAGAAGAAGAATTTATTTACGTCATTCATAGCATAGCTGAACTGAAAAAAAGAGGTTGGAAAACGTGAAAGATAAAGACAAATACAAAACTGGTTGTTTGCAATTACAACACTGACCAATCACGAAATTCTGGTACAGACACACCTTACTTAAAATTATATGTAATTCATGACAATTTTCTGTTCTTCTAATTTATAATTTCTTGCTCCTGATTGTAAAAACAGGTCATCGTCGCTAGTACCAATGCCTTGAAATAAGGCCGGGTATTAATCCAATACGATACCTGGTATTGGTATTCGCCCATCCCTACATAATTAAATGAAGTCCTACAAGATATTCTGACAGAAAGACAGACAGTCTAATAGAGCAAATGTCTATCAAATTTTTTCGCCGACCAAAATTAGTTTGCCACCATTTTCACTTTCTCGCAAACTGATTTATTGAAGCTGACCAGGCAATTAGACCCCTGCTGCCAAATCAACAGGCCCAATAGGCTGGAAAAGCACACCACTCAGACCACAAATCGATGAGCAGCGGCCGACCCTCTGCCCATTATGTGCACGACTTGCCCAGGTTTCACTCAAATCCACCTGACTTCAAAAAGGTTGTCTCTTACTTTTGTCACATTTCAAAATGATCCAGTTTCCCTTTTCAAAACTATCATTTGTATCCTTACGTCAGTGTTTTGCCCATCATAGCAGTTGGTTCACGTCAGTCACACATGCTCAGAGCTGCATGTAGTTACAGACAAGCTCTTCTATCACAGCGAGGTCTATTTCTGGGTCCCAGGATGTTGCTCTCTGCAATGGAGGGCAGGTGACATCGATCCAGGTTGACCTCTCGCGTGGAGGGGAAAATTAATGAGACAGACGAAGGTGCAGACGCCTGAGAGAGACAGAAAGGGGGCGCGCGGATAAACATTAACAACCTTCTGGATGGTTCATCCAAGTCTGGGCGTGACCCCTTTCCAACTCCTTCTCCAGGTGGGAGGGAGAAACTGGACACTTATCAAGAGTTCACTATTTTTAGGCCTGATGACCAAAAGACACTTAAAAGTTAAAAATAAAAACAACGGTGTACAGTGAGATGTGAGCGGTTTGCGTCACGAGCACATATCAGTTTGAGCTTTAAAGGTGCCGAAAGGGGGGACGTGGGGCTTCATTTGTATGTGAAGTGGTGCTAGATTTAGTGTAGCGTGCTTGGGCAGCGCTCCACTCTGCTAATTATTTTTTTGAGTTTTCAGTGAGGAGCACCTCTCTCGCTCAGACGAGGGAGGTTTGGCAGTAAATGCTTAGTCAGCCGACTCCGCGTTTGAGATACTGTTGGGTCTCTGGTGGACTGTCAGGTAGGCGGAGCAGCCTGGGACTTTGGGGAGAGGGCATCATCACCCATCAGTGCAGGGGAGGGGAGTAAAATGCTGCGGTTGGGGACATTTTTGTCTGTAGTGGCCTGATTTGGTCGGTTACTGTTGGAGAAGTTCCGAAGAACTCATTGCACGAAGAAAAGAAAAAAAAGCAGCACTATCACTTTTGAAAAAGCTTAAATTCCTAAAAATAGTGGTTCATTGAGATCATTCCAAGAGGTATGATTGTCTGGCTGCTTTTAATGTATCTTTTTTTTAAAAATTTTTTTTACCTGAGCTTGCAAGCAATAATTTGATATATGAGCACTCAACACAGTCAACTCAACCCAACTCATTTTACAACAAGCAGCAGTTATGCAGCTAGCGAGCAATTCTTAAAATGTGTTTTAATTCCACTCCCAGTTCAAGTTGACTATTTAACTAAACAGAAAATAAATATACATTGCATATTTTAAACAACCACACAAGTTTGCCTTAAAGTCCACTAGGTTAACACTAACGTATATGAAAGCCACAAACAGGTTAACAAATAGCATCTTTGTGGTGGTGCTTTAACACCTTCAATATTTGTATAATGTAGCTAGTGTTCCAAGCGTATGTTTATCCTCTGTAAATAAATTAATTAATACAATAATAAATAATGATAATAATAATAATCATCATCATCATTATTATTATACTGCAGCTTTCTGAGTCACAAGTAGCTGGGGAACTTTTCTTCATCTGTGTTTGTGTGTTATTACACACCACCCACTTTGGGGCCAAACTTGGAGGAGAATCTGGCGCAAAGACAGACCTTTACGTAGTTTTACTTTTAAAAGTTGCTCCACAGATCATTAGATAAATAAAAAAATATATTTGGAGGGAAACTAAATAAATAAATAAATCACACCCTATTCAAGTTACCTCCACGGGGCTACAAATCAACGCAAGAATAGTAATACAAAGTACAAACAAAAGAACAGTTGTGTAACGCGGGAATTGGGTATAAACAAAAACACCAAAAACAAAGCTTCCAACTGAGATCTAAAGTAACCAAAACCAGAACAGCAAAAAGGTAAACTAGAGTAACGATGACAGAAGGTACTTACGCAAAAGAAAAGACTCAAAAAAGTACCCAGGACTGCTGACACAAGGAAATGGAGTCTGGCTATGGCAGTAAGCAATTGACTTACAATAACCCAACACTGGCCCTCCAGTTGCAGTGTGCTTAAATATCCTCCTGATCACAATGACTAACAGGTGTGGGCCAGGAAGCTCCACCCATTGGCCAGCCCCTGATAACGGAAAAGAAAAAGAAAACAACAAGCAGGCCAAGGAACATGACAACTTTACATTAATTCCAAAATGTTACTCAATAAAATATTTCTTACAAGCTTTGTATAAAATAGTTGAAAAATGTGATCATCCCGATAAAAATGATTGTGATTAATTAGTTAAAAAATATGAATCGCTTGACAGCATATTGACAAACAAATTATTTTCTTGGGCGGGTGAACTGATATCATTTCCATTCATTACAATGGTGTGTTTACGAGTGTAGTGACAATATCTCAAGGCAGCATTGTAAAGGAATAACAAACAAACCCAGTGCAAAATAAGTGAACACAGGTCAATAAAATCACACATTCTGGAAAATAAATGAATAAATAAGCAAAGTATCAAATAAGAAAATACATGATTTGACTATAAAAATGACTGTAAGGCCTCTTAACCTGCTTTATGCAAATGTCTCCATATCAAGCATACTCGGTCTAACCGTGTCCTGTTCCTCCTTCTAAACAAACTTCCTACTTATTCCTTCCATCCCAAAATTAAGTTTACCTCGCTTCTGACCCCTCCTCACCACATTGCACCTGCTTGCCTAAGCTCCCTCTCCCATTACACACATACCCACACACGCACCCCTACACACACACCTTCTCCACTTCCATTCTCCCCCTCGTTAGCTTGATGAATGGCTTCACTGCAGGGAAAGTGCTGATTTTCATCCCTCTGTCTGATTTCTGCTGGCTGTTATTAATTTCAAACACTCAGAGAAAAGCAAGCGAGTCGATAAATAAGGAAATGAACACACTTCATCCTGCCATGCCGTAGCATTCGCAGTCAGTCACCCTCAGCAGATGCCAGGCTCGCATTTAGATGGTTCAGATCTACGCTTGAATCACTACAGGAGTCAATATTTTTATTTATTTTTAAAAACAACATTCAAAAGTATTTTGCTGCCGCATGCTTTCACTTGTTTCTGGAGCAAACAACACAAAAATAAAACCACCATAAGAGTCAGACTGAAAACAAACAAACAAAAATGAAAAAAAATAATAATAAATGGGAAAAAAAAGAGAAAACAGCAGCCAAATAACTTGAATGTATTTAATTAAAACCTTGAAGTGTATTTCAATAAGCCGAGTTGGCCCAGCCAGGTACTGAAACCTCAAATATTAGAAAAGAGAAAAGATAAACTGGTGTGTTGAGTGCCCAGTTAATATAAAGAGTCTTGAACTCATATTAATACATATTATCATGGTTTATTATCCCCTAGGCAAGATGAAACAATCATAATAATAAACAGAGAATTCTTTGGAAGAGAGGAACATAACATAAATATTAAATGAGAGTGAGCCAACAAGGAAGGCAGAATGGATAGAAAAGAAAATGGAAGGAGGCGTAGAAAGGAAAGAAAAGGCGGAAGAAGAAAAGATGTGGAAAGGGAAAAAAAGCAACAGAGAGGAGAGAAAAGTGGAGTAGATGGACGGGAATGAGGAAATGAAAAAAGGGAGTGGAGGCGAGCTTGTAGTGCAGCGGAGCCTGCGAGTCTGCTGCAAGGCTCGCGATTGTCAACAGAAAGGCCCACTTGCTCTTATTGTTAACTTGTAATGCTGGCGCTGTGTCGGAGGCGTTCAAATCAAGGGAGGGCGGGGGGGGGGGGGTGGGGAGTAAATATTTGTATCGCTCAATTTCTCTCATACTTCTGGTTAACCAGCCAGGGAATGTTCATGTTTTGGTTTTATCAGTACAGTCTGGACAGTGTCAGCCGGAAGAGAATATGCCTTTACAAGCCTAATGAGGAGGCGGACAAGCTAGGACGATGTAAGGGAATCACGCAGCGAGATTTACACTGGAAAGTGACACTACGCTAGTCCACTTGGATGTCTTTTGGGTGGCATTGATATTTATTTGGAGACAGCTTTGCGCTTTGCTCTTTTCCATTTGTACGTTACAAACAATCCTCTCTGCATCAGTCTTTATTTCTTCATGTCAGTGCATACAGTAGCTCACTATCTTCACACCTGCGATTTTGTAACACTAACGAGTCACATGAGCCTGGGAGGGAAAATGACTATGCTCAATTTGTACATTTTCACTTAGGGGTGTACTCACTTTTGTTGCCCAATTTTGAGATATTAATGGCTGTATTTTGAGTCAAGTTGAGGGAGCAATATATTTATACTGTTATATAAGCTGTACAATGACTGATTTTCATTGTGTCAAATTGTCATTTCTTTAGTGTTATCATACATGAAAATACATCATTACATATTTGCAGAAATGTGAGTTGTACTTTTGTAAAATAGTGTGGTTATGATACAAGGAGGGTGGCTGGAGCGATGAGTTCCCAGCTGATGGGCTCTGGTTGCGAGGAACGGACAGCAGTGTAGGATGACATTATCGGAAGTAACTGCACATTGATACCAAATAGGGGAAAAAAAAAAAGAGTATACATATTTCCCTCAATATAGACACCCTGCTACATGCATTACATCAAAGACATTGGACAAAACAAAAAATAATAAAACACTGTTTGTTTGCTTGATTTTTAAATAGAAAGGTCTAAGCCTGAGAATATGTTTTCTATTTGAATGTACAATGCAAAATTTATTATGACCAAACATACTGCACGTTAGCAAAAAAAAAAGTGTAAACAAGGATCAAATATGTGTAATCTAACAACAAAACCACACCAAAGAGGGATAATAAAAACAAAACAAAATGTTACCTCCATGGCAGATGCAACCAGGGAATTAATGAATGACTTGGTCCCTACAATACGCGTTAGCCAATAAGTACTCATACAACCATGACTTGATCCCATGGGTGATCACGAGATAGATATCAAACAAATGCAATTCCAAGATTTGATGCACACATACAAACTCTCATTTCCCTTCCATGTCTCTTGATAGTAACCCTAATAGACCTCCTTTCCCAGTGGCACGCTGCACTTGCAAACACTCACCTTCGATGGCTTTAATGAGATGTCTGTGCAGTGTGTGCGACTGTATGCCTGCCTGAGAAAGATGTTAGCGATCCTCATGGCCCTGTTTATCTCCACCCTTGTGTCGGAGTAGAGGGAGGTCAGAGGAAAGGCTGCCTGGATCCTTCTCCATTCCCACGGCTGCTGTCTCACAGGCACAGTGGCCACAGGAGGATGAAAAGACTATAGATTTCTTTTTTAACCTCTTCTTCTCCCTGTTCTCACCGAGAAGAAGGATTACACACAAGACGAGCACATTCTGGCCTATTCAAAGCAGCTTTAAACCCAACATTAGATGGAACTGACCCGAGCGCTACAGTTCATGGAGCAAGTGCACACATACACACAGACACACGGTAACGTAGACAAGATAACTTGGTCTCACTTTCTGGTTCGCTGCCTTGTCATTTACAGTAAAGCTTTGGTGTTTAACGCTGATGTGCTGTTTACACAACATAAGTCGGAACAGAAAATGGGATTTATTTGAAGTAGTGTACATGCCATCAACACTTTTGTCTAAACCAGGAGTAGGGCTGCTCCATTATGAAGAAAATATGAATCATGATTAATTTGGTAATAATTGAAATCACGATTAGGACATTCATTTCTTGTTTCGGTACAAAACAAGAAATAATTTAAACATGTAAAAAATATTAAGACAAACACATTTATTTGAAACATTATAATTATGCAAGTTCCTTTTGGACCAAACAGGATTTATTACATTTGGAATTTTAAAATAAAAAAGGTGCAAATATATAAATTTATACAACTCAAAATTTGTATTAATAATCTTTAACATTTATTTGTTTATTTCGAGTGTAATAAATAAATAAATGCGAACGTTAGTAACTCGGATGTTCGAAACTAGAGGACTACCTGTATTTATAGCTTACTCACGGACATGTTGGTCTGGCCCATTTTAGTTCAAATTTGATTAAGAGTGGCCCCTGAAATAAATTTAGTTTGACACCCCTGGTCTAAACAACGAAAATGGTAGTGTATAAATTAAATAAATGGTTGTTTGTCTCTATATGTGCCCCGTGACTGACTGGCAACCTTTTCAGGGTGTAGTCCATCTTTGGCCCAAAGTCAGCTGGGATAGGCTTCAGCACCCGTGCATTCCTTAACAGGATAAGCAGTGTGGTAGGGACCTGGGGGTTGTTGTTTAAGATTACATCATATACAGTGGTGTATAGAGATGTAGTGATATGTTATAGGAAGGTAATAAATATGCCCCCCCCCCCCAAAAAAAAATAAAATAAAAATAAAATTAAATAAATATATATATATATATATATATATATATATATATATATATATTTTAGTTTTTATGTTCATTAGCAGCACAAACACCAACAAAGGTAACAACATCGCTTATACGGTCAGTATAGTATTGCTTATCACGATACCATACAAAGGGTCTTTTCAGGACAACACAAAACATATAGCCACATTTTTATGTCATTATATTAGCAGCGTTTAACTCATTTTGCTAGCTTGTGGATTTAATATTAACTTGAGGGACGAGATAATTAGCATCTTGACATGCATCAAGAGTCCGTCATAGACAGTTGAAACTGAGAGAATCCGGTCACTTTTCAAAATAAAATGATTAAAATAATAATAATAATTTTTAGCCTAGAATAAAATGGAAGTACTGTAAAGGGACAACTGCTGTATTCTATATTACAACTATATATTTGAGTGCACATGCATTTTTGGGCCCGACACAATGCAATATAATTAGCATATTTAACAAAATGGAATCTTCTGGATAAACATTAATTTCTCATCCAAAATTACACTTGCGGTCTTTTGAGTTTATGAGCTGATATGTCACTAATATATGCCAAGTATGATGGCCATGCCTGGTGCAAGACAAGCAATTACGGCATGTTATTCTGTATGCATCAATTGTGAGGTTTGCTACTTGCAACCGACACCAGAGAGTGAGGGCAACTTTCCAGTAAGCAGAAGGCCGACGTCATGGCACGAGAAGGACACACTGACTTTACCATAGACACTGGCACATATGGAGTGGACAAGGTCACGCACAGACACACACATTTATTGGCAGAAAATATACTGGATATAATCACAAATCACTATTGCTTGTATTTTTAATAAAAAAAAAATCACTATTGCTTGTATTTGGGAAAAAATGAAAATCTGTCCTTTACTTTTCCAAATTCATTTTTTCCAAGTCAGTTTATGCTATAGCAATCATGAAGCCTCTCTGAGCTACACACCTTGGCAGCATCTTGCACTTGCGCTGCGTGTGCTGTAAATAGCCAGAGTGCGTCGAGCATCTCTGCTGCGTTTGGACCTATTTTAGAGCTGACACAGGAAACACGGCCATCCTGACAGTCACCCTGCCAACCGGTTCTGCACACAGCAGCCCCGGAACCTTCTGTCACGCGCGCATATGTACACGTACTCACACAAACGGCTGCTATTTTTCATATATCACGCCATTTATTAACTTTCCGGCGCATCATCCGACGAGCAGACCTCCTCGGATCGTTTATTTTGGTGCATCCCCTCTAGTTTCATAGTTCTACTTCGTTATTCCGCAAACATTCACTGGAAAGACAAGCGCCCCGCAGTGTCACTCGCTGTCCACCACACATCCCCCATCTTGTCTTTTTCATCAAAAAAAAAAAAAACGCATGCATCCGAGACAGCTAAAAAGAAGCATACTATTTGTGTCTAAAGCATCTGCATAGTAAGCAAAAGGTAAGCAAAGGTTCACTTGAGCAGAGAGCTCAATTACTCACAACACTGATTTCTGCTTTTAGCTGCTCGGGACAGCTGCAGGGCTCGTGCTGAATGGACAGTTAATTTGGATCTAATTGAATTATTGTTTCTTTACTGGTCTGTATTTTTGGTGCGAGTCGATTATTCATTAACCTGCTAAACATTTTGGTCAAATTAAGCGATGCTGCGCGAGCATGCTCATTTAAGCATAAAGACATAAACACTGCTTCAAACACCTCCTCAGCAGCCTCTCATATTTGAGCTGGAAGATAAATGTTGCTGGTTTCTTCTGCTTCCCTGTGTAATTATGTGCGTGGTGATGTGCTTTTACAGCCTGCCTAACAGTCGGAAATGATCTCCTGGAAATGAACTCCAATTAATTGTGACACTTTGCAGGCACACCAGTGTGCAGAAACACTGTAATGACACTTAACGGGAAATTGGCTCCAGTTGAAATATTTAATCAACTGTATTGTGAGTCGGAACTACTGTACCTCGTATGATTCTGACAGCTAACATGGAACCTTGCAAGGAGTAGACAGATGGCACACTGACCAGATAACATGACAGAACTTTATGAATTTTTACATTATTGTAACTGAGGAGCTCCAACTTTTAGTCAACTATCTCTGTAAAAAGAGTAAAATATGAAAGTACATAGTGCACAATTGCTTATAAATAAACATAACATTGTTGGTGGGTTTTTTTTTGTTTTTTTTTCGAATAGGGAAGTCTATAAAAGGAAACAAAAAGAGACCTTTAGGTCTGTTAGTGTTCAGTGACATAGTGTGTCATGCCACGGCTGATACCTTTTGTTACACACATTGTGATGAGCCGGCACTTTTGCAGAATCACACCTATTGTTTTGGGAGGATCAGGCATCATGGCTGAATCTATGAAGGCCCAAATTTTTGTCCACACAGTCCATTCATGAATTATACATTTCTATTTTATAATAGAAGTGGTCACCCACTGACAATTAGTGCTTTTGTGTTGATTACTACTAAATGATTACTTATTAATTTATAATGCTTTACATTTTTTGGTGAAAGATATTTTTTTTATTATGGAAACAAGCTCATGCTTAATTAAATTAACACTTCATTCCGGGGATCATTGCTGCAAAAATTAAGCTTAAAGAGTTCCAAGTAGCTTAAAGGTACAAAAGTGCTTTTTAAGTGAAAGCCCATTTTCCACTTGAAGGCCCGTTCTTCCATTCCAACCCCTTTAAAATTAAACTTTTCCTAAATCTCAATTGCATGTTTGTTTTCCTTCAACAATCACACAGCTTTGCAGGGCTTTATTGAAACAGATAATCAACTACTAGATGCCCCGAGCATCCCCTAAATCAGCACCTCGTTTTGCCTCCAGTCTTTCAAAAACAAAAAGGAAAGAAAAAAAATATATAAAGCAAAGGAATCTCCTCCAGAAATTAACACAATTTTTTGCACACAGTGCAGAATAGCATTAGCCTGCAGCGCTTCACTTGCAACTACTAAAATACTTTCCTCCAGTAAAACAACTGCGGAGGAGGAGGTGCATCCCCTGTGCGCTCGACCTAATCTGCATGAATTCTTCCGTGCTTCATCCTTATATTTTGGGGACGTTGCTACCAAACAGCGTGAAGGACTGTGAATGGCAAAGGAATCTATTTCACATACAGTTGCACAAGGCTTGGCGTACAGAAATAGGATATAGAACAAGGAACTGATGTGTTTTCAATTTTACTCTGCCTGTATAAATATATATATATATATATATTTATATATATATTTCACAGAGGCCCCAGGATTGAACCCTGTGGAACACCATACGACAGTGGGGGCAGTACGGGACTCAGGGTCAGCTGCATCTCTCTTGGCACTAGAATATTTGGGGGAAAAAAGTTTAGGAAGGGGATGTATCTACGGTTGCTTATGTTTGTGAATTATTTAAGGCTTTTTGTCTGTATGGGTTGGCCTGAGCGCACTATGGTATCCCTCCATTGGAATCAATGACAGTAGAGTAATATATCAATTTTTTAGCATATTAAATTCACAATTGAATATGAGGCTGTGTTGATGTTGGTGGTAGCAATGTTTGGGCATTCAAATAAGATAGCTCTTTTTTTAATGAAAAGTTGTTATTCTACAGATGCGAGTACAGTAAAGAGAAGCTACATGAAAGTGCATTAGCAAGGTCAAGAATCCCAATGAATTATTCCCCTTATTTTTCTTCAAGAAAGATATAAACTAAATTCAAGGACGACTTTTCATCAATGGTGGGAATATATTCTGGGTATTTCCAGTAATGTCATTATGTTGATACTGTATCTTCTAAGTACAGTGCATTAATTTTTTTGTGAGTCCCTAACAAATTATTACAACTGACACGCTCATGTGTGTGTATGTGTGTGTGTGTATTGAATGGTACCATGGCCACAAAACCAGTGATGGTTGTTGAAGACCACATAAAAAAGATGAGTGTTTCAATCAAACAACCACAATTCATTCAGAAACGCCTAGCTTGTGAAACCAGAATTTTTTTAATATCACATCACCAGAATACATATTTCTGATAAAAAAGACAGAATGTATAGACGTACTATGGTATTGAGCTCACCATCATAGTTCTGCGGACTCAGTGGAGAACTGAGGAATCGTACTGAAGAGTTTTCTGTCAACTAGGGGTCAAAATCTCCATTAGGTTGTCTCATTTGGCTTTAAAACTCACATGCTATACCTCGTTCCCGCTCCCTTACATCCACTTCATATCGCGGCTATTCCCACGTGTCTCGCTATGTCATTGTCTAATCCATCTCAGGTACTCAGCCTCCATCGTGGAGCCGTGTTTTAGCTGACCCTATTAATGACAGGCAGCTTTCAAGCAGCAACCCTTTCTTACATGCACCCCAATTGTTCGCAAAGAGCAATGGGAACTTGCTGTTACAATTAATGTAACAGCACATATCTAAACGTAAAAAAAAAAAAAAATCCCCATTCAACATGTTAAATGTGACATTCCAAATCTATCTGGTTTGATAAGATATGTTTCAACTGAGTGTGCTTGAGGGAGTGAGTGCGCTTGAGTGTTGCGCTGAGAAAATGTTATTACATAAATGGACTATACAAGACAAAGACGTTGATATTATCATAATTAAAAGTGAACAGCACCATATGGCGAGGGAGAGGAAGCGCTCATAAACAATCAAACTGAAAGCCTCTCAGTGAACGCAAGTACATGAAACCCTCATTTTTCAACTGCGACAAGTGTGAGGGTGTGATGATATGCCTTGAATAAGCGCAGCACAGGTGTCATTGTGGGGTGCTCGCTTGTTTGGATAGCAAATGCACGAGCGCCCATGCGCGTGTTCGTATTTAACGTTGTGGCGAGATGATTTACTGGTGCTCTCTGAGCTTGATGGAACTGAAACGTGCTGTGATGCTAGCAGTGTTGCCACAGTTACCTTAGTTACTTTACTGATTACTTGCTTTAAAATGTACCTTAGTTACTTTACTGATAACCTGCTTTAAAAAGTACCTTAGTTACTTTACTGATTACTTGCTTTAAAATGTACCTTAGTTACTTTACTGATTATTTGCTTTAAAATGTACCTTAGTTACTTTACTGATAACCTGATTTAAAAAGTAGCTTGTTACTTTACTGATTACTTGCTTTAAAAAGTACCATGATTAAAACGTTACTAAGTTTAATTACAAGTTACTTTAGTCGTTTCATTTAGCAGATATCGACAACTCTGTTTAACATAAAAAATATTTTTGCCACTTACTGGTATTTGGATGTCTGTATGGCTATTTTTAGCAGTAGCATTTAAGAACAAAATTTGTTTTTATTAAAATCACAATAAAGACAGCCTTTAATAATAAAAAAAATTTTTTTTTACTTGTAATTATTTTTATTTAAAAAAGGAATGTTTTCAGGATCTACTCACAAATTAGCTACTTGTTTTTAATAAAAAAAAAGTCTTTCTGGATTTCACTTAATAATACATTTGTAAATAATTTCTAAACTAAAGGCAGTCTTTATTTTACTTGATATTATATATATATATACAGTATATATATATATATATATATATATATATATTTAACTATTAATGTTGCAATGGCAAAACAACATTAATCATGTATGTACATTGTTTAAAAAATGTAACAATTACATTTGAAGAAATCCTGCAGCCGCACAATCTCGTGTGACTGAACGCATACTGCCCTAATATCGTTCTTTATTTATTTTTGGGGGGGACAGTGTTGAAGCTACATAGATAACGCTGTTATACTGCTTGTTTTTAGGTGACACAAACACAAAATATCATCTTGAAAAGACACATCCCTCTCTTTCCTCTTGCTGCTTATGGCCACACGAGTCTTAATACGCTAAAATCGATTATGTCACTCCCTCAGACATGAACATTAATTTGAATAATCCCGCAATGCATTCCACTATGTACAATACAGTTCCCTTACGAGTTCTATAACGTATAGTTTCTTGTTTAGTGACTTTAGTGAGTACTGTAGTGCTAGGAATTAGGTGTCCTCTTGTATTTTATTATTCACTACCAATAATTTTCAATAAAATGCTGTATGTGTGTGAGGCGGACACCGTTGCTGAGAAGTGTGTGTTGTTGTTTTTTTTAAGTCTTGTCAATTATTCCTCACGACTGCATTAACTGTAACTGTGTGTAGCGGTATAATATCCCACTCTCTCTGAAATGCTACTCTTGCTCACAAGTAGAAGCATATGCATTCTACAAAGTAACTATTGGGGGGTTTGAAGAGTAACTTTAGTCTGATTACCTGTTTGGAAAAAGTAACGTATTAGATTGGTCGTGCTATTTTTTAACGTGTTATTGACATCACTGGCTATCAGCCACATTGAAATAGCAGCGTGGAATTAATTGTGGTTTACTGATGTTAATGATTATAATTCAACGTACCATGTCTGTGTCACTTCAAAAAGCCCTCTTGCATGTGTTCGGGTTTGAATCTTCACTCCAAAAGCTGTCAACTCCATTGCTTATTTTAATGTCACAACACTCTTGACGGGATTGATTAGGATCTCATTGCTTTGCTATCAACTTTGAAAAGGACTCTCTGGGAGGACCAAGAGTGAAGTGTTTATCCTCTGGAACATTGCTTTAAAAGAGATGACTGAGATGTTTCCAAAGCCCCCCGCCCAAATACCTTTGCGCCCCATTTTATGCGTCATTTACATTTCACTGCATAGTGCGCTTTGGATAATTGAAATGAGGCTCACGGCTATACGGCTCAATGACCCTCTTTTCTCTCATCCCATATAGGAATATATGCCCGGTGAGTGTCTTGGACCGGCTATGGTGCTGCAGGTCCAGAAATAGTTGAGTCACGTGGCTGCTCAGTGGGATCTGTTCCCCTGGCAGGAAGCTGTTATATGGTTACAGTTATTTTTGTTGTCTGTCTGGGGATAGTTTTTACAGCGCTCCAGAGGATCAATACGTGTCATAAAAAGACTGCGTCACCCGTTGCCCTCTTTATGCAGGACAGCAAGGATGTGCGTGCGTATGTGTGTAGGTTAAGGAGGTGCATGTGTGTGTACATTTCTGACTGTGTGCATGCATAAATAAGTGTACACAGCCATGTGAGAGCAGGGACCTTTGTGTAAGTACTGACAGTGCATGTGCAGCTATGTTAACATTATAGATAGGCTGGGGACGTGTATACATGGGCTTGATTCTATGGAATCTATGAAAGGTCTTTTACATGCAAGGAAATGAGTCACAGAGTGTGAGATTTGAGGTGATTTGAGAAAAAAGTTCCCACGAAGGGTCACATGACACATAGGTCAGTTACTGTTACTCTGTTCGTGATCGAAATCAAACAGTTATTAAAATGATGCTCTCTGGGTTAAGATTTATTTGTTGATGAGATGCCACAAAATACACATTATCATTCTGTACAGGCCAGAGGAGGTGCGTATTAAGGTTTGGGGCAGATTGGAATGTTTGTATTGATTTTTTTCTTCTTCTAGTATACAAATTTAGGCAGGGGTATATTAGTCTGGAAATTCAGACTCACTCGTGGCTTTGAAACGACTTGCAGAGAATGACGTTGCTCACGAAGACGACGTCACGCAAATGGACAAATTTGATTGGCCGGCCTGTTTTCTGCCGGTGCCGAATTGATGTCTATGGATGCCTGTCCAGACCCACTTTCTTTTTCATGAAAGTGGGTGTGGCTTACCAGGCTAGGGGTATACGCTCTCGACAGGCCTTCTCATTTTAAAGTGGTAAAGTTCCTCTAAAGGGAAAATACATTTACTGCTAAATTTGATGCGCCGCAGAGAAGAGTGTTGTTGACAACACTGGGAAATTTGGATGATTAAAAAAAAATCGGGACTTACAAGCTATAAAATTGTAAAAATCAAACCCCGCCATAAACTGTCAAACAGCTACCACTATTACGACCTGGAAAAATGGATGCTACTTTGTCTAGTATCTTTCTTATGCCGACACTGCAAAATACAGTATATCCACTTGAAGCCTCTATTGACTGTCTAACCCCTTTCTCTTAATGGTATTTGCACACTCACAGCCAACAATGAGACACTCTAAAGAGACCACACCAGTGAGCTATGCGAATTGAAGATGAATTTTCAGTGGCCATCACATCTGCACCAGATAGCTGCTGTTGTAAACTAACGTGCTCAAGTTCTTATATGGTTGGGGAGTGGCAACTCATGACAGGGCCCTCTTTTAGCCCAAATTAGGGAAACCGAAATCGTGAAAGTTTAACGCTATATCTCCACAATTGAGTACTACATTGTTCAAAATCCTTAGATTTTTTCAGCAATTATCCTCAAATAAGTATAATATAGTTAGAAACAACTCTCTGAATTCATTTTACAGGGTCTTAGCACTAAGGAACTTTTCAAACTTAAAAAAATATTTTCAAAACTCTTGAAAAACTAGTTGAATGATACCTTTGCCGTGGCCTGACGGGGTCTGTATCCTTTTTACTGGCACTAAACAACTTTGAGGAGGATGGTAGGAACACTGCCACACAAAAAAACTACAACCACAACTATGTTTACTGGTTTATGGGATACATTACTTCCCACTTTATCCATTCGTTACAAAGACCGAAGTCAATTTGACTGTCCTGAGCTCAAAAATGGCGCAATACGCTTGTCCACATGGGAAATGTGGTCTTCCTTTAGGCATAACATTACCGCTTTGTCCATACGGAGCCTCCATAATCAACATAAACTGAAAGATCCATAGTGTTGCTTTAATATCAATATATAGTAAGTACTGGTAGTTAATTAGCATGAACAAAATTATCCAGAAGCTATCATATGCGCTTATTTCTTTAGCCTCAGGGACCACAACCATTCACTTTCTACCTGCCAGTAAAAAATACAGAGCTATATATAGTATAGTCACACTAAAAACAAACTTTTGCTTAAAAATAGCCAAAACAATTACATTCCTGCTTTATTCAGACAGGTAAATCATTGAATTGATTGCACACACACAGCTAGTAGATGCCACAATTGCTTCAAGACTACGGCTACATTGATATCAATGTTATATTGAACAAGATATGAAGAATGTATCACTTGACGAATCAATTTTACATGCCCTCCTAATTTCATGGCCCATATGCAGAATATCTTTGCTATATGTGCCACCAAAGTTGCAGTCAAGGCCTGGGGACTCCCAGATGAGGTCCTGTAACAGCACACAGGCAACGGAAGCTGGCTTCCAGCTAATTGGTTCCTGTGTTAGCAACACAGGGATGGTGTCAGAGTCAGCACTTTCCCTCTCTTTCCTTTTCCCTAACAGTCTTCCCACCTCTTCTGCCAACCACAGATGCTTTAGGTCTGACGTCTGTTAAAAACGACCCAAGCTCATATGCTCATAGCTGCGACTGGATGTGTTGATAAAAAGCAGTTACCTCAAAGGTCGATCATAAGCCGATTTTGAAACTTCTGATGGCAGTTAAATTTTTTGTTTGACTTTAGAGACATGTTTTTCTTAAATACTTTTCATAAAGTCTGAATCGAACAACCTCAGAGGTATTCAACTTTAGAGGTTACACTACTTTTCCCCCATATTACCACTATCACAGCGACACACTGTCTTTTAGACCATCTAAACCCTCAAACAAAAGCTTACAGCACTGCTACTGCAGATGAAGGTCACGATGTAAGTGCGCTTCAATTGACCCTCCCCTTTCAAAGACACACCACCTGATGACCACAATGACAGTGAAGGTAGACCATTGCTGGTAATCACAGGTTGTGGGGGGTAATACGTGTGCAGCCGACTGTGCTCTACTCTAGTATTCTTAAGAGTTTATGTCTTTTCCAACTGTGGAACAGAAGAATGTGAAGTGTATCCCACTGTGACGAGAGTGGAACTGACGAGAGCAGACTTTTCCTGCTCTGATCACAAAGCAGACGTCTGTCAGGCCGCAGGCTGCTGTTGCGTGTTTATCATGGCAGGATGTCCTTTCGCAAACAGCCTCAAATTTATGAGGCTTGAGCTCCCCCATAAACTTTATCAACACTCTCTTGGCTTTGACAGAAGACACATGGCTGGGCTGTATTTTCTTGACAGTTTAGGATGCTGGGGTGATTTGTGAACAATCTGAATGAACATTTGATTCAGCATAGTTTATTGTGGTCAAGGATCAGTGCGGCATCACTATTTTGCCTCATACGATGTTTAAAGAGGCTTGAAGAAGGGTCAGATTGGCCGTTGCTATATTTCTGCAAAAGATTTTTCAATTCAGTAAAGTGATTTTGGAGCAGTAAGCACATTATTGTTTGTCGATTACGTTTCCGTGTTTTAGACCAGTGGTTCTCAACCCCGGTCCTCAAGTACCCCTATCCAGCCTGTTTTCCATGTCTCCTTCTCCTTCAGCCAACACAGCTGAGTATCGTTATTAAGCTTCATGCAAAGCTTGCTGATTAGCCGATCGTTTGTAACACCTGTGTTGGCTGTTGGAGACATGGAAAACAGGCTGGATAGGAATACCCGAGGACCGGGGTTGAGAACCACTGTTTTAGACAATGCATACCCATAGGTTGTAAAATTCTACATGAACACAAACATGTCTTAGGGTCTTTGTTTTTTTGCACGCCTGGCTTGTCCACTTTCAAGGTGTGACGAGGATCCCATTCAGACTTCTGACATACCCACTGATGTGTAATCAGGAACATACTCAAGAGTGTTACAAAAAAATAAAACAGTAAAATAGAAACACAAATGACCATAAACATTTTTATATCATCATCAACTCATTTTAGACCTCCCATGACAATATAAAAAAAACGGGATTCTCAAGATCCATCTGTAATGTACCGTAAAATAGTGTGAATAACACACACCCATGTATAACACGCCCCCCAAAAATCACCCTTAAAAGTTTTCTTTTCCCTGTATTTGTATATACAGTAACACAATTTCCCAATTTGCTGGTACCTTTATTATCAGATTGAATAATATGAATGAAGATTCAAAACATACCAATGAAGTGTCAATGCTTTTAAATCCTGGATAAAAACTGCTTTTTTTTCTTTCACAGATTTTTTAAAATCATGTTTTCAAAAATTGTGTGGTTGCAGTATACATTCTATTAATGACTTTAGAAAGCAATTGTTTGCATTTATTTAATTTGCTTTTAAATCTCTTTCACAGTGTTTGCAACTGCTTTTAAATGTTGCACTTTTATTTATTTTCCCACAATGCATAGTAAATGTCTAAACAATGTATGTGTGTGTTGTTGTTTTTTATATTACTTATTAAGACCCATGTATAATACAGATTATCGATTTGGGATTTTTTGTGAGGAAGGGGGGGGGGATTTTTTTTAAATTTCTATTTATTTATTTTTTACTATGAACAGGGTTTAAACTTGTATGCCCATTAAGAATCTTAATTTAGCCCGTAAAGGTTTGACAAATTCACCTCAAATGCGTTTGCACTGGGAGCTTCATGTGCCTGCTGTCAATCCTTAACAAGACTTGCGCGCACACGCCAACCTGACAAATCCACTGTTGACCTCCTCTATGAGGATGACAGCTCAGGCTGGGCCCCACTATACATTAAACATTGATGAACCTTAAAGCGAAGGCTGTGGAGCCTGCCTCACACTGTGGTCTGGTTATAGCCCGCAGTAGCCAAGTCTCATCTCTGGTTGCAAGTGATCTCTTTGTTAAAAATTGAATTCCTTTGTCGAGTTGATTTTTCCTTGTCCTAGAGTAGCAATTATTTACACTTGGCCATAAGGCGCTGCCTGCAGCTGCATGTGTTGTCAGTGTTCATTGAGACACATCAAATCTACAAAAAAAAAAAACGGGAGAGATAGCAGACTGCTGTTGCTGCCTGTGGCCCGTTTCACAGCAGTTAGACGTGGCTTCCTGGAAATGACTGTATGTGTTCGATTCCTGTATTTGCATTACTGTCGATGTGAGGTGCATTTATGTTCTGCGTTATGAATCTTACCACACGGCTCGGCTGTATGAAAGGAAGTGGTAGGAGACACCAATACTTTCCTTCCTTTATCAGTGTGTATGCCTGTGTGAGGGTGTGCATGTATGTTCCAGTATCGCTGCATAACATCCGAGCATGAGCAAAAAAAAAAAAAAACATACTAGGCCTCTTGCTTCGAAATCGCAAAACATTTACACATACACACCTCAATGTGTGATTCACAGTGGAGAACAGATATGAGATGTTTCCAAGGAAGAATGTTTTCGTTCTTTCTTTTTTTCTATAACTACTTCAAAAATCCATATTAAATAAAACCAACGTATTTATGGAGGCATCCAAGTTGCAACTAAATTATTGTGATGTGAACATTAAAAGATTGAGAGATATTTTTTGCATTGTTTTTGTCGACTTTTGTTATCGAGTTGAGGCTGAGCAGCGGCCTGGATGTGCAGCGTCCCGTTACGGCTGTACATGTCAGAGCAATGTGTGTGTATTCATAGAGGGAAATATGAGCTGTGTGGGATCAGGCACGTGTGTGAATCAAGGGTCATATAATATTACATGTGAGTGTGTGTGAAAATATCAAACATCAAATTGTTAGTATGCCTGGGTTTGCTAATTTATGTACAGTAGGTCAAACCTGTGCTTGGAATGGATCAGATTTTAAAATATATATATAGTGCACTCCTTAACAAACTTGCAACCTCCCAGGTCGAAAACAATCATTTCCGGAACTCTAATCATCTATGTTTTTTTTAATTGCAGAACTACTACTCGTTTAATAAGGGAACATTAGTAATCAGGGAAGCTGAGTGATTGTTGTGAGTGCTGTATACATTAAAATTAAATGAAATTACCCTTTGGTGATGTATACACAAGGGGAGGGAGAATTCTGAAGGTCAGTGGCTAGAAGGGGAAACTGAAAGACAAAACATAGCCGAATTGGCTGTTTATTTGGTTCTTCTTTTATTATTGACATAGAAATATTGCACCATGCAAGCTCACAGGGCAAAGATGCCTGTTCATATTCTGTTGCAACACAAACCACGACACTGTGATAAAATACAGCAAAAAGTGGAGTGTTAAAATGACTGCCGAGTGTCAATTTCAACACTTTTTTTTCTGGGTTTTAATTGTGCAACACTCTAGAGAGTTGAATCAACACTTTCTAAATAGTTAACCAATTTACACTGTGCCATGTTACTTAACACCGTGGGAGTAGAATGGTAACGCTGGTGGGATATATTTAACAACTTGGTTAGTGTTAGTTTCACTCCCATATGTATTACAATAATTCAATTGATTATAGTTGTTATTGTTTATTAGCAATAACACCCATTACAAAAATTAGGTTTAATTACCTTTATATTAGCTTTTTTTATTTAACAAAAAAAAAAGACTGGCTCATCTGAAAAATTAATAAGTGATTATACTAACTTTACCCAAGTTTGACACACGTTGCCCCCTCACTACAACAACACTTAAACACTGATGTATTAGTGAACTTAACACCTCTTTGATTGTTTAACAATAAAAAATGTCAAAAAAAATAATAAATAAAACTAACTGTAATGCTTAGCACTCCAGAAGTGTTTGCATAAGATCAGTTCTAGTCAAGTTGGCTGAGCCTACTTTGATTAACTAACTCTCTGCAGAGCTGGTTTAACATTGAACAAATCAACTCTGTCAAATGAACAAATATTGACCTCCATTTAAATCAGACAGTGTTTAAAAAAACACTTTACCTTATAAGGTCACTGTCATGAAATCTTCACTGATAAATATTACAAAAAGACAAGCGGTACTGTGTTTTTTTTAACAGACACATTTGGTCAAATTCCAAATTTTCCAACTTAAGGAGCATTTTAAATTAAGTGTAATTTGTGATAGCAGTAAAGTGCATTCTTTAAATAGATTTTTTTTTTTCAACCTGCAAGACTCCAATTGACAAAATCATCTATATTGGCAAATAAGCTTAAGGATTTGTATTAATTTGAGGAGCTCAGAGCAGTTTTTCTGATTAAGGTAGAAAAATCACTTGAGAATAATCCTCGGTGAGAAAATCACAGCTCTAAGCAACAGCAAACGGCGATGAATAAATAAGTCTGTTTAAATAAATGATCAGTGATTGTTCGGCTCTAAGTGGCGTTGCTGTAGCGCAACATCCTGATTTAGTCGAAGCCTTCAGCCATCCCTCAGCGGAGCCGAAGTCTTAGCGGAAGAAAAACAGCTCAAAAGCCTCATTCTTCTTCATACCTTCAATATTCATTGAGAGCACTAATTGCACCTCACAGACAGAAAATAAAGGAGAGGTGGGAGGTAGGCTATCTACTGGCTAATAGTATGTAGGGGAGGAAATAAAGGAGAGCAAGAAAAAAGGGAGGCATTTGGGAAAAATATCCTCAGGAGGTTCCTTCTTCTGTCTTTTCACCTGTGCATCTCTTAGCTGTAATGTTAATGCTCATTAGCCAGTCTGTGTGATATTCAACGTACATGTATCCATAACATGGATACATATTCAATATTCATTTCTCACCCCCTCCGCCTTGTTTTTTAAAACTTAAAAGTTAGTTGGAAAGATATTTAGGAATATTCGCTCAAGGTGCACCCATTTGATGGTGCGGTGCATCTCTTTGTGTTTAGAAACTACAAGCACAGCACTTTTCTTTTCTCACATTTTTCCCCTTTAATCTTTGCTGGGGTTGATACAATAAGTCTTCATAATCACTGGATCGCTGTCTTTTGACTTACTTGGGATGAATGAATGGGCTTAAACGAGTGGGGAAGAAAAGACAATTAAATTGAAAACAAAACAAGGCATAAGAAATGCCAATTTTGTTTTATAGGTTTTTCAGGGTAAATGTGCTCCCTTTGACCACTAGGGGCAGTGTGTGCAGGCGCTCTGTTGTGTCCCCTCTGCAGCGAGTACTCTCTCTGTTCCCATGTTGAGGGCACCTGAAATAATGCTGATTTGCACATTTCACATAAATCCTAACATTTCCCAAACAAAGCAATAAACATGTTTGTTTGCATTACTTAAACTACTGTTCTGTAGGTCAGCTAAACAGCAGTGTGTGTGTGTGCGTGCGTGTATCAAGCATCAAACAATTGTTTCTACACTTGTATTAGTGTTGATATTTCAGAATTTCCAGCCAATCAGCAATTAGTCGTGTGTGCGTCAGTTAAAAGAGTTACTCCACATTGGGTGGTTTTACTTGCTTTTGCATACAAATTGAAGCCTATATTTTGTAGATTTATGTGGTAGGATCATTAGATCAATTCTCTTTGTTTGTATTGATCAGGAAAGCTACTGCAACATGGATTCCCCCCCCCCTCCCCCTTTTATGTTCACTTTGAAGACCAGCTATTCTTTTTGCTTATCAAACAATTGCCTTATATTTATAAAATCAGAATGAGTAAGAATTTGATCCAGGATGTTGGTTGAACTCAAATTTGTTTGAATTCTGATAGATTTAAAAAAAAAAATGGTTTTAGGGTCATTTTGTTGCCATCCAAACACATTTTGTTGACATTGTTAACATTCATATACTGTACAATGCTACTCTGGCAGCTGGTGTTGCTATTAACATTTCTTGCAGAGCCACAAAAAAAACTAATTGTGTAAAGCCTAGTTATATGACAGTGACGATTTTACCTGAAAACTAATGATCTAACTATACATTGCATGTGGGGCCTGGAGTTTATTCTCAATGAATCAATTAGATCGCTGATCGGCCGAAAAATCCTGCTTGTGTAAAGCCTATCATAGACTAATTAGACAGGACGTATGGGATCATGTTGTGTATTGGCCATTATGATGCCCTAAGTTAAAATTCCAGGTCTCCATTCATGTGAATAAGAAATAAGTCACTGCAAGACCTGATCAAGCACTCCAAGAAACCCTCTTTTTGTTCTTTGCCCACTATTGCAACATGTTATTGTCCTGTTGACTCACATTCTTTCCGCTTCATTCATTTTCCTCCGTTGCTAAAACTTTGAGTAAATCACTTGCCAAAGTGAGGAGGTATCCTTATCCTATTTTTGTTATCTTGACACGCAGCCGTATGAGACAAGCATCAAACATGCAGCATCCTCACTTCACACAAGAAACCTCAAAAGGAGGGTGGGGGGAAAGCCCCCGGTGACATGGTCAGTGGGGTAAGCGTGTCCTGCATCATGGACTTGGCAGCTTTATGTGCCCTGGGGGACCATTAAGATACTGGCTTCCAGGACCTCAGCTGCTCCCAGAGTTGGGGTTAGAAAAGCATGAGGGACCAGTGACAGGATGCCTGTTTGTTCGGACCGCATTCTTATCTATGATGTGCCTACCCATGCAACAACAAGTGGGTCATCCAACTACTAAAGGCATAATGAAACGTAACCACTCTATAACGATATAAAATGGCATGCAATACCTAAACAGTACCTGTGAAAAGACAAATAAAAAGGAATGTTTTAAACATAAACAGCTATGTAGAAGTAGAGGTACACTTGACGAACAGATTACTTCCTGCTGTGCACGTACCTGTGGCATGTCACTGACAGATGGATGGGTCATTGTTTGTTTTAGCAGTGAAGTCTTTCCAGAAGGAAACTCTGTAATCACTATATCAGTGTTTAGACAGTTACTGTTTGGCCTAAAAGATACACATGCTTTTTGCCAAGTCAAAAGGACACGGATATTACCCAGGGCAAATACAGAGAAAAGGCCAAAGACGCTTTCTAGGAATCAGAATAAAAGAGGAAATGAATACATCAAGAATACATTTTATATTAACAGGCTTTCATTAAATGCCTGTTGTTTTTTTCTTCCGTGTGTATTTTTTCTCTCCGCATGACCTTGTTTTCATTGTGAGTATAGTGTCCCACTTGGCAAGAAGTTTAAGAAAGATTCAAAGAGATACTGTACCCCCTCACATTAAGGAGTTAATAAGATCAGGTATATAAGACTGGGACTAGATGAGCAGCACATAAAGGTTTAGACACAATGGGAACACTTGCAAACCTGTTTTTATTGAGATGACACTGATGAGGATCGAGGACCTCGACTTCACCGCCTGCGACGGTGGCACCGATAAACTCATACATATACGCTCAAGTTAAGTCTCCACTCAAAGTCAACATTTAACAAAATTGCCAAAATGCTGTTTGATGGAAACAGGACTATAGTAATCCACATGCAAACTTGGCAAAGACTGAAAGTACACCAGCAAAATATAACTTTCGAAACAATATTGTCAAGGTTTGAAACTCATGGCTATAGGAATAATAACATGGTGTGTTTCCCTGCTGTCATGACTAAAAGCCAACTGCCAAAGCGACAAAGGAGAAGACGTGAGTCAATAGAAGCCTCAGTGTTCGAGCTGTGCGCCGTTTTCTTCGAGGCATGAGCAAGTGTTCCCTTTACAACCTTTGACAGTAAAATGTGAATCATCCGGCATTTCATCATCATCATCATCACACTCTGCCTCCCTCAAGAACACAGCATGGGGGCTGTGACCGCTACGGCCCTGTTTTCTAGTAAGGTGTGAGCAATTTGTTATTTCACCTCGTTATCGCAAATCACCACCCTCTTTGCATCTGCAGCTGCTAAACACTGCGAAGTAAAAATACATCCATAACTTAAGCTACTTTTGCTTGGTTTTATCTAAATAAGATTTTGCAACTGTGTCAAAAGTACAAGAAAAGGCAAAAGCACAACTACCTTAACCACTGTGTTCCAACGAAAATCTGTGGTTTAGGTAGTCGCACTGAGGTTCACAATTGTGTGTGAGTGTATGCTAGAATGTGTTTAGGGTGTTTGGTCACATCTTGTGCAACTTTTAGCGAGGACAGAAGATAACATGGTTGGTCCTATGTGAAGTTTCTGTCACCACAAACAATGTCACTACTTTTCTGATCACCAGAAATTGAAACTGAAGGAAACAGCAACTCAGAAAGCTGCCTAGAAAATAATTAAGTGGGATTTTTTTTAGTAGTGTAATTGTGCAAATGTGTGTGTGTAGAAGAAGAAGAATCTTTAATGGTCAATCAGAAGAGATTTTCATAATTATTTTGTCAGCCAAGCGGTTCTTAACCTTGTTGGAGGTGTTGAACCCCACCAGACTCCTATCCACATTCAGCAAATGTGAAACCCAGGGGCAGCAGGTACAATGGAAACAGCAGAGGCCCCAGAATTGAACCCTGTGGAACACCATATGTTACGTTATACACGTGAATTCATATTGCACATATCTGCCTGACCCCTTTCTTTTTTTGCTGGACATTGTTCATATGAAGGGATTACAATAAGCATCACAACAGCCACAAGTCTGCACAGATAGGCCAAGCAATGTAGCGTGATCGCCTGCAGCCTCTAAACTAGATGTAAACTCTTATATCAAGACATAAAGTCTTATTGATCTTGTTCTGAGAATTATATACTACGTAAGAGCACAATTTTTAAGATACTTAACTTTGTTTTAAGATTATTTGTCTTATTTCTTACTTAGTTTTGTAAATCCTAAAATGTGTTAATTTTCATGCACAATAAGCTAAATGCCTTAAGAGTCTCTGCTTCTTGACCTCCACCGAACAACTGAGACTGACTCATCCAACCTCTGTTTGCCTAAACATTGCTATAACTAAGTGTGTATTGAACTGCCCTTAATATGCTTTTCTCAAGCCCATAAAAAAATGTGTTAGATGAGAAGCATCCACACCAACACTGTCATGCTACACTTAAGAGAAAGAGCAAGCCGTCTTGCCCTGCAAAAAAGAAAACAATACTGAACCAAGTGCAGTTAGATCCACCTTAAGAAAAATGTCTGTATAGACAAAGTAGCAGCAATATAAAACCCTGAGAAAAGTTACGACTAAAATAAATCGGACTCAAAACTTTCCCTCCTCTGTCGCAGTGTTTCACATTACAACAGATGGTCAATAATGTGTGCAGCTTGTGGTGTTGAGCTGTTAGAGGTTGCAGGGGAAACGAAACTGAGATCAAAAGAAAACGTTCATTTATTTGTTTTTGCTTAAGAATTATTTGGGTGACTCCGGGAGAGCATGTAGTGTGCCTTCCACTTGGGTTGCATCTTACAATTGTAATTGTTTTCCATTTTCAAGTGATTATACGATATAAGCTGCACCTTCCAAGCATTGCAAAAAGGATGGTATCTGTTTCTGCTCCTTCCTGCAATTGCATCTATATCTCACCATAACCCTATCATAGTTATCAAGACTAGTATATCTGTCAGCCTCGCATGTGTGAAGCTTCCTGTTTAGTTTGTGTGACCGCTGCCACCGCCTCAGTGATCTCCTTTGGTTTCGTTAAAGGGAGACACAGCAAGCCAGTCCAAATTGTGATACTGGGCCACTAGAAATAAACAATGCATGACGGCGATATATTTGCTGCACTCCACGGGGGTGTATATTAGTCAAAGGTTTATATGAAAGAGATAGAGTTTAAGGATGTGAAGGAGATACAAAAAGCAGACCAGTGTCTAAGCACCATTGTCATCTGAATTAATAGAAGCACTGCTACGTCCATTAAGGTGAGGTGTTTGGAGAATAAATCATCTAACCTGTTCCTGTTCAAAGCCTTACCTTGTCAAAGCTAATCTAACCTACCTCTGCTGCTACCTCCCATGCCACCATGGGCCCCCCTCCTCCCTCCCCAAGTGAGCAAAGCCGTTTACAGCCTCAGGCAAGGGCTGGGGAACATAAGAGCAAAGTCACAGCAGAGCCGGAGACACCACCATTGTTTCCATGCAGGCTACACTATTTGCATCACACGGAGGGTCCCTCAATGTGACCCGAATAACTTCTTCCATTAGCGCTTGGTCACCTATCAGTTGAACTACTTTTCTTGGAATTTAAGAAAAAGACTATAGTCAAATTGTGAAAAGAAAGCAGTTTGAGGGGACCGATGTTGGAATGAACATGGATGAGAGCGGCCTTCTTTGTGTCTCCGCTGTGTCTGTCCACAGTGTGGTTTTCACCACAAGACACATCCTCTATTCTTCGGGGAACTATAAGGACAGCCTCCATGGCTGTACGGCCAAGCAACAAATAGACTCTGACCGCGACTAAGGAGTTTGGGGAAAAACCTACACACTGATGGTATCACAGGCGCAATTTCATGAAAGACTACTTCCATGCGATAGCTACACTCACAAGTTTGACTGTCAGTGTGAATGTAAGATGGTCCAGAAAAGAACTACAGTATTTTCAATTCCATTCCAGCCCCAATTATAAAAAGGCCGCATGAAAATGGCAAAAGAATTCAATGAGTTGTAAAGAACTTATTGGAGCCAAAAATGGCTTGCTCTATAGCTAATATATCTATAGTCTCCAAAACTAGCTAGTAGCATACAAGCTAACGCATGCAGCATTCAGGATGTTTGCAGTGAGCACTATTTACGACACTTTTACAGCACCAAAGTTTGCAATAACCGACCGAGATTCTACTATTGGTCACAACGCAACGCAAAATTCTATTTAAGGTAAGCCATTTCAAACTTAAAAGAACAAGTATTCTGTTATTACAGCAATGCGTATCCTGATAATTGTAATGTTTCCAAATAATTGAATGTCAAGCTTTGTAAAACGGTTTGGACACCATATATTGTCGATAAAGCGCTGTTAAGTCTTCTCCATAATTTACTAATTTGGTAAAATCGGATTTATTTTCCAGGATATACCTATGTCTTTCCTCGGAAATACGTCACAATAATTTGCAAATCCAACCTGAATTTCTTCGCTGATGTAAGCACGATTAGTTAATCGAGATTTTAGGAGCGAAACGAGCCCCTAGTTTGTACTATTAGCTTAAGTATGCACCTATGTTTAGAGCATTATTCAGTGACTGACAGTGCTGGATAAGGGATAGTGTGTCTGGCCACAGTGCAAGCACGGCTGGAGGTGATGAATGGCAGAAACCTGATCCAGAGACCAGTGACACCTCTAACTCTGATGGAGTTCAAACTCAATGCTTTTCTATTTTTCATGGAAAAGTCTTGATATGCTCGAGCTCCAAGTTACATACATTTGTAGATTTTATAGTTTAATACTACTGTCTAATGGAGACAAACTGAACCGCTTGCTCAAAGCGTGGCTTTTGATGACTTGATGATTGACGTTTGCTTTGCTGTCAATCACACTTCCATCACAAATGAAATCTGCCATCTGTTTGCCGCCTCTCCTTGATAGCTGCTTTCAGTTTCTATTATTCCCAAAGCTACTGCTATTCAAAATTCCTGTTGGGCCAAAATAACCTTAGCATTCTTTACGTTCTGGAATATTTATTGAAAGTTTATTTTTATCAGTATTTTATTGCTACTCTTGTGCAAATAAGGCCCCAATAGAGCGTCTAGCCCCTGCCCTTGCAGTAATGGCAATGTAAACATGGGAAAGTAATTTGAATTCTAACAAAGTGGAGATTAGCGGGTGACAGTTTGTGGCATGGATGATTATTTCTAAAATAATCCTGCTTTGATATGCATCTGCGGCCCGGCAGGAATTTTCAATTTGTTTTCCCATTGCTGCATGTAAACAAGCTCTAGTGTCTCCTTATCATGGCGTCGCATGGACGTGGAAAATGCACAAGTCCTCAACCTCCCGCACCCCCTCCATCTTCCTCGTCTCTCCATCCTGCTTCTGGCAGGAGGAGTCCAAGCAGCGGTGCTTGTCTGGGTTTCAACAAGTCACTTTATCAGAAGCATGTAGCAGGTTTTATGTGCGTAGTTGCAAGTCATTTGCAAACATGAAGTCCTCACAACGGGCCTCCCTAAATGTGTTCTGCTTGAGGAATTTGGGCCATTCCCCTGTCTGAATGGGCAAATATGCAGCATGGCAGAATGGACTCCTCTGTGCCAAAGGAGCAATCCCAACTACAGGCCTGAGGCCTGTGATAAATGTTTACACTTTTGATTGTCAACTTGGGAGTTACGGAAAGAGCTGGATGCTTATTTGAATAACTTTCACAGAAAATTCACTTCAATTTAAAGTTACAGACTTCATCCCAAATATGGACGGAAACGCGTGCATTTTAAATGCATTTGGTGTTACGACCACACATGTGATTCGGCCCTCATTAAAAGTGATAGTAATGTATTTCACAAAGTGCCAAAGGTGGTAATGAAAAATCCAAAGTAAAAGGTTGGTATTTGTTCATGAGCATGGAAAGCCGGAGGGCTATTTATCACTCTCTGATTGACTGCTTTTGCCTGAAGCTAATCAGCATGTAGCTCGCTGTGTCTTAATGTTTATGGGGATTATAGGAGGATAAACATGGTAATCCCCAATGCGGTGCAGGACTTCCAATTATCACACCGCTTCACCAAAAATAAGGTCACCATAGATTTAACCTATTAATACAATATAAGCCAACCGACATCCCCTTTGCTAATTTTCACCAAAGTTACACCTGACTTTAAACAAGAACTTGGCTGGGAGTCAACGCTGATTCATCTCGGCAACAGTAGGTTGTGACTGGAGATGACGAGCTCGGGAAAGCTGCGGTCGCCGCCGTGACTGTGGGGGGCTTCATTACTGATAACAGGCAGAGGAAAATGTCTGGTCTATGCTGACAGTCTGGATCGATTCGGGGTGGATCATTTACACAGAGCGATCATTCCAGCCACACCCCAGTGCTCAGGTGGAGCCAGGGAGTGACTCATGTCATCACAGGGACTTGACAGCCCTGACTTCTGGGGCGTCCTTGTCACAGCCACTACCTGAGTTAGTTTGAACTTGGATGGCATGATCGATAAATTCATCAATTGTGTATGATCTGTAAAATAAGCTCAGTAGCCTACTGGTAGAGTGTCCGCCCTTAGACTGGGAGGTTGTGGGTTCAATCCCTGGCCGGGTCATACCAAAGACTCTAAAAATGGGACATATTTGCCTCCCTGCTTGACACTCAGCATTAAGGGTTGGAATTGGGGGGTTAGATCACCAATGATTCCCGAGTGCGGCCGCTGCTGCTGCTCACCGCTACCTCAGGGGATGGATCAAATGTGGAGAATGAATTTCGCCCCACTTAGGTGGGTGTGACAATCAGTGAATCTTAATCTTAAAATATAAAATAAAAACAGTGGTCCAAGCAACCATCCATTCTATAACCCTTATCCTGTTCAGGGCCACTGGTATGCCCACATGAAGCCTGGACTAAATGATTGAAGGTGCATTTTCCTGATCAATAATCAATCCAAGTTCATCAAATACCATCTTTAGTTTGAACCGTGTGTCACCTTTCATCAGCAACGTCGGTGCTGAAACAACTTTTTTCATGCCGTGTGATAACTTTACTTGATTGAAATGGCACTTAAAATAGCCCACCCGTTGTTGTTGGGTTTACAGTCAAGTTTAATGGTAGGGATTTGGTCAGTGTTTAACCTAAGTGGTACATGCTTCAATAGTCGAGCTGACTACCTCGTAAAACTGACATATTAACTTGCAGAGAGAGGTCTTGAGCATCAGGCAGTGGAATTTTGTTGTTGTTGCACATTTCACATTTTATTGTATCGCTTATTGACACGTCGGTTGTCACAGTGTAATGTTTAAATAGCAACACTCGTGTCTCACTATGTGTGACGAAAGAATGTTGGGAATGCACAGGCAGTGTATTGGAGACAAGCAGGAGGGTTCCTTCAAGCAATGTACCTGAAGTGTTTGTGTGTGTATGGCAACATTAAGCCACCTAATTAGCATTAAATTCAACTGTTAAGCGGTCAGTAAATAAAGCCCATCTCGGCAGAGTATATACACGTTGGCATTGTATGGCGTTACTTGGCTGTTGGCTTCCATGCTGTTCTAGCAAGATACAAAGCGAGTTTGCAAACTTGGATGCTGGACCCAAGAGTCGAACTCCCCAGAGAGCTTGGTTAGCTAGGATGAAGCAAGAACAACACAACGTGGACGGCTTTATAAGACGAAAACCAATAAAACACTAAATGTTCTGCCATTGGCCAGTGTATAGCTTTTTTAAACTAAAAAAGGAAAACCTTTCTGTAGGACTTATGCGTCAACACACTGGTGTACACGTTTTCAAATTAGTTCCATGTTTCCATTGAGTGTTGGCAATGTTCAATTGCTATCAATAATGATCAATAATGTAGCACAATTCCAATAACCCCAAACAATTCAAAACATTTCTTGAACGTGCATTCCCCACAAAATGGCTAATATCATTGACAAGTGTCAAATAAAAACATTGGATTAATGAGGGACTAATTTCAACGTGGTATATTGGACATTCTTGAAATCTTTCAAGATGCCTCCAGGTATATAAAAAAAAAAAAACTGTGGTAAAAATCCAAGGCAGGGAGCGATAACGAGAGAAAAAGAGGGTTTATCTTAGAAGCTCCGTGTGTGGCTTGACTCATGTCGACGTTGAGCCAGGTGAGGTTTCCACTTCCCCTTAATATTTGATAGTTTTCTTCAAAGAGGTCCTGCAGCACATACTCAAGTCTCAGTGTGGGTTTAAGATTTCGACTTCCTAACTGGTATCTTGGACCTGTCCAGTGGTATGCTTCACTGATCTACTTCCTCTCACAGTTTATCTCCCTGGAACAGTGACTACACAATGAACTAGGACACATGAGGCAAGGCGGTGTATCAGACTCCCAAACATATTTTTTAGCTTGGTTAGAAGATGTGCAGTTTATTGATAACCATTTTTATTTTATCAATGCGCTTTAAGTTGAACACTGTATTTTCTCATCTAATCTCCTTAAAACATTATATGCTGCAAATTATATTTGACAACTAGATTTAGCATTAAAGTCAAAGTGTAGACTAGAAAATAATCATCACATTTGCATGCATTATTTTTCTGCGGTATAGCATGTGACCAATTAGATTGATTACAAATCACAGTTTTCTAAGTAGCTCAATTGAAGGTTATATGATCTGTAAATGTCTATTGCTGCCACTCTTCACAGGTCACTATACAGGATTATTTCTCTGTGCCAGAGTAAAATCACAAATTACATGCTATGCTATGGTTACAAATTTGGAGCGAAAGACCACTGCCAACAGTCTCTCAAACCACACTCTCTACCTTATGTCGTCCATTGACTCGATCTCATTTGCTCCCAAAATGTATTTATAATTTTTTGGGGTTTTTTTTAAGCTGAAGAATACAGATGGCTTTGATGCAGCCTCTGAACTGCAGAGAACGGTGAAGCAATGGTCGTAATTACAAAAACGACCTGCAGGTGGAAGTAGAGTATAAGAGATCAACCAAGGCCATGTTGAAAACAAGCTGATTTCCCCAAAGTTCTAAACAGATTTGTGAATAGTGAGGAAATTTATCTGCATTCTAATGCTAATTGCTGCAAAACGGAAACAGACAGAAATACACTTTTTGTTTCCTGATGAAATAAGACACTCTAATCTTTCTTTTGGTAGGTTTCATGTTTTTATAGCAATAGAACACAATATTCTGTGGGCCTTGCAAAATCAGTCAAAATCCAGTTAAACAGCCAGGAGCGAAGGAGATTGCTTCAGTGAAAAAAGCTTGGAGTGAATGAGTTATGGACATCAGCTTCTTCCTTGACAATTATGCTATCTTTTTGTGGTTCTATAAAATAATAGGGTTAAGTATATTGAATATGGAGCTTCAAATCCAATACAGGGTCACAGTTTTTCTGTTGCAGCAAGCCAGTAGACATACAGAGCTCAATCGTTTGGGTTGTGCTGAAGAGTCACCAAATGTAAATTTTTCACAATTGTCCATTGAAGTTCTGTTCGGCCGGGGCGCTCAGTGTGTGGGGAGCCATGGCTACTGTAAATGTGCATGATGATCACACTGAGAAGCAAATCCTAGGGGTTGGCTTTGCAGACTGAACCAAGCTGTTTGACATTAACATGTCACATTTTCAAGTGTATACATAAGTTGAAAGAGAGAAAGAACATATACAGTACAGTATGTATGTATTCATAATCAGTGCCTAGTTACCATCAATGAGACTGAATTTTTGAGAGACAGATAAATCTGGTATTACTTGAACTGCAAAGCGAGAGAAGGGTATAAAGTTTCTAAACTCACCATACATATTATAAAACTGTAAAGTTACACTTTCTGATCTATGGCAGAAACGTTTTGAAGTGGCCGAGGCTGCCTCATTCGGTCGCTCAACATACAGTAGCTGAGTGGATGGCCGGTCTATTAACTATTTAGGTGCGCACAGAGATAGACGTGGTGGCAAGCATTTTGATGAAAAATAGCAAGTTGAATAGCTCCTGCTGGGATGACACTGGTTCAGATTAACATTGATATATTTCATATGCTATGATTTAGATGTCAACATCTGTCTTATTTTGTATCTGATTACACATATTTAAACACCCTTAACCAGATGTGTGGTGCATTGCCTCCATACAAGCAGTTTTTTTTCTTCTCCTCTCAATGTCCTCAGGTCTCGAGAATGAAAAAAATGCAACAAAGTCCAAATAGGTCTGAGTCAACACCAAAGGGTCCTTGCATTTCCCCTGAGGGACTGTTCGTCAATCCAGCGTTTATTTCTTGGGGATAGTGTTAATGAGGATCACGGCTTTTTTAAACTTGGAGAGGCACTGTCAAAAATCTGCTCCAAAACTCTGTGTGCTTGCCCGGGGACACTCTACCTTTGGGATGACAGATGGAAGAGTTTGAATATATTGCTGCTTCATTCAGTGTTGGTTCCTAAAATAGGGTTGTGGGCTAAGTAGGTACATGAGTAGGGATTGCTAAAGCAGTCACAGCTAAGCCTTGAATCTTGATACCATATGTGGCAAAAATTAATCATGTCTCTGGCAACAAATCTTTACAGTATTCTGCAGACATATCCAAATGTGAAGCAAGTTTTCAAACATCTCAGGCAAGATCAGATAATTGTAAAGTTTGTTTGCATCTTATTACAATTTTAAAACTAATCTGGATTCTTATGAGACTTCCCAGATGTCTTAGACCCATTAAATATGATCATTATTACATGTCTCTAAAAATATTAAAGTACGTACATTGCCTGTGTCAAAAGTTATTTCCCCAAGTTGTGAAGTTTACTTCTCACATTAGGTTCGTTTGAACTTCTTACTCTTAGTACAACAGGAAGCCATTTAGCACGCAAGCTCAACCATTGTTCCAGTCTGTTTCTTTCAAAAAGCATTTATGGCGAGTCTTAAGCGGTCTGCCAAGGCAGAAACAAAGATTTGTTGATCATTTGGTTCAGTTAAAATTGCACCCATGAGGTTTGCACACTTAGCACATGGAATAATTACAAACTAAGTGAGGCAAGAAAGGGTGCTGGAGGACGTCACTATGAGTGACGACATCAGCGTCACAAAGTCTAGTCAGGACAGGTAACTTCGGGGACACTGCAGCTTCGCATTTCGTTTTTCTCAGAAATGTTTCCAGTCAATCCAAAGCATATCCCCTCTCACCTTATCTGATTCTAAAAGCACGCCTTACTAAATGCTTGTGACTGACTCCGCTATTTTTAGAGACAACAAGTGTCCAAGTGTTGTGTTTCACAAGTAACTTGATGGTTGAATTTTGCGGAAAACTGTAGAGATAATGATTTGGCATATTTACTTATCACATAATAAAAATACAAACACAACATTTACGCAAGTATATATTATCAAGAGCTAAAATCAATAAGTGTGGTCAACCATAACTTTGATCAGTAACACACAGAAAAAATCTCTCTATGATAACATATATAGTACATAAGCAGCTTGCAAAAATGTTATTCTTATTTCTTTTTTTGGGGTAGGTGAGCAACTTAAATCAAAATGCAAAGCTTGATGACCGTGCTGCAGAGGCAAAGGTCACCTAGTTTAATTTGCATGCAAGGAGTATGACTAATTAACCTACAAATCTAAAGACAATGACCGTGATGTTCAAAGTCAAAATATACTGTAAGCTGGCCTTGCCAACTGTGAGTGTTACAGTGCTTTTGAATTATCATGGTATGCGTTCACACAGTATCACACATTTTGTCGGAAGCTGTAATATTCTGCACCACATCGTCATATGGACGTGATTGCCCCTTGACCTATCTTTCCCAGTCTTTTTCAATGCTTAAACTTAAGTCTGTTCCTTGACCCTTGCTGGTGTAAGCTGCTTTTGGGTAGTCAATGGACAGAAGTTAAAGTTAATTTCCATAGCACAATGTCAGAGTCACCAACGACTTACCATTAACAACAATGTGTGTGGGCAGTTGTAAGAGGATTAGAGCGACCAGATGTCTGAGTGTTTAGTTTGGGTTTTAGCTCAGACAGGTTCAGGTCCAACGGGCCTTTAAATACTGTACATTACTGTACTTCATTCAGGGAAAAACAAGGCTGAATTTCATATACTGTAGAGTCAACCTCACAGTTGTAACCCAACTGCTCATTAAAGTATTAAGTAACAGATTTTACTGTAAGTAGCTATGAAGCTTTGTTAGGTCCCCCTTATTTATTTTGTTTTATTTATTTATGTTTTTATCCAATATACTCAAGTGTTTATTGAAAAAGACACTGTTGTATTGGTTTGTGATAACATAATATTTCCAAATGGGTGTACAGTATACAAGAATGCTGAGCTACAGAAGATCATCTTCTGCCATTTCTTCTATTATCTCATAGAGTTTAATCTGTAGCTGTTCACATATAATGCAAGCCAGTGGTCGTCATCCTCTAGAGTCACAGATGATTCGGAGAAGCATTTCTTATGAGCGTAATAGCAGCTGGGGTACCACAAAAGGACAACACAGAAGTGGTCCCACAGAGAACTCCCAAACCTCAAGACATCAGCTTTTAACATCCATCAAAAAAGCCACCTGGTCCCCCCTCATGTGATGTGGCTAGGGGCGGACCTGACCCGCAGCTGGATATTAGCAAGGATTTGAGGCAGGAACTCATATACCTGGGCCAGGAGTCAACCGGCTCTAGTACACACTATTAGTGCTCAGTTTGTGCCCTTAAGCACATGTGGGAATCCATTACCTCAGAACTGCAGCTGTCACATCAGATTGATAGATAAAGGTCTGAGTGCGACCTGGCTGACTTTCAATCTTGTTATATGGACATATTTAAATGAGGGGGCACACACTGCATTGTGTCAAGTCTGCCTGAGTTTATGTTGTAACTGAAGGCGGTCGAGAAGAATCATTTAAAAGATTTCTAGATGAATAGCAGTTTGAACTGGGGGTGCACCGATCAAAATTTTCTAGCCGATCACAAATCCCCAATCTTTAAAAAGTCTAACTTGACTTTTTCAGACCTCTGCGAAGGGAGATGAGATCTGTGGAAAGATCGGTTTTATTTAAAGGAATTGGTTGATTACCAATCCCGTAACAAAACCCCAAAAATCGGCACCAATTCCGATCCCATCTGATTGACAGTTTAAACTGTAATTATTAACTTAGAATGTCAATTAACACACATCCTGAGACTATTAACGGAAACAATACAGTTCACAAAATAATTTAGGAAGGCTGTGGCCAAGTGGTTAAGATTGGCACCTGCCACTATGGGGACCAAGGTTCAAGACCCCAACACATGGCAGTGCTGTCCTTTAGCAAGACACCGATACACCGACTTATTCAATGGGAACTTAAGCAGCCCACTGATCCAGTGGGTGTCACTAAAAGCGTGTTCCAACTGTGATTGATCAAATTTTGTGTACATGACACACACAAAAAAACAAAAAACAAAAAGATTCTTTGTACTTCATTTTGTCCCCCAAAAATGTAGGCTAAATTGAAAATGTTATGTTCTTAGGGAAATTGGAGCCCATGTATTTTTTTTATTAAACATTATATATTTGATCTAGATTAAATTAAATTAGAAATTGTAAATTTATCAACATTTATTCATTAAAAAAATATACTAATTTAAAAACTACGCAAAAAAACCATCACATCTATGTACATTTTTCTTTTTATATATAATCATAGATCTAACAATCGCTAATTAGATTACATTGGTTGTGTCGTTCCTTACAGGAGGCTGTCATGTTGAGCCTTAGATCATGTGCTTTGTTTTGTTTTGAATGTTTGTTTATGCACATTTTGTGTGTGTGTGGGTGTGTGTGTGTGTGTGTGTGTGTGGGTCGGTATTGTGGGGGGGCGGTGGGCTGGGGATTTGTTTTTAAACTATGTAAAGTACTTTGAGTTGCTTTTTTTTTGAATGAACAGTGCTTTACAAATAAAGATTGATTGATTGATTTTCTTTCTTTTGCCCCCCATCTTTCTGCTACGGATACCCGAAAGAGGAGGACTTTGCGAACATAGTAATTGGTGGCAGGCTTGCGAAGTGTGATCACTCGGAGGCACCGTAGTGCACACGCTTCAAAATGCTCGCACTTTGACCTTAGGACGTTGAATTGTATTAGTTCACCACTAGATTTGTTCACCACTAAATTCAACATACAGCCTCCATATTAATACATGCTTTATAATTTAGACAATGTAAGAATATCATGCTGAAGTGGTGATATGTTAAATAAATGCAGTTTAGCTTGAATTATTAAAATAATTCAAAAGGCAGAATCCAAAAGTTTGTAGAAAGTCTTTCCACAACAATGGAAAAATAGCTTTTTTGGACGATGTTGTTGTTCATATAGACAACCATATCTAAAGAGTAGCATTCTTTTTACGGTCACAGTTGTTTTGAGATTCATAAAACTCTGCCTCCGTCTCCTCCTGTATGTGTGACGTCTGTTGGCATTGGAGGTGACGGCCTCTCGGTAGCGGAAGAGCTTTGAACCTGAGGGCTACGCTCTCCTTCAGAGGCTAAGCACCACTTCAGATCGGGGGGGGGCTTCCCCTAAACAAACATTTACTGCAGTAAAGACAGGGTCGGGCCCTAACGATGTAGGTCAGCGGGGCTTTTTACAGCAAGGCCCTTTATGAAGAGGCCAGGGATGGACAAATAGCAGGACATTAGCGGTCAGCAGCATCAGCAGGAGCCAGATCTGGACGCACTTTAATAGCTGTTTGTTGGTGCAGAGGAAGAGGCTCATAAAAGTGGAGACTCTTATCTTTTGTAGACCCCGCGTGTTTGTCTTATAGTCCATTTTGATCATGGTGAACCGCCATGGACCAGCCTAAACCAGAGATGGACTGCATGCAGGCCATGTACTAATGGTAATGCAGCCTTTTTTTATGTATGCCACATGGCTGATTTCCATTTCTTACACCTCCAGTAGCGTCTAGTGATCATAATAGCAAACATGATGTGTAAACATAGTAAACACAGACTGACAATGGTGTAATAGATTTTTTTTTTTCTAACACCGTAATCAGTTCATCCAACAGGGTTTTATTTGGTGACTGCTCCGAGGGTCTTTCTCTGCCCGAGGAACTCTCTTCCACATGCTGACACCTTTAACGACTTCTTAAATGTCACAGAATGTCAGGCGGCGGAATAAAAGCAGAGGACCACCTCTTGCTTGCCGCTGAACCTGTGTAGTTTTTACTACGCTACAGTGCTGCTAGCCAGGACACATGCACTCAGGTGTGGCACACATTTTTCTCACTAGTGACATGATTTAAAGCACTTGCTACTAAGCAGGCAGACGATAAGAGCTTCTTGTCAGTGAAGGAGCACTGATTGAACACAGCATGGCCTTACAAATGTGTGCTTTGAGCTTGTTTCTTATGAGACAATCATCTATCACATGCAGTTTCATATAAAACCTTACATGATAAAGCTTTCTCTGTAGTGCACCATCTAGCCTCCACACACGCAGAATTTTTTTCCCTTTCCTCTTCCTTTCAAGAGCTTTAAAATCAGTTGTATTCCCGGGGGAGCGGACTGCTGCTGGGATGAAATGAGCATCAACTCTGCTCAATTTTCCATTGAGCTAACCAGGCAGCTCATCTCCATTAGTGTGCGCCTAACCAGCCCCACTCTGGATCTCCTTGGCTGTGATCGCACCACAAGCCGACTGGGTGGATGCGTGTGCGCGTATACACACGCTCGCGCGATTTTACGACGGCTCCGAGCCCTACAGCTGTGCGAGATCTGAGCGTTAGGCCGCAGCGAGTCTCCGGTAAGCTCAACAGCATGAGACTGTATCAATTACGCTGCAACAGCGATACAGACACAGCGTGCGGCCTTCAAAGACAAAGACTGTGATCGCACAACATCGCAGTTTCTTTAGCCACATAGTCAGCTGGATAACCTTCACGCAAGTCCCGCATCCCGGGAGGAGGACAGAAAACTGACAAGTTTTGTTTTGATTGGAACTTATTTGTAGTACAAAATGACACTACATTTATCAACAATATACATGAACTGGGCCAAAGGATGTTTTCTGTATATCACCATTAACGTCCAACAATTAAGAGCTTGTCAGTTTCACTATGTCAAGTGGAAGGGATGGAGGGTCCATACTTATAATCGAGCCAGCTGAGCGGCACAATTATTGTTTTTTGAGTTAATAGTAGGGGTGTCTTAATTAGTGCGTTCATTTTGAGTTAATTTAAAGTTCCTTTTACGCCACTATTTTTCTACTGCACTATTAATGACCAACAATCAAAATTTTGCAGTAATAAATCTAATAATAATGCATATATTTGTGGAGACTGGGGTCAAATTGTAATTTACGATTTTAAAAATGTGCAGAATTTCACAAGTTACTTCGTTACTTGAAGATTAGGTAGCTCGTAATATGAAAAGAAAAATGCACTGAGCTGTAACCAATGTCTTACAAATGCAATTATGCCATCTAGTGGCAGAAAAATTACCTCAAGGCAAATCAATATCACACTCGTACATCTTTTTAATTTTAACTAAATTTTATGAATTATTATTAAATTCCTGTATCAATGACTAGGTGGCTGTATCTATGACTATCAAGATGCAGCCATATTTCTATAAAAAATCCACGTTTATGTTAACAAGAGTATAAAAACTTGATTGTACATTTTATAGTACATTCAGAACAGATACAATTTGCGATTAATCGTGAGTTTACTATTCTATACTATATATATATATATATATATATGTCATGTAATTAATTACAATTAAAAATGTTAATCGCCTGACACCTCTAGTTAATAGCCATTCATTAAAGAATGTCCTAGGACTATTGTAATTTGTTCTGATATACTACACTACATTGCCTTTGCTGGGGAGGGGAGTTTTCTTGTTCCAAAACTTGGCAGATTGGGGACCAGCACTCATTTGAATATCATTGAAATCTTGTTCCCAGACTGGGGAATAAAGGTATAGATCACAAGTGGGCAAAGTACGGGCCAAATGCCACATCCGGCAGGCCAACAGTCTCTGCCTGGCCCTCACAGTATCAAAACGGTCAAAATGTAAAATATGTGGTGGTTTTTATTTTGAAAATTGTGCTTTTATTTTAAGTGCGCACATGTGGACAGTCGTATAAGCAAGGTAGCGAGCAAGCGCTACGACTTGTCTGTGGTATTGCCAACTTAGCGATGTTTTCACTAGTTAGTGAGCAACTATTTTTGACCAAAAATAGACTGCAAAATAAATGACAAAAGTGGTCCTAACGTTAGCAACATTTTTATTCCCTGCACAGTGGAGCGAAGAGGGCCAAGAGGCATATGTCGTAGACCGTACACAATGGGTGTATTTTAAGTCATCACAGTATCATTATACATCACTGTCAATAATATTATACTTCCTACTTATCTATATATTTGGGAGTCCTTACTAGGAATACCTGATGTGAGTTGGTGGACAAAATTGCGAGAATTTTAAAAGTCATTGTCATTTTAATGGCTGCTTATAATTTGTATTATTAAAACAAGAAATCATAATTATTCTAACTTATAATTAAGTAAGAACTACACCTAATCCACCAGTGATCAACAAGAAAACTGCCAGACAGACAAACAGCCAGAAAAAACAGGAACATAACATTAAGTTACCGTATAGCATGCTGCAAATGCCTTGTGAGAACAAAATGCACCACCTTTAGTCAGTTAATAGCGAAAGAACACACAGAACATAACTTACTTGCTAAAAGATTGATTGATGCATTGTTTTATGAGGTAATATATATTCAATTGACAGTACGCCACAAACACAATTACTCCCCGCATATATTACAACATCGGTCTCGTTGAATACTGAAGATGGACAAATTGACTTATTGTTTGGCTCGGCACCAAAATTACAAAGAGTCGGAAAGTAGAGTATGATGATGATGATGTTATGGAAGATTTATAAGGAATACAAATAAGCATTTATTACTTAGTCTGACGCAAAATGATGATAGAAAGTCCACATGCTGGGGAATCGTGAGTGCAATTTGAATGCATTTGAAATGTCCAGTCCGTTGCACATGGCACGAGCGAGAAGGAAAACAAAAGAGTAGACCGAGTAGAGTTAGGATGTGAGAGCCTTCTCAGGGGAGCTTAAACAAACCGATCGGGCTCAGGGAGAACACTTAGCACTGCTAGAGACACTCTAAACAGCCACTGAGGAATTGGGCTCTTACTGGGAAACTACATCTCTTCCAAACTAGACATCCATATATGTACCCGCTACACGCATATGTGGCTGTTTGTATGCTAGTAAGAACATATCGCTGTCACGTAAACACAAAAGTTACCATACACGCGACAATTTCGCTAATAAAAAACAGCCACAGTGTATAAGAACGGGTTCGCTTATGTTTTCCCCCAAAAAAGTGTCGCAAGTGACTTGAGACGAGGCAAAAAATGTTTTCCACTTAGGAGACGTGGTGACCTTATTCCATCTTCATGTAAAGCAGCATTTTGCCTACATCGCCAAATTTGGCTAAACATGATGAGCTTAAATTTAGTCTGTTGGATGTCAACACAAACACTGCATCGGAAGTTCATGTTTAATTAGGTGCACCCCCCCACATACACGCACGCACACACTTCACTAAAGTTCATTTCAATTAGTCCCACCTCGGCCCCACTTCCAGGTCTCAGTGATTTGTCAATGCCGTAACTTATTTGTAGCGCGGCAGGACACAAAGCAGCATGCAAATGTTGTGTATGTTTGTGCACGTGTGTTGCTGGTTGTTTTTTGTGTGACCTCGACATGAGAAGAAGGGAAAAAAAGGAACTCCTGTGCCCTTGACATTTCCTTTGCGTTCTTAAGATGAATTGCCTGTGTTATTTACGTTTTCAGGGAAGATTCATATATCCCTGCTTTGTTCCCAAACACTCAAATATAACACACGACAGCCATAAAAATAACCACTGGGTGGAATGATTTAGTTGCATGTAAAAAAAATATTTTTGTGCATTACAGTTTTATTTGCTTTGTTGTGAACTTTTAATTTACTCTAAGCACTAAAGCACCAATAATTAGGGATGTTCAATACTATCGATAGCAGTACGAGTACTCAATTCTTGAATAGTCACCTATACCAAGTATCGATACCACTTGTACTTTTGATACATAAAATTCATAATTTTAAAGAAAGGCCTTCATATCCCAATATAGCATTTTTCCTTAAAAAAATATATTGAAATTAATGTAAATTTTCTATTCTTCCAATTTCTAATGTTTAATTTCTGATCGTAAAACAGCCACATGGTCGTCCACCGTCACGAGTATCAATACCTTGATTTAAGGCCGGGTATCGCCCAATAGTGATACCTGGTATCGGTACTCGCTCATCTCTACTAATAAGAGATGAATTATATTGCTTATTTTTTTTATTTTGTGAATTATTTCACAAGGTTATCAACAAAACAAATTGTTTTGTGACAGAAAAGTGTATTTTTGTAATAAGTGTAATCAATTTTAATTGCATACAACTGTATGCTTGCTTTGTTTTTACAAGTTTTCTCTTTAGTTACAGAGCTATCATATATTGTAGATGTTTTTCTTCCATATTGCAGTAATTATTACTGCATGGTAATATACTCCACCTTTCCTTCACCTTGTATGATTTTTTTTTTTTTATTAAATTAAGGATGGACAAGTACTGATTATTTCAAGGCATCGGTAGTTGACACACTCTTGAGGCTGTTTTATGATGAGGAACTAAAAATTTGAAATTACAAGAATAGAAAATTGCCATTAAGTTCATGTAATTTAAAGGAAACATGCTATAAAGGAAAATATGTTTTTCTTTTTTTTTATCAGTCATAAATCCCAAATGTCTGATCTAAAAAGTATATGCTGTGGTCAGACGGCCTATACGTCCTTCCGCGGAGCTCAAAGGTGTTCTGTGTCTGCCCTGTCCATTTTGTGCCACCCTCACCAACATAAGCCGATCAATCAGCTGTAAGTGAAGCCATCAGGTCACCTTTGAAATTTATCATTTTTTGTGTGCGTGTAAAATGAAACGCCCCCGTGATGGTATGGCCGCTAAATTTAGATTACCTATATGCCGACATCCTCTACCCTTCCTGCCTTCTACAAAAACAAGGTTCCTCAAAGGTGCTGAGACACTGAGTCCTTGAAGACACACACAAATGCAGGTTTCTGGGTCTTTAGATGCAAGTTGAGCATCATACTTCTGTTTCTGTATTTTCCTAATGGATCCAGGATGCTGAAACGATAATATTAAATTAAAACAAAGGTAAGAGTCCAAGACTTATGTGTATGTAAGAGTAATGCACATACATAAGTTTTTAAAGAGTTGGTATGAAATGAAATGTTAAGTGGCTAATCAGCAAAAAAAAAAAATCAAAAATCACCTGCCAGAATTATTTTCCATGCGGCTGCGGTGCTTTTTTGTTGCTTTGAGAGGTGCTTAGTAGCTCTTGTTTGCACACAATCCGTCGGTGATTATTTGCCGCTTCTGGCTTCATGCACACTGATGTGTCTTTTCACAAAGCGGCTTCATTTGCATAGATTTGCCCAAGTAGCTCTCAAATCTCAAGGAGTGTACTTGAAGGAGTTTAAAAAGCAATCACGACGACGGATCTTCTTGTTTGCGTTAAAGGTCGACGATATGCCTATCAGCTTGCACCAAATAAGCTCTTTAAGTTAAGTTGCTTTTTGAAGCTATCAATCATTTTGCAGGATCATCTCAAAACATTTTTGGGAATAATGAGGTTGAAACGCGAACGTTCGTACAGTTTGGTTCTTTGAAAACTCTGTCCGCTTTGAGTTGGGATGTTTATGTTTCTTTATTATGTGCTGCCTTTTTTTTTTTCTGCTGAACGCAGCTGCTGGGGTTCTGCCATGCAGAAAGGCCCAATATGGCTGTGTCTGTTAATCAGAGTCCGGAAGCCAAAAGACAGAAAAGAGCGGAGAACCACCCGGCGAAATTTAGCACACGATGGCTCCCAGCGGGCATCATTTGGGGACCAGGGAGAGTTTTTTCCCCTCCTTCTCCCTTTCCTTTTTCCTGCATGGTTAGCAGGTTGGAAAGCTCAAGTCCAACATTGCTGCTGACACAACCACTCAGGGACGGCTGTAACAGCTCTCTTAGCATGGCACCTGTTATTGAGCCGTCAAAGAGAGAGGAGGAGGAGGAGGAAGAGGCTTGGAGGAGGAGGAAGAACATTAGCGGAGGTCGGTGCGGATGCACAAAACAAAGTGAAGCTAACTTTTAATTTGAAGAAGACAATAAAACGACGGCTGTATACTTTCGTGTGCAAGCTGAACATTGCGAGAATGATCACGCGTGTATGTTGTAATGTGAGCATTCATCCAGCATCTGAATAAACCACCTGATTATAATTGGATTCACCACAGGCTACTTTAGAAACACAACACGCACGTACCTAAATTGTGGTCATTTAAGAAACACCACAGTGAATGTAAGTTGTATTATTTACTCAAATAGTCACATTGTTTGCTTGGTTATGTACAGTTTTTTTCTAGTCTGTTTTTGACTGATGTAAAGGTAGGGCTGCTCGATTATGAAGAAAATAATAATCACAATTATCTTTGTAGTACCGGTCATTTAAATCACGATTAGGACGATCATTTATTTTTTGGTACAAAACAAGAAAATGTTTAAACATTGAAAAAAATATTAAGACAACTAAAATTCTTTGAAACACTATAATTATGCAAGTTCCTTTTGGATGAAACAAAATTTATTAGATTATTATTTTAAATTTGAAAAAAAAAAGTACAAATGTATACATTTAAACAACAAACAACTAAAAACATTAGTATTAATGATCTTTTTTTACGATTATGCAGATTTTGTAATTGTGGAGAGTAAATGAAATTGTAATTGAATTTCGATTAATTGCACAGCCCTCTGTAAGATTTTTTTTCTTTATATACACAGTTGTGTACATTCATTTGCTATTTTGAGGCAATAGTAAAACGGACACAAATAAGAGTGACATAAACTCTCAAATGCATAAGCAGATCCATTGTTTAAAGAACAAGTTTTAGTCATGAAAAAATACCTGCAATGGTGAAATCCTTGCATTGAATTATGTTTTAAAACTAAGCTAAAACCCACCTTAGTTTTCTCAGACATACATTAAAATGTTCTCACATTTTTCTCGATTATACAGTCCAAAATTTCAAAATGTCATAGATTTAAAAAAGAAAGTACAACAACAAAAAAGTACACTACTCTACACTGCAGGGAGTCACTGGGAATACAATTGGTCCCGGGACGGCGGGACATCAATGGCGGGTGCGGATGGGGGTTACGTGTGGACGAGACGACGGACATCATATTCATCGACGGGGGTAGGGTAGGAAATGAAAAAAGGAAGAAGAAAAAATAAGAATCATAAATCCAGCTACACGATGTCCTTCACATACATCAGATATGTTTGTGATGGCAGCAAGCAATCATTAAAAAAAAAAAAAAGCAACAAGAAACTTATTGTGTTGTTACAACACATATATCAAAATAAATATGCACTGAAATGATTTATGGATTTAAAAAAACAACAACAAAGCTTCATCAAGCTTATACACCCTTTTCTGGGGCTCAGCCAATAATACCATTAACAGCATTGTTCCAAGTCATTATGTGATGAGAAACACAATAATAATTGCCGGACGACTAATGCATGATTTCTTTTATTGAGCTAATCACTTTGGTGAGCATTATTTGTTTGTCTTCCTCTTTCTCTCTGCTTTTTCTTTCTTTCTTAATATGCCATAAATCCTGCGAGAGGCTGCCGTATAAATCCCTGGTGCAGACTCAATATTGTATTTTGCGGAAAGTGGCCATGTACACTTAGGAAGCCGAGACCTTGGAGTTATTAGTCAGCGGGGACAGTGGACATCGATACAATAAGATGAGCAGTTGAACTCTACAGTGGACTTGATGCTTCACAATCCAAAAGTACAAGTGTTGGGCTGAGCAAGAGGTGAATATAAAACCCCTGGGGGGAGTACTGGTAGGTATTTTCTCATTTAAGACAAATATTAGTACAGCTCTTACATTAGCTGTCATTAGATTGTACAAGTGTATCTAATGTCGAGGCTTAACATACTGCCAGTTCTGATAGAGAACCTTTGGAGTCCCACACGTGATGTCATGTGGTTTAGTTTAGGGCCTTTCTGACAGAAAAGCTTTTACACTGCACATATGGCCCACTGACAAACGTGACAGATGAAACACTGCGTTTGCTTTTGTTTAAGCAGCAGCTCTTCTCCTAATACAAGCCTTTTAAGTGATCAAAAGCGCCCAGCGATATTTGATGTTGTTTGCGGGGTGATGGTGGCTGCCGGTGGTGGTGGTGGTGGTGGTGGGAAGCAGGGGGGTTTTAGAGGCAGAGGAGGTGTCATCTAGTGATATAATGCTCCAGTCCTCTGTCACGCTGCGCAGTGTCTGCTGGGAAATAATCTGACATCTTGCGCTCAACACTTCGCAGCGATGAGTGGAGAAAGAGATGGGGGAGCAAAACGTATTCGGCAGAGAGTGATTGGACAAAGAGAGGAGGGAGAAGTGAAAGGGAAGTAAAAGGGAGGAGACGCAATCAATTGTGCAGTCCTGTCTCCATCATGTCATCACCTGTCAGCATTGATTTAAGAATATAGCTTTTGAGAAACCTTCCAGTGCAAATGTATGATCGATGCTTGAACAACATTCAAACGTGTGTCATGTATGGCACCCAAAAAAAAAAAAAAGTCCTCATCATGGAGGACTATTTCAGACCATCACAAGTCTGGGTCAGGACACATTTTCGGATTCAAATAAAAGTTTGCATATTTTGTTGAGTACAGAAAACAAGACCTCCAAATTGCGTCCGGGTTAACCAGTTGGCGAAAGATGAGTAGAACAAATGAAGAATTGGTGACAGAGTGAATAAATCGAGTCATTAAGCATGTGTTTGCGGGAGCCCCGCTTCCATATGACGGTGCGGGGTGGCAGGATGCTTCTGTTTCTGTTCACTGCAAACAGAGCAGCAGCTTTTCCGCTCTCCTCGGCACAGCTTTTGCCTCCTGCTTCTCAGGGAGACTTCTGCTTATGATTTATTTGACATATTTAAATTAATTAACCTATGACAATTTTTTATTTAAATGGTTTCAATTTCTTTTGAAAAGCAGTCACTAACCTGGGTAAAAATTGCACACATTCAGGGCAACATAGCACAAAATGGATTGGTAGCCCGATAAACACAATGAAATGTTAGTAATCCCACAATTATAAAACTGTGTAGTCCAAACTAGGGCCCAGGGGCCATTTGCGGCCCACTTTCCATTTTTTAGCGGCCCACAACATATACTCAAAATAACAGTTGGCATGTCCTGCATCACTATTTTTATTTCTTTTTTCATTCGTCTGAAAAGTGTGATTGTTGAAAAAGTTGGGGTTGCTATGCTAACAATATGAAAACACCAGGGATGGGCGCATACCGATACCATGTATCGGTATCGGTGTTGACATCAGCTTTGTTTTAAAAGGAACCCCGACTGTCATGACAAGTTTGCTGTATATTATTTATTTGGTTGTTACTGAGATAACTATTCAGAAATTCATTTTCCAAAACTCATTTCCAGTTTAATACATTTTGTAGAAACTTTATTTGGACGTACGTTGCCATTGTTATTTACATCGCAACGCATCCAGTGCGTAGTGACGTAGAATGCCGGCAGGATTGTGAAACGTCTAAAAAGCAAGCAAGTTAAGCCTTGTAGTGTTTCTAAAGCAACGCTGCGCTCTCGTCATTCACCAGACACATTCATGAGTTTTGATCGTCCCTTTAGGAACGCTACGTAGGCTTACCTTGCTTTCTTTATGGGCGTTTCACATTGCTCGGCAGAGAGCCTGCCACCATTCTACTGAATGCGTTGCGACGTAAATAACAATGGCGGTGTATGTCCAAATAAAGTTTCTACGAAATGTATTAAACTGGAAATGATTTTTGAAAAATAAATCTAATAATTATGTTGGTAACAACCAAAGAAATAACATAGAGCAAACTTGTCATGACAGTCGGGGTTCCTTTTAAGGTATCGGTACTCGTGACGGCCTCTTGTGGCCATTTTATGATTAGGAAGTAGAAATGAGAAATTAGAGGAATACAAAATTGCCATTAATTTCTTCTTTTTTTTTTAAGAAAAAATACTATATTGGAATATATATAGGTCTTTCTTTAAAATTATCTGTCATTTTGTATGTGTGTGTGTGTGTGTGTGTGTGTGGGGGGGGGGGGGTTATTTAGTAGTGGTATTGGTATTTGGTATCAATGATTACTCAAGAGTTGAGTATCCGTATCGGTCTGAAAAAAAAGTGCTATCGAACATCCCTAGAAAAAACACAAAGGAACTCACAAATAAATACTGACTAAAATAGTAACAAACTTTCTCTTCATTATGGTAAATAAAACAAAAATGTTTTCCTCCATTTTCTGCCCCTTGTCAATATATAATTAATGATCCTTAAAAAACTCAATTTGATAAAAAAAAAAAATTATGGGTCACAGACCTGCACAAAATTTGCTTCCCACCTCTTAATAGAAAACTGTGTTGTAGATGTAATTTGTATGTATTTATTTATTCATAAACAATATGAAATTGCTTGGATGATTGTTTTTTCCACTTCTAAGAAATTAAAAATAAAGAATTCCAAAAGGGTCAAGGTTCTAATAAGAACACAGGGAACATGTGACGTTAGGATTGGTGCATGCTCAAACTTGCAGGTGGAAAAAAAAAGTGTCCAGTCAATAATCACATATTCCTTCCATTGTACGTTTCCCTTGTAATAAATAACAGCAAAAGTGCAGAAAACAGCGCAATAAATTAGCAAGCCACGACAAGATGTTTTGCTCCAATTGGTTGGATCTGATCTCATATTTCTGTTCCACCGTAATTGTCTTCCGTGATTATGTTAAGTGCCACCACTGGAATGGAACAAATTATTCACCGGGCAGTGGAAAGACAGAAGACCAGTGATTCTGCCTCCACATGCGGAAATGTTAGCTCAAAACATTCTGACAATGTTGAAAAACTGAAATGATACATTCACACGTAAAACCAAGATGCACTTCCTGACCTTTTCAGTCTCGCCTGTGTGGCTTTTGTTGACACACACCATATTTTTCTCTTTCGTTTATTTGGTCCTTTACATCTGTTTCGCTCAGTCGTATCTAGATTTTAGTGCAGAGCTCAATCGTTACTGAGTGATGGTACCATCAGCATAGTGCATATGTTGTAAAACTGTCGGCTGCTGACAGATTGACAGACACGGTCAAGCCGTCGATCACTTCGAGCAAGAGAGAGAGAGGACAAGAAGGAGGAGGGAAGATAGACAGAACTACAGAATGCTTGCATTGCATTGCTATCACTAACAAACTTCTTTTTTAAGCAACATTACACAAAAACTGCTCAATTGGTTAATGAGCCAAAGAAAAGCCAATATATTTTTGGCCTATAGTTTTGTTAAGATTGAATTTTCCCATACTTTAATCTTGATCAAGGTTTACAGTGGAATCTGCAAAGCGGAACATAACCCAGTTAGTCGTGCTAGATTTTGTTGAAGTACTTCTTTCCAAACAAAAGTTTCCTATTGAAAGTCATATTTTAAAGGATTTGTTCTGTAGTCTAAACTGTCACCAATAAAACACTTAGTGATTGTCCATGCAATGATTGAAGGAATAATTTAACATTGTTGAAATAACTGGCATAAGTGTACGAGAAGACATTCCTTCCCAGAAAATGTAGATGGAGGATTTTAAAAGTCTACACACCCCTGTTGAAATGCTAGGTATTTGTAATCTAAAAAAGAATAAGACCAAGATAATTTCAAAACTTTTTCCACCATTAATGTGACCCAAAACTCGTTTAGCTTTTTAAATTAAAAAACATATTTTCAAGAGGCTAAAGAGAAATAAACCACTGACATAGTTTAGTTGCATATACTGTATGTGCACACCCTCATAACAAGGATATGTCTGTTTAAGAATTAACCAATCGCATTCAAACTCATGAAATGGAAGCCATTACAGTATACACCAGCCTCTGTTTTAAGTGTTGACAAACCCAAATAAATTCCAGATGTTCTAATAGGCTTTTGCTGACATTTGGTCTTCCCATACCACAGAAGCCTAAAGGTTTTGGGTTGACACACACTGCTATTTTGAACTGTTCATAATTTACACCACCTGATCGCTATATTTTTACGTGCCATCTCTATTTATTTATTTATTTATTTTCAGTTGAGTTGTACAGGTTATAGGTCACATTATGGTGGAAAAGGTTATGAAATTAATTAAAGTGATGGAGAATTGGGTTCATATTCTCTTTCCTTGGCGGAGGTCTACGCGCTACGGAGTGTCCCTATTTTTTCTCTGTGATCAAATCTGGCATTAAAATTAAACTGCACGACAAACACAGTCGATTTTAGAGTAAGTGCAAAAATAAAAGGAGGAATATATAGAGATTAAGTGTTACTGTGTAATTTCCAACAGATGTTGATTCAAAGGGGGAAAACTTTATTTGGTCCAGATGGTCTCAGTCAGAGCAGAATGTGTGAGTTGACTTCATTGGCTCTGGCAATGTGTTTTCCCTCCTGATAGAAATTAAAATGGTCGTTCGTTTGTCACCGCTCACTACACAGTTTAAAACGCGGCAATGAAATGTTCCTTGGCGATAATGCACCATAATTACTCAAACGCCTGTTCTTTATCTGCAGCAGAGGGTGGACATAAGGAACATTTCCCTCTGATGAAATTTTAAATGCCACAGAGCTTACTTGATTGAGAACACAGAAAATAATCATCCTTTTTTTGCCAGCCAGAGTCATAATGCCTCGAAAACAACGCTGCATGTTATGTGACCAGTTTAACAGAAAGACTCGAGCGCAGTCTGGCAGGAGCATCTCCAGCTGCTGGATGCGCCTCAGTATCTGGGCCTGCAATCAGATGTAACACGCTGTAGCAACGAGGTGTAGCACACACCTATCAGGCTTTGATAAATGTATTTGTTTTAGCAGCCTGATGGGTATTGATCTCCAGAGGCGAACATTATGGGACCCTGGAAGACGAGAGGACAGGCGGCCTTCTCCACCGGCGTATACCCCACACGCTGCACAAGAGAGGGAAGGTTTGCAGTGGTCTGTGACCGCCACTTGTTTTTTTGTTTTTTTAAAGTGGCAATAGCTCAGAAGATGGATGCAACGTGCCGATGAGTGAATGAATAAACTAAATTAAATGTAGTTATTTGAGTCCAAAATTGCCCAGAAAGTCTACAGCATAAAAATTGCATGTACTATGGATGGATGGATGTTCAGTGCATCAGATAAGGAGATATTCTCAATACTTGTGTCCAGCCGCAGGCTCACAGCAGTCACAATGCTTCACGGCATGCAGTATATCACAGACACGCTCGTTTTTAGCCCTAGTTTCATCTCTCTATTTTTTTTCCTTTGAATGCCTCGTCTTTGTCCGCCTTGCTCAAACTGTTCTTGTTTTAAGCTGACAGATGATCCATTGAGCTTTTTAAATGCCTGCTCAAAATGTCACTTCTCCACTTTCAGTCACATTTGTCACTTTTCTCCCTGACAGAAATCAAAATGTTAGAAATAAAAGCAGCACTAGAGGTTGGAAGAAGACACTCGAGAGAGTGTTTTCTTGTCTTTAATGGGTCACATGCACTGGAAAACATATGAGACACAACATGGACATGCCATCTACACTGAAGGTATTTTCAGACTAGTTGCCCATGCCCATGAAGCCCTTTTTGTATACAAGTATCGCTTACCTGGAGGCGCTGAATGAGGAATATGCTGCTTTTATTTGTGAGATAATCTAGTAACACACAACCTAGCATACCAGTATGGGCATGGTGCCTCCATCCTGAGACTCTCCACTGTCTAACTCTCAAGCATAACTAGTAAAACCCCTTGACTTGATCGAGAATTTTCTCAGCAGTCCATCATAACATACACATTTTATTATCTATAAGTGATAAATAATGATGTGTGTGCAGTGTATCTGATTAGAGTTTCCACCACAGTGCTTTTTCCTCATAGATGAAAGACGGGCGTTAAATGATGACTATTTTCCGCAGTGCTGCACTGAGTCACAATCCACTTGACCCAGTGGCCTGTAAAACTGTGCTTATCTCATGTAATGATCACAATGATTTTTGAGGTCTCTCAAGAAGAAAAAGACTTAAGTTTGTACATTGAGCGGACTAAACAAATACAGTATACACCGTCATGTTTTAATGCAGACTTTCAATTTCAGAGGCTACTCGGATCTTAGCTTTTTGAACAAGGAACAACTTCAAGCTGAGAAGTTTTACATTAAACATTAACATGCAACCACTCAAACTTTATGATAGTACAATTTGACATCATTAAAATATTATAATGCAATTTACTTGTTTGTTTTTTTTCCAGTTAGAACATTACATTTTAACATTTATGGATATTTTTTGCATTATTACACACACACAAATGGTAGACAATACATTTGGTAATTACCAGTGTTAGGCAGCTACTACATAAACGATTAGGTGGTAATCTCGTAACATTTTTTAAATTTAAATTTTGATTCACTTTTACTATTTCACCATTTTATTTTTATTCTCTTCCTTTTATTTCCTGTTTTAATTCACTTGTGGAAAGAAATATGATTTTGTGCTAAAACAAAGATTGGTTTTACTTGAGTGACACTGGCCTGAAGTTGCTGGGGAAAATCAGTTAAATACCGTATGTTTAAATAATGAGTTTTTGGAATGTAATACTATTTTTTGGGGGGAAAGTTGTTAGTACTTTATGCCATCATGGCTATTCACTTTGTTTAAACACCAACGAGTGCATCAATCATCTTGCCAAACATGTTTCCTTTGTTTTCATCTTCCCATTATGGCTGTCAATATAACCATAGAGCTTCCACTTCCTGTAATATTACATTAGATTTCCAATATCCCTGACGTGTTTTTCCATCTTTCACAGATCAAGACTTTGCAGGCTTGTTAGATGAAAAATTATCAATACAAAATAAAGCATCAGCAAAAGAGTAAAAACCTTTTTGCCAACATGCTCTTGTGCCCAGCATCAATAATTAAGCCACTGGCACAGAACTTTATTTTCAATGCATGATCGAGGTCAACCGATGTTCGATTCAGTTATGTACTGTATTTGTTGAGTAAAATGTAAACAATAACAAGGCCATTAAATTTTTTACATTCACTAATTTTCAAGCTCTAAATGCTGAAAAATAAGGAGAGTGGATTTTGTTTGTGTGAGGGGATGCTGGTGTCTATTTGCTTTTCGAAGCGTTTTAAAATTGGGCTAGTCCTACCAAAAATTTAAAATGAAAGTGGTGGAGCTGTATTATTTATTTATTTATTGATTCATTTATTTATTAATGTGTTTAGTGTTGCACACTTCCAGTGCGACTGATTTCTTTTGTTAATTAAATTAATCACCGACACCTACCACAAAGACCGAAACGCATTATGGCATACTTCAGTTCTTATTTGTTTTATGCTACTGTTTAATAAATATTGATTTACTATCTTAATTACACGTTAATCTCAAAACACCAAGGTTCCAGGGTTATGACTCTCTCAAGCCATCATCCAAATTTCCTGTTTTCCCCAACGGCATCCGGAGAGGGCTATAAAAGTGGAAAGCAAACATTAAAAAGACAAGTGTCAATATCAGCAATACAGCCTGACCTAGCTTCTTATCAATGATGTGCAGCAGGTTTTTTTTTTTTAAAGTCATTCATAAAATGCAAAGACAACAGAAAAGTTTTTTTTTTTTTTTTTTTGCAGTATAAGCATAATCTCTTTCTGAACTCCTGTTTCGCTGCCAGCATATCCCAGAGGATGTCTTTGTTGCTGAACTTCCCAGAGCTGATATAGTGTTAGTCTTAATGTTAATTGTCATAATGTTTCATGCATGATTCAAAATCAACTTGACTCAACTATTAGAATTATTAAGAAATAATCATTCAACAATATCCCATCCTCAAAAGACAGGCAGTTATCCATCTTCTTCTTCTTTTTTTAACAGGGCATTTATTTACTCATTAGGAATGTGAACTGGGACCTATTCCAGGTGACTTTGGTCAAGTGCTGGGGTATACCCTGGACTAATTATACCAGCCAATCACACTCTTCTATGCGCTGTATCAAAAAAAGAAGCCATATTTGTTTTTTTTAAGCGCCTGTGATTTGCTAATATCCTTGCTGCAATTAGCATTTTTACGTTTTGTTTCTGAGATCAAGGTTGCTGGTTTAATTGAGCCTGTACTAGAACCATGGCTGAGAAAGCAGGCTAGAGCATTGATAAACCATAAAATGGTTCCAATATGGCCGATCGATGAGGCTTTGTGAGGAGGTCCCTTGAGGCTTTGATTTTCCTCTCAAACAACAATCCGGGATCTCTGCTCTTCAAAGGCAAACGCCATCTTTGCTGTTATTGTTGTTGTTTCTCTCCCCCATGTTTGAGTGATGTCACTGAGGTCGATTTTATCCATGTCCATAAAGGCTCTCCCACACTTGAATCACCCAGGAGACGGCATCTGTTGGTCTTTGCAATGGTAACAACCGCCAATAAAGGTCAATCTCCCATGGTAATAGCCAATTGGGTTTGTTCCCATTATTGGCGCTCTGAGCTGTGGTCAACAGATGGAGAACTGGCACCACCGCAAGTTACGCTGCAGTCTAAAGTGGCTTGCTTCAGCCTTGAAGCAATCTTTGCTTCAGCTTGTGTTGGCCTGCACGTCACTCCATCACCTGCAGCGCCGATACGAGGAGACTTGTCGCAGTTGCGTCACAAGAGCGTTGCCAGTGAAGGCGAACTGTCTAACCATTTCTGCTAATTGCCTCATTAATGATTCACCAGTGTTAGGCTGCTCTAGCACTTCGCTGTGGGGAGCAAATTGTTCTGATTGGTTTGCCTCTGTCAATTATTGATGAGGCGGTGAGCTGAAGTGCTAACACCTGGCTTTGCAGGTCCAAATGGCCCTGCATTCCCATCACATACTCTGTTATCACACACCCTGGGACCACATTGACTCTTGAAGAGCTGCCGAGTCCTGACTGCTGCTGTTTCTCTCAGAGTGGATGTAGCATGCCCGGGGCAATGGCTGTGATCTCTGTGGTGAGGTTATTGGCTCACTAGGCTCTCTGCTGAGCAAAAGGTGGACAATGCTGCGTGCTTGTAGCAATTTGTGGCTCAAATGGTATTGTCATATGGAAAGAGACAATGGATATGACTGACTGTGTCTATGACAAAAAACTACTAGATATGATAAAACCTGCGCCAATGTGTAAAGGCCGAATATGAACACAGAGGATTCATAGCATGGAACAGTGCAAAGTTTTACATAAACTGAAACAAACATGGTTGGTGTGTTGCAAATAACCTGTGAATACAAAAAACACTATTTTGTGTTCAATCGTAATTATTCCCATGGTTCCAATAATTGTTATTAATCGCATATTCATTGCACATTTTACTTCTGTTCTAAATGTTTTGATAAAATATGTTATCAGTTTTTCAGTCTTGCTAATATTTACGGTACTAATTATTAACATTACAGTAGGAAAAAAAATATGTTAACCTAATACAAATATGTCAAGTTTATTTATATAGCCCTTAATTACACTAGACTCTAGTGTAATTAAATCAAAGGGCTTCACATGCCCACAGTTGACAAATATTAACGACATCCCCTGATCGAACTAGAAGAGGGCAAGGAAAAACTAAAAAAAAAAAACATCAGGGGAACAATGGGAAACCTTGAGAGACGAACAAATATGTTTTTTAGCTCATTGATACAGTAATTTCATAAAAAATAATATCATAAATAATAATATCCTAATAATTATAATTCATACTGTAAAGTTTGTATTAGTATATACGTTAAAAAGAAGTGTGAAACATTGATTTGCATTGACATCATTAGCTGACATTAGCTTTTCATGTTGGAGATTGTTGACAGCAACATTCCATTTTTCTTTTCATACTAAGAGCTGTTGAAGCAACTTGTGGACTTGTGTTCATTTTTTAAACTGTAAATTACAACTTGACCGCAGTCTCCAGAAATATTTGCAATATTATTGTACGCACACATGGTATCCCTCTATTTTGAAGTATAGTTTATGGTTATAGTTTTATAGTTGGTAGCTGTATACGGATGTGAATTGCCATTGGTGGGGCATATTTCCTGCAAACGAGCAAGAAATAACATTAATGTGTTGTGGAAGATATCTTCTGGAGTTGTGGAATAAAATATGCCACCAGTCTACTTCAAGAGACAAAATAGAAATACACTTAGCTTTTGGCTTTCAAAAGGGTCTGAGTGCCCACTGCCCATGCAGACCCCTTTGAGAGCTGCAGCAACCTAGCTTGGCGCTAACTGGCAGTAGTACCTAGTGTATTCTCTTCTCAAAGTAGGGAAGCGGTGGTGGTGCTTCGCAGTCCAAATGGCTCTTTCAATCCAACTTTCTGTTCCACATTGTCTACCTTGGCTGCAGTGCATTTCTAAAGGGTCATTCATACATGGACGCATCTGCTTGTGTCAAGACCAGTATTTCCCAGGGCTTTCCAAATGAGGGGTGTGCATTAGGGCGTAAAAACATGTTCAAGGAACTTCAAGTTAGAACACTATTAACATGTTAATTTTGACACACCTAGTTTTTAACAAACATGTACATATGTGCAGCAAGACCAAGTTAAAAGAAAAACCTTCACGTGATGCACGGACACCTTGGAGTTGTGCCAACATTCAAGTCGCTCGTCTACCTTTGGCCTTAATTGAAGCTGATTGAAGAGTCAGCCCCCACGCAGACGACACTGTCACTCTGAATCTCTGCCAAGTGGGCTCGCCGTGTACACTCACAGGGTGGTCACTCTGCCTTTGTTTTTACACTGGCATCGGTGACAGCAGAGCCCTCCCCACCCCTTATATAATGTGACCGTGACTCACTGCGTGTCACCATAAACCCTGCATGCTGAGACAAAAGTACCATACAGCTCGTAATGTGGTCTTCAGTTTCTCATGCTCAACATTATAGCCGTTGTATGGAAACACGACATGTGTGAGTGCGGTTGTCTGAATCACACTTAAATAACTACACCTTTTTCTCTGTTCCCACCCTCTCCCTTCTTTCTTTTCTCAGACAACTCCACAACTGACTGAGCAGTTAGGACATCAGAGCGGCTGGCCAATCGCATGAAGACACCAACAAAGCACAACATTGAAAAATGTCTTCACCGAAGGGACGAAAGACAGACCTGCTGAATTTCCTCCAAAATTGCTACTTCTGACTCCTTCCCTGATATTTTACCTCGAGCTTCTTTTTCTACCAAAAAACCCCAAAAAGGACGAAAAAAGAAAATGACTTAATTCAAGAGACAGTGACGACGGAAGGACTATTTTCCCTACAGCAGGAACTTCACTAATGCATGCTTCTGTAAATAGATCATAATAAAACCGTACCCACACTCCTAATGCGGGCCACATACCAAGTCATTCTCACCATCCCATAAACCTTCACGATGTGTATAGTCCTCATGGCCCACCATTTTCCACATGAAGCCACTATCCTTCTTGCTCCAGACACCATGTAATTATCATTTCCAGTATCATTTCTCGTCAGCTTATTGGGACAGAAAAAAAGGAAAAGTTGCGTCCAATTATTACTGGCCTGGTCTTCCCCTTCCAGTATCCACTTTAGTACATGTAAATAGAGACGGACGAAGACAGAAGTATGAAACACTATACATTACATAGTGTATCACTGCAGCTCTTCAGTGCTATTTTGCAGATCTCAACATCCATATGTGGATATTTTAGAAAAGGTTTCCACAAAACTTTATTTTATAAAATGAACATTCTAAAACACAATTATGTGTTTTAGCTAGACTGCATTAACATCTTAGATAGGTAAAACTATTTGTAGACAAGCTTGTGACATTACAAGGTAGAAATCACAAACGTTCTCCCTTTCATGTCTTGGAAAAAGTTTCTTTATATTGATATTATTCCTCCATTCATGACCTGTGTAATTGTTCCTGTCGACGCTGCCCACCTCCTCATTTGGGTGGCACCTTATTTCTTTGCATGGTTGCTGGTGCTCTCATCCTGACCTAATAAAAAGGGGCAGAGAACACCTCATCGACTGCAATGTAAACAATGACTCCTCTGTCTTCTGTGGACAATTATGATAACCAAATGGACTGAAAGATAAAATGCCAAACCGGTGGACAGTCACCCTCAGTGGGAACGAAAGACAACTTCTTATATGGTCAACAGGGAACTGAACACGGCACTTCCACCATTTTACACCCCCTACCTCTCAGCAAGTGATCTGCACAGAGGCTTCTGTCACTTATTTCCGACTCCGTCAATCTGCTTCCCTGCTGCATGGCACGAGGAGGACCATGGTCAATGTTGGATGCTACAGGCGAATAAAACAATTGTTCACTTTGACGCTCAGTGATATAAGCTAGCACATGCTAAGAGGTTGACAACCAAAACACAGCACTGCTCAAATATATCACTGTATATATGTACAGTATTTCCACAGTGTATAGCCAGAGATGCTGCATGATGAGTTGGAACTTGATCACTACATAAACCTCATTACTTCTCCTCACAAGTAATGCAACCCATGTAGTTTTAGCTCACCTATTCCAATAGTGAACATTGCTATTCTGCCAAATAGGCAGCAGCGGAGTAGATAGGTCTTAAACTTTTTTTTAAAGGACACGTAACCTCACCTTTGATGTCCCACAGAACCTGGCCACAGTGAGCGTGGGTGGGGGATGAAGTGAAAGCAGGCAAACTGGGGCGCGCCAATTAAATGGCAGCTTACAAAGTGGCACAGGGCATCCTGCCAGCAGCTGTCCATTCATCCCACGTCAAAGGGATTTGTACATCTCAGCGAGTCGACACGCTGCCAGAGAAGTCCAAAACCAAAGTAGAGCTCTGAAAGTAAACAGCATCCAACTTTTGGTCAAGTGCACTCTTGGTCCGTTTACCCTTAAAAGTAATTGTTTGTGATCAACAGCAACATTGAAGAGATCAACCCCCCCACTGACCTTAAATGCTAGCATGTTATGGTACCAACTCTTGAGGCTGTCCTTGACGTTTACTTTGTGCGAATGAGCACTGCCGTCAGCTCAACCAGAGGTTTGGAATTGAGGTTATTTATATGATTCTCTATCTACAATGTTCTATTTTTACTACTGCTGTTTAATTTAAGACAATGTATTTTAAAATATTAGTAGAGGGTTTCTGACATGACTGTTGGGCAGGATTTCCTAACCAAGCCCCTTACCAGGATCGAGATGTATGAAAGCAAGCACACAAACACAGCAAAATCTATCATTGTTGCTGTCGAACACACACACATGCACACATTATAATGTAAAGAGCAAGGCAGTATGTAAACAGATCGTCAACATAATGGGAATGTTCAGTGTGCAAACAATAAGCTGTTAGCGTAATCACAGGTCAAAGATATATTACCCAGTTGGCCATGTTGTGGGTATATTAACATGATGGATATGTGGGTGGGAAGGTGGGCTGTTGGGATGCAAATGATAGGGAATTCTATGGACGTAGAGTCACCCACTAGACTACGTTTCTCTCCTCTGTGCTCCATTGAATGAGCTTCTTCATCTCTTTGAGCGGTTTCTCCTATTGTGGACCATTACCATTTAAATGTATTTTTTTACCTATCAGTAAATCAACCCATCGATTATCTTCCCAACAGCCCAACCCAACTGTAATCATATTTAGATGAATATACTGATAAATGTTGCATCTGCACTTTTCTGTGCTTGGAGTACATAAAAGTGTCAGTCAGGATGGAAGATATTGTCTACTCCAGTGCACTTTCAGCTAATTAACTTATGTGGCCTTTATTGGATTGATCACCATCTTACCCATTCTTTCAACTTGTTGAAAAATCTGTGTTTATCTGACTAAACATCCCATCAATGTCAACACTGGCTCTGTGGACCACTGAAGCTGATTCACAGCAGGGCAATCATAAAATGTATTTTTCATGGTGGAGGATAAGTAAAAGAATAAAATTCATAATACCTGCTTAGTGCTAAAATCACAAGAAAGCCTTCAGTGGAGTTATGACATTATTTCTTTTTCACTATCAATTAAGAATAATGATCAAATCAACCTTGCATCTTAACGAAAATGTGTTTGCTGCGACGTTGACACCAAGTGTCTGATGGCTGGTGAGGCGTCACAATTAACTCGTGGCAATTGCTCTGCTCTTAATCCCAACCTTGTGCATAAAAACTATACTCTAGGCCATACAGTACACGTGTTGAAACACACTTCACTGTATGTTGTTGGTAGAGATACTCACTTTTTTATGATGTCATGATATAAAGAGACAAGAGATAGCGAGACCCTAGATGATCTTTATTCTTGCGACCAGGAAGCAGCTAAAACTGAGCAGCCCTCCTTATGTCATAATGTACAGATAACGCAGGGATGAATATTAGAGCCTTTAAATCCCACCCTCTCTCCTTATTCTGTACGAACAGTTAGCTATCAAGCCACTCACTGAGATGTGATGGCCCAAGAAGATTTAAGGAGGAATATAGAGAATCGGATTAACCAAAACAAAAACAAACAAAAAAAGGCACTGGACAGACATGCCTGAGAGTAATGTCATTGATAAATGCTCTAAACCAAATATTTAGTCTCTGATAAAACAGAAGCTTCAAACAAAATTTTTTTGTGTACCCCTATAAAAGATCATCAAGGAAAAACATACCGACTTTGTTCAAAACAAGAAAGCGAGGGATTTATGATAATGTACAATTCTGCTGTTGAAATAAATACATGACCAGAAGGTGTAGACAGGTGGTGTTCCACTCTGCAATGTTTAGCTGTACAGTCTGCTTTCTGACAGATTTGATTTACTATGCTATTTGCATGCTTTAAAGCACAATTGATGAAGCTAATGTATTTAAAAAAAACATCAAATGGACTTCCTGGTAGCTGAGACAGGCTTATTTAAGACCACGCAAAGATGGCTTTGCTCCTATTCAGGCTGAGGTATGAGAGGCTGTTAGAACTGCTGGCTGGACTTCAGGGTTCACAATGTAGAGTCAAGTGGCTTAAGAGGATAGGCTGGGACCGCATGCTATTCTCCCTGCTGTGAACAAGACTTAATCCTTCAGTTTAAGAGTAGTGAGACGTTTGTAGCATTCAAGACAGTTATACATAATATCCCTTCATCCTTTCCCATACAGCAGAAAGTGTAGTTCAGCAGGGGGTAACCAACCATATGCTATCAAAGTTGTCCACTTAATTACCACATCATCAATGGACCTGACAAAAAAGGTGTTTCGGAATGCCTGAAGAAACATACATTCTCAAACGTATGATAGAAAATGTCGGTGTACATGTCTTTTTTTGTTTGTTTTATGTAACACCTTTGTGTGTTCCCTCTAGTTTAAATTTCATTAAATCACATGAAGGGGCTCTTAGAGACTGCGGACTGTACTTAATGCAAAAACTGCTGCTGTTCGACAATTACGTCTCCTCATATCACATCACAATGGGCCCCCATCTCAGTTAGCAGAGGTTAATTTGAGTACGCCCTATACTGTTGTAAAGGTGGATATTATTTCCCACACGGGCTTGAATGAAGACTTTGATTATTCAAAAAAGTAGGCCCTGGGCTGGCTGCGGTATCGTCAGAGGGGTCGTAAGCTGCGCTAACAGCTTCTAGGGTCTTATTGCAATGGCGATCAGCCCCTTGCCACTTGGCCTCTGTGACCCCAGTCTGAGATAAGCTTCATGGGAAAGCACATTAACATGCTCCTGGAGTCACTTGCCTCCTTTATCAAAGGCGGTTATGTGAAATCGAGTGTTTATGGACCCCCAGTGAGGACACAGTACTGCCTATACGAGAGGCCGAGTGTGGACAATGAACCTGTACTTGTGGGGAAAACTGAGAATACGATGCTGATGTGTTTCTTACTTACTGAGCAATATCTTTTTTGACTGCAATAACCCATGAGGAGGTTGCCTAGCCATGAATCATAAACACTGTCTGCAGACTAACTATATCCATGTCTTCCTTTTCTTACCAAGAAAATGGTTAAATGTACATATGAATATAACACACTGTATTATAGTTTCCTGTTATCGTTGATTAAATGCCCAACCTTTTTCCTTCATATCTTTTGTAAAGAAAACTTTCCAAATGATGCCTTTTTTTTTTGCATTATCCTCGGTGCGTACCTGCCAACGATGGGATCACCGCTTAAAGACCCTCTCAGTTTGTCCGCAATGATGGATGGTGATGCATCTTCTAACATGATATTTTCACTGGACAGACAGAGGGAGAAAGATACGGCCTCAGCTTAATGTCCTTCCCTGGTGCTGTGCATGCTCTTTCCTATTTGCTTTTCCCTTCACGGCACAGTTAACATCATAAATTAACTTTTCCAAGTACCCTGCGCACAGAGACTGGCGTGTAATAGAGACAAATAAAAAAAGAAAAAAGAAAAGAAAAAAAATAGTATGTTATGCAATGTTGGTCAAACCCATAGCCTGTAACAGAATTAAGATATCCCTTTGTATCAATAGAGGATTAAAACAAGTTCTTAGGTCATCAAAGCGTTCTATTTTACTGAATGTGCATGTACGGTGTACGAGACAAACCACATTTGTTCTCCATCTAAAAACCATAACTGAAACATAGGAAGGTAAACTAACAACAAATCTCTCTCTTCATAGTTCTCATATGTAAATAAGATGTAAATATCAAATACCTATGCATGCTAATAAACAAGCAATTTGTTCAGGTACTTTTGTAATCCAGAATTCTCATATGGCATGGAAGGAGGGGGAAAAGAAAAAAAAATGAAAATGCATATGGTTTGTAAATCATTCAAACAAGAAGATATGTATTTACTGTTAATGTTTTCTTACTGATGCATCGGTCTGACATTTACAGTCCTCTGCTTGTATTATTAATCCATGTTTGTATATTTCGTAAAAGTAGGACTGAGGCAAGAAAGGACCATTAATCATATTTTGGTTGAAAACGTGTGCGTGTATGTGTGTGTGTGTAGGGGGGGCCCACATTTATCTTCACATGCTTACAATTGATGTTTAATTGTGGGTCCTTAGAGTCGTACAAATGATCAAATGCCATGTAAAACAGTTTAGCTCTTACTTTGGTCAGGCAAAAATTATCACCAGCTGTTAAGTATGCTGCTATTTTGAAAAGGCATATTCTTGAAAACAAATGCAATACTTACCCCCCCCAAAAATTGAAGCCGCAAGTAAAGATTTAACAAAATTTCATGATTTCAATTTCTCTTCTGAAAAAATTTTAAGAAAAAATTCTCTGTCAAATTTGCCTCCGCCCTAGTAACTTGAATGTGACATTTTATGACGATTGCAATGACGGATGTTGGGTGAAAATGTCTGATTTTAAAGAGTGTTTATTTTCAAACATGTTAAAACATTACATCTCAAGGCGCTCATGGTAGAAGGAAGTGTCAAATTTTTAACCAGTGCTAAAGATATTTTAACTTTAATAAATAATTATTGTATCAATAAGCCTTGATGGTCTGCTTTATCCTTTCGGGTTGCACAAATGTCACTTGAGTGTGGAATAAGCGAATCGCGCATCTCGGCAACGCGGTGCATTATGGGTAGGCCGGCGATTAGCCTGCTACCAACTTTTCATTGAAAACTAATGGAGTCTAACGGGGGGAGCGCTGATTTAGACCATTTCAACCGCTGGAAAGTTGATGTTTTTTGTTTACTCTATTTTAAACATGCATAGAAGGTTGTTACTGAATGCCCTCTGTCGGGACACTACAGTTAAGCTTATTTAAGTGCTTAATATTTGGCTGAATGTGTGCAACAGTGCACTTTACCGGGGGTTGGACCGAGGACACAACACTGGGACGCGGTCAGGAGACAGGTAGGATCTTTCTTCACTGAGGGGGTCAATTGGAGCTAGAAGCAGGTTCTTAAATGACCGTCACTCCATTAGTTTGGTTACACGTATGTCCGCTAGCAAGCATTGTGATGCTTCCGTCTGTTCCCTCGATTTTAGGATATTGAAAAAATACATGTGTTAAAGAAATGTTCCATTTTAGCCTCTTTTACGTCCATTTGGATCTTTATTTTCTGTCTGGAAATTGGGAAGAGTGAACGGAGGTTTCGAAGCGTACACTTCGGTCTTCTCGAGCTTTGCTATGGTGTTTTTTTTGCCGATAAACTCCTTTAGGACAGTTAAAAATAGCACCAAGTGCACCTTTTGTTTTGTCACTTAAAGCTGAAAGCCGTTCAAACAATGCTTGCAAGCTTTAAAGGTGTGCAGTTACGCAAACACTATCAGCATTCCATTCGCCTCCATTCAAATGACAGCTATGTTCGGTAGCAAGTTATTTTTTTAACTTGATTTTCACGCATGCGCAAACATAATGCGCACTTTGCTTACACAGATGTGAGGGAACAGGGCCTCATCGGAAAATTAAATCTCCTCACCTTTCCTTCACCTTTGTGTAAAAAGTCATCGTGTCTAAATGAGATGAAATGGTGGCTCTTTTCAAACATAGCGAAAGACAGCATTGTTTCAAATTAGACTCCACTTTTCCTCACCGACGTCATCTGTCGCCAACAGTGGGAATCACTTAAAAGGATAAATCTATATTGATGTGGACGTAGTCTTTCTTAAATATGAAGTTGGCATTTTTATTTCTCGTGGAAATTATGGACTCTGAAAATAACTCTAGTATGATCATTGTAAGTTATTGTTTTGCAGCATAAATTAATCATGATTCAGATTTTTTTCTTTCTTTTGCTTATATACTCTCAGGTGTCTTTGTGTAGACTTAATACATTTTGTCAGTCGCCTTTTGCTTTAAAAATTGCCGTAAATGATTATGAGTAACATCCTCATAGAATAGACTAACCTAATGCTGAAGGTGGAATAAAGAGGAACTAAACAAAAAAAATTGTTTGCAGTAACTATTTGCTCCCACTAGTCTGAACACTGTATTCTGATTAATATTGTGTTTGTGAAATATGAATTAAACAGATTAATCTATAAATTTTTCATCCTTTTCAGGTGGCTGCCATTTTGGCATCATACCACCACCCTCTGCTGTCAACTGAAATTAACGTTAACCCACCCTCTGGCTCGCATTGCAGAAGTCACGGCTCGCCCGTTTTCTAGGTTTGATCACATGACGTTGGCAATACGAGCCCGAAGGCATTGTGATGTCGATTTCTGTAAAGTGTAAACGATAGAGGGTGATCAAAATGGCAGCCACCTGAGATGGATGAAAATGGATATAAAAATCTGATGCCTTATTATTATTATTATGCAACAAAGGTAATATTATGTATTTATAATACTGTACTGTGTTTTGGGGGGAAATTTTAAAAATATTATTGCAAAGATTGTTTTTGTGTTTAGTTCCTTTATTTACTTTCCTATGCATAATTAGAATTCAAACAATGTTTCCTCCAAGTGCTTCCTGGTCATCTAACTTGGATAAGATAGTTAAGTCTCTAAGTACAAAACAGAACACACTCAACACTACGTTACCTTTGCGAAAGACGTCAAATGTTTTTACTGTGCGAGTGTTCCTAAAGAAAAAAAACATACGACAAATCTTTTGCATTGTTTTACAAGGAGATATTTATTTTTATTTTGGATCAGATGTTGAATGGTGGCCAAATATCCCACCAGTTCATTTCATCCAATTTGGGCTTTTGATCTCTATCTTGCCTAAAAAAGCAACAAAGGAACCATCCCTCTCACTATGTCGTTTTCCTCACTTTCATCCAGCAGCATAGATAAACAATGCAGTGACAGTCTCTCATCACTCAAGAGGATAAATCTCTGGGCTGGACCCGATAACATCAAGTGTACTGTGTCACCTGTCAAGTGGTGTGTGTCACAGTTCAATGGGAACTCAAAAACAAGACTGTGTGTGTGGATGATGGGGGTGGGGGATGCTGTGGGTTTGAGGGTGCCTCTTGGCATGCAAGTGCAGGCCTCTCCAGGCAAGAGTGGAGTGGAGAGTGGTGAACTGGGGATGGTGCTTATGAAGGTGTATCATGAAACAGAGAAAGAAAGAAAGCGGGAGGCGTAACGAAGCAAATGAGAAGTACTTGTGCAGACACTGTGAAACTATGCCATTTTGTAAGCTCTGCTAGTCTCATTCGCATGCTAAGAATACTGTGGGTAGGGGATCTAAGAACACAATTATTTTCACCTACTAAAGGCAACATATGCTGGGATCATAAAAGTTCTTATCAGACAGTAATTTATTAAGCAAGTAATATAAAAAAAGAGAGGTACGGAAGATGTCGTTTTTCCTCTCATTATAGGCCAAAGAATTTCCAATGCTCTTGTAGAAGAGTGACAGATGAGTGAATATGATGTTTATTAGATGATGCTTCTTTTTTTTTTTCATTCAGTACAAAATTATTCCCTTTCAGAGAGTGTGAAGTTGTAGAAGTGCGGGCAAGATTTGAATAAACTAACCCCACACTGGAGTCTCTGACCAAAGACCCACACTGAACAAGCAACGTTAGCCACGGCTGCTACGCTGGTAGCATGACTTTTTTTTGTAATATTGTGTTACTATAACCCCAATGTTATTGGTTTTAAGTTTGGAAGGAGCAATCAATTTCAAGAAGACGTGATAAACTACTGCCAAGCAGAAATTAATTCCGCGTCAGTTTTGAATAGGGAAGTCCCTGGCATATTTTTTTTGTACCCGAGTCCGAGTTACTTGATTTTGAGTATCCACTGATACCGAGTCCCAATACACTATCTCAGCAATGGACTACATCCAAATTGCCCCGATTATTATTAATCATTATTTGAATGAGGGTGTCCCAGGATTAAAACCCTTCATATAGCTATATACAATATGAGCAGTAGTTCAAATCAAGTAAAGAACTATATGTTATTCTTGAGTTTAAGAATTTAAACATCTGACCTCAGCCGATACCAGTCATCTGAAAATCAGGCCCTCATGTCGATTGGATCAGTACAACCCGAGTTTTGAATCCTCTCCAGCTCTGTGGGGCAACTTTTATGTTCATTCTTGTTATCTATCTAGTTCCTTCTTTTTAACGTTTGTTGGTAACCGGAGGTGGACATTCCACAGCAATTGCAGCAAAGCTCCAAAATTCCAAGTCAGCGCGTGAATGCGGGGTGCGTTCGCGGGTCTACGGCAAATGATTGACACCTTGTCGGTCATTTCTGCCTCTGATTGGTTCCTTTTCCTCAAGTGTGTGGTTTCTTAAAAATCAATGATGAATCATTTTTTTCAGAGATAATTTTTACTAAGATAGGCAACCTATTTTAATAAACATGTGCATGAACACAGTGCAGATCCAATTGATTAAACTATCCAAAGTTCCAGTCGTATACTCTACCCGCTGCAGGCAAGGAGTGGCGAAATCTCGCCTTCGCATGTAACATTCAATTCTAATGTACTGCTGTCAGGTTTATATCTTGAGAGCTTTAACCAATATGCTAAAAATAATTTTGGAGGGAAAATTGCAAACCCTTTAAGCACTGTATCTGTATAGCCTGTTTAGTGAAACCCTTGCATGTGCACTTTGACAACTTTGATTACTTATCATAATTAGATTCCCTTCATACTAAAAAGTGTGTAATGTTTACATACAATTTGTCATCTCCATTGGCTTGTGGAACTGTCTTTTAGGTGCAATTTCTGAAGAAGAAAAAAAAAAAGGATAACTTCCAGTAGTGTCTGAGCCATTTTTAGTCACATAAAACGGCAGCCACTGAACAGAGCTATCCTCCTCCTCCTCAATGTCTAACCTCTGTAATCTGAGGGGCTTTCTCTTCTGAATTGTAAATGGTTAAAGTATTGTTGTACACTGAATGAGAAATAATATCCCACAATTGTGATCATTATAATACTGAAGAAAAAGGATTAGCAATGAAGAGAATAGTTTATTGTGAAATTTATCAGCATCTTCTCATTATCCCTTACATAAAGAGCAAGGGGAGATTGTGATGCATGTGGCGCATTTTCTCAGAACATTGAAGGCATGTGCATTCTATTCATTTGCTGAACAAAATTGAACAAGGAAAATATATGCTATTGTGTGCGCTTATTGTAATGGTAAAATACAGTTTTGTTAATGTAGATGATTGTAAATGACTCTGCTTTCAGACAAGAGCAAGGTATTTGCATCCTTTAAGCGAGATGAATACCATCGCAAATGAGCCCTCGCAAAACAAAGGCACAACAGGGAAAACATGCAATTGTAATAGGCGGAGGTTTTATGGGTGCCCATTGTGTTCAATCTGGCAATATGCTTGCATGTTTGTTGTTGCTGCTTTTGACTCATTCAAGAGTGAGGAAAAAAATGGAACAAAATGTATGTATAGTACTTGTGTACAAACACTTATACAGTATGTATAGCTTTGGTGGGAACTTTCAAACAATTAAATATCAATTGCGTCATATCAGTGATTAATAAACCCAAATTATAAACACGTTGGGGAGATACCAATGGAGACCATTAAAACGGAACCACTAATAACACTATAATTCTAAAACTATTTCTGTTTTAAGTCATTCTTGTATTTAAAATTAACCGTTTTCACTCCATAGCATGAAGATGTTGATATTAGCTCTCGTTGTTTCACAAGACACGACACTGAGTCATGTTGTGTTGTGCAAACATTGACTCTGATCGTTGATGTCTCTCCAGAGTTCTTTACTTGGCAATCGAGAGTCAGCGGAGCATGAAGGAGTCACTGTTCATGGATATAACAATCACTCTCTGGTGCTCTACACTCGGTAACATCAGGAAAATAAGAGGATACAAGAGTAGCGACCGCTGTTGTTCATATTGTACGAGTAACAACCGGCAGGTTATGCTTGAAAGGTTACATACCCTTGGGTTATGTCAATTTAGGAGCACAACTGTAAATGTATAAAAGCTAAATGTCACTTAATGTCACAAAAATGCTATGAATCGTCACTAAAATTGATATGCACATTTCTACTCATGTCAACATCAACCTCTGAAAATATCAAAACAATCGCCACAGGATTTTGGATTGTATGGGCATTAAGCCTTCTACTCACTATACAGAGTGCTCATGAGTTCACATACCCTGGTATGCATGACTGGCTCAAAAATGGACCAGCCAATCGGGAAACTCCCGAAAACTTGAGTTTTCACATGTCATCAGGCACCGTTGTAAGTTTGTAACTAAAATCAAATTTGGATTTTGGTTGATTTTAACATTGTATGACATCATCTTAATTTTAATAGTCCACTATGTGTTTTATTAATATTTTTATTAGCTTTTAGAGCAAGTGTCTCAAACTTGTAGGCTGGTAGCCATTTGCAGTCCACAGGATGATATTATGCGGTCTCCTACATGACAACAAAGTTAAATGTTAGCGCAGCACCCACCTTTTTTGCTGTTTTGTGTTTGCATTTTATTGTTTTTTTTTAATCACTTTTGGGCTACCGTTTCCCTTGATCATGACAATTTTGGGTGAAAAATATGTAGCCCATCTGATCCCCATGTAATACAGAGAAGGGCCCCAGATTTGTTTATTTATTTTAGGTTGAGTTTTAAAGTGAATGTGTCCCAATTACCAGATTGAGAAAACGACTATTTCGCTAGAGTAAATAGACAAGACACCCAAATATCAAAGTTGTTAAGTCGTGAACATTTATGATTAACAGAGAGAGAAAACATATTACAATCAAATGACCTTTTTGAATGGGGAAAAAAAACACAACTCTTCAAGTTGACTAATATATTTACTTATATTAATAAGTAAACAGATTGACTCACTTCTCAGAAGATCTGTTTCCTAAATTGTATCAACACAAACCTATTTTACAATCTAAGCCGGTATAAAAAACAAACAAACCCCAAAAAAGAATGTTGCAGGCCTGAGGTTCTTCGTGCACAAATTGTTTGGATGGAGTACTCACAGTTCTGGTGAGAGTTGGAGATGGTGTGCTCCATGGAGGGGGAAGAAAAGGAGAAGAATAGCAAAGAAAAGAATGTCGGGGGAAAAGGGGCAGAGGTTGCGCTTCACTCTGTAGTATAAACGGAGAATGAGTGGAACGGTGCGAAGAATCAGCCCTCAGTCCAACCCAGTAGCAGAAAACGGGGTCTCCAGACGTCCAGCAGAGTGTTTTCCAGACTGCTCACAACTGACCACGACTGCTCCTGAATTAACAGGGCAGTACTGACTGAGCTACAAGTCCATATACTATTTCGTGTAGAACTAGCAGGAAATTGTCTCTCAACTCACATTATCATTAGCAGCGACAGCTAACTAACATCACTGTACTGGTCATGCTAATAGCTAATCGCGATTAGCAACAAATGCTAATTCAAACCAAACGGACAGTAGTAGTTTAAAAAAAAAAAAAAAAACATAACCTGACAGATGTAATTACCTCTTAGTCATCCAGTATGTACAAAGATCCAGTAAAAACGAGTAGTTTGTCCCGATGAAGCGTACAACAAGCTCACACAGTTCGATGAAACAGCTTCACTCCGACAGGTGCTCAAGTATTCTCCTCTCACGTCTACCGCAACAACGTAGCGTTAAGACCCGCCCCTTCAATCTCAACGTACCTGACATTGGCTGAACTTGACATTTACCCAATGACAATACAGAATAAAGATGAATGACAGTTTGCATCTTTAGGCTGTACTCGTTGCCAAAGAGTGAATATTACGGTAGAAAATGTACATAAACTGAACAAATAAGGAACTCACATACTTATTTGTAGCAACTATTTATTTATTTTTACTATGTATTTATCAACTATTTCTGAACAATTTGACTCAGTATACACTGGGCTACACATAATTCTGAAGTGACACCAAATTGAAAGATAGGGCCTACCCTATAAGCCAGTGGCAATCATGTATTTTTCAAAATCTGCCATGAAGAGAAAGTTTGGCCAATTTCAAGAAAAACAGGAGATGCAATGTTTTTTTGTTTTTTGTTCTTAGCACAGGTGCTCCCTAACATGTCTTGAATGCATGTCATTACTCAAGCAGACAGACCAAGGAGATGAGAGGGAGGACCGGTATACCAATTTTATTCACGTTTAGAACTGCTTATGTTCTGAACTGTTATTAATAAAGATTGAGAAGAACTGATTAGTTGTACTTTTTTTTAATACTTGATCCACTTTGTTGTGGAATACTTGATGTGGACCAAACACACCAAGACTATCTCCAGTGGTCGCCACATAAGTTGAACTTGAGACCCCTGTCTTAGAGGATCTATTTTTAGATCATTGTGAATTAATTACTGACAAATGTGAATTAGATATGTAATGAGAAAAAGCCAGAATTTCTCAGTATTTTACGCCTCTATAGCGCTTTATTTTCCCACAGGCATTTCGTTCTTGACAATCACATATTGATGTAAACTTGGTCAAGGTTGCACAGGTCAGTTGTTCAGCTTGTCGAACATGTCCAGATCATGAATGCCGAACTGTCCAGAGGGCAGACAAAGCTCTAATCCCTTGTTTGTAGAGTAATCAATGCCGTATTGATCACAGACTAATTATATAATCATATTTGTATTAATACCATAAAAAATTGATTGCAGAGTCCATATAATTCAGATTCAGATTCAATTTGGTTATATAAAAGTGAGTTTGTTTTCAAGTTCCTCATTCCTGTTCAAAATAGTAAAACACTAGAACTTAGTGGAATTGAAAGAATCTTTAACATAGAGCACTTTTGATGCTGAATGATCCTTGTAACAGGTGCTCTTATACATTTTAAAGCACTATACTGTGTATAAATGTGCCCAACCAAATGATGATTGCCTGGTTTGTTTGGCCTCGTGCCATCCTTGTCCCTCATAGAAAAACTTCAGAGAGGTGACATGCAGAGAATTTGATGAAGCAATGAAGGAAAAGCCCTCACATCCTCCTGACCTTCACCTGTTGTAGAGACAAATTGCATTAGAGGATGGCATGTCATTCATCTGAGCTAGCACTTGAAGGATCATTTAGATAATTTAATGATTAATATGTTTTACACCTCTTAATAATTTCATTTAGCCCAGTGATTGAAATCCTGGTGCGCTGGGCAGAGCACAGCAGAAGGCGTAGGAGGATGAAGACCGTCTGACTGGGATGTGTCAGGGCGTCGAAAAAGAAAGAAAAGGAAGGAGAGAGAGAATCTCCCTGAGGACTACAGATCAGTCTATTACCACCGTGACCTTTTCTCTCCATTGCATATGCCATTAGAAGGGGGGGATGTGGAAGTAAAAGCCTTGATTAACACAGTGATCCAACATGTTGAAAGAGAAATGGAAAAGAAAAAATATGTTCCTTCATTAGGAAAATGTTCTGCATTATTAATGTTAGAAAAGCTGGGCTGAGGGGACCTTGGCACATTAAGGATTCTTGGTTTAACCAGAGGTGATCAGTGTAGAGCCTCAAAGTCTGTGTTGTACAACATTTCCACAGACGTCTCACTCACGGAAATACAGGAATCTTTAGAAATGAAGCGTCAATGACTCATCAACAATATTAGTGAAGTATATGAGTATTGAGAGAGAATATGAGTATTTATATTAGGGGTGTCAAAATTTGTGTTAATTTTGAGTTAATTTAAAGTTCCTTAAACCCCACTCATTTTTTTAACGCGTGATTAATGACCGCCCCTTACTTGGAAAGCTTGTACACGTCAAAATTTAGCAGGAATAAATTTAATAATAATGCATACATTTGTGGAGAGTGGGCTCAAGTTGTATTTTACAATTTAAAAAAAATTCAGAATTTCACAAGTTCCTCCATGTTAAATAATAGATAGCTCTTAATATGAAAACAAAAAATGCACCGAGCTGTCACCATTGCCAACGTCTTACAAATGCAATTATGCCATCTAGTGGCAGATAATTCACTTCAACACAAATCAATATCACACTCGTTTTTTACAGCCCAGTACATCTTTTTAATTTTAATTCTATTTTTATGATTTGTTATAAAATTACTGTATCAACGACTAAAAGATACAGCCATATTTCTATTTAACATTTTTTCCACTTTTATGTTAACAAGAGTATGAAAACATATTGTATATTTTATTGTACATTTAGAACAGATACAGAATTTGTGATTAATCGTGAGCTAACTATTGAAGTTATGCGATTAATTATGATTAAAAAAAGATTTAATCACCTGACGCCCCTAATTTATATACTCTATGTGATTCGAATCAATTGCATCATTGCCATGATGTCATGCAACAAAAGCTGACCTGATGACCTCCTTCAGAATACCTAAAACACACAATGACCTTGTGGCTTTCCGCCCAATGCCCACGCATGGTGACCCCATGTCACACAAGGTCACACCAGATCCGAGCACATTGGTTTCCAAGCGAGCTCTGTGGTGTTTGTTTGAAAGCAGAGCTAAACACAGAAAGACCTCCAGACAACCTTCGAGGGCCTGTTCCAATCTATACAGCCAGCAGCTGATGCTTATCTGCGCTATGGCAGGAAGGAGTCCTCTCTAATTGTGTGAAGCCACGTATTGTTACGGAGGACAAAGAGGCTCTATTAAGTTTGTGATATGAGAGAGGTGGCGACACGTAAGCCAAAGAGGAGCTGGCATCAGCTGAGTGTGTGCATCACATATTTGCCAAAGAAGACTTCATAGATTTCCACCTCCACCATATTTGCAAGTGCATGGGCAAAACAATGAACCAATCTGTGCGTCTTTTATTCTTTGTTTTTTGAAATCATCCAAATGGATAAGGTAATGTTTTTAGTTTTTACCTCAGTTTGTGTTACAGTCGAACCTTTAAGACGAGATCATACTTTTCAAAATTCAGTCATCATTTTCAGGAACTATGTATCTCTAAAGATGATCAAAACTTGATTGGTCTAATCCATGGGTGACAAAAATAAGGCCCGCGGGCCAGAACCGGTACGTCAGGGTGTCCAATCTGACAGTGAGGACAGAACACAGAGGTCAGTTTTTCGATCAAATTAACTGTTGCTAATTTTGTCCATTGGGTGGCACACTGACAACCACTTAAATGGCATTCTGAAATGTTTCTGTTACTCAAGATTTGATGCTGTAAAGTTCAGATGGGAACTTTTACTGGTTCTTTTATCTTTAATGCTTACTGTACTAATAATAACAACCAGGAGACTGCATATTCTCAGTTGAACTATTTACTCAATGCCAGAAAGATAGAATACACACCTATGGAGCCTTATCTGCTTAATGCGGAAGAAGTTCTAATCTATTCAAAATGGTCTCTGCTCTTACACTCTTGGCAGCTCAGCCTAGCCCATATGAAAATGTGTGACCTGATGGTCTCAACTGGTTTCAACTGGATAAGTGCACCAGAGTGCAGATAGATAGGAAGAGGCCAAGCCTGGACAGGCAAAAGCAACACAACGGCCTAGCCCAAGTCACCTATCAAATCATTGAGAGGCTTAATCTAATAATGCAAACAATTTTGTATGACAGTCACGAATGTAATGTCGCTACTTACAAATGTTAAGTTATGTAACGTTTATACTGTTTTATGTTGACTCCAGTTTGACCCTTGAACAAATTATTTCTATTTCCATTACATTATATAGTATAAGAGCATTTTATTTTAAATCCAAAAACGAAGGTCAAACAGGTTCCACTCTAGGCTATAGAATTTAGTATACCACCATAACTAAAGCATGACTTCATTTCAACAAACCTATATAGACAAGTGTGACATGTGCCAAGGAAAAAATCTGTTGTGTATCCAACATCCGCCCCCTCCCTCACCGCCACCCCATTATGTCTTCTCATTTGTCTTTTTAACAAATGGTGAGTCAAATTTGCCCCCTCATAACCTCTGATTGATCTAAAGCAGTAATATAGCAATATATTGGTAAGAATCTAAGAAGCTATGTTCCTGCTCGATGCACTGAGGAATAACAAAAATCCTTAAATTGAAGATTGGCTGGTCGTCAAAATAGGCTTAAGGGGAAATCTACCGAAACGCAAAGAATGGCAAATGACTGGTGTCAAATGACTGATGAGTATTTGGTTCGGACGCCTGAAGCATTGATGAAATTCAAACCCGTTCAAAAGCTAAGGAAAAGCCTTCTCCGACAGGGTGCACCTCGACAACATTGGGGCCAGTGCTTAAACTGAAGAAGTATGTACTTTCCCTTTCAAAACACTTTTGTGCCCACTCATGACTACAGAAAAAGCTGAAAGTCACTGAAAAAGTACACAAAAGAAGTATGTACTTTCCCTTTAAACACCTTTGTGCCCACTCATGACTACCGTAAAAGCTGAAAGTCACTGAAAAAGTACACAAAAGAGATGTGCGTGCAAACATGAACTCACAAAGAGCTACACAACCTCTGTTAATTACCATTTAGCTTGGAGTAATAATTGCGTTTGTTGTAGTGATGCCAAGGGGTTAATATGCATTTCATTTAGCAATTATTATTCTATCAGCAGCTTTTCCTTGAATGTGTGCTGTTTATTGGCAATGTGCTCTACTGTAGTTGGCATGGTTGCCCTGGGTGTTTTTAGTTACTCAGTCACGTTTTAATTGCCTGCTTCCACCTGTAGAAAGAGGAGCAGGGAGGCCCCCCTCTCGCCGGCAAGCGCGGCAGGCTTTGAGATGTCATCTGCTCTCTTTAACAGGCCAATGACTGCTTCCTCCTGTCACAACTTTGACTTCCTGCACAAACATAACCTCATTAAAACTGCCACCGCTGGTTAGTGGGCGGGCCTCCTGGCCCTCCCCTCCAATTAAGAGTAGCAAGCTCCGTTGCTGTGACAATTCCCACTTTGAGTTAAAATCGGAGTGCTCAAGGGGCTAACGCCATGTGTCAAAACATAATTATGATCTCAGCCATGCCTCTGTCCAAAACAGAACAGGGAGTAAAAGCGAGCCAGAGCGTGCGGATTGAGAGAGGAGGGGCCGATGAATGAAGCCACTGAAAGGAAGAAACAACGGTGAGGGATAATGAGGAGATTTGACCATCATCACATCATCACCCTTCCTCTCATGTTTTCAAAATTAAGTCCGACATTTTGTATGTGCCAAAAGAAGACACATCCATCACATCTGTTGACACATGAATGCACATTTGTCAAAAGGTCAGTTAAACCTATACACTTTATAATTAAAAGTGAACTTTTTTGCAAATCCTCCACAAGGTAGTGAAAATGGGAAGGTATTGAAACGGAGGTTGATACTAGCATGTCAGGCAAAGGAGGCTTGGGGTACACAGAGGGCAGCAGCAGCAGCGTGAAGCACAAACACCAAACTGCAAGCTGTGCCCTTTGTCACAGCTGCCAGTCAGCCACATCTGATTGATACTTGAACTGTCAAATGTTACTAATGTAGCCTCCCATGTGAACCCCTTGCTGATAAAGACGTTTTAATTAAACTTCAATTCTGGCAAATTAACAATGCAATTACTGCGAGGTATAATCTACGGCATGCTAAGACCCGAATGCGGCGTTTATGCACTATGCGGGCACAAGAGGATTCTTGTTCCCTGTTGCAAATTGCAATAATGCCCTCCCCCGCCGGTGTCCTGTAAGATGGGGCGAGGTAACCAGACAGGTGTTCAGGTGTGTCATGTTTGACATGCTCGCACTGTGCGCATTCATCGCTGGGAGACTTGCTTGACAGCACCAACTCTCCAACCTTGATTACATTATCTGCTCTTCAAGGTCACTCCCTGTGGTCGAGACAGGAGTACAAAAACTATACTGAGGATTAATTGATGTGTTTAGGTACACTAATTACTTTGTATATTATGACTGATAACAATATTAACAATATACTTACAAAACATGAAAAGGTGTAATGATGTTCAAAGTTATACTTTTGAACTGATTATTCCCAATTCTATTGTTTCCTGCGGGAAAAATTGTTTGGAAATCCAAATCGCATGTCAATCAACAACACGGTGGGCCTTGTGTTCAATCGTGGATTCTCTACTTTTGGTCAGTGTATCATTTATAAATATAGTGTATTAAAAGTGTTGGATATTGAAATAAAAAAAAACTAGCAGTTAATGTTTAAACAAGTTAGAAGTAGATTGCATAACACATTGACTACATTTATATGTACAGTAATCAGTAACATCTAAATGTGCAAAATGTATTTAATTATGAGACTCATATATAAATAGGATGTTATAAAACAAAAATAGTGAAAAACAGTCTGGTTAGACCTCAATAATGTTTAATTTTAAACTATTTTTGTTGTGTTTTAACTAAGCCTACTCTAAAATCAACTAACGGCCTATCTACTATAAAATTAAGCTAGATCACGTCCACCCACGTCAGGAATCGAACCCATGCTGCGATGTCTTCGGTTTGGGAACAGAAAGTGCTTCATGTGAGCTAAAATAGTCAACATAGTCCAGTACCTAAATTGCAGGATCAGTGGAAGTGAGATTTTATGGAAAACCTTTTTTTCTTTGAGAAAAAAAAGTTTCTGCGGTCTACCAGACCAGTTAAGCGTTGGAAAATTGCCAGTAGTTTAAAACAATGACACATATGTAAAACAACTTAAAATGTATCTGAGAAATATGTCTTCACTGAATGTATGTTCTCTACATACGTGCCACTCATTTGAAAGACATTAATTCTGCTTTCCTCGTAAAACCGTGCTTTTTTCAATTAGACGGAGAATGACTTCCCATTCAAGTGTGGCTCTGGCACCTGACGTATTATGCAATATTTTCTTCGGTTTTACCCGCCCTACTCTGTCTCTGATTGATCATGCCTAAAGTTAACCAATCAAATCAGTGAATTAGTGAGTTTGGTTTAGGTGAACGGTATGGGATTTTTTAATAGGTTTTAGGTGAACTAATGAATACACACACACACGCACATACAAATACTCACCCACATACAAAATAAATAAAAAAAATAAATAAAAAAAGAGAGCAATGATGATGACATGACAAATCGGTAAAATTACTGAATGAACAATACTGAGCTCTCCAGAAAAAATAAATAAATAAATAAAATAAAATAAAAAATAAAATCAGTGAATTCGAGACAGGAGGCTTCGCTATCCTTGCGTAAAGAATAATTTGGTAATTTGACTCACAGATATTACTGAACGGGGGATTTAGAAGAGGGTAGACGCAATGTTGAGTGAAAAAAAAAAGTGGGTGTACGCCATATACCCGCCTATACCCTGGACGACACCACTGGTGGTGATTGAGATGAAAATAATGACGTAAAGCGGAAATGACGTCTATTTGCGTCACGACAAAGAATGTGTCTGATTATAAATCTTTTTTAGGCATTGATTCACGTGCAGTAGTTTGATATTCTTTATTAATAAGCCAAGCAGAATACAGACAGCAACCAATTTTATTGGAACCAGTATGTCCATACAGTTGCTACAGACCTATTTTGTGTCTTTCTCCCTTAGGGGAACTGTGCGACTGAAGTAGGGGGGGATCACTGGAATAAATGGGCCCAGTGTTTGTAATGGAGAGGAGTGTGGCTTCAAGCCAGGGATTTGAGTTAGCGGGCCTTGGTCCTGGAGAGGAACACTTCACACTCTGCCAACTGGGGCTGCCCATGCAGGGAATGGCATTGAGTAGTGGCGGGGGTGGGTTCTTTCAATCTCCTTATATGTCTGTGTTTGGATGTTTGCGGGCGATTAAGGGAAGTCCTCTGGAGCATGCCCGTCCGCCTCCCTTCTGTAGGCTGACAAAGAAAGCCGTGCTTTGGCCTATTCTCGGCATTTGCAGCGAGAGCTGTGAGGTAGCCATGGAAAGCATGTGCTGAAATGCCACGTAGTGGGTGTGTACACGTCCCCTCGGACAGATGATTGTGGCTATTGTTGTTTTTAGAAACCAGCAGCTTCTTGGACTTTACACACGCATGCAAGCAACAGTGAAACACGAGCGTGTACACACACTAATTGCTGTAAGTGAGCGAGCGCTAGGAGCGGGTGGACAGGTCTGGCTGAGCGTACGGTTTCACGCGTTCATGCACTGCTGCTCTAGCAGCATAATGGGGTGTGACGCATCAGACTAAGTGGCTAATGGGGTGTGAAGTCATTAGAACACTGGCTGTCTCTAACTCCATCTCACCAAGCAACTATATCTCATTTGTTTGCAGCATCTCGTCCCTCCCCTTTTACATATTCTGCCTATTTTCTTTTTCCTATAACTTTATGAATATCTATGGATATTTGTTTCAACCATCAACTATAGCAAATATCTCTTCATTGTTTGCTCATGTGCATGTTCATCAACCGTGGCTATTCACCCACCTGCTCTTACTCTGGTCTATGGTGAAAATATTTTTCCAACGGAGTTTTCATGGAACGGCCATAAAGGAAGTTGAAATATTGCCAGTATAAAGAAGTTTAAGAATGTTACAAATACGGTCAATAAGTCGTAGAATAAAGATTTGTGGACGCCCAAGAAAAAAAAGCAAAGGGCGGCCACCTTCTGTAACAAATAGCTTTGTGTTGTCTCATTCTATTTTTGTACATCTATCTCATATTTGCAAATTAGTGAGCCCTTTACCACATGGAACACAAAAACAAACATCTTAGGTAAAATCAAATTCCTTCTGGGATGCTGGTTCAGATTTTGGATTATCTAGTATTAACACCTGAACTTTGTATTCCCAGTATAAAAAAGATGATCTAAAATATTCTAATCTTCAGATTTAAGATTTGAGTTATTTGAAAATAATGACACTATTTATTTTTCTACTACAGGTATATCTTTTCAGCTCTCGTGCCACAACTGTTTCCAGTCAACTTTTCTAACATTAAAGACCCTCCATTTCCCATGGCAAATTTGTGCCAACACTTTTAAACTCTGATAGTGATTGGTGTGAAGAAAAGAGACCTGATCTCATAGACTCAAAATTTCTTATTTGAATTACGAAGACATGTGACACATAACTCATATGTGAAGACAACAATGTCTATTATCGAGTTAAGCGAAAAAAGGTCAGGAAGTTAGGTATGCTTCCAAAACATCTCATATTGGCAAATTTTTAAATGATATTGGCAAAAAAAAACATAAGAAAACTTCTTATGTTAATATGCTTACATTGAGTGCAGTATTCTTACTCAGCTTGTTTTTTTTATTTTTTATTTTTTTATTTCCCCCCATCACAGCAGCTGTGCTTTTTTGTATGAGCCAAGCAGGTTGGGGTACATAATGTTAAGACAGGAGTTCCATGCATAAGCATAAAATTTCCTCCCAAAACAAAGCCAATGTCATTTTCAACCCAGTGTACATTTTACTATCAAGGGCAGAATATGTATCTTGCAATTACGCAATGTGTGACATGCTTCACATGAAAAAGACTTTAAGTGTCACTTCTATGTCCTCAGACATCTGATTTGGACAGAAAAGTGTTTTTTTCTCTTGTTAAAGAACCAATATATGTCAAATATATATCCTATGAAGCTATGTAAATAGCATTTGCGATAAAATTTGAACTTCAATAATAATAATAATTTGAGAAAGGGGTTAACACTTTTACATGGCACTCTATTTACATTTCTACTTCAACCTTCGACTAGTGTCCCGCAAGAGATTATATAGGTTAGTGGATCCACCGTATTAGTTTATCTTTCACAAACACAGAGCATAGTACCAAATAAAAATATGTCAATGGTACTGTTAATTTTATCCGCCATTTTTAAATTTAGTCTCAGTTTTAGTCCAGTTTCAATCACCTTGTTAGTTTTTATCATACTGTAGTCAACCGCATCCCATTTTTATTCAGTTAATTTTTAGTCGACTATAAATCTAACTTTTTATTGTTTATTTTAGTCCAAGAAAACATAATTTTATTCGGCTAGTTTTAGTCAACAAAAACTGTCAACATGTTAGTCTATTTTTAGTCAGCACAACCTATGTATTTTTTCTTTTTGTCACCAATCAATTTCGGATCTAAAACTATTTCACATAAAATTTTCTCTCATCGTTTTGATAAAAAAACGACTTCACACACAATTACAGTATATTAACAAGTGGCTACTATGGCTCCACGCTTTGAACTATTAAGTTAGTCTGCATTAGTTAGCAGTCAGATTAACATTATTGAGGAACGTTATAGCCATTGGATTAATGTTAATTAATGTTATAACTATAATTTACTTTTTTTGGTCTGTCCCATGTGTTTGTCTCGCTAGCCGCAGATTTGAATTTGGGTGTGTCACTGTGAAATTTTACAAAATCATAGAATTTTTGTCTCGTTTTTGTTCATGTTCTAAAATGTCCATAGATTTTGGTCCAGTTTTTATTAATTCAAGTACATTTTCGTCTCATCCTCATTAGTCAACACAAATTTTTATTAATGAGGGTTTTAGTCTAGTTTAGTTTTAGTGCGGTGAAAAGTGTTTGTTGACGAAATTATTTTTGTTTAGTTTTCGTTGACGTAATTAACACTGGTCTATGGGCCCTGACGCTGATGGTCATACATAACGACATCGTCTGGGTGCCCACATACAGAATAAAATTAATTTCAGGGTTCTCTAGAGCAATGCATGTGTAATTAGATCAATACCCACACTTTACCATTTTAATATGAAAAGATTAGAGGTTCCCCAAAAGGGATTAAATGTTAATTGGAGTGCCAGCTATTATAAAAAATTCAAGATTCAAAGCTTATTTCACATAGACACAAAAGTGGCTTATACAGTTATAAACTCGTCATTTAACGGAGAATATTTGATGACATCTTTAAAAGGATGAAATTGAATATCTTGTGTCAGGGAAGGAAAGTTTTCGGAGCGCAATGTCGAAAGTGGCTGTGTTGGCCTTGTCCACCATTAAATTGTCTGCTCACCTGTGAACAACCACTGCTGTGGAGCAGGTGTGACACCATATGCACATGGTAGTAGCAGTGTGGCCCGGGAAGACGAAGGACAGGAAAATTGGTTCTGATTGAATTGGCGCTAAACAAGGTAAACAGCAGTGCTCAATAGGTCCAACCACAATTTACTAGCAATGTAGCAGCCAGACTTTTGAAGATGGCTGTTCTAATGTACAAACAGCAGGAAAATGTTCAACAGAGTGACTGAGAATGAAATATTCTCAGCCACACATTACTCCAGTGCAAACTAGCAACATATAGCGATGATGGCAAATGGCTTGTTCTGTGGCACCATTAGACCAATGACTTCCTTTTCTATTACATGTCGATCTGTAACGTTCATGGCTATAGCATGCAGCGTGATATTCACTTGTCATGACTGTCCAACTGAATTCCATATGTCAGAGAAAGACTCCACTGTGTTGCCACACCATTGGTAAATACAACCCTAAGTGCTCTCTTCGGGTCATGTGACTGCCAAGTACTGTGGAACACTCGTTATGGAATATAGGAGCAGGAAATGATTATCAGGGGGTCAATTTATGCGAGGGAGAGGCAGGATGACAGAGTGAGAGGTCAGCTCCCGTCCATATCTCTCGGCATTAAAGATTGACATGGTGAATCTGAGAGGGCTCCTCCGCTGCCTCAGTCCTTACCACACGCACGCACTTCCCCATTTAAATATCTGACAGACGATGAAAGTGCAGCCATTAAAACGTCCACAGAGCGCTTCAGGAATGAAATGGGGGAGATAAAAGAATTCCCCTGGGTAATCAACGGGGCTATGAATTAGCCCTGAGTTTTAAAGAGGGGGGTATAGTTTAAAGGACGGCATGCATGTTTAACACATTTGTGGTTCATTTTTTTTCAGTCGGTCCAATCAGTCCAGTTAAGACACTAAGAACAAGCTCATACACTTGAAGCATCAAATTGCCCTTTCAGACAACCTAATATGTAGTGGATGGCTTAGATAAATTAATTATAGAAGGTGCAGGTACTCGAAATCCTGAACTTTAACCTTGTCCTTTGGTCAGATTTCATCAAAGCACAGTCTAACCAGCGATGCCAACCCTTCCAACCCCCCCCCCCCCCAGGGATTCCAGAAAATGTGAAGTAGTTGGTATCTCTAAATGATCATCTTCAAATTAAACGTAGAGACAATACAAACAAGGGGTAGTTGTACTACGGTATGACTCTGAAACTGACTTTGAACTCAATTTGGAACCAAAAAAAAAGTGGACAAACAGATGGTAGATAGATCTGCTTGATGGATCCAGTAAAACTTGTTTAAAGTGGTTCTCAGCTTTCAATTTCTGTTCAGAATTACTTTTCACTTTCTGGCAACGTAGTTGTAGACTGTAGACTCTCTTTTGGTCACTGAGGAACTTCAAAAAGCAGAAGACCATATTATTCCTCGGAAGATACAACAGGCCTTGGATCTAGTCTAACCGTTGCGGTTGACATGGCTCCTCAGTGTCGAGAAGGGTTTGAGCACAGAATTTAGGATAGCTCAGAAAATGGGATTTGACCTGTGTAACAGTGCGATTTTGACTGGATCATACTTTGAGTTCTTTTTTTTTTAAGCTAATAGATGAGTAAAGGGGGGTTTCCCACCAGTCAATGTTACGCCCCTTTGATTTTTTTACTATGTTGGACACCAGAGGAAAGTAAATTTAAATCCTATCCAACCTGGTGAGACAGTTGTTAAAAAGGCCAACAGATGCTGGTAAATGTGTACTTTATTATAATGTCTAATAATTCAATGTTTGGAAAGACTTAACCTATAAATTCAGGAACACTGTCACCATCTGTTATCCCAGACTGCATCATTTACAAACATTGTCAAACAAACCAGTTGAATGTTTTAAATTGTAAATCCCTTTGCACTATACAAGACAGTACTTGCCAGGGCTTGCTATTTGATTTAAGAATGGCGTTCAGTGCAAGTTGTTTGAAGTAAACAACAGTTAATATCAATTCAAACCTCTTACATTCTTAAAACATTATTCCATTTTATTAAATATGCTTTGGTGAAAATATTGAAGATTCAGTTCCAAGTGAAGGCTCAAGTGAAACGAGAAAGATGCACAGACAACATACAGCAGTAGGATGTCTATGTTGCCACACCATTTTATACAGACGTGCATTGAGAAAAATGATCCCAGCATCAGATTTGGCAATTTGGACCAGACGTGATATCATTCAGCTGCTTAAGAATGAAGTCATTGTGTGTCCTGAGCAGTGGTCGCGTCATAAGCATATTACATTGGAGACTTCGAGAAAACATATTTTGTTCTGCTGCTCCAATGTTTATGTATGTATCATCTGCTTGAATGTTACTAAAGCATTACCTTGTGAATAAAACAAACTCAATAATGACAATTTGACCCTGGACCCTCAATTTACAATATTTTTTCATGGAGGAAAAAAATCTATTTGAAATATAAACAAGCCAAATATCAAACGGTTTGTATTTCAACAATGTGCTTTCCAAATCATTGCAAATTTTTGCTGACCTTGGCAGGAAATGTAAATATTCTTGGATGTACTGTATGTTCAACAGCAATACAAATATCCCAGTAGTTATTTTAAATGTCATGATTTTAAAAGCCATGGTGCCAACACATTAACGTCCAATTTAAGAAGCATTTTCGGTGCCAGCCGCTAAGATGTTAAAAGGTAGAGCTCGTCTCTGGGGTGGGCTGGAGCGATGCTGGTTAAGGTGAAAGGGTTAGGAGGGGAACGAGCAGAGCAACAAGGGCCTCTGTCCCGGGCCAGGCTGTGAGCTGCAGCCTTGTGCTGATAAGACTGTAATAGTCCTCCTTAGAGGACCCAGGGCTCTGCTCCCCTTATTAGTCATTTATCACACCTGGCAGCCTCACTGAACCATAATTACTCTTCCCTTATCCCCCCGCACTGTCATGTCCATGAGAGCGAGCGGACTAGAGGGGGAGGGAAAGAAATAGCTGCGAGAAACATTGTTTGGAGAGACTGGACGGTGAGAAGGCAAGAGGACTTTGTGGGAGGTCATGTTGAAACAGAATGTGCTGGTGGAGAACAGTTGTGAGTGGATGCAGTCCAAAGTAGGCATGAAAAGCATGTATGATGTAGTACACACAGTCGTGTACCACCATAACAGACAGAACAAATGACGGCCATTGTTTGTTTCTTGCTAGTTTTTTTAAACCCTAAAAACAGTAATTCAATTCACTGTATGCAAAGATGGAAAGGAATGTAATCACACAAAATGTATCCCTTGAAAACAGAGCAGTCATTGTGCTGCAAATGAGAAACAGTTGTTTCTGACCACAGCGCACCCACTTAATGTTTGACAAGACAGGAATTAAGGGGTGGGGAAAGTTAAAGTAAAAGTTAACCATTCCAGTCAAAAACAATTTTGAAAGTGAAATACTGTTAATACAAAGGTTGGTTGCACAAATCACTTAAAAAAAAAATGTTTTTCCAGAGCTTCACGATTACCTTCTTGATTTCAATTCAAAATTAATAATAATACCGGTAATAGTAATAATAATAATAATAATAATAATAATAATAATAATAATAATAATAGTAATAATAATAATAATAATAATAATAATAATAATAATAATAATAATAATAATAATACATTCATCTTAAATAACCTATTTTTAAGTAAAACACACATCAAGGACTATATTCACCCATTTGTGTTTAACTACAGTATTTTAAATTTATTTTTTACCTGCCTGCGTTTGCGCACGTTTCATCTATGTGTATTCTCCCATCCAGACTTCTGACAAACCCGCGCACAAACAAAAAAGAGACACGATTCATTGAATTCTGTTGCTGACTGTAAATCATTGAGCATGGAGTTTTTTTTTTTAGACATGTGAATGTAATTTCAATTCAGGAAATGTTTGAGCAAACTTTAAATTTGAAACTGCCTTTTGCAGCAGATGCAGTGTAAGCTACGCACACATTGAGAGAGGGCTTTTTTTAAAAAAAAAAAATTCTATATGAGATAAATCCAATAAAAGAAATGCAATCAAAATGTAGTTCAATCAGAATTACTTCTCGCAATTGTAGGTGAAAAAGATATTCTCCACCAATAAACACAGTATCACTGGAAATATGCTGTAACAGCCAACTCATGGGGCCTTTTAAAAAAGTTAAGAAAAAAGTTGGGGAAAAATAAAAATAAAAGATTAATTAAAAAATCAAATTAAAAAATAAATAAGAAAAAAAATCAAATTAAAAAATAAAATAATAATACTACTAATAATAATACAGTGAATAAGGTTAGTAATATGGTTTTTAGTCTCTCTACAAATATGTCTTACAGTAGAAGTGTCTTATATTGTGCAGTGGCTATATTGTAAAACTTCACAATGTTCACTTAATTTTCGAACATACTGGTGTAACGTGAAGGCCAAATGCAAAATAAATAAATAAATAAAAATAGCAAGCCATGGTGTTATGGGAAAAATGTATTTTTGCATGGCAGTCAAAAATGTTTACTCAACATTGGTAGCTCCACACTTCCGTACAACATGATGAATCGACTTCCTGGTACACTAGACTTTCTGCAACCTCTGGAGCGCTTTAGAGCAAATGTGTTTAAGTTGACAACAGAATGTGCACAAGGCCAGATTAATGCTGTCCACATTATAGGGTTGTTCCGCCTAGAGTGCGTATCTGGCATGAAGTTGCGTAAATGACAGACTTAAGTAAACAGGTAAATCCCCAAAGCCAAGGAAGTGCAAAATATGGCCCGAAACAAACATTAACTGGACATGCAATGTTTCAAGTCATATTTTAACATTACTAAAGGTCATGAAGAACATGCCAAAGTTCAACACGGTTTATAATAAAAACAAAAAAGCTAAGATTCTTTTTCATCACAGGCGACAAAAGAACTTAATAGTTACTGTACTGTTAAACGTAAAGCATCATTACAATAAAGCATTTGAGCTTAACTGATGAAATGGTGAAAATTGCATTTTACTGCTGTCAGCTAGGTATTTTAAAATAGAGTTTGATTCATGTTGCCTTTGTATCATAGTTGAACCTTGCACAACCTCTCTTTCACTTTTATGCTTTCTATACAATTATGTGCTTGTCAAAATTACTTTCCAGACTAACATTTCTTTCACGATTGAGTTACAAAGACATTTTCTCTGCAGGTTTCTTTGTTGTTGCCACGTGCCAGGCTGTCACGAACGCACCCGCCTTGACATTGTAAGCAGAGCCAGATGTGAGCTACATGCTACTAATTTCAGGTCGTGTTCCTGCATACAACACCCCAAAACACCCTGTTCTTAACTGGTGGAATCGGGTCACACACTCTAGTCAGTGGTGCATCATTATTGAGGTGGTTTCAATTTTCACAGGGAATAAAAACAAAAGCAACTATGTTATCATTACACAACTTTACATAGCTGGAGTTCTGTACATGTACAGTGACATGCTGTATTGACACACAACAGTCAAGAAGGAACACTGTGCATATGTGCTTTCACAGGGCTGGAATGAATTGTGCCAACATTTGTGTCCCCCACAGATGGGGACAACACTAGGGCTCCCCGAGTCAGTTCCAGATGTGTGATGTTCCAAAGAACAGAGGGAGCGTAGAGAAAAAGAGGGATGCAAGAGCATGAATTGTGCTGCTATTAAAAACTCAACAGATGTGTGAATCCCAGAGGAAAGACATCTGGGTTACACATACTTTTTCATCACCACGCTAGGTGCTCTTGGATTTTTAAGCTCCGTATTGCTGCCTTCCTCCATTTTAACAAGCATTTTATGGAGCAGCTTCCTTAATAGCCACTCACTTATAAAACAAAGCTGTAATGACATGCAAATGACTCATGGAAACACTGTAAAGAGGACGTGATGGATGGACCGTCTGTGCATTAAAAAACACACACACACCAAAACGGTGATAAACAAAAGAATTTGTATCTCATGCAACTATTTATTTGCTCTTTTAGCAATGCACTCATTTTACCATTTTTTTCTGAGATACAAAATTGCCTATTCCCTCAGGACGGTTTGAGGGAAAGATTACGCAAAAACTACTTAAACGCATTCCACTAGCTTTTGTGGAGGAGTTACACAAGAACCCCTCATATTTTGGTGCATTTCACAGGGAATAACATAAATTCTGTTGAAAGATTTAAGGCACTCTGCGGATTAAGAAATACATGTGGAGAATTTTGAGTTGATCCAAATTAGGATTGAAGAGCTCTGCATGGAGAGGAGCCAGTTGAGGTGGCTCGGGCATCTGGTTCGAATGCCTCCTGAACAACTCCCTGGTATAGTACAGTACTGGCATTAATATACTAGTCTGGTCCACTTGAGTTCAATGTGGACCCTGAACTAAAATGAGTTTGACACCCCTGCATTAGAAATATGAGCGATAAACACAGTTGATTATTGTACTTAATTTTTCTTTGACTTTTTCTTTTACTTCAACTGACCTCCCTTAGTTCCTCACCGTGTTGTTACCAGTACAACAACAAAGTGTGCGTACAATACGTGGACCTTCAAGCTACAGGGGCATCTGCACACTGACTCCAATTAGGAGAACAAACCACGGGGAGGCATACCCACTATCAGCAGTTCAAAGGTCAGCTGACAGGAAGGAAGATAAAGAGGAAGCAAGTACACTAGAAGTGCAGCAGAAGGCCTTCCCTCTATAGAAAAAAATGACTTTTAAATAATCAGTCAAAAGAATGCTCTCTCTCTCTCTCCCTCTCTCACACTCACTTTGCATTTCCCCACCACCCTTTCAGTCTGTTTCCTCTTCCCTCCTGTCTTCGTAGGTTTTGTTCTATTTATGACTTCCTCTGGAATCGCAACACTTGTATGGGGCTGGGCCATAAATCAGCCGCTGAAAAGGACAGTGGACATGAGGGCGAGAGAGAGAGAGAGAGTGAGAGAGAGAGACCAGAGTGAGGCCTTCAACGATGTCTAATCAACATTTTAAAAGTATAGCAGAGCTTTAAAAGTGTAACCTGTGCCTGGAAATTAGGTGTGGATACAGCAGCAACATGTCAATGAAATTGTTACAAATATCAGTTACATATTGTGGGCAAAAACCTCATATTTTATTTTACATGCAAGTGTTATTTAATTAAACTAAAGATCAATCACCGACCCCTTGGGGTCGGTCAACTTCAGATTTCCCACTCGACCCCATGAAAGTTGGAAGCACAAAAGTTGAAATTGTGTACAGTTGTTGGAAGGCAATGCATCATGGTGCATTTTGTTTTGACTGAAAATATTCTCTGAACGTTTGAAGAACCCAGAAAGTGCTGACAAAGAAGCTCGAGCAACTCAGTGACCCATCATCATCTCATACGTGATCCAATGTGAGATTACCCAGACATCAGGTGTGCTCCTGCTCAACAGAAGACCTAAAATGGAACTTTCTCTTTAAAAAAAAAAAATGTTTATTGTGGCATACATCCGTGACACCTCTGGAGAGCCATCAGCTGCTCGACACTAAAACTTCAAAAAGTGATGACGATGCAGAACAATGGCACACAAAAAAAGGGACAACAAAAGAGGTTGTAAACAAGTGCAGCACATACACAAAAACAATGTGTAAACAAAGAGCGGTATGTGTTTGTCCCAAATTTGAGCTGTGAGCAGGAGAGCAGAGGACCTGTGCACAGCTGTTCTCCCTGTGCTGTCAGTAGGCTTCACCAGGCTAGGCTGGTCCCAGAGGCCTGGACTGGGAGGCCTGCACGCAGTCTGACATCTGGACTGCACAGGCGAGAGGGATCAGTCCCATTATGATTTTTTTTTTTAATTCTTTCTCACTCTATCTCTGTCTAGGTTTCCCTCTCTTTTTCACTCCGCTGAAGAGTCCAAAAGTTGCAGTCACATGGGAGAGGATGATGAACGGCTTGACTACGAAGCCAGATGACTCTTTAGCAATAGGACTGTCCCCTTTTTTATTCGCCTTGGTTTTTTCCCCCTCCACACTTCATTTTTCAACGTTTGTGGATTGGCAGGGCCACCAAATGAGGTGGAGTGACACATCCTCATAGCCTAGTCCGAACCTGTTCTAGGTTTTTGAAGTAATTGCAGGGTTTCCCCTAGTGCTTTATAGGCCTGGCAGTCCGCCATACTTTTCGTGTTCCCCAGCCAAGCTAAGTGTCACACTTAAAAAATAAAAAAGTATGAATACCAAAACAATGATCCTGTCCAATGTAGTTCCAAAATGTACTTGGTGTGAAATCTGAATTTGTTTAATTCAATACAAAGCTGATATATTTGCAGGGGGACATGATTTTTCTCCATATATTAAGAGATAAAAGTATTTCTGATGACTATTTTTTTTAAGAATACAGTCAACAATAAAAATAAGGATGATGATAGTAATGCTGTAAACATATTTACCTACATATTAACATATTTCATTATTTTACTTTTAATCTAACTGCAGATTAGATAAACATTACAGTTGCCTTAAAAACGTGGATTTCCCATTCCAGCCTTGTACAACCAGGTGAAAGAGGACATTGTCAAGTAGATAAGACATCTCATTTTACTCTGCAACTCCAGATAGTAAAGTGGTTGTTTGTTGACAAGTGCATTTATTAAAATAAAAAAAAAAGCCTGAGTAATTTAGTTTTTTTTAATCTAATCGATTTTATTCTACATTCCAATACAAATGTTCAATATCATTGAGAATGGAAGGAAATGCACTTAAAAGGTTACTTCTGGGAAAATGTATCATCCGTAAAAATGTGTTATCGTGACAGGCCTGTCGCCGCATGTCGCCGGCCGCCGTGCGCACTCCCTTCCTCAGTCGACGAACAACAAACAGTAATCTCGTTGGATGTCGGCCAAAGCCTCAAACCACCCCCCAAACATCGAACCCCCCTACATTGACAAACATTTTCCCAGGCCAAATTTTGTACCCAGTTTGTCCCTGAACCCCAAACTTACCAAGTTTTTGTGTGTAAACCCAAAGAGGATACAATAAAAGCAGCCAATGTTGGAATTTAGATGTTTCTGGGGTTGGTGAAGGACTGTGCTGGAATTCACTTTCCTTTCTTTTCTTTGGTCCTTCCTCGGGTCTCCTGACGGCCTCACGACTCTTGCTGGAAGTGTTCGGTTTAGGTGAACGGTATGGGATTTTTTAATAGGTTTTAGGTGAACTAATGAATACACACTCACACGCACGCACACACACACACATACTCACCCACATACAAAAAAAAAGAGAGCAATGATGATGACATGTCAAATTGGTAAAATTACCGAATGAACAATACTGAGCTCTCCAGAAAAAAAAGAAGAAAAAAAAGCAGCCAATCGATTCATAGCTGATTTTCTGTGCACCTGAACCTCTCAACGTCTATTTAAAAATCCTAGTGTGACTGACAGGCTGTGCAGTACTTCTATTTTCACCTCAGGTCATCTGGTAAACGCATCAGCCCCTTCTGTGACCCCGAACAGGTTAAGCGGTATGTAAAGAAAACTAAATCGCTGGATGACATAATAAAAGCATCAGCCACTCCCTTCAAAAATAGCGTTTTCATTCACCCCTTCTGCTGCGAGCAGTCCCGTCTCATATGAAAATGAGCACACTCCCCCAGCTGAACTCGAGAGCTACATTAAAGCACGGAGACCTTCTGAGGGAGCACGGGAGTGATTAATGATATTCAGATCTGTGTCCTTTAGTGACCTCTCTATAAAGGTGCACAATCCTCAGCCTACATCTTGGCATCACCTAATGAGCTCAGCATCACTGGATACACTGACTTTGTATTCACTCTTATAAGAAGACAGAACTTATGCTTGAGCCTGTGAAATGCTTTAAAGAGCTGCCATAACCTTCTGTTATTCTCCCCGTTCTTTGTTCTTGTCTCTTGCTTGATAAGGCATGCCAGACGCCAAGGTCATAGAGACATGGGGAGAGGAGAAGAAAGGGGGGGGGGGGGGGGTTGGGGTATTTCTCAGGTGTAAATGAATAGTGCGCTCTCTGATGATGAGGAAGAAGCTCATCAAAATGTTGTCTCTTTCCTTCACAAAAGAAACCCAGCCCAAGTTAGAAGAATGAGAATTGTCACACGTAAAATCATAATTACAAGCACAAATATTCCCTCCAGTACTGTGGAATTACTTTATCAGGCACCCGATGGTCGCTTCTTATGTGTTAGCGAGAGAAGCCTCCTCTAAAGCTCTTCTCTTGTCTGCAATCTGCGATTGTTGTATTCCGAGGGGGGCACTGGGGCTGAAAGGACCGAATTTAACAAACCTAATTATCATGCTTTAATTAGCATCAGGGGTAAACCTCGGTGGGACACCTGCAGACTTAATTTATATCCTGACAAGGCAGGAACAAGTGTTAATGTGCTGTATTTATGATAATGCCCCAAAGTGTGCAGGAGGAGCAGGAGGAGGTTCACCTCAACTCCTCCAGAACAATGTGAGGGGAGGGTAATTACAGGGGAAGGGTCTGCAATGCCCTGGGATCAGCCCGGTCTCAATGTTGATGCATGGCAATAAAACCCTGTCGCAATGCCAGAGATGACTTCATAAGTGAGTTTGAAGTTGTTTTAATGCCTCTTAATTGTACTGATTGCAGTCAGTGAATACAGTGTGAACGTTGAAACTAAAATAAATAGCGGAAAAGTATTATTAAGCAGTTGGTGCCTGGTTTTGTTTCGCAGCTGAAAAATGTTTCACAACCACTAATAAATGGGCCGGTTGTTACCGTATTAGTCAAAAGTTGACGTGCAGTTTGTCTGCAACCACAAGTGTACCTGCAAACTGCGAAATAGGTTAACAGGACAAACGTTGGAATGTGCATATTGTGTACAGTGCTTCTCATACACAATTTTAAACCACTAAGGATTTCCGCTCGGTCTTATAACCACTGCAAGTGTGCGAGCGCTACATAAATTACATTTCCATTGATCTAGTTCACATCTATGAGAGACTATAATGTTTCTGATGAAATAGTTGAATACATGAATAAGTAACCCTTTGTTAAACAGTTTATTGCTGATCCCTCGATTCTGGTGGCCCTAATTTTTTTGACAGTACTGTATTGTGGCCCTTGTTTTCCTCTCGCAATACAGTACTATCAAGAGGACAACGAGGGCTTCCAGGACCCCCAGGCAATGCCACGGCGCATCGAGGCGGTAGTTAAGGCAAAGGGAATCCAACCAACTATTGAAGAGTGACATATCATTTTCAAAATACCATCCATCCATCTTTTTCTCCCCCATGCAAAACACTGGGAAGTATGCATAGTGATTTCTTCACATTATTAATTTTTTTTGACATCCTGTTTTCATGGGTTTTATGAGCTGGAAGCCCAAATAATGTAAAAATAAACAAATAAATACTTGAAATCACTTAAGTTGTGAGACTTAAGTTTTGTCGAGCACCTAATTAGAGCATCTCTCCCCACATGACACTCGGCTGACTATCAGCATAATTAATTAGTTTCTTTTTAGCATCCTGAATTAGCAATCGAACATGATTTTGGGATGGCGTTGTGTTGATATTGGTGGCAACAGTTTGTGACAACGATATAAACTGTCCCCAACTACTTCAACTTCAAAATAAAAGTGAACCAAGGTTTTGATGTTCAGGTATTTTTTGGAACGCTAAGGTTTATTTTGATGTTCGCTTTCTCACTGAGTATTACCCTCATGCATAATCTTCTTGAAGTTGTCTTTGCTGTTTTCCATTGAGTATGCCATTAATGTTTGCTTCTTTTATTAATTCTAGAAATATTAAAAAAAAAAATTCCACCCCTCAAACATACCATACTTTATCATCCACCACCATTTTTGTGTCTACAATATGAACGTGTGCCGTAATAACTGGTCAAAATGAGCGTCATGGTGTCTGCACCTATCATTGTTTATTCGCAAAAACTGTTTCCATAGCCAAAATGTGCCTTGTTCTTTTTTCGATACGCTGACAATTCCACCTCTAAGTGTAGAAACCTTTTGTGAATTTTAGGCCTTTCATCTCATTTTCATTGCTTTTGTATTCTACTTTTTGCTAAAATGTTCCTACCTCCCTATGCTCCAAAAAATGTATGCAGTTGCTAAGGATGATATGCAATACCATTTAGTGGGACATGATATATCCAGCTACTATGAAAGAGCTTCCATTCTTGAGGCTCTTTCATATCTCTTCTCATAAATGAAACCTCGCATCTCAAAGTTGACGGACGATCAATTTCACGTAATCCTGCTTTGTATATTGAGCTGATGTTGCAAATGAGCATGAATGTAAGACAAACGATTTCAGAACAAATAGTGATTAATAATAATAATAATATCCCATGCATTCTTTTTTAAAGTTATGAAGGCAAAATACAAACATGGTCATATTATGGTGCTGCGGTCAAGAAATATATATGTAGCCTCTTTTATACACATATCCTGCAAACAAAACCGCTGTATCAGAAGCACAGTCGAATATACAGTTGTACGGTTGGACGATATGTTGTCAAAATAAATTCTCATGCTCTCTCATGGTTTTTGCCCATATTGTGTTGCACTGGTGAAGTAAAGCAACCTTGTGGCAAAATATTTGCTGCTTGGAAGCATAACCCTCAGGTCAAACGTTTGCAAACATGTTGACAAATCTCTACTTTTGCTACAATGGGCACCATCTCTTTGGAAATGCTCAGTGCAAATAATACTGTGATTGCCTTCCAGTGGCCTTTTTTTTTATACTGAAAACAATGTGAAAATTGCTTGCTCATGTTTTCTGTTTCTTAGCAGGAATCAAATGTGAGTTGCTTTTTGAAAAAAATTTTTTTTTAATACAAGGGTCAGAAAAGTTGCTAACATCTCGCTAGCTCATCTCTGTTCTTAGCCATGTTGTTAGTGGAAATGTTTGTTTTTAAACCAACCTGCACATTTCCTCCTATACAGAATTGACGAGGGATTTGGAGATATTCCATTTTCCTTACAAATGAAAAAGAACACCCTTCCAGTTTTTGGAGAAAAGGCCATTTGAAATTCGGCGGCCATAGCCATATTAGTGCAGTGGAAAAAAAAAATCTAACTGCAATATTTCAGAAACCAATAATCTGATCAAGATGAAATCCAGGAATTTGTCTTTCCAGTGTCCATGCTATGATAAAATTACACACACATTTCCTGCAAAACCTGAAAAAGTAGTGTTTCACTCATTTAGTAAACTGAAAGTGGAATGACCCACTACCTCTGAAGTCAAACTAACTTAACATTTTGTGTTTTACAGGCAGTGTAAAAGATCTAAATTGTAATCCTGGAATTTGACTAAGTAAAAAAAAAAAGTCACCATTTCTACTAAACTGAACTTGTGCTACAAATGTGTCCTCCCCAAAATATGCCATTCACCTTCTTTGTGGTGAGGCAGTACTAATGCCCTAGTATCAAGTATTGACAGGTATCCATGAGGCCCAGTCCTGGGAGCTGTTAGGGCAGATTGTGAGCAGCCGAAAAGCTGGATTGAGTAATCAGACTGTTGGCAGGCAGACAGAAGCCCTCCAGTCAAGCTGAACTGCTTTAAAAGCCCTATCTGCTGTTGTTCCCATCTGCGCTGGCAGCTTATCACCCAGACAGATTTCAGGGGGCCTTGAAGGATGCAGAGAGTCCAACCACGTGTGAGAAAGCGCAGGCTCTCGCTCAGACTGTATGACCCCCTCGCCTCAGAGAGAAGGAAATAACTCTTCAGCCCATGTCACCGTGAGAAAAACAAAAACTCAACATATTCGCAGCTTCTGTTGGTATCATCCAAAAAGTCTGGGAGAGAGAGGGAGGGCGAGAACAGTGCCTTTCTAAACATCGAGGTACTCAAGTGGGAGGAGTTTACAATTTCAGCCAGTGGCTCCAAGACCATCACTTAGGAAGCATTGCCAAGATTACTCCACTCCATCACGCCACTCCATATGACTGCTTCCATATCAGTAATATATTCACATGGCTGTGTCAAAAGCTCTCCTGGTATCACATACGTGTGCTCTCGACACTGCCCTCAGTAGGTGTGCGCAGTTAATCTCAACATTAATTATTGACTCAGAGTTTGAAATAAAGGTTGACACAAAGTAAGCCAAGGGACGTTGCTTTAAATAATGCATGCAGCCATTCAGGAGGTAATCATATTGTCTTTGATTAATATACGTAGGTGGTGTGAAGCATACGTGATGCGTGTGGGAGTTAGGCGCAGTGTATGACAAAACCTGGTGGCTTGGAGCTGGTGTCGGGCAGGGGGCACCTCTGGGGCCTCTTTCTTTTTGTTTGATGTTTCAATCACAAGAGTTATACACACAGACAAACATTTTGAAGGGGCCAGGATAACCTTTAAAGACAAAATAGGTGCTGTATTTCTATTTGGAGATTTGAGCAAACTAAAGATGTAGAGAACATGCCACAATAAAATTAATATCTTCTTGGTATTGTAGTTACAGGGTTGACCAGGTTTGTTAATCTTTTTCACATTTCTAAATTAATTGATAGGAAACTAGGGATGGGCGAGTACCAATACCAGGTACTGTATTAGGCTAATACAGACATTACACCGATCTGATTGGCTAGGTAGGGATCAAACGATATTTAGCATTTTATGCAAAATCGGTGATCGGCTGCAACGTCTTACTTTTTTTTTTACTTGCCCTCATAATCGATAATGTCATCAATCGGCTCCACAAAAGGAGACATTACATATTAGATTTAATTGTTTTTAGCGTTTTTTTTTAAGAATTTTCTGCAGGTTTTTTTCCCATGCATTTCAACTGGTGTTTTTGCTATGCGTGGCCAGTAATAGCAGCGGTGGACTGTCGAGTAAATATAAAAGCCATTTCAATTGATATATTGCTCCACCTTCAGAACAAATCGATGAATGGCTATCGTTTTTTCCCCCTAAACTCGTTGACCTCTGATCTGGGATTGGCTGAAAAATCCTGATTGTGTGAAGTCTAATTTCAATGTATTCAACATATTTTCAACCTTTTTTGATTGGGATGTTCTCTGGCCACTGGATTGTTTGATTCATATTATTTATTTATTGTACTGTACTGTTCTGTACAAAATAATCTAATAAAAGAAGGAAGAGCCATTAATTTAATGCAATTTTAAGGGAAAATACTACATTGGGATACATAGGTCTTTCCTTAAAATGATCTGTCATTGGTTTAATGGAATTTTTATGTAACAAATGCACTAGTGGTATCGGTAATTGGTATCGGTGACTATCTGACATAATTTCAATGCATCTTCAACATCACAAATTCTAGACATATTTCTTCTATTCTAATATTCTTCTTCTTCTTAACGTAACAGCCATTGTTGGGGCTAGTCCATCAATTACAATACATTTTAATTACTCTAAATCTCTAATACAACACAAGTGTTAATCCTTTGTTGCTAACAGAACTGTGGTCTCATAGGGTACTCAATATCGCCACACATAATGACAGTTTGAACCTCAAAGATTTGTGCGACTTTAAAAGCCTAGGGGCAACAGACTTTTGAGGTTTCACTGTACTTTTTTCATATGAGTAAAATATTCTCATTGGGGAAAGAACACCAGCTATTTAGAGTAACAGCAAGGTCTGAGCTTCTGTTTATACAAACTTGGGCTGCATCAAGTATCCAAAGTTGATGCAGTCAGGATGAGAGTTTGGGTGGTAATGAACCTCCAAACATTCACACACATGTTGACACCCAGACGCAGATGCCATGTCATCTCAAGTTAAGTTTAGACAAACACAAATCTGCCCAGAAAGTAGAGCGAAGCCAGAGCGAAGCCAGAGCTGCTCCCTGCGATTAAAAATTTATACACTGTTACCTACACACCATTCAGATTGTTCATAAACAAACATAAACCTATTACTTTGGGTCAAAGTTTACATCGACTGTGTGGACAAAATACATACATGCATTCAGATCAATATGAACTCCAGACACACTAATAAAGGCTGTGGTAAATTCTCAAACCCACACCCAAACCCCCGCGCACGCACACAGAGGACACGCACAAGTGGATAGATAAACAAATCCTGTCCAAAACTCTCCTCCTTCAGGAGGTTGTGAAAGCTTTGGCAAGCTTGAGAGAATATGTTGTTTTTGTTAATACATAAAGATTAGGGAAATAGTCTCCAGGCTCCTCTCCCTCTCGCTCTCTCTTTCTCTGAAGCTTTCATCCTCTCCCACCTTCTACTCCAAGTCTGGCAGGAGAGGTGGTCTCGTCAGACAGCTCCTCTCCCACATAACCGCGGCACCCCGAGAGGTGAGGAATGAACGGGTTGAACGCTGGGAGGCTTCTGTCTCTCTTCCGTAAAACCTTCAGGCTGTGGGGAAAATGCTGTCTGACAGCAGGCCGATGTGTTCTGCTGTATGTTTGACAGGAGAGGAAGAACAGACTGCGGCGGATACAAAAACAGCACTACGGGCAGATGCTGAGCCAAAGCCTCATGGGTTGAGCAAGAAACTGCATTTTCCAACTGATGAGGGACGGTTGGTTATATGTGGTGTGGTTACAGGTCTTTTTCTGGCTTCCCAAAAACAGTGACATAGTAAGTCACAAAGAAAATGTTAACCAAACTGAAGGCAGTAGTTTAATTTTTTTTTCTTCTGGAGAGCTCAGTATTATTCATTCGGTAATTTTACCGATTTGACATGTCATCATCATTGCTCTCTCTTTTTTTATTTTATTTATTTAATATTTTATGTGGGTGAGTATGTGTGTGTGTGTGTGTGCGTGCGTGTGAGTGTGTATTCATTAGTTCACCTAAAACCTATTAAAAAATCCCATACCGTTCACCTAAACCGAACACTTCCAGCCAGAGTCGTGAGGCCGTCAGGAGACCAGAGGAAGGACCAAAGAAAAGAAAGGAAAGTGAATTCCAGCACTGACCAGATACCACCAACCACCCACCGGGCCACCAACCAGAGTCCTTCACTAACCCCAGAAACATCTAAATTCCAACAAATCCGGGAGACCTCAAGAGACCGAAGGAGAGACTGAGGAAAGGAAGGAAGGACAGACGAAGCAGAGCGAGATCCACAGACACCAGCCTCCAACGATTCAACGACCTGAGGAAGAAGCAGATTGAGTCTGAGCTGTGGTGGATCTGGCATGCATGGCAGTAGTTTCAAGTGTGCTCTCTTACAGTTTTACTTTATATGTAGGAAGGACATTTAATATTTAGCATTATCGGCCCAACCCATTTCAAACTGTATACCACACAGCCGGAACAACTCTAGATTAGAACTGACCCAGAAGAGACAAAACAAAAGTAAAGTCAGGCATGACGTCTGTTCTGTCAACTGAAAGCACAAACCAACATGACAAGTTTTGCATCAGTCTCGATCACAGTTGCCGTAAACAACATTGCATCAGACTCCGCAATATGCGTCGACTTGAGCAACCACCCCAAGTCTTCTGACCGCAATCTTTGCCCTAAATCTCTCAACGGACTTATGAGCCACTTGCGGCCGCCCCGCACAGAAACCTTTTTATCAGCCAAAGTGAGGATGGGAGAAAGGCCAAATCACATCAGAGGCAACACCAGCTGCACATCAAGTTCTCCGCTGAACAATGAGGCTGCCATGAGCACCACCTCTGTCTCCCAGCTGAGCCACGCTGCCAGATCTTAACCAATCATTTGGGTCACAAGAGTCGCATGGATGACCAAAGTGCAGTCAGCGTAATCTAATTGTCATTGTATTGCCTTGCAATGTAAAAGGCATCTCTTTTCAGTATTGTGAAAGGAGTGGAGTGTAGATGAATAGGTCTGGGGCTTGTGTAGGCAACTCTAAACTGATTTAAAGCAGTCTTGGATAGTATTAAGACGCACTTTGGAGTAGTGGTGTTATTCAGGCTTCACAATAGAATGCTGTTATGACGCACCATCGTGATCAAAGTCTAGCATCATCTAATTCCGATACAATGGAATCAAGCTAATATGGTGCGAAGAATATGATGAGAAGTATAAATAGATCCTTTTAAAATACAACGTGTATGCTAAAGAAAAGTAGACGCTATTAAAGGAGGAGGAAGGGGGCAATGCAATTAATGTGAAAGCTGTGAGAAGAAGGGAGGAAGAAGACCAAATTAGGATATCTTCAAGGAACTACAATTTGGAACACTAGGTCATGATTCAATGACATTTGGAGGGAAAGACGGGTCCATTTTTACTTCCATCTTTAAAATGTTTCCAATTGTCCATTTGTAAATGCACATAACTAAGGCCGGACAGTCTTTTTACACTCTACTGGCAGTTTAATTTAAATGCATGTATAATTTTCAGAGATGTTTACTGTATTTCCTAAATCACACATGGTAATGGGCATTAAGGCATTACAGCAAGGGATGTTTTTATTTGGCAAAACTTATTTCATAAAATGCTCATACCGGTAATTTAATTTGATTTTAAAAAAAAAATGCACTAGCACTTTCTCTTTGCACGTCTCAATAATGGGTTTGCAGTCTGCACTGCAGGCTATGTGTTGTGATAACTTCCAATCGCCATCATATATGTACAGAAAGTGTGGCACTGCCAATTTGGAATAAGCATTTTTTGGCTATGAAATGTGTTCAAATGTATTTGCAAATGCAGTTAAACGTACTTGAAAATACGTTTGACCGTATGGTGTTCCACAGAGTTCCGTTCTGGGGGATCTGCTGTTTTCATTGTATTTGCTGCACCTTCAGGAAACAGCAGTGGTTGTTTTAAAGTGTTCTAAACAGTTGAGTTGAATGACGTGAGTCAGTGTCGAAGTTGAGCAATTCTCGTCCAGCACAACTAGCTATCTAGCAAAAGTAACAAAATACTTTCTTAAAAAGAGATACTTGATTCATTTAGGCATTTTCAACAGTAAGAATATATTTTGTCCATTATTAATGTGATAACTTTGTTATTTTTCATGTAGAATTAATACCTTTAAAACAAATTTTGTCACTTGATGACGACTTAAGATGACATCATCTGTGTCAAGGAAACAGGTGACAACCAATCATAGCATAGTTTTCTGACCAAACCCCAAAAAACAGGTGAGCTGTGATTGGTCGTTACCTACTTCCTCAGCACAGGTGATGTCATCGTCAGTCGGCAGCAAGTGGAAAATGTGTTTTTAAAGGTATTAATTGTACATGAAAAAAGCGAAGTTGTGAAATTTATTCTGAACAAAATATTAACTGTTTACTTCTGAAAATGGCTCAAAGAGTCAAGTATCCCTTTAAGCTGCGTGGAGATGACGAGAACAAAAAAAAAAAAAAAACTGAAAGAGAGCCAGATTCGATGAAAAGGCTACTCTCCCTGTTCATTTTGTTCGCCAGTAAGCCCTATAACTGTCGTGAATCCTATTTTATTTTTCAATAAAGAAGGCTTCGGCGAATGTGCATAGGAAACTGGTGGTGTTTAGTACCTCCCACAAGGTTGGCTACTACCACACTATACTGTACTGCAGTATACTGTACTTCATTAAAATAAAAAATAAATTAATAAAAAATAAATAAATATATATATATATATATATATATATATATATATATATATACATACATACATATATATATATTTCTTTTGTTATGGCTATCACGTTTGAAAAGCGCTTATATTTTTACTTCCTCTTAAAACCAGACTTGAAAGATTATCCATAAAGTATTCCTCTATTTCACATATTGATTTTATTCCTATTTTATTTATTCAGAAAGAAACTGTTTTATGTACAAATCAGTAAAGTGCAGCCCATCTTGCAGAAAAAGTAAGTGTCACTCTTTTCGCATATGTCTTCAAAATATGCTCACATATTTATAGCATGCTGCACCGGTGATGCCAGCATCCATCTACACGAAGCCTTCTCCTTCATTAGCCAATGGCACCTTTAGCTTGTGGTCAGAGCTGCAGGAGTGTCTATATAGTAATGAAATTTACAAAGACGGGCCACTTGGTATGCTAGCGATGCCGCAGCCGGTCCCAGCGCTCACTGAAAACCACATGCTCGCTTTTATAGATTGCATAACGGCTTGCATGAAAATGGTTTCACACAAACATAAATCAAATGTCAAAATACAAGTGGAGCAAGACAATTCCCATGGTGCAAATGCACACCCACACACAACATGAGGTGTCCACACACACCCGAAGGGAAGACGCATGTGCGCAAATGATCACGTGCATGCAGATACTTGCAGTGCTCACATATGTGATCCTTCAACATTAAATATTCAATCAGAGGTTAATTAATCATTCATATTGGATCTTTAAATTAAAGGGCACCCTTTAAGTTTTAGATGCAAGGCATCTTTTTTAGTAAGACACAATCCCCTGTTGACTTTTTAGATGGCTGATTTATGATGCGTCAATGGTGATTGTATGACTTTCTACCGTCATATTGTCATTCGTAAATTGGGGAAAATTAAGTAACAAGCAAAAAAAGGGGTTAATAGCTTAAATATTTGAGTTTCATACAACTGGCGTGGGATCAATCCCGTTAACATTTTAGATGGCTGATGTACGATAATGAACGGCCATTAAATAATGGCTTTCTACTGTGATACTGTCATTCATAAGTGGGCAGAAATTAAGTAATGAAGAAAAAATGGTTACTGCTAGACAGTGGGGATAATTCAATCTCAGTTTTCATCCAATGGCTGAAACCCTACTTTTTCAGATTTTGCTGCATCGGTATACAATAGCATGGAAAGGCAAATTTCCAAATTTCCGCTTGATCGGATAAACGGTTTCTGAGATATTGCAGTTAGATGCTTTGACTTTTTGGCAAGAATGGCCATGGCCACCAAATTTCAAATGGCACAGCAAAGTATCTCTGGAAAGGGGAAATCATACGGAATAAAAATCTGGCATTTGTTTTTGAAATCAGAGTACTTTTTACCCAAATTATCTTTTGACTTATACTTTGATCTTAAAATTTGCAATAAGGGAAACACACAAACTCAACCGTACAAATACAAAAATGCAGCCACAAGTACCAACTACAACATAAATTAAAGCAAAAAAATATATATATTTCTTTTCTTCTTTAAAAAAAATAAAAATAAATCTAACTTCAATATCTCAGCCAACGTTTATCTGATCAAGGTGAAATTTGAAATTTTGGCTTTCAATGCTATGTCTTACTCCTACATCAAATTTTTCTCAAATTAGAAGGGGTGAGGTTTCAAAATGCCATTTTTCTGGGTGATTGGAGGTAGAACTACCCAGTGGTTTAAATTTAAATATTTTGCTGTGATCAATTCCCACATTCATGCCACATTCACAATCTCCCTGTTACTGTAATTGCTGAATTAACAGTGCTTCTACTGGAGCTCACGTTTACATGATCGTCCAAACCCTGTAAAATCACTTAATTGATTATTATGAATCCTACTGTAATGTGCCACCTTGAATTGAACTGTTAACTGCTTCTTTAACATCGTCACACGGCTTCACATTCTTCACTTTAACACTCACACCACTTATCAATATGTGGTACACTTTTCAAGACCCCCCCACCCCCCACCCCACCCAGATCAATAACATTATGAGATCATATTTAATTACACACAGACGGCAAGAATTAAGTCATCACACTTTATGTGGCCACAAAGGCAGGCAGGAAAGGCGAAGGACGCGGCTCCATGCCAGGGCGCACCGGCTGGTAAGACTGCATGGGACACGCTGTTACACAGCAACTCGGTGCCAACCGCACCTGTGCCCGAGTGGGTTTCACACTCTCCGGGGCACGCCGAGGTCACCTGAGAACCACGCCGGGCAAACCTGTCCCTCCCCCTCCTCAAGTCCTTGTGCAAAGACCCCAGATGGAGCATCACCCAGTATATCCGCTGTGAATAGGCGGTCTGTCAAGGGCAACTGATTCAAGAAATTACAATACACACACAAAGTCATCAGGGAAGTTTTTTTTTTTTTTTTTTTTTACTTTGAACTGTTTTCATGTACGTTGTTCTTATCAGCTCAGCCGGTGCGTCAAAGAAAGAGAGTAGTGACTCGGGTCATCCCATCAGTGCTAGTAAAGCAAAGGTTGGGCAACCGGTGAGGCAAAAAGGCGGCTTACAAAAGATTAGGCTACCATGATAGCATATAATCAGGAGCTAATTCGTTGTGTGGCTCTCTTTCATTGCTTGCTAAGCCCCCTTATTAGGCGGGCTTACATCTACATTTTCAGCTGATGAGGAAGCTTCTCCACTCAAACTCAAACAGTGCAAACCAGATAAAGACGGCAAGATTTGACCGCCACATTTCAACTATTTATAATAGTTGAGAAAAATAGAGCCACACACACTTAATCCAACTCCTAAAAGATTTAAATGGTCTATATGTGAAACGTAGAGGGATCAGAGTGTTTCATCTCCATCTGATTATTTTATTGATGACAGCGAGTTGGTTGGCAGGTCTATCGGATAAGGGGCTTAGCTGTGATTCATCCCCCTTGAGCAAATCCTTCCTCTCAGCATGGGTCATTTCAAGTTTTTACATTTATCTTCAGCATGAAGAACAACTAAACACTTTTGTATTTCTCCTATAAAGCTGCTTAATATATTATAGCATGATGAAGACTAATGGACAGAGGTGCATTTTTACAAATCACAAAACTCCATATGTGCGTAGCTCTAATTAGTTCCTTTATCATGTCAGTGACCAATTCTGAATGGTGTGCCAACGAATTTGTTTATAGCCGCACGTGCACGTATCATATCAGCGGGAAAAGCCTCATCTAGCTGCTTGGACTTCACCATAAATCACGCTAAATTCCCTAGAAAGAAGAATGTAGGAGGACACTAAAATAGTATCACCCAGGGCTACCTCTGATTGAATGTTTTATCACAGACAATCCTGAGTGGTGTAAAAAAAGAAACTAATTCATTTCTCCTGCTCAAGTAAAGAACAGTAACAACCATGTCATTCCTCTGGGAATACGCCATTTCAGAACACTTTGATTTGTCATGTTATTCATGCCTTTCAACCCTGGCTCTTCTGGCTGTTGGCTTCACAGTGCGGTGGTGATTTCACCTTATGCTCATTCAGCTATTGAGTATCTGCCTGTGCCGTCGCAGGGCCGTCCGAGTTCATCGCTCCACCTCAGTAAAAGGATACAATAAGTATGTGTCCGGAGCAGCTTCGGAAGGGCACGGATATCCATCAGCGGTGCATATGATGGATCGCGGCGGTGTTGGGCATGAATAGACACGCAACACAAAATACAGTGACCAAATCAGGCTGGAATATACATTACAGCCATTTAATCATCCGCACATGTTAGGGGGGCGGGCGGGCCGAGCTTTTCTATATTCCTGCTGCCTTCAAAAGCTTTGCACAGATTGATTATGTACAAAGACACACTGAGCATAGCTGTAAAGCACCTGCCAAGAAGAGGAGACCTAAAGCTTTTTCATTCATACACAAAAAGCGTGCAAGGAGACAATGAGAAAAGGCAGAATGGATGAGTGCGGTTGAAGTAGTAGATAAATAGCTTGGAGTATGCAGATGCAAATCGAACTTCCCAGCACAGCGCTACAAAAGTCACATTTCTGTACCTGCCACTTGTTGATGTTTGGTCGATTAAAAATAAGTGCAACCTTGACAATTGGATTGCTTTTGAGGAGACACTGGAAGCAAAGGTCTGTCAGAGAATGAAGGTGATGTGTCACAGGATATCACAGTTTTCACAGCTGAGTTAGTTACTACCTAAGAGGAAGGAGGTCATCAAAACATGGAAAGCCGATTTCACATCTCATTATTAAGTTTAATTTAACTTCCAAATGCAAAATTTCAACAGCCCTTTTTTTTACATCCATGTGAAGTGAAACATTGTCATTAAGGTCATCCTGTTAAAATATATTCATGAATTACTAACTAGCAGCACGACGCCATTGCTGTAGATGTCACATGATGTGATTGATGATGATTTGAGATCTTAAATCGATTTTACAGGACATGGTATCAGCGCTTCATTTATAGAGCGAGGCGCTACACTTGCTAAATGACTCAAAGGCTGCAGTCACATCCAGATGATGGTAAATAAATAAAAAAAAATCTGTATATTGAATGTTAATCAGTGTTTTTGGAAGATTTTTTAAAGGTTTAATTGTTGTTATTTTCCCCCAAAGCATGGCAATGGAAGTCAATTCCACGCAAATTTTGTTTTTGCAAGCAGACCTAGAACAACTGCAGATCTTCAAATTGTCTTTGTTTGATGCAGACCAGGGTTTGTATTATCACGTGACATTTCCCTTTTTTTTTTCTCAGGGCAACACACACTACTCAAAATACCAAGACAGTCGAATTACTATTTCTGCCGTTTCACTTAAACAACTAAATGTTTGCTGTATCCGATTGCTGAAACCATTTGCCAAAATACTCAGCTGATGATTTTTTGATTGGCAAGGCAGCATAAAGTCTCTGGCGGTCCGGATAGCAAGTCCATCTCACCTTTGTCTCAACTGAGAAGCCCCGAGGTTAGGCTGAGTGGAGTAAAAGGGCTGAAGGCAAGGCCAGATGAAAAACGAGGGTGTCACAGCATTGTTGCAAGGTTAGCACACACGTTAATGGAGCCGTGCTGGGGCAGGGCACCCTGAGAATTGACCCTGCCAAGCGGGGCATGTACAAGCCTAAGATAAACTACTGCAGGGGGCATGGCACTGCCCCCAAGCCCCTCTATTGCCCACTAAGCAATCACACACACTCAGACTTAAATACCTCCACGGGCACCCAATCAACATTTATAGCTGACCATCAAATTCAATGCTTAGCAATCCCCACTGCTTCTCATAAAGCATCGTCTTTCAACCAGCACCATTCACTGCTCAGAACTGCTGAGCAACACTGTAATTTTACTCTTTAAGGTTGGAGTCACTTTAATGCTTCTGTTGACTTTAACCAGTCGGAAGTGACACCGTATTATGTTTAAGAAATTTTAACCACACTGACTATAACCGTTTTAAAGGGGAAGTCAACCATATACATTTCTTGACAATAATATGTTATACGTGACCTCACTAGTCTATAACATTCTGATTAATATTACATTTGTGGAGTATGAGTTATGCAGCAAAATCCAACCGTTTTCATCCATTTTGCCACTTGCTGTCAACTGAAGATGACAGCATATCATATCACATCATAGAGACCCGAAAGAAGGCAAAAAAAAAGATGGAAAGAAGGAAAACTTTTATTTTTTTCAGACATCACAGTTGCTCATAGAGACCTGAGCAACTGTGATGTCATCTTCAGTCGACAGCAAATGGCAAAATGGCAGCCTTCTAATACTGATTAAAAAAAAAAAAAAAAAACTGCTGGATTTTGCTGCTTAACTCATATTCCACTAACACAGTGGTATCAAAGTCCGGCACTCAAGGGCCTAAGTCCTGCATGTTTTAGCGGTTCCCCCACATTCAACACAGCTGATTCATATTTAAGATAATCAGCAAGCTCTACAGGAGCCTGATAATAATCCTGATCATTGAATCAGGTGTGTTGAGTAGAGAAATCTCGAAAACATTTTAAAATAGCGCTACATTGTTACATTATCATTAGCTTTGCTTCAACCATTCAAATAGTTGATTCATCTTGGAAAAAGGCTTGGTTATTTTTTAATTATTTTAAAAAGAAATAGGAATTAACTCAAGAGCGTGGGTGAAAATACAGAATGAGACATATGGCTGAATGGGCATCATCACTGAAAGGTCAGGATGGGAAGCTTCAGACAGGGGAAGGTGTGAAGAATGACATGTCCTGGATGAGCTCGCTTCCACGGGGGACTCGACAAAGACAGTTTTATTTGGCAGAACGGCAGCCATATTAATGACAGTTTATTATGATCATTTGTCTGAGAGAAGACAAAAAAAAAAGATGGAAAGAAGGAAAACGTTTCCCAGAAGGCCATTAAGGAGACTTCCTGCCAGGAGAGGAAAGGAATGCTGATGTCTTCCTGTTTGCAGCTCACCGGCACATTTGATTGGTGGGGAGGGAATACAGAAATCAGTGAGCAATGATTGTTTTTCTTTTCATTATTGTATAGAAAACATACCCAAGACCATTTCTATAGCTCCATCTATCCATCCATTCATTTTCAAAACCGCTTGTCCTTATTACGGTCACGGGTTACTGGATCATAACGCTAACTAACCTATCAATGACTGTTAGTTAACTACGAGTCATGCTCTACAAAACGGATGTCCCGTGCTGCAGCGTGTCCAGCTGCAGGCTTGTATTGCATGCCTCTTATTTCTTCTGAGCTCCTTTTTGAGTAAAAATCTTTATCATCAGTGCAGACCCAATTTCAAGCAACATTTTGACTTTCAGACTGAACAAGCGTTTGACAGAAAACCCTTTTGTTTTGTGGATCAACCCCATGACCTGTGACACCACTGCTGTTAATCACGGTAACATTAACGTGATAACATCACAAAGAGACCTCACTGTCTGTTTCTGTCAGTGTCAGTCATGAGGTGAAGTGGGCTTGTTAAAGGCTGGATTGAGATCTATGTAGAACCCAGCAGAGAAAGATCTGGCCAACACGCCTCACCAAAGCCTCCGTCGCCTCTCGAACAAAGCTCCTCTTATTCAGGACAGCAGACAGAAGCCCACGGGGAGAAAAACCTCAAAGACTTTAACAACACCTCAAACCCCAGCCTCCATGACGGCGTGTTCCTTTCATTACAGAGCTCAAACGGGGGGGGGCTCCACGTGTGCCAGTGTGGGCATGCCCATATTAATGTGAAAATAAGCCTCTGCCCACACATTATCGCTTACATGGCACAGACACCCGCAGGCATTATTGCATGGAATTTTCCAGCACCAGCATCTCATCACCCAACATAATACTGCATGTTTCCATGTGTGGTGGCAATTAAAGCACCCTAACCCAAGAAAAAGTAACAGAAGCTCCACTTGCTCCTGTGTGCACAGGCCACCATGTCTCTCCAAGTTGAAGACTTCACAACCCTACTAACAGAGTTGGAGGAAAAATGTGACATGGAAACCCCCCAAAGTCGAACACAATCTGGTCTGAGTCAGTGGTTTAAATCCAAGTTAAAACAAAACCAGTTTGCAAAAATAAATAATGAAAAGTTCATTGATTTGTTCCGGAGTTAAAGTGTTGTCATCAGAAAATATTAACTGTGCAATAATGTTATTTTGTACTAACAGTCGCCCAAGTTTCTTTCTTTATTTATTTTTAAATAAAATTCTAGTAAAATAATAGTGGTATTATTAGAATTGGAGATGGACTTGTAGCCGTTGGCTTTAATCTGCTTATCTATAGTTTGTTTTCTAAACTCTTTGCTTCATTTCCTCTGGTCCAAGTTTAATGAAGTACACACTATGTCACTAAACACCACTTTGGTTACTTGTCACCCTATAAATAGGCCGACTGACTGATAACAAGTTTGATGACACCCGTGATACTAATTAGAGGATAACTTGGCTGAACATGTCCCTATGGTCAAATTATTTCCAATCTTTTCTAGGTGTACCATCATTTTTGTCCAGGCCTTTCTCCTGATTTTTATTTTAAATTCTGTTGAACCTGAATTCAAAAGCATTGTCTGATTTTCATCAGTTAATTAAACTGAACATTAAACTGTGATTACTTTGTGGTGGCCGTGGCTCAGCATGTAGAGACGTATGAATAATGTTTTTTAATGTTTAATTCCATTGTAGAGTGTCTAGAAAAGCGCATTATTATTATTATTATTATTAATATTATTTATTACTTTTGTTAGATTCAAGTTATGTAGCCTAACTATAGTATACGTTACCATTAACACGAGGAACCGATTTTGTCCATGTCTGTAGATAATGCTAAGACCTACCGTATGTGAGGATGCTGTTTGTGGATTTAATCTTTGTACTTCACCCAATGAGCTGGTTACAACATGGACATTGGCAGCTCATTATTCACCTGGATTTTTGATTTTCCTCAGCAACAGACCCCAAAAATGTCAAGTTTTTAAACAACTCATCCACTCTCAACCATAAAAATGGGACACCTCAGGGATGTGTTCTCAGTCCCTTCCTTTAACCTTGTAGGAGTGATCAGGTAAAAGGAAGAGGTCCGGCATCACAGGTGATGGTGTGATCTCAAGGAGGCTCAGTTTTAATGGGGGAATGGAGTCAAAAAGTTACATTGCATTGGTGAAACCGAGTTAGGCGACCTAAGTTTCTCACACAAACAAAAATACTTCTTGAAGTAATAATGAAAAGATGCAAGCAGTTTCTTTTAAGTCACGTAAAACAAAACACTAAAATATGTTACAATAAAACTATCCTCTTAACCAAAAATAATTTCAGAAAATATAACGTAGTAAGCATGCCTTTTTTTTTTTTAAGCACCCACCTCTGTTTAGCGTCAAGCAAGCAAGCGCCTGCATTGAATTTGGTTTCCCTTTGTCTCACTTACTTTTGTTTTATCTAAACTGACGTCTTGAATATTCATCAAAAGAATCATGTACTGGATTCAGAATCATTTGAGTCTGTCAAGATTTCATCAGGCACCCTCCCACAAACCTGCAACCGAGCACATTTAACTTTCTTTTCCTTCAAAGTGTTGCCATTCCGATAATCAAGCGCCCACTTGCCTCCTCATGAACAATGAGCCTTACCAATTCTGAAAATGAACAGCAATCTGTCATCAGCAAACAGATCAAGTTGAAAGCACTACACACCTACTGTAATGTCGGTGTGTTAACTTCAAGCTCTTGGCCCTATTGACGGAATAGAAGCATTTCATCTTTGTGAGAGTGACATTAAATAAACACAATTCACTTTGCCCCATGTAATAAACTGAATGGTCCAAGACCAAGGGAGAGTCTTATCAGTAACTGTACAGCAGACTACAGAGAGGTAGAATACAGTAAGGTGAAGCTGGAGTGCGATCTGGTGTTACGGTTTTTGGGGGCCAGTAAGGAAGAGCCTTGGGGACAGTGGGGTTAATAGTCCACAGAGGACAGACCTGGCACCAGCATGTTATAATAATACACTTGGCAGCTAGGATGGTGTCAACCCCTTAATTCCCCTGGGGAGGGAAGGACACAGCCTAATCTGTATTCAGTCCTGACATTGTCCATATCTGATATGGAACATTAGCCCCCAACTCTCTCTATACACTAGTGTCCTTCAGTTTATACTACTTTATGTTAATAGAGAGAGAGAAAACTCCACGTGCCGTCGTTTGTCATTGTTAGCGGGGTGCTCCCTGAGCTGGTTTGAAATCCATTTGTTTAGAAGAGAAAATGCAGGGGTATACCTGACTGCTTGGGGGAATCCATTCACCTGTCCCTGTCCATTGAACTTTGAGCCAAGCTTGATTCTTCCCACTGTCTATTTTCCATCCATTCTACAAACATAAAAGTCAGGTTCTACAAAATGGCTAATAAAGTACTCTTTTCTGCCACCAGGGTAAATTTGCCTTATTCCTGGGACATCACTTGAAGTGACGTAAGTATAGAAATTCAGCCTAATGATTAAAAGAATGTACAACTGTTCACACTTGCAGTTTGGTACTATGGTCAAGATCAAAGTACATTAAAAAAAAAAAGACACTTGGCCCAGTTCACTTCATATTCACAGTCAATTTTTGGTCACATTCAAAGCATATGCATAATTTTCCCACCTAATTGGACAGTATATGCGACAGACTGCAGCAAAATGCTGTTAAATGCTCATTATTTATTAATTGTGCTATTTGCATCAGCTTAGGTGTGTCAAAAGGCTTCAATATGGAATATTGAAAACAGCTGTTGTACAGAAACACACACATACATACAGAGGCAGTTTGTGCAAATATGATGCTGATTTTGTCATGTCTGGGAAGGCCTGGTTTTGGTTGAGGGTCGCGATTGGTCCTGAGTGGATTCCTGCCCTTCCGCAGGCTGACCAATCCGGGCCCTCAGCCACTTGTGCCTGGCCCCAGGTGTGATGAGTTAACCTAATTTGTGTGAGTGTATTTAGTTCCCGGGTGGTGATCAGTCCTTGTGGGATCATTGCCGATTGTCATGGTCACCCCCAGAGTTTGTTCTGTCATTTTGATTTTGAGTTTGTACAATAAAGCATAACAGTCTAATCCGCCAAAAAAAAAAAAACGCCGAAAACTGCAACGGTACCTGCCTCTTGGTCCGCTGGGTCCGTCTTGGTGGGATCATTCTGTCACGGTACGGCCACGGTACGGCCACGGTACGGCCACGGAACGGCGCGGACCAAGAGGCAGGTACCGTTGCAGTTTTCGGCGGGCGCTCCACACGTGCCGCCGGAAACTGGAAGCGGGCGCCGCGTGCGCACCGCCAAAAACTGCAACGGTACCTGCCTCTTGGTCCGCTGGGTCCGTCTGGGTGGGATCATTCTGTCACGTTGCGTCCACGGAGCGGCGTGATGTCTGTCGGCGTGTGAGGTGGAGGACCCAAAATGCAGGAAGGCAGGAGAACCACGGCAGGAGTGCGGGTTAGACTGTTATGTTTTATTGTACAAAATCAAAATGACAGAACAAACTCCGGGGGTGACCGTGACAATCGGCAATGATCCCACAAGGACTGATCACCACCCGGGAACTAAGTACACCCACACAAATTAGGTTAACTCATCACACCTGGGGCCAGGCACAAGTGGCTGAGGGCCCGGATTGGTCAGCCTGCGGAAGGGCAGGAATCCACTCAGGACCAATCGGGACCCTCAACCAAAACCAGGCCTTCCCAGACATGACAGATTTTTACACTGTATATTGCATTTTGGGGATTTCACCACGCTTTTGCCTTCAGTTTAACATTACGACACAAGAGTTTACTTGCAAAAGAAGCAGACCACCGCTTTGCTTTAAGCTGTCCCGGGTTCACCTGTTCAATGCATACTAGGGTTTGGGTGATTACTCACACACTTAACCAAAAACCACACAATCATAGCAATCGCACCAGCTCTTTAAAGCCGAATCAAACAGGTGTGAGTGTGAAGAGACTTAATTAAAAATAAATTAGCAAAATGTTTCATCAAATTTGTGATTACGATACAGAAAGGACATCCCAGTCAGTTCTAACAGTCCAACAAATCTGTGTCTTGAATGTGAAAATGCATGTATACAAATAGCGGTGTAACACCTACTCCATTAATCGACAATCAATCAATGATCAAATTAATCGACAACTATTTTGATAATTGAGAGTTTATAGACATTTTTTTATTATAAAACTGTACAAATCATTGGAAATTCAGCCTCTCAACATTAATTATATTATCAGATCTCTGTAGTCCTCCATGAAAGCAGAGTGATTCACGTTATGTTTAACTAAACTAAGACATTTACAAACATCTACTTTTACTTTGGTAAACAACGATCAACATTTTTGACAGATGTTATGGACCAAACCAGTGACCAGTGATTTATAACCAATTTATGTTTGTTCATTTTTTGCAGTTTGAAGTTATGTTTTCTGCACAAAGGGATGGAAGTAAAAAAAAAAAAAAGTATTTATCCAATCCATTGATGAATTGAAATGATCATCAACAGATTAATGGATAATTCAAATACAAAATACAAATATACCGGTCTATGTAGAAGAGCAACAAAGGATGAAACACTGTCAGGTTTCTCATTTGAATTAAAAATGTAACATCTTGACAACACTGGAACAAGTGGAGAAAATAGTTTAAATCTGACAATATTCTCCCACTTGTCATGGAATTAATTCAGTTAATTGTCTCAAGTCCAATTAGCGTATATTGCTTCTGCATTGTGGTGAAACAGTGTCGGGCTAATTGGATTAAGTCTTTATCATTTCCCGGGAAATGACAATGAAGGGGGAAAATGAACACAGAGTAGTCCTTTTTAATTGAATCCAACCTAATGACTGTACTTTTATGAACATCCAGTGTTGTCATGCTTTCACACTGTAAATAGGGATGGAAATTAGAAAGCAGAAGCTTACGCGCAGCCAATGTATTCACTATCACAAAAGTATCCCAAGGGGTTATTTTTTTCCTTCTGTTTAACTCATCTAAATTTGTCACTGTGAGACACTGCAGGGCGGGAGGCAGAGCCTCTTTGTAAAACTGAGCGCATAGTACAGTGAAAAGCATGTCCCTGCGTACACTTACCAGCCTTGCTCATCCTCTTAAATGCCAATAATTATTAATGGTATTATAGCAAGATACTTCTGAGCCTCTTAAACTCTGCTTTATTAGTGGCCTTTAGACAGCACCGGTGGGGATGGCTGCATGAAGACAGCACGTTGCCATCCTTACTGAGACATAAAAAGGGCACAGATATGCAGCATATACCGTATACAGTACAGTATATACTCTGGGTGGTACAAGTAACGCATGTCGCATGGTATAAACTGTATTGAAGCTTTTAGGTCATGGTTGCATAGAGAACGACTTTCCCCCCTCACAAAACTGGGACCTCTTTAGTTTGGTTGTCAACTGAATAATATAACCCACAGTGTATTTCAAGTAGCCATATTTTTGGACTAAAAGTCACACTTTTTTTTCATAGTTTGTATATATTAAAATTAGAGCTCGGACTGGAAGCCAAAATTTCCGTTCCGTTACTTTTGTTGTCTTTCTTTTGGTTGTTGTCAAGTGCCTTAGGTGTACTAGCCAGACTGGCCCGACCAATCACCACTTCTGGAATAAACCATTAACTCAGAGTGAAGTCAGAGTGTCAAGGGATAGTCAGTAGTAAACCTCCAGTAAGGATAAAGTATATGCTGACAATTATCAGGAAGAGAACCTTGTTTTTTTTTTCCCTGGAGAGCTCAGTATTGTTCATTCGGTAATTTTACCGATTTGACATGTCATCATCATTGCTTTTTTTTTTTTAACCTTGTTTTTTTTGTTGGTATAGCCTACAAGCGGGACCTATATAAATATATATATTAGTTAGTTTTTTTTTTTATTGCTGGGGAGATTCCATGGAAATCAATGTAGCTAACTTAGCTCAATCAATTTCCAACCTACAATAGGTTCAGTTGAGGTGAGTACATAAGTCTGGAGTTTTATGCCCTTTGTCAATATGTACTGTACATCCATTCACTTATCTTCAGAACATAACCATACATGCAACAATCGCTTGATCACTCAGCTACTTTGCAGCAGATTGAAGGGCTCCTGTATTGATTAAGACAAGGCCGGCCACTTCCCTCTCCCTTATCAAGAAGCTGAGCCCGGTCTTCTCTCAGGATTGTTTCCTTAGAGTCTCAGCGGGAGAGAGACAACGAAGAGCTTGTGGAAAAACAAACAGGAAACCTGGTGAGAGGGAGGTTGGGGATGATACGGAGCCTGTGGGGAGTTGGCGTAGCACACCGTGAAAGTGAATTGGACTGGAGTGGCAATACGGAGCACAGTGAAGAAATGATACACTTTATACTGTACGCCTCATGAAAACATAATGAACACATCTCAACAACCAACATATACAGTGGGCTACCCCAATGTATAAGTCTGGAAACATAGAACCCTCACAGCTCGGCATGGGAGAAACAATGTATTGGATGCATGGATTAGTTCAATTAATTACTTTTTTATACTGGTAAATTATGCTTTTTGCATCTCTGCTTTTTGCAGATGATGTGGTGCTGTTGGCTTCTTCAAGCCGTGACCTCCAGCTCTCACTGGAGCGGTTCGCAGCCGAGTGTGAAGCGGTTGGGATGAGGATCAGCACCTCCAAATCCGAGACCATAGTCCTCAGTCGGAAAAGGGTGGAGTGCCCTCTCCGGGTCGGGGAGGAGGTCCTGCCCCAAGTGGAGGAGTTCAAGTATCTTGGGGTCTTGTTCACGAGTGAGGGTAGGTTAGAGCGGGAGATCGACAGGTGGATCGGTGCAGCGTCTGCAGTGATGCGGACGCTGTATCGGTCCGTTGTGGTGAAGAAGGAGCTGAGCCGAAAGGCAAAGCTCTCGATTTACCGGTCGATCTACGTTCCTACCCTCACCTATGGTCACGAGCTGTGGGTCGTGACCGAAAGAACAAGATCCCGGGTACAAGCGGCCGAAATGAGTTTCCTCCGCAGGGTAGCCGGGCTCTCCCTTAGAGATAGGGTGAGAAGCTCGGTCATCCGAGAGGGACTCAGCGTCGAGTCGCTGCTCCTCCACGTTGAGAGGAACCAGTTGAGGTGGCTCGGGCATCTGGTTCGGATGCCTCCTGGACGCCTCCCTGGGGAGGTGTTCCAGGCATGTCCTACCGGCAGGAGGCCCCGGGGACGACCCAGGACACGCTGGAGAGACTATGTCTCTCGGCTGTCCTGGGAACGCCTTGGGGTCCCGTCGGATGAGCTGGCTGAAGTGGCTGGGAAGAGGGAAGTCTGGGCTTCCCTGCTAAAGCTGCTGCCCCCGCGACCCGACCCCGGATAAGCGGAAGAAGACGGACAGACGAAATTATGTGTTTTTTCTTAATTATGTGTAACCCTACCTTTCACTGGTATTTAAAAACAGAAACATTTAGTCATGCCACAAGACACAACAAGAAAGCAGAGAAGCAGTGAAGACAAACTTTTGTGGCTTTGGAAAATGGATGTCTGTTCCTTAAAGAACAAATGATACATTCCATTACATGATGCAGAGGAAAAGTCATCAATGCCGATCATAAACAAAATACAATAAAGTAATCCATTGCCATTACTAGCAAATGGACATCATATCATTTGCCGACCAAGACATGCATTACTTTACTTTGCGAAAATATGGATGAAGGTTTGGAGAGAAAAACACCTTTTCTTTGAAAAGAAATAACATGAATTCAAACGTCATGTACAGTAAATTCCCTTTGCAACTCTATATAAAACAAACATGCAGCCACACGCACCGCATCGCGCAGGCCTGCATGCAATGCTTCGCTACTCATCTGTGAAACTTGATTCCTCAGTCACACACCCGCCATCTGGCTCCGTTAAGAAAAGTAACAGCCCGTCTATTCCACTGTCATTTAAGATGCAAGAAATTGAGCATGTGTTGAAAAGTCGTCTAGGCCGCTCAGAGGCCCGCTTGGAAAAGCGCCTCTCATCATTGGTCACCCAACACCACCACGGAATAACAGTGTCTTACTGAAAATGTCTTCTACAAAGTTCTGTTAATGCACAGATTACAGTGTGAGATCAGCCATTGCGTGATGGGAATGCTGGGAAGATGTTTTGGAATATTTTGAGTGGATAATGGCTGCTAAGAAAAAAATTGTCTGAAATGTTGCATTGGTGACTTTGGAAAATTAGTTAAGATAAGGTCAGATGATACTATGCAATCAATGAAACATGATTTTAGGGTTTCATGCAAAGTCCGTCAAAGGCTTGGACAGTCTAATGTACATCTACAGTATATTAAAATAAAACACTCATGTGAGGAATCTCTCCATCTCAAGACAAAAATAAAAAAATCTGTTCTGGGATCACTTCTCTTTGGACGCCTATTAAATAATTCAACAAAACAAGCAACAAGGAGGTGATATAGCTGTGGCCTAAAGTAACTCAATCAGAGCTGGCCAACTGACGTCGCCACCCTTGGCCCCAGAACTCATACAATGGATTGGCCAGCCGTACTGTGAGGTCAAAGGCTGTTTGTTGACCACAAACCACATCAGATTGGCTGCTCTGTAGCCACGGCTGGGGAGAGACCACAGCATGGTCAGTACAGAAATCAGCTGTATAATCAAATTGGCTGTACCTAAACACAGAGGTACATTTCTCAAGTGAGGAGATCATGTAAGGAAAAACTGGCTATTTTGGTGGTGTTAAGTTAAAGAAGCACTGGGACATGATCTTAAGACGTGTGTACAAAATCTCAGTCAACCAGGTCATTGTAATCGGCAAAAGATGAATTGGGGTTGCCTGGATTCAACTGTTGCAGATTGTAGAGCAGTGGTTCTTAACCTTGTTGGAGGTAATGAAGTGGTACTGGTAAGGTACTGTTTTGGATGCGCATTCACCGAACCCTTCATTATTGAAAAATAAAATGTGATTTCACTTTCCTTTCTTTTCTTTGGTCCTTCCTCGGGTCTCCTGACGGCCTCACGACTCTGGCTAGAAGTGTTCGGTTTAGGTGAACGGTATGGGATTTTTTAATAGGTTTTAGGTGAACTAATGAATACACACACACACACGCACGCACGCACACACGCACATACACCCACACACCCACATACAAAATAAGAAAAGAAAAAAAAAGGAGAGCAATGATGATGACATGTCAAATCGGTAAAATTACCGAAAGAACAATACTTAGCTCTCCAGAAAAAGAAAAAAAAGAAAATGTGATTTTTCGGTATAGGGTTTACTGGAGAACAAAATGAAAAGGGAGAGTAACTCTTTCATTGAATCTGGCTCTCATCATCTTGAATTCAGAAAGACTTGTGTTCTTATATTCCCGACCTCCGTGCATTTTGCTAGATAGCTACTTGAGCTAGACTTGCTCAACTTGACGTTGCAAATCATGCAGTTAGGACACTGATAACAATAATCGCGCGTAGACGTTTGACTCGACTTCCGTCTGGAACGACAGATGAAAGGACGTATGCCCTAAACTAGTCTGCACGTTTGTAGTTTTTTTGTTCACACCATCCACCTCAACGTTGTTTGGTGCCAGTAAAAATTATACAGACACCCTCAGACGATGACAAAGGTTTCATTAATCCAGCTGTAGATCAATGTTTCATCAGCAGAATTATGAAAATATGAATTGAAGGTTTTAAATATTACTTAGTGTTGGTTTAAGATCACACGTGTAGAAATTGTGTGTTTTTAATACATTGTTCAGAATCATACAATGGATCACACAGCAATATAGAAAGTGATATGAGAACCAGTGCTACTCGTGTACGTATTTTTTTAAAGGGAGAATTACCGGTAATGGAAAATTGAAGCAGCGTGTGAGACGACGAAAATGACAGAGACACCCGCAGCAAGTCTCAGAAACAGACCTCGATCAATTAGTCGAGCTCTACAATAGCCGGAAATCTCATATTGGGGTCATGCATCCCTTATCAGCAAGTGCATTTTCACATGCCAGATAATGCTCTAATGATTAATGGAGTTGAATGAATAATGGTACAGAAGAAGAGTGTTATTTTTACCCCTTGGCAGCTGGTAGCGCACACAGTTAACCTAAAAAGTGAAGATCACACTTGAGGGCACTCTCTGAAGTCTTCCCACACATGTTGAGCGATAAGAAGGACTTGTCGCTACAATTAAGCTACCTCGCTACAGATCTAAATTGAAATAATTTTACTACATGATGGAACAAAAGAGGCAAAATTCTGTAACTTATAAATTAGAAAGCAGACTCACATTTGAAACAGCAAGATTAGTAGTGCCCAAGTACTTTTGTCCAGCATGAGTGAATTTCAGTGTCATGCCAGATGTTACGGGTTTTATTTTGGTAGGTTGCTAATCACTTAGCTACACTGTAGTATGCAAAACGCAACAACTTTCAAAAGTTATTCATGACATAACTTTAAGAACCGTTGGAACCTCTAAAGTCAAATGCCTTAAAACGAAGACCATTTTGTGTTTGGCTGCATCTCTTAACCCATTAAGGCCGGGAGCGCATGAACGCGGTTTTACCATTAGAGCCGGAGCGCTCCAGCGTGCTTCTCCCTTTAAAGCCGGGAGAGCGGTTCCATCATTTTGTTTTGTTTCGACCAATTTTTGGTCTCTTCGCCGATGAAATGCATCAGAATATACATGAGAGGGTGACGTAGGTCTCATAGCATATACTGGAATTTTATTTGAGCATTTATGGCTAACACAGATTTGCGGGTGTTATCAAATAAATGATGTGATTGACGACAGCGCGGGGGGAATTGGAATCAGTGTAACGAGTCGACAGTAACATAATGTTAAGAAATATGTTTGTAGACAATGAGGATGTTGAAAATTTTAAGGGCTTTTGAAGAGGGTCTTCTGCCCAGATCTAGTCATAACTGTTTTCATTTCCTTATTTCCTCAGTAGAGCTTTGTTCTGCGGATGTATCTTTGTGAGTGTTATCGCAATTTCTACCAGGTGCAGTCATGACTGAAAAACCTCCTCTATTCCTCAAATGGGCCATTGTCTGTGTTTGAATGATGCCCATGAATTTATCTCATGTCCGGTCAACTCCGGGTTGAACTGTTTACTGGAAACTGTGTGGTACCGCCCTTCAAGATAGTATAAGAATGTTGTAAGTCCTCTGTAATCTTCACACTTGTGAGAGGCTACAGCCATTGTCTGTAACTCACTTGTACCCGGAATATTCTGTAGAAATAAAATCTCCGAAGGAACTGTTCATCGATCTCCAGCCTGTATCCAGATAATCAACATTCTCACTACCCGAAAAAACACAAACACGCGGAGGAAAAGATCTCCTCCACAACACTTTGTAAAGGAATGGATGACAAATAATTACAACTCGAACCCCCGAGGTTAGTACAACTGCACTCCAGTGTTGAAGGTAAATATACCCGCAGACGACACAGTTGTTTGTTGATTTTTGAAAAAAATATTGAAGCTTTATAATGGTTTGTGTGAACGCAACAGGTGTAAGCTCTTAAATGTTTTGGGAATTATGTTTCTATCTGCTTTAGGAGCTGAGATGTTTTTGGATAGGTTTTAGAGGCATGTTTTGCCAGGCCCTTAATGGGTCAAATGGAGTGCACATTTTGGAGTAGAAGCTAGCCACTACATAACTGGCTATTAATCAAACAATTTGTAACTAATACACTTTAATATATTAATATTCTAACATTTAGATCAAGTCGTTAAAGTTTGTTGTAGTATGAGATCAACATTTTAACTTTTATTTCAAGATTTCACTTCTGTGTCCGAGATACAGTACAGGACCAGAAGATGGCATTATTGGTAACAAAACAAAGAGCCTTTTTCAGTTGTTGTTTATTCAATCTTCTCTTTGAGCTTCTCTTTCTGCATGCTCTCATTGCTCTAGATGGTTTAAGTTAGGAGATTGACTTGGGCAGTCCAAAATCTCTTAAATAAATATAAATACTCTCCCAATCAGTTTAATAGCACATTTCTTAAAAATTGGCAGACAAAATGTTTCTTGAGTTAATTTTGGTGCTGCCATGATGTTTTACAGCAACAAAACTTATAAGCCGGTTCCAGGTAAGCTTTGCGTGGTCAACCAGTCATGCCTAATGAAGCCTTATAAATTGTCATTAGTTGCTACCTATTTATTGTTGTACAAGCCATTGTGGGATGGAAGGGTTGGTAAATTTCCACCCTCTGGTCCTGGCCACCAAGCAGTTGTCATGCAACACTGGTGAACATGGCTCTCTAATTTCGCTGACATGTTTATGATTATGTGTCATACATGACATGTTTATGATAGGCTGAGTGTGTGTTCATGTTCAACAATGTTAAACACGCATAAGGTAATAGCTGAGGTCCAACACATGGACAAGAATTCTCTGTCAAAGAGGCCTGAGGAACGAACGTATCTTTAAAGGAAGATGAATTCTGAGGCGCAATAAAAATTAAAGCTCCGAGCAGCAACGAATGGGCCTCGTAACACATGTGAAAATTATTAGATGCGCCATAGAAGACTTAATGGTTTGAAGGAAATCAGAGAGTCAGGCTCAATTATTGTATTTTACAACTGGTCATCTAAATTTCTGCCGGTTGGGGTCAGCTATGAATCTCATGAGAGTGTTGACTTCATCACACAGACTAGACGTTTGGCCAAGCTCTGATCTAGTGGAGCTGAGTTTGAATGCATTTTACAGCGAGTCATTAAACTTTGCTAGAATGTTTCGGCCATCAATGAACTGTGCTAGAATGTTTCGGCCACATTCACATTTTTTGCAATTTAGCATAAATCATCTTTCAAGTAGTCATGGTCAAGATTCGGAGAAAACAGGTCAAGTTTATTTGTAAAGCTCTTAATTACAAAAGAGCCTCAAAGTGCTCCCTAAACCCATAGATGACAAATATTAGCTATATATAAGAAGAGTAAATCTTGAGAAGGGCCCATAGATGTGAAGGGAATCCAACTTCCAGGAAGACCCGACTACAATGGATGCCGAGTCGGCAACTTTAACACACAATATAGTGCTCGACAATGTTAACTAGGACAAAGTGAAAGTCCATTTAATGAGGTGAAGCGCTGCAGGAAGATGCCTTCGGGGAAGTGCTTCGAAGTGGACGAATTTCCTGGACAAGTTCATTTTTGAAGGACCCCAGGAAATGACCGTAAAATAGACCCTTTGAACCAGAACACCACACTTCCTGTCTTTTTAAGTGTGGGGTTTTAAGACTTGTTTTGGTATAAATATGCCTATGCCAAATCAGTAAAAAAAATAATATATATATATATATATATATATATATATATATATATATATATAAATTCCAGGAGTTACCGACTCAACCAATTTTCACACCCGCAACTAGCTATGAAACTGTGAACCGAGCGAGAAGGTTCAAAGAGACCGTTTTCCGTTTCCGTTTCCTTATACTGTACATGTCATATCACAATTGTAGTGACTTATATTATCATGGTTATTTGTAGTGTCGATGTAATGATGCTACTGAAAGAATGTAAATAGGACAGTTAGAAATACAAGCACTTAAACCATTAATCACTTTTAGCTACGGATTCACGATAATGCCATTTTCAACCGATACGATAAACCAATCATTTAGAAAGTGCCGATGTCAATAACCAATAAGTAAGCCAATAATTGTTTTCAAAATTAACTTGAATACAAATATGCTTTAGAGTCTTACTGTACGTTTAACATGTAGAAACACATTAAAACAAAAGCACCATAAAATTGAATTTTCTTGATATTTCTGCTTCAAAGGCAACCAGTAACTCATTTTGAGGCGGCCAAAACAAAACAGTCATGTTTTAAAAATGCAAACAAAAAACTGCGAGGGTAACATTTTGGCAAGACACAGTAAAGAAAGCCCACACTGGCGACTTCCATGTCGCCATGATGCATCTTCTGTGAAACCGAGGTCACGTGCATTATGGCGTCACAAATATGCAACACTTTCTTTGGAGAGGGGAGGGGTTGAGGAGTTGGGCAAAACATGAGCCACAACCACAACAGATGGACCAACACGGCAAGTCTATTGTTATTGGCGGAATTATTTATTATCTGGTTTATCTGTATGATGTCAAATTGGTCGATAATTATCGGCCACCGGTATTATCGTGCATCCTTACTTTTAGCACATTAGAAATTGTAAACAGCAGCAACTGAAAATATATTTTTATGCATACAAGACCTCAAGAATACAAAACATTACTATGACTGCAAAGAAATCACAGTAATTGGTCAAAAGTTCTGACAAACGGGCCTGCAAAATATGGAGCTCTGACAAATAGAAATCATAATCCAGAATGACGTGAGGCTAGGAAAATATCAAATCTTAGTCATTCTGAAGAGAAAGACTGCTCCGCTTTCCCATGTGCCGACCTAAACAAGGTCAGGAGAGGCATGGCTGTTGGACTCAACAGGAAGGCGGGTAATTAATAGTGCTTCTGGGAAGTTCTCCCAAAAACTGGGAGCTGTACTTGTTCCTGGTGTACAGAATAAAATCCCCCAGACGGAGGTGCAAGAGGAAAAGAGGGTGGAGAGGACACGACCAATGATTTATAGACCATTGTTGTGTTTTTTTTTGTTTTTTTGGGGAGGGGGGTGCATTTGGTAAGCATTTCTGTGCTTATCCAGCATGTCAGGTTTGGTCTTCATTAGTGACTCCTAACCTTTCCAATACCACTTTTACTTTCATAGACAACAGCTCTTAACCTTACTATGGTTTCCTTAAAAAAAGGCTTTGAATTGAAATTGTCATCTCTACTTAGATTATTGATGAAATATATGAGGCTACATGTTTTAATAAAATGGTATACTATGATGCATAAAAAACACATCAGCATATCTAAAAGGTAAAAGTACAAAAATATTGCCATGGCACTACCCAAAAAAGTGAAAAGAGTAGGAGAAGGAGGCATCACTATGGCAAGCCATAAGAAAACATGTCAGGATCATTATCAGGCTAAAGATATGATTAGAGCCACATCATGCCGTGCCCTGCACTCCTCTCTCAGGAGGAATATTCTGCTCCACTCCTCTTGTTTTCTCTGTCTTTTAAGTGGCGATTATAATTTGGTTGTCTGGAGGGGTGCCAGGATATAAAGTGTTTAGTGTCACAGCCATGCCTGAGCGAGCACGCCCAGGCCCTGCCTAGGGACAGGTGCCAGCACAATGCTCCATTTACCACAGCAGCCATGCAAGATCGTGTGTGTTTTAGCTGCAGCAGAAATGCTGTTCTGAGACGTTTTTGAAGAATGGCTATTTTGAAAGCTAGCACGGCCACAATATGGGTAATTAAGTAGACTGTTTCCACACATTAATCTCTCTATTGGATGCAATAAATTAGCAGTTTTTTTTATACACCAGTCCAAATGGACCAACTGGAAATAAAGAAAGCTACAAGAGAGTGCAAGCAAAACTTTGAGTATATCAACTCTTGACGCCGTTGGTAAGGATGAACCAATAAACTTTTTTTTCGTATTACAAAGTATTTGAATTAGATAAAGCTCTTGAGTATCAGATCCTTAAGCATATGGATGATTTGATACAGCCTGGGCTAATTATAATTCCTTTTACATGTAAAGTTTTTATTTTCATTCACTACGAAACTCAAAAACGCGAAATGTGAAATTAACAACAGGAGGTATATGTATCAATGATTTTATACTTATTACATTTGCATGCTAAATTATATATTTTGCAAGCTGTTGTGTTTTGTTATGAGACAACCAATGATAAATCATATTCATTTTTTTTATATTTGTTTTTTCACATTTTGTGTTAGTGTTCCGTGTGGCTGTTAATAAAGAGGTTTAATTTGGTCGCTATATTTAGCATCTTTACCAACTCTGCTTACGATTTTTCAAAACAGAAAAAAAAAAAAGACTAGCGGGGTTGATTCCCAACGAGGAATCAGAACCATGAGAGGGACCAATTTTGCATTGTTTTTAATATGATGTCAAAGAATCCCAATGGAACGCAGTTGTCAATCCATAGTGAACACTATTTGGGGTTCCTTCCACTTATTTTTATTCCAATTTTCAAGAATTGCGAAAATAAACCTGAATGGAAACGCTAGAAATGTGAAGAAAAAAACAAGGGCTGACATTCGCAGAAAAATAAATAAATAAATAAAATGCTTGGAGGAGGTGGATTTTTCAGGGTATACATAAAAGGAAAATACGAATTTTGGTTATAGAAACCGGTTTGGCAAATAAACGATGACGGGGACGGATACCACATCACACATTTTGAATGTTAAGAGATATAAAGTAACCTTTTTTTCAACCCCATAACAAAACATGGCGGGAGTCAAAGAAATTAAACATTTTCTGGAATTGATAAAAGAAGCAAACAATCTTTTTGAGTGTGTTGTGCCAGAGAGATATTCTCATATGACGTAATCTCATGGTGCAGTCTCCTCTGCTCTCAGTATTCGTAATGGACGATAAAATAATGTATGTTTGAGGGGATGGAGAAATTGAAATATTTTTGGAATTAATAAAGAAGAGAACATTAATCTTTGATGTCATCTTATGGTGCAGTCTCCTCTTCCCTCAATATTTTCAAAATAATAAATCAAAGCATAAATCCCATGCTACTTGTGCACATTTTCACTAAATTTGCTTAAAAATGTCAAAATATTCGGATGGAAGACATGTTGCCAATTTATACGTTGCAAAAGCAATGATTAGTCATTATGTTGAAAACTTTTTTGAGTTTGCCCTGCTTCACTTTTCAACTGTACATTTTTTTGATGAATTGTTTTTACATGTGTTTTGACAAAAGTGATATTTTTTCCAAGAGGAATTAAAAAAAAAAAGTTCCTTATATTATTTTCATGGAAGTTGATGCAAGTTAATGCTGGGAATGAAAAAGCGATTTGATTTCAAGGCCATATCGCCGAGGCAGCTTGGAAGTGGTTTGATTCCACAAGGACCTATTTTGTGACAAAGGGGTTATTGTATTTAAGCACCAACATGTTCCCATGTAGAAGTCAAGCTATAATATGCCTGATGAGGAGCACAGAAATGAGGAGACGTGAAAGCGAGACGGTCCTTAGAAGAAAAAGAGGTGGAGCAGGAGGTGGAGAGATGCTTTAAGCTGATTTATATCAAACGGTAATAAAATGGGCGCCCCCCACACCCCCACCCCATGCCTGTTTAATATGCGAAAATGCAGAGCAGCCTCTGTCCTGACAGCTCCCCATTAATAAAGGCATGGCTGGAAGCGCAAGTAGCCATAGCTCATCTATATGAAAATACATGATGATGGTTTTACACAGTCATCTTTTAGGATGAAGTTCATGTGCCAGCGCAGGGATAATGCTGAGAAGCAACCACAGTCATAATTCTACATGTGTACTTCATTTCCTCTCGAGACTCTTTCGTAGCTGCAGTGCAGCTAAATCGAATGGCAGTGTGACTTGTGTGAGTGAGATGAGATTCTCTCAGATGGCTGAACATCAGTTTCCAGGTGCCCAAGATTGTGCCGGACCATATGGTGTGCTGCCACTTAATCCTTCTAACTGATGAAACTCTTCTCTTTATGCACAAACAATGGATGCCTTTGTAAGAAAGTGTTTCACCCTTAACTCTTTGACTGCCAGACGTTTTCAGAAAAGGGATGCCATGGGTGCCAGCCGATTTAAGCATTTTTGACTGATCTTTCAAGGTCCACAGAAAATTATGTGTTTGGACTATGGAAACACACATACTACCAAATGAAAGATTGGACTCTCATCTTTCATCAGAAAAAAAAGTTTGTTTCCACCTTATTCCGTTTTTCAGTAATCAACAATAAAAAATGGTTAATTTCACCTGTGTTTTGAAAAAAACGTATTTTAACGTCTTTGGCAGTCCTCCATAGGATTTTACTAAACGTTGTTTAACGTTTTTGGCAGTCAAAGAGTTACAAACATTTACGCAATCACTCAAAAGTAATAGCAGTGCCAGAATGGACCAACATTGTCAAAAATAAAAAATATCCCCCCCTTATTTAAAAATAGGATAATCATTTGCCTGGAAAAAAGGGTTTCCTGTTAAAGTTATTTACATTCTGTGCACTTTGTCCCTGCAGGTCAAACCAAAACAGAGAAAGTGGAGTTAAAAAACACACACGGGAAAAATTGGGAAACACAAGAAGGCAGTGGACCTGCTTATGTCCAACCCCGGAGGCTCTAGTAATAACCACTCTTAGTCCATGTATTTTACATGAACAATCCTCACAGGGCACAAAGAATAGGAATCTTACACTATTTAAATACAGGATTTGGGACATCAAAGCCGGGCTGATATTGGAATAACAGAAATAATTAGGGATATGGAAGTTGCAGAAATAGCCACATTTCCATAAGACGATAATTAGTCCCAGGGCTAGCTGGGTCAGAAGGAAGCCTGTTTGTTGAGGCTTTGTATTAGCAGGAGGCCTACAGCTGCTACAGCTTGCAATTAATTAAAAAGGAGTCTGGAATATTACAGCTGAAAACACTGATTGAGAATCAGGTTTAATTTAATTTCATTGCATGTATACTGAATTGAGGAAAGAAAAAGCTGTTTTCTATTAAAGAAAGAGATCAAAGCACACAAGCAACTCTGGCTTCCGCTACCGGTAAGTAGGTTAACACACTTTCATAATCTGTGTTTTTTTTGTGTTAGGTGTACAGAAAACATGACATGCAGTCAAATTTAGAGTAACATTTCGTAAGATCACAGAACTTCAGATGGTGATGCTTAGTGACTACAAAGACTTGGAAGATGTCATAAGTGTAGGACTGACTCGTAAAAATGAAACCTCCGTGATGCTTAATCTCGGATCGGAGGCCACGGCAACTTGTCTGCGTATCATTTCCTTTGTCTTGTTCCATTTCCACTCATGAGGGGAGGAGAGGGAGGGAGTAAAATCATTTCATTTTCTCCTGCTGAGAGGGATGTTAAAGAGGGGCCAGAGAGTCTGTCTCCTTATCTAATAACCCTGCCACAAGCTTGCCAACATGGGAGCATCCAGGCAATGAGCAGGCAGGGAGTCGCACAGCCATTTGCAATCCAAGCTTGCATGTGCGAGACAATTCCACACCGTTACTGCCAGACTGATGACGATATCTATACATTTTCCTCCGCATCGAAAGAGAATATCGGACACACCTGGAGAGTGCAGCGGAGTCTCAAAAGTTGAACACAATCAGTTCCATGATGCTTGTTGACATCCAAGTTGTTCTTATTTCAAAATAGGGCCCAATCATCCAACCATTTTTGCCAGAAAAAAATAGACCCAATAATCGGTAGATTCTTTTTTTTTTTTTAAGTCAGTTATACACAGATTTTTGCTTTTCGCGGACCTTGCACAGTTTACATTGCCCACTTAAGCATTGCTATTAGTAAAAATTAAGATTTGCTTTGTTTTGCATGAAAGGTCCACAGAACGACCTTTTTAACAAGTTTCAATGCATATACAGTATATTCAGTATTTAGCGATACAAGGTTATGGTATAGATTTCTGTGTAATACGGTAAATAATATCAGCAGTATTATTTATATACAACTCCGGTAAATGGTTAGAGTACATAAAGGTAAAAATAATCCGCAAAGATCGGCCGTTTGATCAATTATTTTGATGCCCTTTCCAGAACAGGCAATATGACGTTTTAACAATCCAAACTGCCATACAATTAAAATTAATTAAATATAACAATTTTAGTGAACAGAGATGTTCACAGAGAGTCAACAAAAGCAGAGTCACTGTTGCCAATTTAGTGGTTTGGTCACTAGATTTTTTTTGCCCTCGACCTCCCCCCCCCCCCCAAAAATACTTGCAAGCTTAATTCCATCTTAAAAAACAGACACCAGCAGAATCATATTCACGTTTTTCTGCGCATAAGAAAGGAGCCAGTGGAAGGCAGGCGCCCTGATGTAATATCAAAAGCTTGTTTCATATTATGTTACTGTCATTAAAAAAAAAGAGTGATGGAAGTTTTTTTTTTTGCCCAGATTGTCCAGCCCGAGTTTCCACTGCAATGCAATGGAATGTTTTGTGTTGTTTAAAAGGCCATGCTCTAGAGCCACCATAAAAAGCTTGTTAATTTATGTCATTAAACTGTCTTGCAGATTTGTTCCCCTTTAAATTAGCTCAGAAGCTAAACTGAATGAAGAATTGTGTAATGCCTCTCACTGAATAAACCTGTTAACATGAACACATCGGTAAACCTTTAACATAAGCGATTAGCGAAGTAAAAAAAAAAAAATTTAAAAAAAGAGTTCAGGTTTTTTTTTCCCAATAAATGTCACAAGGAAACTCAAAACAAAGTCATTTTTCAAGACAAAAGCTTATTATTATGTGGTGGTAGAAACTCTCCTGGTGACCTCAGCAGCTGGTGAGACAGTGTCCCCTGGTGTCTATTATGTTTCATCTATACTGGACCTCCAGCGTCGACAACCAGACCGTGCTCCTTAAAATCCCTCTCATCTATATGCAGGTGGCTGCCTGTCAACAGTTTTACTGGGGCTCCTGTCACAATGTTTTACACTACTGTTGAATGGCGCCTGTGTCTTCAAGCCAAACATCTTGGAGCAATTAGAATTTTTGGGGGTATTGGACTAAAACATTTTTGCCAGAAAGGGAGCAATTTATTTAATGGGATACTAAAACTCCAACTCAATTGCGGGCAACCAGGGCGCTCACTCTCTTATCTTAAAACTTGATTCATTATACCACTTTTATTTTTAAAGGTGATTTGAAAATACTCATGGAAAGCAGCCTGAGCGAAGAAAAAGACATCCATCCATCAGTCATGGATGATTTAAAGTAAAAAATCTTGTCACAGGGCCACCAGTTGTTCAGCAAGAGACCTGGATGTCCACAAAGAGCTTTCTAGACCTCGGTGGGTCGAGGAGCAGGCCTGGACACAACACAAACTGCTGATCAAGCACAATCTTTGTTGCGAGGTGTGTGCACGTGGCATCAAATCATCCCCTGGGGCAGCGCAGGATCTAAGAGAGGCTCAGTGGCTTTTTGTGAGCACAAGCCACAGCACCCCGCACACGCGTCCTGGATCATCCTGCCATGTCACCACCTATTGTCCGGAGGTCTGGACACCCTGCCATGACATTCTTTCACTATGAGATCGTTTGGGAGAAACATTCTCCACTTTCCATGGTTAGGGTTGAATAAACTGGAAAGTGAATTCAAATGTGACACTTCAAATGCAGTAAAGTGCAGCTCTACCTCCAATGTTGAATGGCCCAAAAGTCATATAGGAGTTCAACCACAATTTCTTGGAAAAATATGCCTCAAAAGTCAAACAAAACTTGAAACTAACCATCATCATGTGTGGCAGCATGTGGGATGTTACATTGCTGTCTAAAGTATTAACTTCACATGTTTTTGCCATTTTTGGGGTACAGTCACGTAAAGGGACCTGTGATGGCATTAACAGTTACCTACTGGATCTTCTCTTTAAATGTGTAGCAGCGCGACGTGATTTTCCAAAAACCTCTCTCAAAATGCTTAATGCTTAAAATGCTTTTAGCTAATGCTAAGCCTAAGCTAATACTCGTTGACATTTTACAAACGACCGCAAACTCAACATTTTCTTGTTTTTCTTCCTTCTTTTATGGTTACTTCAAGTGGAAGAGGTAAACATATTCTGAGGTACAGAACCTGAATCGATCAATCTGACAATTTATTTACCTCGAAACCAAGGGCATAGAAATGTCAGGACTGCTTCACTTGCTCAAATATCTCAAGTTGCACAAATGGAACAGTATTCATGAACAGACCTGTTCAAGCAGAGGAAGAGCAGTGAGAATGTATTTTAGTTGTTTTTCTTCTTCTTCTTCTTCTTCTCCTTCTCCTTCTCCTTCTTTGTCTTCATTAATTTAGCTCTTATGGAGGATTTTAGGGACATTTGGAGCGCTCATTCCACGTTAGAAACCAAAATTCAACCAAAAGGTTGGCACCTTGTTGCTAATATATGTACTATGGTGGGAACAAATTGAAATTAATACTATCTACATCAAGAGGAAAACAGGGTTACAGAGCAGACTAAGTGTTTGACGTTGGTGTTTTCTCCTCTAATATTGTACTAAAATGGAAGAGGTGTAAGAGTCTCTTACCTTAGTAAGTATCTTTCAACATTTAAAAAATACCTGTGAAAAATTGTGTGCATTCAACCAGAAAACTTTTTTTTTTTAAAGGTCAAAGGTCACTTGTAGTATAGGCGCCTCGATTAACACTGTTCCATGTATTTGATTGAAATCTCACATTTCACAAGCAGACACTTGCCCAATGCCATGATCTCACATTTACCCTTCCAGCAAACTCTCAAGCTGACAAATCATAGCCAGCTCCATCTTTTGGTGCCCAATCATACTAAACCCTGAAGGGCCTTCAGTAGTCTGATCTTGTGGTGAATCCACAGTGGCTCGAAAGAATATAATGTGCATTAATCTTTGGAAAGCATTTTATTAGCCAGAGGCTCATGCTTGCCACCAACCTCCACTCTGGCAATCTCTCTCCTGTCATTTTCTTTTGGCCAGATGTTAGAATTACTGCACTGTACATGCCCACAAAGAAGACATTAAACCTCCTCTTGGATCTAAAGTGAATATTGTCCATGAAGTGAGGTCTAACTTGGAGCCCATGGGTAGCTTCCCCTATTAGTGGTGGGCAGGAATGTTCTGAGTGTGGCCAAACCGCCCTGATGCAACATCTTCAGGCACCAAGACATATCTCCAGTAAGGATAAAAACGTCCAAATCCCACACCGTCAAAGGCACTTACAAATCTCTCCTGACACCAATATTTTCCACATGGATGGCCTATCAGTGTCCGATTTTCCTGTTCTGTTATTTGCACAACCTGGCGGGTGCTATAGCCGAGATAGATGGATGTGCTGTCTCGTATGAGATAGTAGGCCTTTGTAAGCCCTGAAGAAAAAGTGTGCGGTCTGATGAATGTCATTTAGAGTGCAACGTCATTTCTTCTATTTAATAAGCCTAACTCTGCCTTATTGAACCATGGCTTTCAGCTGTTAGCCTGAGGCATGACATAGTCACTCTCAGGTATGCTTTAATAAATGGATATTTTCAACAGAAAAAAAGAAAGCAGCCAATAAAAAGGACACAAAACCAGTGGAACCCAGAAATTTGGATGCTTTGCAGCAGCTGTCACCAACTACCAGGCCACACATTGGTCACAGTCTATGGCACACGATGGTTTATTTTGTGATTGTGTTAATCTTTTATTGACCATCAGAGTGTTATTTTGAAACTCCAGTGCATCCGCTGGTGCCTCTGTCAAGCCTCTCGTCTCATCATCGCGTCATGTGATACGTAGAAAAGTAAGCACACAAACTAGCAGAAATGAGAAAATCAAATGTTTTTTGGAGGACTTCTTCAGAACAAGGAAAGGGAAAAAAGGTTGAGACAGAAGAAGAACCAACAACTGATGGAAAAGAGCAGCTACTTTTATGAGTCAATTATAACCAGTCCTTTTAATTAAAATACATGCTCATCACAACAGGTGATTTTCACAGACCAAGTCAGCTATGCCTGAAATGCAGCGGCAGGCTTGCAATGTCTTCAAAACTGGCACACACACACAAAAAAAAAAAACAGGTACTGAACACAAATTTACAGAGCAGTCTGGACGAAAGTGACTGCCCCTTTTTATCCCAAGATGGGACCGGCTCATTGAGGGGAAAAAAAAAGAAGAAATGCACAGTTCCCTTCCGATTACAGCGCCGACATACATTCACCATTTCATTTTTAATCATTTCTTTTTTTGTTTTTTTGTCATTGTTTTTTTCCTTGCTTTGCCGGTACATCAAAAACACTGCTTAAATGAATACCGGTCCTTGGCACAAAAAAAGGTTGGGGACTGCCTTCGCACAGGCCACAAAATTTGGAAACGGCCATTTCCTTAACTATTAGCTTCAAATTAAAACAAAAAATCCTCGCTGTGCGCGACATCATACAAATTGTGAGCATTGCGTGCGAGACATCAGCAGAACTTTTAAGAATTGTTCTCAGTGAGAATGAAAAAGACTCTGAATTAAGTGTGCTTCAAAGAACTACAGTAAATTCAGTGTGGCAATAATAAGTTCTATGAAGAAGGCCTAGATTTTAGGAGACAAACCAGAGAGCAGAAATTCACCGGTCCACTTTATAATTGACCGAGGTTATATGAAGAAGTACGGACCACTAATGAACAAGAGCACTCAGGAAGTGCTGATCTGTGCCAAGACTTAAACATTTGTCACCTGCTAAATCAATAACAATTTGAATGGCTATGATCTAGGATCTTAATAGCTAAAAGGAGGGAAATATTTCATCCAGATACACATCAAACATATTTTATTACATCATCAATATATGATTTTTCATCAACCCAAACCTGAATTACAAAAAAAAAAAAATCCAACTTGTGCTACAATGCTAATTATCTAATGAATAGACAATCCCAAACAATTAAAACATAACCACTTTGACTTAGGTAAATATTGTTAAAAGATGGAGCACGCTTAACCATGCTATGTTTAATTACCGTAGAACAAGTGAGTTAATAAATGTGATGGCTGAATACACAAAGCCAAGAAACACAAAGCAGATGAACTGCATTAGACTTGACTAGTGATTCACGCCGGACCACAATAACTAACACGAAAATTTAAAACGCTTGCAGAATCACACTTCTAACCGTCCTAGCATGGCTAGCGGCTAAAAGGTTAAAGGGTTGGCTAAAAGCACCTCAAACTAACACCTAAGTAACGTGGCATAAGCAGCAGCAACCAACTAAATGACTTCATCAGGTGACTGGCAATCACGCATATCACGCATATCACGTATTAGGACACGGTGGAAACAGGTTAATACTAAAGCCCTGTTCACACGGAAGCAAAGCCGGCTTCGTTCCTCAAAAGAATCTTGTACAGACAGAAACGTTTCAAGACATCCGAGTGTCCAAAAGAAGACGCTGAGGATGTTTAATAATGGCTGTAATGTATATATGTTAAGGGAGTTAACGTGAAGTGTAGAACAATGAACCACTGAACTGAATATATTACGGATAGTCGAGGCTTTTGAGGCCGTGAGGCCGCCATATTACTCCTCCCAAGAAACTTTTCTCGGCATACGATCCTATACATTTACAGTATCGAAAATGGAGAACATTTGAGACAGTACTTAGTAGAAACAGCATGATTTATGATGTTTTAAATTTATTAAACATAAACAAGAGGACTTCAGACATGTTACAACTTGACTTAAATACATGTATAAATTATATGCATAATGATGTTTACAGGAAGAAACTTGTATATTCCTTTATTAAAGAATTATAACTGTAATTCAACAAAGGATGATTCTGCCAAATCCAATATTGGGGTCTAAGGAGCTAAGCGATAAAAGAAAAAGGGGGTCATCAAAGTAGTTTACACAGTAGTTTGCTCGCGAGATGGGAGGAGTAAGATGGCCGCCCTGTGGCTTTAACGCCTTGCACAGGCGTGTATGGTGCTATCGGCTATCAAGTAATATATACAGATCAGTGAGATGAACACAGGAGAAGTGACAATGGCGGGTGATTCGAGTACAACAACATCACTCAAAATAGTTTGCTGTAAAAGCATAGAGATTACGCAAATGACTATTTCACGGCTATCCGCCATTGTTGTTGACAGACTGGTCATGCAAGAATTGAAGCATACGTTATCAAACTACGACAATGCGCAGACATCGTGCTGCTGTGACTGATGCCACCATACATAAAATAAGTGCGCATATTGTAATATTCTGGAGTCATAGTACCCCTCTACCCTTATACAGTATCACTATAGAGTACTATTCAGTATGTGTCATATTAATGCATACTATATGCACGTCATACTCAGTGGATCACTCAGGATAAAGTGACATTTGACTTACAACAATGTCAATAAAAGCTGTCAGCTAAGAGTATAAGTGAATGTTGGTCAGTGAAGATATCAATCACAATGAGTTTCCATGTCAGACTGAAGACAGTCTGGTCTGTTCTCGGTGGTCATCTCTTGAGCTGTAGAACATACACATGAACCTCATCCTTAGAAAAAGGTTATTAGCAGGTGCGCATCAGACAACAGGAACAAAATCAAGAGCCATTTCAATCTAAACAAAACTCCAAATTGCAATAAGCATCATTCTTTCTTGGGGTGGTTATCGCAGAATGCTGTGTTCAAACTCATTGAGCCACATGGGAAACGTTTGGAGTTAATTGCAGTGCATTGCAATCTCTCTTTTTTTTTTTCAAATAAAATGAACATTGTGACAATCATACCAGATTGAGATTTGTTATTGCTATTCCTTTCTCTTTCCCCGCTCATTTTCTCTCCCCTGGAGGACAGATTGAGAGAGTCCCGTTGTTTTATTTTAATTGGGGCAGTGATGTAATTGGCCTACTCCATGCTGCTGTGTTCAATTAAGATAGAGGCATTCATGTGTGTGCGTGTGTGTGCGAGTGCGTATGGTGTTGTGCATGTACCATTGATATGCTTGAGAGAATAAGGAAAAAAGCAATAACTAACTGCTTAATCAAAACGAATCTGAATCAGATGTGTTACACCATCTACTACTATGATGTATTATAGTAAGTTAAGAGTTTCTATAATGTTATAATATTAGGTCTTGATAACTGTCTAGTTGGTTGCTTGCATGCTTGATTGGTTGTTTAGACTAACTGCATAATCAAAATAAATCGAAATTAATGTGTTACACCATTTACTGCCGTGATGTACATAACAGTATAGCATGCTATAAATTTGTGCAAGAGATTAGGTCTTGATAACTTTTGGTAAGGTTGGTTGGTTCAGATCGAGGAATGCCTCTCCCCAACCTTTTTCCATTACAATTTCATTTGACCACTAGAGGGAGTTGCAATGAAAAAAGCTAGCATGTCACAGCTTGTTAACTTTTGGTAATGTGGACTGAAGAATCTCTTGTGCCAAAAACAAACATCTCATCTGAAATTGACCATATTTGGACATACTAGTTTTTGACCCGACACCATTGACATGATTTAGCTTTAGAGAAACCTTGGTCTTTGACCAATAGATAACATAGCTTGCGAAGTCCCTTTGCAATTAATGTACAGTAGGTGGGAGTATGCACCAAAGAAGCAAGAAGTAGAAGAAGAAGAAGGAGGAGGAGGAAGAGGAAGAAGAGGAATAATAATACAGACGCTCCCCTACTTACGAACATTCGAGTTACGAACAACGGTACATACGAACATGTCTGCGCGCATGCGCGCATGTCAAAAAATGTTCGGAAAGAGATGCTGTAAGTTAGATTTTGTATTGCGCACCTTTTTCCGAGTACTGTAGTGCTTCTTTCCGCCGCTAATACCGACGCTTGGCGCTGTGAGAGCTCACCCAGCATTGGAGGCTCAGCAACGTGTCGAGGAGGAGGAGGAAGAAGAAACGCCTGTCGCTCATAGATAAAGCCATCGCACTCTTTGAGCAGCAAGACCCAAATATTGAACGTTGCACAAAGGTTGCAAATCAATTGAATGATGCCATACAGTGCTACCGCATCATTTATGATGAAAAAAGAAGAAAACTGTGCAATCGTCGTTAGATCGCTTCTTTCGGCCAGTTTCTAGTAAATCCTCCAAGGAAGATACTCATCAACCCTCATCTTCTTCTCCTCGACCCTCAACTTCTTCCTACATTGAAGTTACGGAGGAGGAAGTAACTTTTGAAGCCCATTCCAGCAATGACGAAGAACCTCTCATGATATAAAATCCTCCTCTTCCTCCTCCTCCTCCTCCATCAAATCATTAAGCATCGAGTACATCTTCCAAAAGTAAGTTAAACTTCATTTTATTTATCTTATTACGTACATGTACATACTGTGTGTGTCTCTCGCTCTCTCTCTCTAACATACGTAGTACAGTACTGTACGTATTCTCTTTAAACATAAATTATAATACAAAATATAGCACTGAAGCAACTTACGAACAAATTCACCTTACGAACGATCGCTCGGAACGATCGCTCGGAACGTAACTCGTTCGTAAGTTGGGGAGCGTCTGTAAAGATAATAATGCTCGTCTTGTTGTTGTCTCACAATTTTGTCCATGGTGGCCTGAACTGTAGCTGGCTGGTACTCTCAGCAGTTAAAATATACCAATGTGGCCACTGTATGAAGGAAATATGATAAGTCACAAGTATTGGCCCACCTTCCAGATAACAGTTTTGATTTGTGTTAGACACACAGGATTAGCAATTAGCAAATGCTGTGATGATGCAGGTCACTTGACTCCAGCTAAACAGAGAATAATCTGGGTGTACCAGGGGAGTCTTGTTTAACAGTCTGTTTTCATCCCTTTGAATATGCAGTGTACTGGTTAACATGTCATGAGTCAATGTGTGTACTAGAAACTCAGGGGAGAGACTGCATGACAAGATCCTTTTTACTTTTTACTCCATGGCAAGAGGTGTATGTGAAAATTTGCTAGACTGGTACGTGGATTTTTGTTGAACCTCTTGCAACTGACCTACAGTGTGTTATGGTTCTGCACATGTGGCATGCCTTTAATCTATGTGAGCAGTGTTTAGTGCCTTTTTACACTCATTATAGTTACAATGTGCAAACAGTATTGTATGCCAGTGCTTTTGCACAGGCCATTTATTTAACAATGTGTCACACACTATAAATACACAAAGATTAGATAGTGGGGAAAAAGGAATGCTGCTTTCTTATTAAGTTGTCAAAAAATTACAGCTTAAACTGTGCTCCTTTGTACAAATTCCTTGACATTGTCCTGGCTGCTTAAATTTTAGTTCATAGTCTAATGTTCAGATTTTTGAAACTGCTCTGATTACACAAGTGGGGTAATGCGGCCATTACTAGTGTTTAGGAATGAGTGAGTTGGGGGCTCATACCAGGCCTTATTTCAAATGTCATGAAAGAAAACTACTAGTGGTATCAGTATCTGAGATTACTCAAAAGTTGAGTACTTATACTGGTGTGAGTCTGAAAAAAAAAAGTGGTATTGAAAATGTCTACTCATATTACAGTATATGCATTGTACAAGTGTTGGTTAATGCAAATGTTACATTAAGTGACACCTATTTATCTTATCACGTTTAATAAAAATAAAAAAAAGTGTAGTGTATATAATTTCTTGATGGACTGGTTTAAGTGTGTTTGATAAAGTAAAAAAAAATATTATAGTGGCCCTTGCATCCTTAAATTTTTCTGTCTGCCCTTGGAGAGGAAAAAAAATGGACAGCCCTTGTTAAAAGCATGATCTCTTGACAGTCGGCCACTTACTTGACAATTAAAGAATATCAGCTTCTCGTCTGTCAAAGATAATTTTGGTTACATTATTAAAGAAATGAGACAATAATCTTTAAAGCAGATTTTCCCTGAGGGTCATATTGTAATTTCTCTAGAAAAAAATATTTTGGGGGAAAAAAATATATAAATCAAGGGGCGCATTATCCACCAGTAGCCTACACGCGAAATTATGAAAATTTGTCACATTGTATACGGGTTATTATGTAATAAGATATCGTACAATATGCAATTGCATGTTAGTTTAAAAAATGGTAATTAATAATACGATATATTAACAAATCTGACTTGGACAAAGAACATTTTCATTTTTTGTATATGCTGGGCCGCTAAAAATTGGACTGTGGGCCGCAAATGGCCCCCGGGCCGTAGTTTGGTCACCACTGCTTTTAACGTACATAATGAAAAGCGAATGAGCCACGGACAGCCGCGGTCAAGGCCTGGCAAAACATCTCCACGGATAAGACTCTGATTATTTGGTGATGTCAATGAGCTCCTGACTTCAAAAGTAGCAGCAGTGGCGCTCTGCCTTAGCAATTCACGACGCTTTGGTGTAAAGTGCAGCCACAAAAGAAACATCATTTATACTGAGCAACGTGACACTTTTATTCATTTATATTGATCATTTTAAGAGACTTTCGCTGCACTTGTGTGAGTCACAATAGGAAAGGCAAAGAATCTCATTACTGCAGGCACTTATACAGAAGTGGGGATTAAAATAACATCTTTGCTTTCAGTATACGTCCCAACAAGAGAATGTACAGAACCTCCTTTCTTTCATTCTTAATGAAACGCAAGATCAAACATAGCGGAAAGATGATGATGTAAATAAAAGTTAAATCTGATTTCAGACATTTAAAGTGAGGCGAGTGGCGTTGAACACATTCCTGATGCAGTTTTCCTATAGATGGAGCTCTGTCTAAGCTTGTGTGCTATTTTAAGTGTACTTGGAAAAGCGGGTGGGAAGCCCCTCGGGAGTCTATTGTAAACAAGTGGATATGATGCACTGAATACAATCCCACTTTTTGTTTTATAAAAAAAAAATAATGCTCCTTTCATCTGAGGAAAACAAGTAGATCAACCAGCACCTACTCACGCTCGTGCAACCCCTGCGTTAATTACCACATTCATTTACAATGTTTAATCTGCGTGCAAACTGAAAATACAACAAACAAACAAAAGGCAGACCAGAAATTTTCTTGTTGCTTTGTTTGTTTGTTTGGTGCTGCATTTTGTCGTGAATACTTTTGTGCTCCGTATTGCCTAGGAATGTCCTGGTTTTTCCTTCCTTATCTGTACTACAAAAGATATTGTTGGCTTAATTATCTGGGTTACATAAAATAATGTATTCATATAACCGGGTTACACTTCGAACATATCTGTGTAAAAATAATAAGAAAAATCATTTTTTTGTTTTTGTTATCCCCGATTTTAGGTCAAGTAATATTCATTTCCAACAACTGATCAAACATTTAAAACTGTGTCCTGATCAGTGGTCCTTGAGAGACTTTAGGAAAATGTGGCTCTAAATAATTCCTCTTATTTAAGACTGGAGTTCTTTGATTTGATATAATAAAATGCAGCGACAATGACAAGTGTTCCTTCTGTCAGTGCATTGGAAGACCCCAACACAATCCTGCAGCTCTCATAATTCAATGCGCTATTTGAATCCCATGGAAACATGATGCCTGACATCTGCCCCCAGCCTCGCACAGGAAAAACTAGCTGAGGATTCACAATTACTGGCGACAAAGCAAAAAACGAAATAAATAATTATAAAATCTCTCCTATCAAAGCACAACTCGACACCTTGTAGACGTCATCGATCGGTCTGCGGTCGGTCAGCAGGGTAGTTCAAGGTAAGGCAATGGCTGACCCACACTGAAATTATTCATTGCAGTGTTGTGGTAAGCAATAAGCATGTTTTTGAAATGACGGTTCCAAAAGCTGGCATGCACAACTCAGTTTGCTTCTGATATCAGGAAAGAGAAAACACAAATTGTTTAGAAACATTTTTTGTCTCGCGCAGAAAAAATATATTACAATGGCAGCCATTGTTTACACTTTTGTGCTGATTCATTAAAAAATACTGATTGGCTCTTTCAGTACATTCTGAGTTGGCGACATTACATACATTATCTGTACGTTAGCCTAACATGAATACATTTTGCCTAAATAGCTTATGTTTACTTGCTGATTTTTTATATATATTTTTTTGCATTTATGTATTTATTCACATATAAAATTTAATTATTTCTATCTATGCTTCCAAACTGACTTCTTTGAAATTCAGGAGATTTATTTGTCATATCATTTGCCATTCTCCCTCCATTTAAAAAAGATTAAATAAAATAAAAATCTATTTTAAATCATTAAAGATAAATCACTGAAGGAAAAGTGGAACATTGTATATGATTTTACATAGGGACAATTTGGACAAAAAAAAAACAGGACTGTGTACTTGAGTTCAGCAATAGTAATAGTAATATAATAGTGCAAAAGAAAAATATGTACATAATGTGCATATCAAGTCCTTATTAGGATACATATACATATAGTATATACATTTATATTAAATAATGACACATCCATACAATGTACATTTAGGTTTGAGTTAAATATCTCTATTGGTATAATTACCTCTGTTTACTATGATGATATTACATTCACAACATGCATTTAAATGTACTGCAATAAGTGAATTAATATGACACGAAAGATCCAATTGATTATAAATTAAATTATTACAAACGTCATCATCATGTCCCAAGCACTTACGCTGTGAGAATGACATGTAATAGTCTTTAAAATGTGCTACATGCTGTTATATTTACCAGAAAGTTGACAAGGCCACGGACACACAGGTTCACTGTCCTCAATTGAAATCTTTGATCACAGCACCAGTTGACAGATGAAAAGGCAGCCTACACATCTGGAAGGAAGTCCCCTTTTACGCTACTTTAGAAACAGGAAAGAGTAACGGAACAACGGAGGAGAGCCCACACACAAATGACACAACATGTCCATCAAATTGGCACAAACTTGACATTTCCGTAAAAAACAGGACAGTTGGATTCTAAAAGACCAAAACGTTCTTCTTTTGCCGGAATAAATGTTTAGCAGCCATCACAAAGTGGATATATGAGGACAGTGTTGTGAAACAATGGGGTCACTAGTTCAGAGTTGACAAGGTTTCTTGTGAAATGATAAAACAGGCGGAAGACACGACACGTCTACGTCCCATATTCATTCTCAAGTATGATTAAAATGAAAACTACTCATGTATGTTTATCCTGTGGTTGATGTTTGCATCAGAATAAAAAAATAAAATAAAAAATAATTCCGTCTGCTAAGTGATGCTGTTTTTATTACATTTTGAGACTTTTCCCCCCAACATCTGCACCTCACCTTATCAGACACCAAACCAAAAATGGAAGCATACTTAAACTGAAAAAAGCACACGCACACACATCCAGAAAGCTGTAGCTAGTGCGTCACACAAAGAGCACTCACTTCACAAGTTAAAACAATGAAAGCATTCGTTATACTGCATTCTGTGACATTTGAGATGAGTGAGAACTTGCTGGTCGATGTGAAGGTGTGCGTGCTCATACTTCTGGTGTCTTTTATGACCTATTCATTAAACTAGAAGTGTGTTCCCAGCAGTGTGCACGTTGGCATACGCTCACAGGGGGGTTCATTATCATAACTAACCTCCTCCTGAGTTTGTTTAGACAGGAAGGAGGGAATCTCTGACACATCTGTCAGCTGCACTGAATTGAACAGATATTGGAGATGACCTCTAGTCAATCTTCTTTACTCTGATTTTAACAAGTGACATTTTCTTTTGTAGTCACAAAGTAAAAAAGAAACAATTTCCCTCCTAATATGTACGGTTCTACCATCTTATTCACCGGCACTTGAATAGCAATTAAATTAATTCTCTCTTTCTTTTTTTGGTCAAAGCTTAGGAGAACTTTTGTGTAAAGTGGAATTGAGGGAGGAGTGACACATCTAATCTTGCGCAGCTTTGTATCCAGTGGAAGACGCATGAAATGAGAGGAAGAGGGATCTTTATCAGTGGGGAAATATCGCCTCTTCGTACTGCAACCAGAAAGAGTGCGGAGTGATTCCATTATAGAAGGAAGCGGGGGGGCCTTCAAAGAGGCTCGCACAGCCAGAGGACACCTTGGGAGGGAAGAGAGGACCATGCTGAGGAACAGGAGGGAACCTTGCTGAAGCAGCACTTTGTGGAGGGAGAGATCACAATCAGGAGTTTGTACAAATTACCTACCAAATAAAGGTCATTTCAAAATCACCCCAACACTTGTATGGGAGAGAAAATGAATTGTGGTTATTGTAAAAGTCATGTTCATATTTACTTAGACCTACTTGTGTGAGTTAGGAGCAGACATAGGAATATTGAAAGGAGAACTGTGCTTTCTCAAAGTTAAGTAAAAAGGCGTTAGACACGTGCCAATTTTCAGAGACTTGACAAATAATGAGTAAAAAAATTTCTGTAATTATGCTTTTACTGCCCTTTTCACACTGCACTTAGCAAATGCAGCGCACCATCAATGGACCCATTCATTGTGTACAGTATGTACTGCGTGGTCATTTGCCGCAATGCGACGAACCCTCAAACTGAAAAATGCTCAATTGGAGACACTGAAAAATGTTTAATTCCTGAGTAGTGCGGGACGTCAGAAGGTGCACACATAAGGAGAGAACCCTAGCAATGTGAACCATTTAGACAACATTTAGAGAAGGAAAAAAGAACTCCATTGTGACGAAGGAGCAACCAAACTCCCTACAAACAACATCAGTTGGAAGCTGTCAGTGATGTCAGAGTGTGAACAGAAATAGACCAATCAGTGAAAGCCCCCCTTACTTACTTCCTGGATGGCTGCTATGCAAGCACTTCCAAAAAAGTGGTCAGGAAAACAGCCATTGCGCCGAATTGGTGCTATTTGATGATATTTCAACTATGACTCGGAAAGAGTAAAATCTTGACAGTCCTGTCACCTAAATTATTATTCTTGTCTAATCACTGTTATGTGTTTAGTGTCAGCATTTTACTTACTAGAGTTTAAAAGTAATGTTTTAAAGTAGGCTCAGGGTTTCAAACCAACTCATTCACTCCCAGGCATTTTTACGGAAGCAATCCACTTCGCTTGTTTTACTGTATTTTGACTGATTTTGCAATGCCCACAGAATATTGTGTTCTATTGCTATAAAAACATTAAATCTTCCAGATGAAAGGTTAGAGTCTCTTCTTTCATCAGGAAAAAAAAGTATATTTCTATCTGTTTCCGTTTTGCAGCAATTAGCATTAGAATATAGCTAAGTTTCATTATTATACACAAATCTGTTTAGAACTGGGGGGGGGGGAATCAGCTTGTTTTCAACATGGCCCTTGTTGATCCCTTCGACTCTGCTGCCACCTGCTGGCCGTTTTTGTAATAACTACCATTGCTTCCGTTTTGTGCAGTTGAGAGGCTGCATCAAAGCCTTCTGTTTACTCTAGCATAAAAAAAAACATTTAAAAAAACATTAAAATGCAACTTAAAATAGAATGAATACGTTTTTTGGGAGCAAATTAGTTAAGGACCACATTATCGCTGCCTATAAGACGACGAGGATGTCTCTTAGCTGAATGAAGATCGCTTACTATCCTTGTGCCCTTTGATTTTAAATTGATGTATGATAACCCATACATTATAAGTGTTCTTGTGTATCTTATTAGAGAGTTGAGAGAAAAATAAATAATTTCAAGAAATATGTCACTTTTACAAGGACATCATGTACTGAATACATCAGCAGCATTAGTGGTACTTTAATACTGATGCTTACACAGTCACCAGACTGTGTGCATTGCTGAACAAGGATCAAAGTGAGGGCTGGGGGTCTATTGAAAGGGGCCTATAGGGGCTCTAAAGTTACTGGGGACTGGCATTGTGGTTTTAAGTGATCTGGCCCAGCGGAAATGTAGGATTTTACAGCTCGAATGTGAGAGAGAGGAAAGTGCATACACGTGAAGATGGGAAACATTTTAAAGTTTATTGGTGTTACAGAGAATGGTGATAAAAGAAAAAAATGGTCTGGTATATGGCATTTTAGAAAAACCTGACTGACCTGACGACAAGCATTGCACTATTTTTGTTTAACTCACTGCAGATTTAGATGCAGGATGAAAACAGTAAATATAATCCAATTATAGGATTCTCCACTACTATACACTTTCAAGACGATACAAAAGGGTGAGAATGTGTTGTGTTTTAATACATTGTTCAGGGTTAAAGATAAAAGTAACATCAGGAAGCTTACATAAAGTTTGCGGTAACTTCCTGAACCCCCTGAAACCTTTAGTGGACATAAAAACATCTTTTCCAATAAGGCAGCAATTCTGTGGAAGATCTAAAAGCTTCTTAATGAGATATTTCTGCTTTCTGCGTGCCAACTAAAGCCTTCAAGTGGTTGTAAATAAGGGTGATTTAGTCCCGGTGTCGGGTGGACTGCAGCCCTTATGCTTTATTCATGCTCGGGCATCTATAGGAAGCGAGCAGAGCAACTAACCGGACAAGGATTTTATTTTCATATCCTGCAAAAGGTGCTGGATGGATTCTCCATCTCTGACCCATGTTATCAGGACATAAGACAGAGCCAGCTCACGCACTGTAAGTGGGTGCCTGGGCTTAAGACGGAAAAAGTGAAAGCTTTACATTACAGTAGGTATGCACTATAGCATAAGTAAACTCCATATGGGCACAACTTTTAATCAATTAATAAATCAATCTGGGGTTAGGCTAGACCACTCAATTCTACGTCCAACTTTGTGGGAACAGTTTGTGGAAGGGCCTTTTCCGTTTTCCAGTGCATAACGAAAAGTCAATCAAGCCATGCAAGAATTTGAGAGCCCTCACATTAATCCCATCAAATGCCTCTTAGGTTCAACCTCAGTGACCTCTGACCTCAGAAGGTTTTCTACTAGATCAGGGTTCACCGATTCCGGTCCTCAAGGTCCGGAGTCCTGCAGGTTTTAGATGTTTCCTCCCACTAGCACACCTGATTCATGTAATCAGCTCATCAGCATGCCTGATAACGATTCTGATCTTTAGTATCAGGTGTGTTGGTAGGTGGAAGCATTTAAACCTGCAGGACTCCGGACCTCGAGGACCGGAATCGGTGAACTCTGTTCTAGATGTTTTAGGGTCTGGATTTTTCTGGGGATTTTTAAAAATATTTTTAGTTTTGGTCATATTTATTTATTTATTTATTTATTATTATTTTTTTCTATTTTTTTTCTGGAGCGCTCAGTATTGTTCATTTGGTAATTTTACCGATTTGACATGTCATCATCATTGCTCGCTTTTTTTTGTTTTGTTTTTTGTATGTGGGTGAGTATGTGTATGTGCGTGTGTGCGTGTGTGCGTGCGTGTGAGTGTGTGTGTATTCATTAGTTCACCTAAAACCTATAAAAAAAAATCCCACACCGTTCACCTAAACCGAACACTTCCAGCCAGGTCGTGAGGCCGTCAGGAGACCCGAGGAAGGACCAAAGAAAAGAAAGGAAAGTCATATTGAGGCCTTGTTAATATGTTGGTTGCATATTCTTTTTTCTTTCTTTCTGTAGTGTTGGCTATATGGAACAGGTCCTGACTGATCATTCATGGAACTGCAGCAGGGCCCACTTGTATTCGATTGCATTTATCAACTCCTCCAAAAATGCCCTTTTCACACTGCATTTAGCAGGGCACTGTGTGCCAATGTCAAAGCCATTCATTGTGTATGTGGTGAGGGGCAGGGACTACAGAATAGGTGCCTCAAATTGTGTAATGTTCTATTAGAGAGTGGCGAGGCGTGACGTCAGACAAGCACCTCCAATTGGAGAAGGATTATTTTTGGCGGATTTATTTACAAGTAACAGCATGATTAGACTATCAAAGTTCAAGTGGAAGTTTGGTCTAACCAGTGGAACAATCTCCGTTTTTTCTTCCTGAGAGGCAGCATTTCCAAATATGGGCATGCTGGAAACTGGCCGCACAACTCTTTCACACTGAGCGAGTGCAGTGTGAAAAGGGTTTTAGACTTACTTACCACTCTGTCAGCAGCTTTCAGGGGTCTGCTAGATCACCCCCCCCCCTCCCCACAAAAAAAATCTGGAAAAGCCTAGTTCGAATGTATTTGGTGGTGCATCAGTGGCACTTCAATTGGTGAAATTACCGGTAGTATGCTGACTTTCATTTAACATGAGTTTGAATGTGAATGGTTAATACTGAACAGAGCCAAATTACAGTTATTAGAGGTTATGCAGCCACATTTCACTTGTTTATTTTCATTTGCCCGTCCGTCCGTCCGTCCGTCCGTCTTCTTCCGCTTATCCGGGGTCGGGTCGCGGGGGCAGCAGCTTTAGCAGGGAAGCCCAGACTTCCCTCTCCCCAGCCACTTCAGCCAGCTCATCCGACGGGACCCCAAGGCGTTCCCAGGACAGCCGAGAGACATAGTCTCTCCAGCGTGTCCTGGGTCGTCCCCGGGGCCTCCTGCCGGTAGGACATGCCCGGAACACCTCCCCAGGGAGGCGTCCAGGAGGCATCCGAACCAGATGCCCGAGCCACCTCAACTGGTTCCTCTCAACGTGGAGGAGCAGCGACTCGACGCTGAGTCCCTCTCGGATGACCGAGCTTCTCACCCTATCTCTAAGGGAGAGCCCGGCTACCCTGCGGAGGAAACTCATTTCGGCCGCTTGTATCCGGGATCTTGTTCTTTCGGTCACGACCCACAGCTCGTGACCATAGGTGAGGGTAGGAACGTAGATCGACCGGTAAATCGAGAGCTTCGCCTTTCGGCTCAGCTCCTTCTTCACCACAACGGACCGATACAGCGTCCGCATCACTGCTATATTTTCATTTGCTTCAAATATAAATTTTGTTAGTAAAGTTGTCCAGGTTATAGATCACATTAAAGGTGAAAAAAGTAATAGCTTGATTGATTTTGCTTGGGGGTCAGAAAAACCTGGCATTTGAACAGAAGTGTGTTAACTTTTTATATCCACTAACCCAGACTACTAGAACTACTGTGTGACATATTCGATGAACATTAGAACAAAAGCCCAGACACTAGAGAAACTATTTTCAGTCTCTTTCTTTAAACGTAAAGTGCTTCTGAGGGAATAACCTGAGCGATGGACCCACCCGTTTAAAAGGATAATGGCGGCTAACTGTAAAAGTGGCAATAAAAGTCTGTCCGTGCAAGGATACGAGAAGAGAAAGTGTGTGAAGACAGGTGATTGACTGTCCCGACTGCTACGGGAAGATGGATGTTAGTTTATTGAAAAAAAGCTATGTTGAAGCAACCTGCATCCATGTAGTAGTTAAACAAGTTTGCATTGAATGCACTAAGAAAGACAGACATTAAAAAGATCCCCACACAAAGGAACACATTGTGATATGCACGCATTCATGCATGTGTGTCCGCGTGCAGACTGGCAAACACTATTTCCATATTCACTGTCGGGTTTGCAAAGGAAAGGGAGCGCAAAAATACCTCATAAATAAATGACAATGCACAGCTTGCCCTGAAAATAGAGGCATAATTTTGTGTTTGTATTATATTCTGCCGGCTAAAATTTAATCTCCCGTTTAATACCCGCTATTGTATAAACAGGATAGAGGTCGCTGACTTATAAACATTAGGAATGTAACCTCATGAAAATCGAAATTGCATTTAAAATATTATCTCTGACTGCATGTTTATTCATGCGATGTCAGGGAAGTAGCCACGTGTTATTGAGGAAAAGACCCATTTTATTTCTAGTGTTTGCGGAGTTAAATGTTGAATTTGAATCGGTTGGTTGGAAATTACAGCGGCAAATGTGTCAGAACACAAAATGAGCGGATGGCACGGATAACATTAAGTACGCGTGTTGCTGAAAATTTGAAGTGACAGTTGCGAACAGAGGCCTTTTCCCGACTCCCTGTTGTTTAAAAGCCCTTAACGCAGTGAAAAGCAGAGGATTGGGTGTGCTGCCGTTTCATACCGTGAATGATTGAAACCAAACAGTTCTGCCAACAGACTAATCACTTGGGCTGGTAAAGCAATCCTCGGTAGACATGCACCGCAAGTACGAAAGTGTGTCTGCAACCCCGATTATTTATTCATTTTGTTTGATTCAGGATGATGTTCCTCTCCTGGATAACCCGTTTCCTATCTGGCAGGAGCGCTGGCACTATGCCCTCTGTTTAAGATATCAAAGATTTGCCGCATCATGTTTCCTCGTGTTGGCTCGCCTGGGGAGTTTCGCCAAACATGAAATGGATAAAGCCTTGGAAAGCATGAAGAAAAATGGAGAGAGAGAGAGAGAGAGAGAGAGCAAAGCAAATGGGGGAGGAGGAGTTAAAAAATGAAAAGATGTAATGGGCATCTTGTGTTTCAGGGAGGAGAGAAGCCTCCGGAAGCTGCTCTCGGTGGTCTCGGGAGAACACGTCTGTGGTGGGAATGACGGCTTTAAAATATCACCGCAGAGGACAGCCTGGGACTGTGTGTTTCTATAATCTGTGGATATTAGATACGGCACATTAATTAATTTTCCAGTTTTTTTTATTTATGTGTGGATCCGTGTCATTGAACACAAACAGAGCAGTGAAATCAGAGAAAAACAGTGATGGCGACGCCTCTCTCGCATCATTTTATTTGAGCTTAAAAGAGGAAAATTGACATTGCTTGAATATCATAAATGTATTTTTGTGACTTTGAGCAGCGGATGTAATTTCAGAACAGGAATCAAACTCCTTGTAGGCTCTTGTTATCACTAAATGAGATTATATAATTGCATGTTTGATGAGCACACTTACTGAAGAAAAATGTTCTACTGTGGAAATGATTTCTTATTGACCGTTTGCACGTGATGTCACAGCCTTCATGGGAACGCCCCCTCCGGGACGCTGGACGGCAAAAGAACCACTGTCTGCCTGTATTGTAACCATTGAATCTCGTACAGCATAAAGTCCTTTATGTAATCGATTATCTTATAAATCGGTGCTGTGCGGTCGGTTGTACAGACAGACAAGGAAGTAAACCAAATGTTGCTTTTTATTGCATACCTTCTAATGAAGACAAAAGACTTCGATGGATAGCAGCAATCAACAGAAAGGACTGGCAGCCCATAAAGTATTCACCGATTTGCAGCGATCATTTTTTGCGAGGTTAGTAGATAAATGTTCATACATTTTACTAGTAAACGTACACGCTATCAAAGATTGTAACAGAGGTGTCGAATTACGTGTTTCAAATCACATTAACGAGTTTTTCACTCTGGAGATGGAGTCATATTCATGAAATTTTATATATATATATATATATAAAATCATAAACAGCCTTTCAGCCATAAAGTGCATTGAGGCGGGGCAAACCTGACCATAGAGACAGTGGAAAGAACCAATCAGTGACGGTCATTTAAAACTGAGTTTAACGCTGAATGAAGTGAAGGAGGATGGACTTCCTCTACGTCAAAGCAAATAAACATACACATACTCACCCACATACAAAATAAAAAAAATAAAAAATAGTAATAATTATAAAAAATAAAAATAAAAGAGAAATGATGATGACATGTCAAATCGGTAAAATTACCGAATGAACAATACTGAGCTCTCCAGAAAAAAAAAAAAAAAAAAAGCAAATAAACAGATGAATATGATTGGCTGCTGCATCTGCATGCAGCCAGCTGCAATTATTCTGGACGTCATGTTGGAAGATGAGTTTGAAATGATATTGAACTGTTTTCCGGTCATAGTTTGTGTTATTTTATAGTCAAAGCTATAATTTGAGGCAATTATAAAACATTTTTAGGTGAGTGCGTGTCAATTGCCCGCGGTTTTCCACAAACTGCTCTACAATAACAGCACTAATGACAACAAAATCTGTATCCTCCAAAAGGGAACCAACATAAGATCACCTTTGCTTAATGGGTTGGGGATAACAGAAGGAGACATTTGGGTTAATTACTCGCGAGGTTTCTGATTTCCTGTCTAAATCAGCATAAAGCATCGCAGTTTCAGATGGATTACCATGTCAGTGCATTAAGTACAATTTAGACCACATCTGAAGCCACGAGAGACGCCGGCTTGGTGCTTCATTGGCGGCTTCTTGGAAACCACAGAGCTATTACATCTGCCTGTTAAAAGCTTTGAGAGGCGTCCAGTCAAAGTCAGGGCACAGTGGGGAGCTTGTACCAAGGTGACTAAAACTCATCCTGGCCTGTTCTCGTCACAATTGTTTCAGACGCACCCCAGGGAGCCTCCCTTGTCCTTGCGCTATAGCGACATCACCGAGAGCAGAGCGAGATTCTACATCAACGATCGCTTGAAAGTACAGCAGGCGGGCAGGGAATCAAACGGACAGGAGGCACTTTTGATCAATGGCCGCGATTGAGAGGCCATGGATTTCACATTATAACCACGCTGTTCATTATTGGCTGAGTTAGCGTCTGTTTGCCGACGCCCCCTATGTCCTTTCCTGTTGACTTGCGGGGATCAATTTGAAGAAAAATAAGTTCCCTTTCATATGCACTCGCACACACTTGCAAGCGCACACACACTAAGCAAGACAATCACACCGCTTACATGAACAATAGCTCAATTAGAGAGGTGTGCGCATGTTATGGGACTGCTTTTCTTACGCTAATCTGTACACTTACTGTAAGTAAATGCTCCTTGAGTAAGGGGCCCTTGTGCACTCCAACTTAGCTCACGATTCCATTATGTAGCCATGCGCAAGGGCAGTGTTTTTCATCGACTGCCTATATAAATCATGCTCACGGAAGGATGGATACAAGTGCCTAGTTGATTTAAAAGTGGATTTGGTGGCATGTGAGGGGGGTTGTTTTCTTATCCCGGTATTGGCAAAAGCTTTATTAATCAATCATACATCTCTTCTTATTGATGGCGGCGATGGAATGCAGCCATTTTTGCGTTCGTGTGCAGATGTTTCATATCTCAGCCTGTCTCGTTCCAATGTTGTTCTTCATGCACCAAACAGAAGCTTTCTACAAAAAAAAACTGTAGTAAAAGTAATCCAGTTCAGCAATCATTACGCCAAAAAATGGCAACCTTAACAGGACTTTTTTAATCAAGACTTTTGTGTTGTGTTTTAAGAATAGTCTTTTTTTTTCCCGCTCTGCTCCGGTTCACCTGCTCCCAATTTTAATGCACCACACACACACACTTGTATATACACTGGGTGGGGTCACATTCAAGGTTTAGGGGTAGAGTTTGCCAGTCGGCGAGCTGGCGAACTCAGTAACAGGGTTAGCTTTCACTAAGAACGCTGGAGTGACAACCGGGGCCTTTCCCCGCTGGGCCTGGGGTTCGGGGGTGCCGCCCGTCCCCCGTCCATCTCCCCTTCTGCCCCCGGTGTTTAGAATGAACAATACTGAGCTCTCCAGGAAAAAAAGAAAAGAAAAGAAGAAGAAAAAAAAAAAGAATAGTCTTTTTGTCTTTTCAATGCTGCATGGCGTCCCTAATGTCAACCAATCAATGGACTGGAGTGTGTTAAGCTCCACCCATTAGGTTCCTTACCATTTTGGTTGATACCACAAGAGAAGGTTGCTAAAAAGTGATATGGCCCGTGTCATTATTTTTGGTGACGACCCCCCCATCCTCTATTGTGAACTGAACTGTACTGAATAATGGAAATATGATTAAAAGTACACTCACAGAAACATTCAAGCCAAACTTAAGATTTATGTTTGTTTTTTTACATGACAAATTCCCATTTATTCTTTTTTTTTTCTCCGATAATTTTAACACAAACCTACCCAATAAACCTTGTATGATACATATTCATTAGTCTCATAAAGCCTATTTATTTGAAATGCATAATCCTCAGGTTTATGTATTTAGTATTAAAAAAGTATAATTACTCTAAATGAATAATAATGAGAGTATTTATTTAAAATACATAAAGTATGTTGTTTGAATTGTGTAATAATCAGATTACCTTTATACGAGAAATAGCATATCTTCGCTGCTATGTAAAAACACTTATGTCTATTTTTTATTTTTACATTTTTATGATTTGGGTATAAAACTGAATGCAGATATCCCAAAAACCTTAAAAAAAAAAAAAATGTAAATATACTTTATTCATACTAAATACATAAACCTGAGGAGTTTGCATTTCAAATAAATAGGCTTTATTAGACTAATGAAAATGTATCATATAAGGTTTATTTGGTAGGTTTGTGTTACAATTATCTTAAAAAAAAAAGTAAATGGGAATTTTTTTGTGTAAAAAAATTACATAAATCTTAAAAGTTACACTTAAATATTTCTGTGAGTGTGCTATGTTAACCCAATATAAAATATGCTGGCCATATACTGTAAATTATGTTATACATGAAAAATCACATTGACAAAGTCAATCGTGTACAATGAGAAGAGTGGAAATCTGTAAATATGCAGTTAATCCAATAGTGCAGACTTCAATGATAATGTTGACCAAGCAAACAGTGGCACAAGTGGCTCTGCTGTTGATGACCAGCCAAAAATAAAAGACACTGATGAGGAAACGGAGCCACGACATCCTTCATCCTTCAAAGCTTTGAAATTCCCATCACATCAATGTGTCTGACACAAAAACATTTCTTAAAATATATATAACAGTATCAGTGCCATCTGCAATTGAGTCCGGCTCATTAACAATTGCGTTAATATCAGAAAAGGGCTTGTGAGGACACGATCACAGATCTTTATTTCAAATACGGGGGAATAAGAGAAGGATTCTAGTGCAGAGAAACTTGCTCGAACACATAGAAAAGAACTTTAATTATGGCATGACTATTCTGTATACGTTTATTCGAATCAACAAAAGAAATGATTTTAGAACATGGCCCAAAGCTTAGATGATTTATGAAGTTTATATTTAGTCACTGAGTTTGTTTTTTCACATTTGGATTCATTTGACGCCATTCCATCCAATGAATGTGTTAGATTTTTTTAATTATTTTTTTTATTTAACTGTTACCTAACCAGGAAAATCCCATTGAGATCCGCAGATCTCTTTCTCAAGGGAGTCCTGACTTTTTGCTGACTCTGTGACATTTCAATGATTTAAAGCCAAGTTGGCCTGTTATTGCTTATGATAATTAAGTTCAAATCAAGTTTTTGAGCTTGTAAAAATAATCAGAGCGAATATTTCTATGTGCGTAGATCTCCCTTGATTGTAGAAAGACCAGCATGCCAATTACCTTCTTGCAAACGGTCAGTGAAGAGAAAGGGATTAACTAAGCAGACATTTAGTACTATGAAAATATGGACGGGTCTACAGATTTACTGACATTTATTACAGTCTTATTTTAAGCATAAAACTCCCTTATACTGCAACATTGAATGGACCATTTCTCTACCTCCCACTAACCATTAGTTGGAGAATTTATGCATTTAATGCATGAAACTACAGATGAATTTTAGCGGGAAATGCCATGAGGGGCGACATTATTTCCTCTGTCTGCACTTTTCTGGTTCACCATTTGGCAGCCTTGTCAGTAAGTGAGAGAATTATTTCAATTATGGTACAGGCATTAAATTATGGTTTGTGGAGAAGGTGGTGACAGGTCTGTAGAGCTCCAACACTTCCCCCGCCTCTGGCTTCACTGTCACTTTTAATGAAGAAACATTGCGAGACCAAGAGACACAAGGCTCGATAATTCGCAAATTTGCTGCAATGACTGTCAGTGGGCTCTTTCGGCAAACAAAACTAGGCTAAAATTAAATAAAAAGGTATTTTACTCTTAAAGCAGCCCCAAATTGCATGCCTTAAATAGCAAGATCAAGAACACTATAATTTTAATTGTTTATGTTTGTTTTGCTGGCAGTTCTAATTGTCGTATAGCGCAGGCAGCATCATTCCCTCAACAAACATTACAAATGCCATTTGTGGGAAAATATATTCACAATACAAAGAAGACACAGAGGGACCTAATGTGCTCTAGCTCATTTCAAGATGTCCCATAAAGCACATCAAGTCATTTAAACAAGGCGTAAAAAAGCAAAGGTTCGCTTTAAGGAAGCACCATCCATGCACACATCAAAGACATGAAAAATTGAAACACCACCGGTTTTAGTGAGTCAAGTCCTATCATAGAAAATACCACCCGCCCCAAGGACACTTTGCCAAATGGGCTGGCAGAGTTGAAAATGGGCCCTCGTAGCACAAAGACAAGCCTTCATTTGTATGTTCTTAATGTGCCAACCTCACTTACTCAACGTGTCCTGTTGCTCCACACGCACGGAGAGTAATTATTAACACTTGACCTCCATCCTCTTCATCAACACAGGAACACGGCAGGGATTAATTCACAAACAATACTGCAAAGACAGAGTTCAGATGAAGATATACTGTACAGGATAGTGTGAAAAAGGCTGATTTTGGATTTCACTTTTCAGATTTTCACTTTTCACATCTCGCAAAGACAAAACGCAGTTATTAGGAGGTGGATTTGCTGGTATTTTTTCAGCTTGTTCTCCTGCCGCACAAGTGAAAAGCGCTTGAGCTTGGTGGCAAAAACTGATGGCTGAACGTTCACCAGCAGTATCTTCTGGTCTATTTGTTGGGTTATTAATCATAGCAAGTTGTCCAGGTCCTGAAGCCACAAAGCAGCCCCGGTCCATCGTACTGTTTGACTGTTGGCATGATATTCTTTTTATCAAATGCTGTTATTTTGACAGAACATCTCTCCAAACATGTTGCCATCAAGATGTTTCTTGGCTAACATAGGACAACTCTTTATGTACTTTTTATACAGTATATTGTGAGCTGTAATTTTCGCATTGGAAATCTCCAATGGATGCCGTTTTCTCCCACTGTCATTGTGGGTTCTAATGTGACTGTTAATTTTTTCAGACATTTTAACATTTAGTCTCAGTTTTTGTCCAGTTTAAATCAGGCTTTTTAGTTTTTATCATAGTTAGTAAATATATAAATCTAGCATTTGAGTCTTTATTTTAGTCCACGATAACATCATTTTATTCGTCTAGTTTTAGTCTAGTTTTAGTCAGGAAAATCATCTTATCCCACATAAAATTTTCACACACAACTACAGTACAGTATATCGACAAGTGGCTACTATGCTACAAACTAGCAAGTTAGCCAGCATTAGTTAGCGGTCAGATCAACAGTATTGTTGGAACGTTATAGCTGTTGGATTAATGTTACATTATAAATATAATCACTTCTTTTATTATTTTTTTTTAACCTTTCATCGTGAATCCACCTCCCATCTGTCCCATGTGTTTGTGCACGTTGCACTTGCTAGCTTCAGATTTGAAAGAGGGTGTGTTTGTGGCTCTGACCATGATTTGCTGGAGTCCCGTCACACACATCACACAATTTCAATCACTTGGTTTCTCATTTGCTTTTGTCTTTAGATTTTGGTGTGATGTTTCTTTTGGAGGTTGGGTAGCCTACTTCATTTTGTGTAAATTCAAGAGATTTATTGATTTAAAAAAAATGGTGGTAATCAGGCCTGGCAGTGACTAGCTTTTGTTTTTTTTTTTCAATATTAAAGTGACTCATTAATAAACAAGGTTGCAGTTACTTTTTCGCATGGTGCCACATAGGATTGGATTTGTTTCCCCTTTAATAAAATAAAATCATGGTTTATAAATTGCTAAATTACTTTTCAACTTTGAAAGATTACATTTAAGTTTTTTTTCCTTTCCCAGTAATGTTTTTAAGTTTCAGTTATCAATTTAACCATTTTGCAATAAGCCTCGCCCATGTATCTTCAAAAACTCTCCCATCCAGCTTGTCTACAGGAGCCACAAACTAAAAGACTTCTGGGATGATTCCAGGCTGGGAATCATTGTTGTACAGTTGGCACATTTGTCTGCATTTTCACCTTTGACCTGCAGACAAATGGTGATAAAAGCCCCCTTCATTGCATTGGACAATAAAAGCAGAAGGAAGCTCTTGAATCAAGCTGCTCTGTAAACAAATATAAATAAAAGAGAGTGGGAATCAATGAAAGTGAAAGCATTAGAAAAAACAAGAACAGATACAGCAAGTGTCACACATACAGTAGATAGCCAAGTCTTGATTCCAAGAGCACAAATTGAGAAGGAGTACTTGGTTATGTGCAATAGCTCGTCTTAAACACATAAAATTCTGGTGTTTTATTCACGCAGCAGTTGTGTTGCTTTGTTTCGATTGTCACAACAACTTTCTGACATGGAAAATAAAAACAGCAAAGCTTGACCTTCCTTGTCTATCATCTTTCCTTTCCTCTGGTCCGAGCATCCACCGCATAACAGATTAGCTCAGAGGAAGACCCATTTCCTCCCCGAGGCTGCTAAAATATTAATCAAAACACAGAGGAGTGAGCAGCAGCTCCCAGGATGCATGTCTTCTAATGGCAATACATGGGCAAGGGCAGGGAGGGAGGAGCGCTTCTTGTAATAGCCTCACAGAGAGGGAGGAGAGGAGGAGGGCCAGAGGTGACAGGGGCTTTCACCAGGGACAAAGGGAGTGGGAGCAAGCGTTCGACAGGCGGCGCGCAAAGACACGGGATGAGCGGAAAAATCGACAAAGATGGCGCGCTGATACAGAGCTCTTTGGAGATCAGACAACTATCACGGATGCTCCCCACCCATGTATTGCACTTAGCAAGCTCCAAAACAGTCAAATAATTCCGTATGAATAATACATAAGAAATGATACTAATAGTCCATTTAAACAAATATTTTGTTTTTCTTTGGTTAGCAATTCAAATAATTTAACATGATTGTCATCCTTTTTGAGCATCCTCTAATTAATTTCTGCTTTGAAGTAGCATTAAGGAACAATTTATATGTGTAGTATTTATTTTAATAGTCGCTAGAATAGCATATCAAGTAGAATGCAGTACATATCTTCTGCATATATATATATATATATATATATATATATATATATAAATGGTTGCTTTTCAAGTGGAAGGATTCGGTTTGATTCAGCAGGATTACAATTTGATGTGATATTGTAGGGCTCATCAAACCGATTTATACCAATTCGTACCTGGTGTTAGGGATGTAACGATATCCAACCATCACGATATGATAAATATCACGGTATGAATCTCACAATACAATAATTATCACGTGGGGAGGCTAACGATAGAAAAAAGCTCACGATACTGTATAAAAACTCACAATATCGGGGGGAAAAAAAGCTCGAATTGTACAAGCTGTAAGCACAGTATGGTGTTTTTGTATAGAAATAGCAGCAGTGGAGGAGAAATAGGCTTGACTATGTCATTATCATTTGTTTCTTTTGGCTCAGCATTGCAAAGTATCACAGGTCTGTATATTTCACAATGTTGTGGTCGGCTAAAGTATTTTATTTTTTATTTTTTTAACAGAGATGTTGAAAAACATTTGCTGGTATGACTGATAACTACCGCATTGACCAAAACATTCCTAATTAAAATTAAAATCCACTAATAAACTAACCACCAGGGGTGCTAGAAATGCACAAATAGAATACACCTTGCCTTTTTAAAAGATGCGCTGCTTTTAATATCGTAACATGACGACGACGACGATATTGTGGTCATTTTAATATCGCGACATCAAGATATTGCCATTATGGTTACATCCCTACCTGGTGTGCATCATGTACATTGGGCCGAAGAATATGACAAGCGAAGTGGCCAGTATAAGCAGGGCTGGCCAAATAAAAGCATGTCTGTGAGCCGGGAGGAATGATTGCAGCATCCATGTTGTCATATTGTCATAATGCAACTGAGCTTTGCTGCAGTGGAGGGAGACTAAAAGGCTTATTTCTGCTTATTTTCCACTCATGTTTGACATTCCTTTTGCAATAAACACGATGACAGGCATCATGTATTATTTATTGTAACGTGTGAAGCATGTGAGATTACCGAAAAAACTGTGAAATCATAGTCGACACATACTATATGAGGCATGAAGATGGCACCTGTAGACAGTTAGTAGTAAGAGTAGGAATGAACCGTTTATGCTGCTTTTATGGACGGGATGCTAAACTGTGTATTCTCAAGGGTCATCTAAAGCCACCCTGCAGACAGCTGTGACAGTGTTCCACTAGCTGGTAATTAGGGAGACATGGACCCGCACCCTCCCTCAAGGGTTGCGTGCCACTAGCGTGTTGCCACACTCCCCCCAGAATCCAACCGTTGTCCCCCAGAGAGAAAGATGGCCATTTCGTGAAGGGTGACACACATCAGTGACCTCTGTCTACCTGACCATGTCGATAATGAGATTCAACTGGAGCTTCATTGTATTCAAATGAGTCTCTGCGTGACTATCATGGCGAAGAGCTGCAAGTGGAGATTTTTTCAAGATTAATAAATATAACCATTAATGAGTGAAGGTAAAGATAGAATGTGACCACATTCCTGTGCGTTATGAAGACTGTGTAGGGGTTAAACCAGTACGTCCCAGTCATAGGCCTTTGTCTATTGTGTTGCTTTGCTTAATGTAAACCGATAAAGCTGGCTAACCTTGTGGGCCCAATCAATGCTTATTTAGAATACCATTGATTAACAGTTCTGATTATTGATTATGTCATTCTGCTCAGGATATGCCAATGGCTCTGATAAGAGGTTACCCTGGAGCAGATAGGCCTGTCCACCAGGCCACATCCACAATATGGGTCCTTCTCCTCGGACCGGTGTCTTTTCACACCCACGCACACTTAACATACACACACGTTTTCCCCCAATATCATATAGCATAACAAATTCCTCACATATCTGACATGAGTGTCTCTCATGGCACCGCTGTGACATTTTACTGAAATTACTTAGTGCTACAGTACCCTAAATTGCAACTACAATTTGTGCTGACATGCTAACTTAAAATGCTATATTATTCTGTGAAATGGTATATATTAAAATATATATACTATAGGGGTGTCAAAATGTATGAGTTAATTTTGAGTTAATTTAAAATTCCTTTAACGGCACAAATTTTTTTAGCGTGCGATTAATGATAAGGAAAAGCCTGTACTAGGGGAATTCCAGTCGCAATGCAGCAGACACGTCAAAATTTAGCTGTAATAATTTTAATAATAATGCATATATTTGTGGAGACTGGGGTCAAGTTGTATTTTACAATTTAAAAAATGTGTAGAATTTTACAAGTTACTTCATGTTAAAGATAAGATTAAAAATGCACTGAGCTGTCACCAACAACTTACAAATGCAATTATGCCATCTAGTGGCAGAAAAATGACCTCAACACAAATCACTATCACACTTTTTAATTTTAACTCAATTTTATGAATTATTATGAAATTACAGATTATGCCCATGTTTTACGATTAACCGCACATGGGGGCATGCCATTCAATTCCTATAGCAAAATATAGCATAGCATAGTATAGTATAGAAGATGTGCAGTAATCAAAACATGGAATAATACTCTAAGTAGGCATAGGCATATCTCTCTTGTACTTCTTTGTAAGTCTTTCTGGAATGAAACAAAAAGTTACAAAAAAAAGTGCAATCATTAGGAATTCACTGTAAAGTGTAAGCTTTTGCGAAACTGTGCAGGTGAAGTAACCCTGACTAGGCGTTGTTTTGTAGAGGCAGAGGAGAAGACGCCCTCCTGTTTGTCTTATTGTTCGGTCAGCAGTGCTCAGCCAGACTCTTGCCAGCCGACCGGTGTTGAGCTCGGCACTTTGCATACGGGGGCTCTTCCGTAATGAACCGCTGTGTACGGGTATCGTGTGAGATATCTGAGCTAAACGCTTACTCTTCCACGTTCAAGGTCAAAGCTTGCCCACACCGGCACCTACTCCCCGAGTCTATCCATCACCTGAGAACACAGACCGCAGCCCCAAGCTCACATTGCAGCCCCTCCGGACACCCTCGCACCATTTTGGAAGGACTGTCCTTTTTTACGGTGACCTGTATAGTGCATGTATAGTAACTTGAAAGCAGGGGCGCTGCAAGCAATTTGGGGTCCCAGTGATTACAAAACAACATCCCTTTAGTTAGGCCCTTGCACGTCATTCATACCTCTTGAGGGTCTTGGGGAGTCTAAGTTTATCCCAGTGGACTACAATGAATGAATAAATGTGAGTGTGAATAAGTGTTTGTCTATATTGCTTGCACAAAGCCATTTATGGTTATGTCACATGATTTTGACCAGTGCAACATTTCGTCGATTTTGTTTTGATTAGATTTTATTTTGTCATGCTGTCCTCGTGGGCCTTCTTCATATATTATCTTGCTTGTTAGGTTTTCGTTTCCACCTGTTCTCGTCAACCCCGTCCGTTGTGTCTACCAATCAGATCCCTTCAGCCATTCGTGTGCTGTCCAGGTGCCCCTCGTCAGTTTGCTTGTTTTTAGTTCCCTGTTTTTTCTCGTTGTCGGTTTATTGTTTCTGTTGTTGTTTGCTGTCATCATCGGTAACTTTTCACTGAGTCATGTCTTGTTTCATTTTGTGGTCAGTCAAGTTTAGGTTTGCTACTTTGACTATGTTCACACTGCAAGCAAATATGACCCAGATCGGATTTTTTTGCCCAAATGCGACCTGTATCTGACTTTTTCATGTCAGTCTTCGTTAGGGAGAAAAAAAAAGAGAGATCCCTGAGAGATGAGGCGCTCGAACAGGCTCGCCTAATTTCCCCCAAAATATTATTTCCACCTCCTCCCGCTTCACTCCTCTGTATATATGAGATGGTAAAAATACGAGCCCAGACGACGGACTTATAAAAGTCCGTGGCCCTGACACACTGGACCATACGTATTTCCTTCCGCAAACACAGCGTTGTGAGTGACGTTTCTTCTTCTGAGCATGCGGGTCACTTTGGGGACGCATGACGTCCACGCAGCAGACAGACTAAGGTCGCAATTAATAGGTAATGTGGACGCTTACTCCAAAAAATCTGATTTCACCAGAAAATCGGAATTGAGCTTTAGACCAGCAGTGTGTACGTAGCCTTTAAATAATATATGATATAATATTTCCTAATTTGTGTATTTGACATTCATGCATTGACTAAAACTATCAATCAGAAATTACTTGAGTAGTTTTTTCACTAAATACTTATTTTTAAGTTATATCACTCTTACTCGAGTACAAATTTTAGATACCCTATTATGGCTCCCTACCTGAAGTTGTGGGTTGGTTCCTCAATCCTTGAGTGACTTTTTTTTTTTTTTTTAACTCTCTGCTAAGTCTAAATGCTACTCTATTTATAGCGGGACCAAATAGACTCAGTTTAGAGTAATGTTTACTCTACAGAATTTACTGTGTAGAGTCTCCACTGTAATCGAAGATACATTACACTGTCCGACACTGTTGCTTCGTCAGTCAAAATCTCCCTTTCAAACACAGTTGAGGCTATAAAAAATGTAGCGTAATTATCTTGTATTTGGTACTAGCATGCTTTATGTTTGCTGTTTTCTAGTGGGCACTGCTATCAAAATGTCAAATAGTGGCTACTGTATGAGGCCCAGTATGGGTTAAGACGAGCGTTTAAGTGTGCATGACCCTGCAACAATCTGTCCACACACCGCCGTACTCCAGCTTAAGTCCCCACAGTAATCAATAAACGACCCCCTCCCAGATCACATATCAATTGCATGCTGAAGTCTGGGCCAGGATAAAACGTGCGTACCCAATGAATGAATGACCTCGCTGCTGCCGCTGCTGCCATATATTGTATGCGCGTCTTGTCAGCATCCCTTACAACTTGCTGTCGTGGTTGTACCAGCCCGTTTTAAATGATTATGTTAATAGAGTGTATGAAGGGCTGTATAAGGTATGATGCAATACGTACCCTATGTTTCATCACATTTTCTGCCATTTGGTCCCAAGTTTTGGAGGCCTGTTGATGGATTTCATGATGAATTGAAAATCAATTTACAATCAAATATTTATGTTTGCCATGAAGGCAACATATGAATTAGGCCTCCAGCCCAATAGTCCAACATTCCTCCCCCCTAAAAAGGACAGGAAATCCATATGCATTGCCACTTAGGCTCACACAATAAACTTGATTGACAGTTCTTGTCCGCCAATGAAAAAAAGTCAGCTGGTCGAAAACAGGCCTGGCCCAAGTTTTAACTGTGTGTTTTTTAAATACTGTACACTAAAGATAAGGGTGAGGTACAGTATATGAATTGTACCAGAAAGATTTTCCTGCCATTTATGACCAATTGCCTGTCCATTCTCAGATTCACTGTCCATGGCCGGCGGCTGGAATTTAAATCCTTTCTTTTGTGCATTCCTCAAAATCAATACATTGGCATCCATTTGATTGAACGCTCACCTATTGTGTTAAAATGAGGGTGGATGAGTTTTTTTTTTTTTTAACAATATCTGTTTTTCATGCTTCATATGCAAGGATTCTTAGTGGCTCTCATTTGCCATTAAACATACAATTAATCAGTCCATTTTGAACTGCAACCTTTGTTTAAGTATCCATACAATTTAAGGTCACATCAGGTCACCAAAACTAAAGCAAGTGATAAACATGTTGGCCCATATTAGGTCTTAGGTATATTATTGTTTAAAAAAAAAATTAAATAAAATAAACTGTCACCTGTGTTCTGCGCTCACAATATTTGTCACATGGGATTCAGACTGTGGATTGGGTTCTGGATTTGCATTCTAATTTTGGACTCAATTTTTTAAATAATTTGTTTGCAATCTTAGTTTATCCCAGACAGTCCCAAAATATATATAAATCTGCCACTTAAACACAAACATAAAACATTTGCCACTTATACCCATAGTATGTCAATAAAGTACTATGAGCTATGAATATTGTTTGTATTGCATTGAATTGGACTAATTTTGGATGATTTTTAGATTAGGGTGAGTTTAAGTAAAGTGTGATCACTACATGCAAAATTAGCATTTTTCCTAAATGTGAACATAAGCAGACAGTAATTTCTCTGGATTACCTCGAACTCATGCAGTTGATGATGCCTACGTTCATTTGCTATTTGTTGTTGTTATTATTATTAATATTATTGTTATGATTATGATTTTATTTTATTTTATTTTATTTTATTTTATTTTATTTTATTTTATTTTATTTTATTTTATTTTGTTTTATTTTATTTTATTTTATCTTTTTACACTGAACACCATTTATTTTTGTCAAAAAATATATTTTATTTATATTGTTGAAAATAAAAAATTCCATGGGTACAATAAGTGCAGGTCTGAAACACAACTTTGTCAGTTAATAGTTAAGGTATCTGCACTTTTAATATTTTATCCCTGCATTGCAAAACATACCTGTAGCCTACTTTATATTCCTTATTCTGGCAAAATAGGATTTTACACAACTACAAGTATTTCAACTCAAGTGTGAGTACTTTGACTACCTCTGATTCAAACATAATTGTTTCCTTGAAGAACAGATGGAATTAATATGGTAGCTTTTTAAAAAACAAAAAAACGATGGCTTAAGGCACACTTTTAAACATATTGCAAAAACCATCAGCCTGAGTGGAGGTCAAGGGAAAGAAAATCACAGCAACCATGACTACCTGCGCAAACAAAGACGAAGCCTCGGGTGCCTGCAGTTACACAACAATGCCCTCTATCGGTGACACACCGCACCTGTTCCTCAAACAAAGGCCTCTGTGCTCCCAGCACACTGACGCTTCCTTCCAGCACACTCAGCAGAAATCCCATTGAAGTGCAATCACCTCGAACCTCAAAGACTAACCTTATTAACCCGCTAACTACCACAGAATGGTGTAGTATTAATTTACAAATGTTATTCAACTATAACAGTGGTTGCCGTCATAATCAGGGGGGCCTTATTAAGGCTTTAAAGGTTTTAATTAGAACAATAATGAATGAAACCGCAGTAGGTGAGTGCAAGTGGAGCCAGCACGCCTCCAGCCTTTGGAGTCTGCAGACTCGCAGTCAGCTTATCTGTGTTAAGAGCATTGTACGTGTGGTGTGTGTGCCCATGTGTGTGTGTTTACAGGGGCCAGTGAAGGAGCTCTTGACAGGAAGGCACATGGAGTCTCTCGTCTCCCTGTTGCTCTCTCTACTGAACCGGAACAGCGGTGTAGACAAACAGGGGCGCCCCGGAGAGAGTGACGAGCTAAGTGAGTGAGCACAGAGGTTTAATATGACAGCTTACACCCCTCAGCTGCTGTTTCAGGGCCAGGAGAAAACGTCCGCAATGTACATCCGACGCACGATGATGCTAAATCATAACCATGCCACCAAGAGAGGAAACGGACGGATAACAAGACGTGAAGGCGTTTTTAAATTGTGTCTGATTTACAGAGGTTGGCATCTTCTGTTGAATGGTATGAATATACAGTGTGTGCATTGCATACAGTAAGAAGGCCAGTGAGGGCTGTTTGTATACGGCTCCTTGGCTGGAGAAGAATGGAGTTCTAGTTAATAGAGAAAATAAAAGAGATTAAAAAAAAATACATGAAAAGACAATTTGACAACAAAGTTGCTTTTCATTAGTCAATTACAAGGCATCAAAAATCATGTTATTGCTAGCTATGTAAATGTTCATTTATCGTATAGTATAGAAGGGTTGAGAAAATTGTCATGGTAAAAAAAAATGTGTTTCTAAATTGTGGTAGGTTTTACTTATGCAGGTCTGTGCAAAATTCTGAATTTTTTAATTTAATTCAATTGAATTACAGGAAGTGGAACTGAACTCAAGCAACAAGTGAAATGTCCCAAATGTTTGGACAGCCATTTTATAGACTGAGCTAAAGCAAGGCATTCTGGGAAATGAAGTGCTGTTCTAACACCATATAAAACAATTTCATAGTTTTTACAATTGTAATGATCTGTGCAGGCTAATAATATCAATATATAATTATGTAAATACATTTTCAGTTTGCATCATGAATTTCTTTCAATTTAAATTTGAATAGTCATTCTCAAATCAAGTTCATACAGCCCTGACCTCCAGTAAACTTTAAACATTTGTATAATGTACTGTGCATGCATTTCAATGACTAGCAACAATATGCAACTTTTTTTTTTGTCTAATTTAAATCTAAAAGTCCAAAACTAAAAAGATGACTCTCATGTGATCATGCACAAATGCAGAACCCAGTAACAAAACGACATGACATGCGACAGGTACGCATAAAAAACTACTTTCCTACATAATGCATCACACTAGTCAGAAGAGAGAAAGAAGACTTACACCACTACCTTTACCTTTTCTACTTTTAATGTTTTAATGTAATGGGTTTGTTGCAGAAAAAGGCATTTCCAAACATTTAATGCACGGAGATTCATTAGGAATGAATGTTCAAGACAAATGTCTTTTTGAGCCTGTTTTCACAATAATTTAGTAGGATTTCATACAACAAGCAATGAGCTGAGTTATTGATATAGAGGATCATTATCTCTCACAAGGTGGTATTGATACAGCAGCATCAAATATCAATGCATATTTACGTTTGTTTTTTTTTTTACAATGAATTTTTATGTGATTATATAGTAGTCTTTTTTAGTCTTTTAATCTATGCATATAACATGTTTGGATTGTGTTGCTGCAATGTAACCACCAATATTGTTGTGGAAGAATTCCCCCATTTTTTTAAATGTTTTTTTTTTTGGAGAGAGAGAGCGAGAGAACTTTGTCACCTATGTGGCTGGAAAACAGTCCAGTCTTAACTTTTCATATAATTGATTTCAAATTCTCTTGAGACCATCCTGAATTCCGATTACACAACATTTCCTTGTGCAGTCTTTCATAACAGAAAGACCGCAGGGAAACATACCAAATTATGTTGGTCCACTCTATCCCACTTTCAGCATTTAATTTTTTGTCCCGAGAAGTTTTTGGAATCGCACTTAGTTATTCTGATCAATATGTGTTAGTATGCTTACATCATCTTGGATTGCAAGCTCTCAGTCAATGTGCAGTACGCTATAAAACTCTTTGCCGACAATCGAGCAAACAAGGCAACAACATTAAATACAAAACGGTAAAAATGTTTTTCCAATATCTTAAGTCCTGGAGAATAGTGTTCAAATTGGCGAGGGAAAGCCTTTTTTTCTCACATTCATGAATAATTTGGTTATGCTTCGTTTTCAAATGCCATGAGGAAAATTGTAGGTATCTTTCAATGGCACTTTAAAGTCTTAAGAGGGAAGCTGTGCAATGCATCCATTATGATATACAGCGTACCTGCAGCGAGCAATAACATGAGCCCATCCCCCTTTTGGATTTCAATCAGAGCTCTCTCTTTGATTAAAACACATCCAAAGCTAAAGTGCGTTTGATCTTGGAGAGGAAACTGTGTTGTTGAGGGGAGGAGAAATCCTGGAGCAGGGGACAGCTTCTCTCCCCACTGTCTTTAAGTATTTGGAAGAGAACTCATGCCTGGCTGGTCATTTGTGAATAAAAGCATCCACAATGAAAAGGAGGAAAACACACAGGCTGTAAGGAGATGACAGGCTTTCTGTCATTCGGAATTTCTTCCCCCCCTAAAGCGATTAATCAAGCGTCTGAATGTGCGCATACAGGGAGCGGAAAACACAGCCAGGAAGGACAGATGGTAATAAGTGGTGAGAGCACTGGCACATCATACACACATACATTAACTGACTGATCAACTAACTGTACATTTTTTACTGTTAGTGAGGTCACAAACCGATTTGACGCAGCCCCCCTCTAATGCGGGGTGTGTTTGCCAAAGCATGGTTTTCATTGCCTGTAAAGGGGGAGTCAACCCAGAAAATGTCTTTACAATGTAAAGAAAGAAAGATATGCTTTCTGTGTCCCCACTAGTCTAAAGAAGGCATTCTGATTCATATGGTGGGTGGATTTGGCTGCCAACGCAATATTAATCACGTGTTTAAACTAGTGGGACTGCATAGAACATATTATTGTAATGAACATTTTTGGTTTGATTCCCGTTTTAAGACCAGAGGTGGCTTATCATATTATATATAAAGCATCATATGGTATGGTATGATATAATATGATATCATACGGTATCATATATCACATCATATACCACATGTCATATTTCATATATCATCAGATCATCATACTATATATCATATATATTAAGTTACAGTATATTTCATAATATATTACAGATGGTATATTATATGTCACAACATATTGTATATCATATGTCATATCAGGTTATAAAACATATATCATGCCATATCATATATCACATCATATCATGTATAATGTATTATATCATATATATATATATATCATATCATGCGTCATATCATATATAATATATCATATCACAACATATTTAATATATCATGTCATATCATATATTTTATAAGGGTTTTTCATGGTGGTATCATCCTGACTATGATGAGTGACTACCGATACCAGGTATCGGTATCGGTGCCAATACCAGTTTTATTTTAAGGTATCGGTACTCGCGGCAGTGGCCCATACCATTAACGGCCACCCTCCTGCAGCCATTGTAAGATCCGGAACTAGAAATTAGAAATTATATGAATACAAAGTTGCCATTATTTTTTGCATTTTTAAACTACAATCATTAAAAAATTCCTCCACTAGCACATATTAAATTGTAAATATAGTTCAGCGTTGTTGTAAAACACTATTATGTTGATTGTATATATTGTGCTTTTATGACTTTGGCGATGACTGGAGCGCGCCAGCAAACCAGCAAATGGGCATGTGCAACGGGTGCTCCATGATCTGTTTCTTCTTCAGTTGTTGCTTCAGGTCTTTCCGGTGAACAACTATTTTAATAATCGAGTAATCATCTGGAGCCATTTTTTATTTTTTAATTGTCCACATCCAGCATATCAATAGTAATTGTTCACTGATTTCTTTCTACATCATATCTCTGCGCAGCACACAAACCACCAAACAACACCCACCCCCGTATCAACAAATTCAAACAATCAAGTATGTGCCAGACAGCAAACGCTAATAATGCTGATAATGTTAATCTGCAGATTTCCTAAAATTTCGAGATTGACAAAATATCTCATGATCATGAGAAAGTTGGGGTAGAAGAAATTACAATCCATTGAAATTCTGAACTGAATTGGGCAACAGGCAGCTGACATATATACATGACCGAGACCTCTTATCTCTATTTTCACTATTTCACGTGGGAAAATGTCACAACAAATTGTTTCCGGTGAAAACAAGTTGACCTCAGAGATTCTACTGTATGTTACACTGGTGGTGATATGACAGATTATTAAACCTCCATCTATGACCTGCCACCTGATGCCTTCTGATCCTCTCTATTGGCCACAGGAACAGAACCACAAAACAGTGTCAGCATGAGGGATTGTGGGTATTTTCTCCCTCTCCTACTGAAGGATTACGAGCTACTAAGTGCTTTTGTATGAAAGAAAAACATTAGCGCGCAAACAGCAGTGGCTTCCCGGATGCCTGGGTGTGCTTTGATGCTGGCGAGCGGCTCGAGGCCACACAGGGAAGCACCAAACACAATCAGGCATTTGTTGAAAAGAGACAAGAAGGCCTGACTCCACATTCACTGAGGACTTTAACGCTATTTCAGACAAAACATTTGAATATTTTTTTGGGGTATGAACGCAGGATAGGGACAGGGAACAGTACCAAATTATGTTTGTCTACTTAATCCCCAATATGCTCTCTGTGGCTTCCCTGTGCTGGGGTCGTGGTAGTTCCTTGGAATTTGTGTTCTACAAGCTTGCCTACTTATTATACATACAATAATTGCATTCAGAATTGCTATATACTGGTATGTTTGACATTTTTATGACAATGTAAAAGTTAAAGGGACGTATACCCCATAAATTGTTTTGAGAATAATATGTTCTATGCAGCCACACTAGTCTAAATATGGTATTCTGGTTAATATTGTGTAATTAAGCAGCAAAGTACAGCCATTTTTATCCATCTCAGGGAACGGCCATTTTGCCACTTGCTGTCGACTGAATATGACATCACAGTTGCTCAGGTCTCAGGTTACAATCAATCACAGTGCAGCTTGAGAAAACTGGTGAGCTCTGATTGGTTGTTGCCTGAGCAATGAGCAACATTGAAGTTATCTTCAGTCGACAGCAAATGGCAAAATGGCCGCCCCCTGAGATGGATAAAAATGGCACGTTTGTTTCATAACTCATATTCCACAAATGTAATATTAATCAGAATGTCATATTTAGACTAGTGAGGTTACAAAAACGTATGAATACATTCTATTTTAATTAACCCAAATTTCTCCCAAAGACGTATGTATACGTTTTTATGGGGAGCATACAGAAGGCTTTGATGCAGCCTCTGAACTGAAGAGAATACTTAAAGAAATGGCAGTTGTTACAAAAACGGCCAACAGGTGGCAGCAGAGTATAAGAGATCAACCAGGGCCATGTTGCAAAAAGCTCTTAACCCCACTGTTTTAGACAGATTTGTGAATAATGATGAAACTTAGCTATGTTCTGATGCTAATTGCTGCAAAATGGAAACAGATAGAAATATACTTTTTTTCTGGATGAAAGAAGAGACTCCAATCTTTTAGAGCAATAGAACACAATAATCTGTGGGTTTGCAAAATCAGGCAAAATCCAGTAAAACAGCCGAGAGCGAAGGGGGTTGCTTCAGTGGAAATGGCTGGGAATAAATGAGTTAAGGTTGACTTCCGCTTTAAACAATAATTACTACAATAGAGCATTACTGTAAATTTGTGTCTCACAGCATTCCAATAATTGTTTTGTTAGTCTGTAAGTAATATCAGTCAATATAATCAGTGTTGTGTGGCTCTTTTGTCTCATTGTTTCTGCCAGCGCTTCGTATGTGAGCTTGCATATTAAAGCAAGGCAGCCAGCTGTGAAAACAGCTTAATTGCCAGTAATCACTTCTGATGGAACATGTTTCCACTATTTGCCTCCATTAAGGATGCCTTCTTTCTCCTTCCCCATCAGCCAACTGCTGCTGCCGCTTGGTGCCAGGTGGAGCTCGTGGGATGATGAACGTGCCGTTGAGCGGAGTTTTGGTGATTACAACATTTTGTTTGCGCTTTACTTTTACACTTGGGCCAGACACTTAAACTGATTTTTAGATTAGTAATGAAGACAAAACAAAATATCACAGGAGACATGACCGTAGGGGCGTCTGGTCTTGTTATTTATTCATTTATTTTTTTAGAAATTTGCACCCAAAAAATGTTTTGAGTAGAAAACTTGCTTTTTGTTGATGTGTGTTTATTTTTTAAATAACAATACAATACAATATTACCTTCATGACCGATCGCAATTGAGCATCCCTGGACTACAGCATTGTTGACAAAGTTGCAAAACTGTTTTAATCATCATCACACACAAAATAAAACACTCATACAAAAATACATTTTAAAGTTGTGGGATACAGAAACAGTGTTTATGACTTCACTTCTTCTGCAAGATTTAATTATTCACTCGGCCATAAACGTAAATTTACATATTTTCCCCAAATTCGAAACATGTAATGCATACACAATAATGATTTATCTCATGAGGCCACAGCACCAGAATCATTTTCATATTTGATTAATTGTCAAGCAAGACATTGAATCCCTAATTGCTCCTGATGAGCTGCTTGGCACCTTTCATGAGCGCTGCCATCAGTGTATTAACACCAGAGTGAGCCACTGAATGATCAGCAATATTGTAAAGCACTTTAGACGCACGATGATAAATGAAGTATGATAAAAATGCAATGCATTCACTATTTAAATCACTAAAGAACACCGGGTTCCATATATGACTTTTTTTTTAAAGTATGTTAATTATACTAAAGTGTAGCTTACAACAGACAAACACAAGAAGTAAATACATGTTTCTACCCAGATACATCAACAGCCATGCCATATATTGAGGCTGAAACCACAAGATGACAACAACTTAGAGAATTAAATACTGGCCTGTTTTTAAGTTTTAAGTTTTAAGTCCTAAGGCCCAGAGACGAAAACAACTGAATTACAAATGCCGCCTTTAAATCTTTCCTCACAGGTGAAAAGCTTGGGTGTTATTTTAGACTCTGAGCTCACGTGTGTAACGATGATCACTCATTAACTCATTCACTGCCATTGACGTCTATAAACGTCAACAATTCATTTTAACTATTTCTATTAGTTTAACTTTTTTTCCCTCTTTTGTTAACAAGAGTATGAAAACCTAGAAATGTTTTTCAATCTTTTTTTTGTAAAGAAAAAAATAAATTAAATAAATAAATTAGGGGCGTCGGGCGATTACAATTTTTTATTGTAATCAATCGCATGACTTCAAAATTTAACTCATAATTAATCAAGTTTTTATATCTGTTCTAAATGTACAATAATTATGTTTCTAGGTTTTCATACTGCAAAAGGGGAAAAATAGAAAATAGAAATAGTTCAAATGAATTTTTGACGTCTATAGCCGTCAATGGCAGTGAATGAGTTAAAAATACAACAAAAGTAGGTTCTAATCACTTTACATAGCAAGAGTACGCCCCATTTTCCAACACGGAGCTGCTAATGCATGCTTTTATCACCAGTTAGGCTGATTATTCTAGCGTTCTGCTTTATGGTCTTCCTCAAAACAGTATTTCAGGCTTACAATTATTACAGAGATCAGCAGCTCATGTCCTGACAAAGACCAGAAGGCCAGTTTTCAAATCACTGCGTTGGGGGTCTGTGTATTTCAGGATTTGTTTTGACTCAGTTTTGGGTTAGATCATGCGGTCATTGGTCCTGTATTTGTTACTCCTATTTTGACATATAGACCATTATTCTGTAATATAGAATGGAGCATGGTCTGAGCTGGGGTTACTGAGCGACAGTACGTCGAGGTTTCTTAGCCGAGGTTTGTCAAGTTCTTTTTTCGAGGCCATCTGCATCCATCCCTGCTCTCTGTTGTTACTTTGTATTTTGTATATGTACTGTAGGCTCTCTGTTTTTTTTACTTCCGTGTCCCGTCTGCTTTTGGGTCCTATTTCCGCACCTCATGTGACAGATTTTATTTTAAATTTCTTTGACTGTTTTCTATGTACAGTATCTTTATGATGTGGGAGTTGTTTTTACCCTAATTCTTGCATTTGTTTACTATAAATATTAGGGGTGTCAAAATTTGTGTGTTGATTTTGAGTTGATTTAACAACACTTTTTTTTTTTTATGCGTGATTAATGACCACCCCTTACTTGGAAAGCCTATGCTGGAGGAATTCCAGTCGCAACGCAGCAGACACGTCCACATCAAAATTTAGCAACAATAAATTTAATAATAATGCATATATTTGTGGAGACTGGGGTCAAGTTGTATTTTACAATTTAAAAAATGTGTAGAATTTCACAAGTTACTTTATGTTAAAGATTAGATAGCTTTTAATATGAAAAGAAAAATGCACTGAGCTGTCACCAACGACTTACAAATGCAATTATGCCATCTAGTGGCAGAAAAATAACCTCAACACAAATCACTATCACACTTACAGTACAGTACATCTTTTTAATTTTAACTCAATTTTATGAATTATTATGAAATTCAACGTTTCAACATGTTGTTCCCACTTTTATGTTAACAAGAGTATGAAAACTTAGAAACAAAAATATTTTATTGTACATTTATAACAGATGTAAAATTTATGATTAATTGCGAGTTAACTATTGAAGTCATGCGATTAATTACGATTAAAAAATTGAATCGCTTAACACCCCTAATAAATTACAACTTGTTTGGTTCTCACAGTCCTGCCTGGCTACCAGTAAATATATTCACCATGAAGACATTTAATTCTCCCTGTAAGTCCACAGCGCGGCCAGAGGTGAGCTTTAATAGGGATCAATGGCACTTTATCTGAGATGGGACCCGGGCCCGTGCATGTGCATCACAATCAAAACAGCAGTGGATTTAATTAGAAAGAGAACTTTCAGTGACTGGCAGAGGGAATTAAATTAAAGGATTAATGCAACGGTTGTTTGGGCCTTTTTTTGTGTTGCAGTTTCTATTTATGTAATGATCTTCTCATATCAGGAATCAATATATAATCTGGAGTGATGTCATGGGGAGGGTAGGTGTAGGATATTGCCGTTATACATTTGTGGAAATGTGTTAAAACACAGATTTCTGGGGAGATCCCAAGGCAGAGTTGGATTTCTGGACACTTTCTTTCTGCTCATTTGGCACATCGTGTCTCCTTACAATACTCAAAATATACCCACACATCAGGTGTATGGCATGTATTCCCTGCAACATACTGTACAGTGGAGTGATCCTCCGTAAAACCACTTACAGGACTCCCCCATCAGCCTGGCAACGAGGCTAAAAGGCTGGGGCCTCCCCGGTGTGCACCCTGAGGTGTGTGTTTTAGCCTAATGAAATGGGATCTCAATAGACAATAATCCTTGTAACAAGATTGAACGGGGACACCCATGTCAATATTAGCAAATGGGATTGCTGACTTTTGCTGGCACGCATGCACACACACGCACACGCACACACACTGCCTGAATGCTTTCATACCTGCATGTCCATTTGTGTCTCCACCCAGACTTTAAGTGTCTTGGCTACACCTCAAGGCTCTGGGTGGGGACCCTTAACTTTGTCCCACACCTCCTCGAGTAGCCCATTTAAGCCGTCCCAAAGTTGTCCCAAAGTTTTGGGATTAATCTGTCACAGATGCGCCAAGTAGGGTTGCTCAAAGAGAGAGGTGTTTAAAAAAAAAAAAGAAAAAAAAAAAAAGATGTTGCTGTGTCGGCAAAATAGATGCATAAACTAAAAAGCCTCATGAATGACCTACATACATCAGATACCATAATCCAGCATGTACTCAGTTGTTGACTGACATAGAACAACTTCATAAAAATCAATGACCCCAGGCTGCCTTGGCCCAGGAAGTAAAAGGCCACGCCTACTAGCGGATTGCTTATCACAGCGTTGTTCCATGCTGCATTGTCTTATGTGCACGTGAAGAAAAAGTAGAGTATTATTATAAAAAGTGAACGGAGACAATCTATTCACGACCACACACAACTAACGTGGCGGATTAGAAGCAGGAAGTAGAGAGGCAGTCATCACAGCTCCGAGACCCGAATCCCGACAGACGTCACCCTATCTCACTATCAGATGGGGGACTTATGCTGTACATTCACACATACACACAAAAAGAACAACAAACAGTTGCATGTGTGACAGCGTCACAAAGTAGATAAAGTGTCCCGCATTCAGGTATTCGATCAGGATGGAGCTCCAACTCTTTTATATTTATTGCTCCACATATATAGTAAAATAAGCCAAATAAAATAATAAAATATTCCACTTGAGCTTCTCGAACTGGAATACATTAAGTTTTCCAACATATTCAAATTTATTGAGAATCACAATGAAAACCCCAAATTCACCATCTAGAGCAGGGGTGCTCAAGTTGGGTCCTCGAGAGCCCCTATCCAGCCTGTTTTCCATGTTTTTCTCCACTAACACACCTGATTCATGATCAGGATCGTTATCAGGCTTCTGCAAAGCTTGCTGATTAGCTGATCATTAGATTCAGCTGTGCTGCAGGAGGGAAACGTGGAATAGGGGCTCTCGAGGACTGAACTTGAGATCTAGAGTTATTAGAACATTAAAAAACGTATAAAATAATTTGAAATTATGGTGGAATTAGTCTCCTGAAAAGTATATTTGTTTGTTGTATCTGTCTATGAATTTCACTTTTTGAATTGAACTACTAAAATAAAAATAAAATTTTTGATGATATTCCAATTTATTAATATTTATCAATTTAATACTTTTAAAGACCCTGTAAATTAGATAATTGCTGAAACTGTGTAAAGACTGAAAACATGATGCACGTCGGCTTGGGCACAAGTTCCCATAAGATCGCCAGCGCCTTCATTAGCCACTAGTCACAGTCAGCATGTGGACATCTGGCATGGCAGCTTTAGAGTGCCTCGTTGTCTGTCATTAGAGAAGGCGGAAGAGCAAGGATAAAGTGGACATATTTTCATGACTTGTTGATCATCTAACATGCCTCAGCCCCATGATTTTGAGGGCTCATTTATATGCTTGACAATTTTCTTATTCATTCAAATTTAGCAGGGTAGCTAAAAACATTTGTCAGCTAACAATGTGTCAAATTTGGAAGACTTATTTTCACTCTACATGGAGTAAAGAGGGCATTGCAGAAAATCAGAGTCCAAGATTTTAGCCTTTAAAACTCAGTACACATTATTTAATTTGAATGACGCCAAACTCACCCATTAATCCTGTTCCTGTCACAGTCCCCATCATTGTCAAATGACTAAACACACGTGCATGTGTTAATTAAGTGGGCCGGTTGAAATGATTTTCCAGTTGCTGCTAGTACAAGTCAGCTTGTGCATACTCCTTCACCTTTCCCTCTTTCCTAATCACCAATTAGGACTCTATTAGTTTGGCCTGGCAGGTCATTTGCTCTGGAGGCAGCTGAGGAGGGGGACGAGGATGTGGCACCCCATCTCATTGTTTTTCAGGAGACCCAATAAGGAAACGAGAGGCGTTGTTCCACTGTAGGACAGTCAACACAATTCTGTCGGGCCTCCTGCTTGTCACGTCATTAAATATCCATCCCCTTGGCGAGAAGACGAGTTGGGATTTCCGCTAGCCAAGCTCGAAGGAATTGTTCAAGTTCAAGTTGGAGTTGTTGTAAGAGGTGCAAAACGCAGGGGAGAGTTGTGGGGAGCCGAGGAAGGAATCCGATGACAGATAAAGCCCAGAATGTGTCGCATGCAATGCACTAAACAGTCCCTCAGTAACGCTGTGAAATGACTCCGCCGGCATCCGAGCTGAGACCGAAAGCTCTCAGGAACTTGTTAAAGCCAATGGCTCCCTCTGCCCCCTTTTGTGGCTAATGTCACACCAGAGGATCTTGGTTAAAAATTCAGATTGTGCATATGTAACAAAAAAAATAAATAGTGAAGTGTTGTAGGCGACATAGGTGGGGAGTTTGGAACATTGTATTTCTTTATTATACTTTAAAAAAAAAAGAAGAAAAAAAAGAAATCAGCATTAGCGTGTATATCAAACTGATAAGGTTCAGTACAATGTTTGTTCAGATTTGGAAACTATTTTTCGGGATACAAGTCGTTTTGCCGATTTTTTCAGCAGTTTTGTATAGATAGTAAACAAATCTTCAAAACGAGGCTTTGAGCCGTTTATCGGACGTTTTTTGTCAACTGGTTGTGACCAATAGTACTACAGCTCATTGAGCCAGTAGTTTGTAGTTTTCTTTTTCGGGTGTCTTTATGGAGCAGCACAATGTCCACTGAAGTGAAGCAAAAAAAAGAAAAGAAAGACAGAAAAAGCAGCAAAATTTGTTTTATTCTTTACATTCTGTTTACTTATGCCATTACTGTAGGTTTTCTAAAGGACAATTTTACAATCTGAATAAACAGATGTGTGGGGTGCTGTAATGGATTAATGGTATTCATTTCAATGGCAAACGATGACTTGAAAAATGTATTTTGAATTGCGAGCTTGGTCACACAATGAATTCAACTGTAACGTATATAATATGTCATAAAACTTCATTAAATCATAAAATATATATTTTTGCAGTAGTAACTTTTGTCACATTCTTAAAAAAAAAGCTTAAATAAGTTAACCACCGCTATTAATAAACTGTAAATCATGTTATTCTTGTTGAACTGAGGTCTGTACATTATTGCGCATTCCATCTTATGCTAAGTGCAAATCAAAAGCCGCTTTCACACACTCTTCCTTTTTTTTTTGGGTGGGGGGAGAGCTCAGTATTGTTCACACACTCTTCCTGGTAAGTCACCACATCAAAAAGTCACCAAAGTGGGACTTTGCCATGTCCGAAGTGTGCCCGCTTTCCCAAAACCGTCACAGTACGCACAATGAAGTAGTCAAACGGCGACATCAGCGTGACGGCGACAATCGCTTTCAACACAAAGGGGCCAATCAAATATAGCTAATGTATATTTTTGGCTTTGTCTTTAGTTTTATTTTGTTATCCCATTTCCAATATGCTGGCATCTGCAGTCTCTGCAATCTCCATGGATCCCCAGAGCATGTACAAGCAATTAAAACAATAGCATCTTTACGCCCCTGCAACCAATAAACAAGCTAATGTCACCGCTCTATAAAGACACTGAGCGTCTGGGGCAATACCCCAGCTGGATTAGAACACAGCTCTGTGCTTTTAATACCCAGCCATAAAGAAGGTTTAAAGAAATGCATGCACTTTATTAAAGAGACTCTAAGGAAATAATATCAAATACATAACCAAGACAACACACTGAAGTTGGGGTGTAAATGCAGACAGTATTATTTATCAACAACCATTCTAAATTGCAAGTGTCTTGGGGCGGGAAAGTATTATTTTTTTTAAACAGAATTTTAAATGTCGTGACGCCTATTGCTTAATTAGCCATGCATATTTAGAAAGAAGCACAGCCTCTTGAGATTCTGCGAGTACACAAAGCCAGCAAACCGTTTCGCACCCCTGTGAGAGTAAATGTCCATCTTCATGCGCAATATCTAAGTGCTTGATTTTGACATGACCCAGGCTCAGAGCATAACCACAAATGATCTGTTGGGTGTGAATCCCAAAGTGAATCCTGGACAGAATTCTGCTTTGCTGAATGAAATTCACCACAAATGAAGTCAAGATTTGTAATGGACTTGAGCAGTGTGCGTTCTTTCCATGAGGCTGTACATTTTTCATCTTGAAAATAAGAGGAGAAAATGTACAGGGAGACTTGATAAGGATAAATATGGAGGGAGAAAGACATTTTGGAACTTTTTGCTTCTGCTTTCAATCATTACCCATTCAGTACACCTTTTTCTTTTACTCATACTATACAGAATTCAGTTGTCATTTTTTTCTGTTTTACAACAAGTCTGATGGGACTTTCTACTAAATGAGCCTTGCAGCTGGGCAAACAGAACCCTAAACCTGTGCGAGGGTCTGTACAAAATATGGTAAGAGTAGAGAGAAAGCAGGAAGGAGGAGAGAAAGGAAGCATGTGGGAGAATGTAGGCTGGCGACCAACAATATTGAATATTTTCATTTTAATGTGAATGGTCGGAATGGAAAGGTCAGTGTGAGTGGAAAAGGAAACCCCAAATGAAATATTATGAATGATAAATGTAGAAAAAAAAGTGTTGTGGTTTAAAAACTTACTACAAATTCAATTGAAAATGAAACATGAAATTGAAAGAATGCTCATGTTTCATGGCCATATAGGGAGCCATATATGATCGCCGTTGCTCGGGTAACCCTATAACGCCAAACAAATATTAAACACAAGACATTTTGAGCCCTCTATTTCATGAGTATAATACATTTTTTTTCACCATTAAAACCCTGATGTATATGATAAGACACATGCATTGCTCAGATGCATTGCAGTGCTACTCGCACTGGTTTATGGAAGGTGCGAATGTTTGGTGGTGGTCGGAGGGGCCGTAGGCGCACACTGGCAGCCACGCTTCCGTCAGGATGCCCCAGGGCAGCTGTGGCTACTTTAGTAGTTTACCGCCACCACAGTGTGAATGTGTGAGTGCATGAATAATGTATCCATTCCATTGTAACGCGTTTGAGTGTCTATAAAAGTGCTATATAAATCCGATGCGTTATTATTATTGTTATAATCCATTAGAGGGCAGTATCACCCAGCTGATGGCTTTTCCAGCGACCTTGCAAGATCAACCCAATTGCGAAAGGAGAGACACGCATGCTTATTAATCATGGGAAATGTTGTTTATGATTTTTGGAAATACAAATATGTTTGATATGTCTATTTATTATAATATTTTTGACAGTGATACATGTAAGAATTTTAGGCATTGTGTATCAAATATGACACAAATCAAAAGTAGTATGTGGAAGTTTTTTTTTTTTTATGTTAAAGGATCAATAACCAATTTACAAAGAATCCGAATTTTCTCTAATATATTTCATGGTTCAGCCTTTCTAAAGTAGCACAAATAGGCATTTGGTTTTCGTTGATTATGGCGGCACCTTTAGACAAAAGCGGTATTGTTTTCCCTTTAATTTCTCTTTAGAGAACCACTTTTCCCATGAGGCCACGCGCATATCATCATGAAATCCGGACGTCCAATTGAATGAATTACATTGTTTCCAGTGGCTATTTTCTATTTGTTTTTCTTTATACAGCACTGTAACGTTTCTCAAGTGCGTTAACAGCAGACGGTGATTTTGATCTTACCTTTTTTATTGTACACGCAAACGGCTGCGCTCCCCCCACCCCTTCCTCCTTACCTCGATGCATTCACAAGCTTTCGAAAACAAGAAAGGACACAACTTTTGAGTGTTGCGTGCCTGGTAGGTTCAGTGTGGAAAGGCGAACTTTCACGCTGATGGCTTTTTATTGCTACCATGCAATTATCCAATAGCTAACATTAGCATAATTATTTTTGATCTGAGCATGGAAAGCTACTTACTAAAAAGGGCCTTGTCCTTTAACCACATCCAGATAGGCTTTTTATCATCATTATTATTGACGCCTCAGACAAAAATCTTCGTTTCTTGGGGTGTTTTGTAGCTTCTGCATGATAACATTAATTGCGCGTGGACTCGAATTCTGCCTGGAACGACGTATGCCGTAAAGCAGTCTGCACGTTTGTAGTTTTTTTTTGTGGGGCAGAGTTCACACAATCCACCTCAAAGTTGTTTAGTGCCAGTAAAATTGACACAGACCCCCTCAGGCCATGACAAAGGTTTCATTATTCTAGCTGTAAGTCAATGTTTCATCAGCAGAATTATGAAAATATGAACTGAAGGTTCAAATCGTATTTAGTGTTGCTTTAAGTGGACTCGGTGCAACAAATGCATGTGTTGAGTAGCTTTCATCCTTTTCATTTCCCCTATTGTTCCTATATGTAAGCATGGAGGACTACAAAGCAGGCCCCTGGAAGATACAAACGCTCAAAGGAACCAGTGGCGGTTCCAGAAAGATTGAATGAGAGAATTAGCAGTGCACGGGGATGTTTTCCGAACACATAATGCTTGAGTTCACATCAAACACGCCGCTCGTCAACTGCTGTCTCCTGACAAGTGTTTGACCAAATCCCTTGGTAGGAACGCTATAAACACACACTGGTTGTGCACTTGGCAAACAGATGACAAGAACCTCCCTGATGATGTTCACATAAAGTTTATGAAGGCAAACGATACACTGTTTGCACAGCTATGTATTAACGCATACATCTACAGGAACTGTATTGGACTCTCAAGTTAACATTAGAAATAACTGTTTATTTAGTGCTCATGTGTACAAACAAACTGCATTACTACATTAATTGCTTCATGTCGTGAAATGGAAATTGTTGTGAAAAAAAATATTGATTGCACAGACGCTATATAATAGTTGTGGAAATACTAAACACTAAAACACTATTGTCCTATTTTTATTGTTTTATTGAACCTACTTCTTATTAATTTATTGATATACATTTTATTTACTCATATACTTACTTGCTTATAATGTTTGTTTTGTTGTTCTTGTTTCGCTTATTGTTACTGCATGACTGATTTGTTTCATGTACAGCCTTTTGTATACAGTAATGATTGTTTAAATGTGCTTTATAAATAAAGTTGAGTTAAGTTGAGTTGAGTCTTAAGAGGCAGAGTGCCGTCATTGGTTATATGTGAAAAATGGCAGAATTTATGATAAAAGGTTGTTTATCCACTGTGTTGTAGCAAGGAAGTTTGTTTACATTTATTTACAGTATTTGTCATCTACAGTGGATATAATAAATCAACACACCCCTGTTTAAATGACAGTTCTTTGTGATACAGTGGTAGTGGAGTTTGAACGTCTCGGATCTCGTACAAATCGGACTTCAACCAAAAAATCTGAGTGAAAAATGCCTCGGAGTTTGAACTCATTCTCGGAGTTCGAACAACCAAGCAAAGCAAGCTAAGACGAACATACCTTGAAAACGTTGCGGTAGTTGAGACGACGAACTGAATTCGACACGGGTGTGTAGACTTTTCAAATCCATCATGTATGTTTATTACCGCCACATCCTACCATACATTCATCATCACCTTGAATGACACTGAGAACTGTCAGATCATCAAAAGCTGCAATTGCTGTTCAATTGTCATCTTACTACATGTTCAATCCCTCAGCAAAGTCCTTTCCGTTCTGATCCAATTAATTTTTATTCCATCTTACTTCCAAAATCAATTGCACTCGGCAGGGGAGATTCAGTGATACAGCAATAGCCTAACCAGATTGCTGCCTAACAACCATCATTATGACAACATTTTATTCCAAAATAGTTGGAAACTATTAGAAGCAGGTTAATAAATGTGATCGCATTAAGCTACTTTGCTGCAACCATTTTCTACGGCAGATTGAAAATGTGGTCGGCCCGCAGCCAACACAAACATTGCCTTGAATCTATAACACAGAGTTCTCTAGCTGGCAAAACACTTGGTCCCCGGAAAGCAAAAGAAGAGGGCAAGACCGAAAGAAGAAGCTTCGTCGACTCCAAAAACATTGCTGACACTACAATTATCAAACATAAGGCTCATGTAAATCATTCAAGATCTTTTTGAAAAAAAGTTATGAGACGCTGCGTGCCACATACACAATTACTGAACTATTTCCAGCAGAGGCATGCTGATGTTGAACTTTGATTTTCCTTTTCATGAGTCCAAGCTCAAAAGTGTTCCCTAATCTTCATGCATCGGGGCACTGCAGGTTCACTGACTGCCAGGAATGTTGAATGCCAGGCTGTATGTTCCAAAATTAAATAGCATTCTAAATAAATAGTTTTCGCATCCAAGTTCAGAACCAGAGATTCTAACTTGACAATGATATTGCTTTTTGTTTTTCATGTCTGTTGCGTTTTCACCAATGGCGAATGCTAGTTCACTCTCAGCGTAAACTGAGATGAAAGAAAATTGAAGCTGTGATCATGGCTCATTGTGGGTGCTGCTGAGATTTTGACTGGGAGCGGGTGTGACTGGATGCCCTGGATGCCAGTGGACTAAAGTGTTGATAAATTCAAGAGACGATCCTCTCTTCTATTTCCTGTGTGTTCTCTGCCTGAACCTTTACTTTTTTATTTGATGAGATGGCCAAAACACTTTTGATGAAACAATACATAAATGCCCATTATCAGTACAGACGCTCCCCACCTTACGAACGAGTTACGTTCGTAAGGTGAATTTGTTCGTAAGTTGCTTCAGTGCTATATTTTGTATTATAATTTATGTTTAAAGCCTATATAAGTATATTGAAGGTTTATATAAGTATGTTTAAGGCTTGTACAAGTAACCTGCATTGGTTTGTACTGAAAAAAACTTAATAAAATGGAGAGAATACGTACAGTACTGTACTACGTATGTTAGAGAGAGAGAGCGAGACACACACAGTATGTACATGTACGTAATAAGATAAATAAAATGAAGTTTAACTTACTTTTGGAAGATGTACTCGATGCTTAAGGAGATGATGGAGGAGGAGGAAGAGGAGGATTTTATATCATGAGAGATTCTTCGTCGTCGCTGGAATCGGCTTCAAAAGTTATTTCCTGCTTCATGGGGACCGGCGTTTTCTTCCTCCTCCTCCTCGCCACGTTGCTCAGCCTCCAATGAGCTCTCACAGCGCCAATCGTCGGTATTAGTGGCGGAAAGAAGCACTACGCGCAATACAAAATCTAACTTACAGCATTTCTTTCCAAACATTTTTCGACATACTGTACGCGCAGAAATGTTCGTATGTACCGTTGTTCGCAACTCGAATGTTCGTAAGTAGGGGAGCGTCTAAGCCAGCAGCAAATTTCAACAAATCGGCACACTTTTGGAGATTTTAAAATTTTTTTACATGAACTCCATTAATACATTTGTTTGACTCAAAATGTTGACAAGGACTATGTCAATAACCCTTTAAAAACACAAATATTGGCAATGTTCAGGTTTTGAAAGGCCACGTAAACCTGAAACAAAAACCCAAATAAGATCCCTGGGGTACCCCTTTTCTAACTAAAATATTATTTAAAAATTAGTTTTATATAAATGTAAATAAATAGATGATTTGGGTACCTCTCGAACATAACCTTACTTTGTATTTCGTGTATGCTCTATTTGTAAGGAATCTTTCGAGCACAGCAACTACTTGTATGCGGCCATCTTACGTTGCCGCTCAGGCCTAATTTGAATACATTGATTCACGTTATTTTCTGTCTCTATGGCAAAAATGACACAGTGTGTAATACACACATACAATATATGCGTGTATATGAGTCCATGCGTCTGGCACGCAACCTACTGGAAATACACAAGCACAGCTAAAGAAACATAGTGGAAAATGGTGGCAAACTTTTGGAGTGAGGAAGAAACAGACTTCTTTATTAGTGGGGTGAGTGACATGAATGTAATGTCTTTTATTCATTGGTCATAGAAAGTTAAAAGCGGAAATGGCATCGACTATTTTATAATGCCCTTTTCCGTGCGTCACGGTTTAAATTTAAATATGCATGTTTTGACTCCATGTCAACGTAGCCAAGGCTAATGTCAAATTTAGATTTGTGATAAGGATGCTAAAAGGAACTTACTCAGGGCCATACAGTAGTATCAATCAGTTTTTCCAGCAATTTTTCTACCTGAGATAAAAGGCTTTTCTAGTTATTCATGTTAAACGTAGTCAGTAGTTGCTTTGTATGTTATAATTGCTCAATCCCTCAGAAAGAAGGTGAAAGCAAGGTAAACTGATTCAACACTAAGACTCAAGATCCTTTTTTTTTGTGCATGAGCTACAAATGCGTTTGCACAATTGATTTTAAACTAGGGTCTTGGTTTCACTTTGGCTTCCAAGTCCTTCGGCCTTGATGGGATAAATCTTTAAAAGCCCGTTCCTACCAATCCATTACCCAATTAGAGACACTTACTGAAGCAGCGGTGCTAAAAGACCAGAGGAAATGGTTTGGATGTGAAAGAATGGGCTGAAAACATCCAGTGACATCGAGTTCAGCAAAGATAACAGCTGTAATTTTTCGAAAGCAGCGTAGAGTTTGGAAAATATGACCTTGTGATGACAAAATAATCACTGGTTAACAAATAACAATATGAAGGAATAATAATCCTAGGCAGACCGCCGAGTCCTTTGGATTTTGTCCACCATGTCTTCTAACTCGTGCACCGCTGCCATATGAAACAAGCAGTTTCCATTGAGTTGAAACGCTGTCTGGGTGTTTATGAGCTTTGACTGTTGTGTCAGAATCAAACCCGCAGCCCTCTGCAACAAACTGAAGTCATCTTCCGTCTCTTTCACAGGAGTGAAGACTTAACAAATGGCTTTAATAGGCAGATCTCCCTTAACCAAATGTCTAGCGGGACGCCTCACAGCTTTGACCACAGAGCAAATATGAGTAATTTGTATACAGGTCTGCCGAGAGTCATAACAGCCACAATGGGAGAAATTACTTGATGTAATTACTTGAGAAAATATCCTGATAAAACACAGGAGAATGCGTCGTACGATGAACGGGCAAACAGAGGGAAGAGATGATGTGATCTCTTCCTCGTGGTGGTTTTTTGTGCAGAGCTGTCGAGGCAATCCCAAAGACTCTTCAAAATCAGCGAGTAGATTTACTCACATGGAAAATGAAGCCAGTATTCAGTCCCCCTAAAGACTTTAAGATATATGACTGCTTTTGTAATTATCGCGGGTCAGTTCCTAAATTACCATCTTCATATTCCAGTGATTTCAACCTAAACCTTCCACTGTAAGACTCTCAACAGCACGTTTGCTTGTATGTCTGGCATTTCATTTAGCATATTCAGATACCTAAATGTGTACATTATGCGTGCACATGTACTCGGTGAAAAATGAGTTTCAGGTGGGATGGAGAAAGCCTCGCCGCCAGCTGCTGGCTGCCATTCACACCTGAGAGGAGCCATGTCCTGATGAGAATTAATGTACTCTGACGTCCTGCGGGACGCTGGCAGCCTCCAGAGGGCCTAATGAAGAAGTACAACCTTGCCAAGAGAGAAGGGGGCACATCACAAGACGCCCTCCGGCCCCAGGGGAGGGTATCGAGAGAGGGCATTCGGTGGCTTGGAGCAAGGATATGCAGGGGTTAAAACAGAAGGGTCGCGACTCTGTTAGTGTTTTTGATTTTTTTTTTTTTTTTAGACCATTTAGACTGAGTTTTCCCAATTAATGATGTCAACATATTGTTGACATTTGAGTAGATATTTTCTACATTTTTGGTCATCACACTTTTGGCTTTTGCCATTTAAGGAGCGTTATTGTTCAGTCTTGGTATCACAACAAAACAAGAACAACACAAGTATGCAGTTCATCTTTTTAATTGTTCCAAACTGAAGTTTAACCAGATTTATCACGCTGACATCATGCCATACTTTCTCAGAGCATTTTCGGTTTGAATCAACTGCAAATTTTAGAAGGTCCACTGTCGGTTCATTACTGCTAAATCTTCAAAGCTGTTTTAATTTAACATGCATATATGGTAAATTGCTCATTAAATACAAATAATCCATCATATTTTACAGGACTCCAGAGAATTACCCAAATTACCAGCAGGTTAGCTTTCTTGACCTAAACAAAAGTGTATGATGAGAAGGTCGTAAAGGTTAGAGGATCATCTCTTTCCTGAAAGAGGTCACATCTATAAAGAATTGGATTCATTCAAGCAATTATGTGAAATCCATTTTTGTCCCAGATAAACCATCATCATCCAACAAACGTGTAAATGCTTCTCTTTGAGTGCTGGTTGGCTAAACCAGAAACACATCATTTATATACTGCCACTATATTTTTTTGACAAGTCAACAGAAGTGTATTCAACTGTAAGTTCAGAGTGCTCTCTCATAAAAATCACCTCTCCTGAAGCTTTAGCCGAGAAAAAAAAAACAAAGTGACACATTGAAGATTTCAAGTAATCCCCAATTTGCAACCATGGGCCACAAGTGTCCCATCCCTGGGTTCGAACATTCCAGGTGCTCCTGCTGGTTTTGTAAACGTCCAATCAGGAGCCAGTGTAGACTGGGCCAGCAGCCTCTGGATCTCTTCACCGTCTCAACTCGCCAGCCAAAACCAACCAGGAAATGGCGGCAAGAGCTGAACCAGATGGAATTCTAAACGTGTGGCCGTGTTACGTCAGGGAAACCAACATGTATCATTAGCGCGGCCACAAGCTTCACCCGCAGGTTCTTCTGTCCATTTAACAGCGTCAGCCGGGGAATGTGACAATGACCCGATTGTCCAGAAGAGTTCATCACAAGTTCTCTCATCTACTTTTCGTCAGACGCACTTGCTGCCAGAGTATCTGAACTCACGGCAATTAATCCTGAAAATTGCAGTGTAGATTTATTGATGGAAAGTCATGATGAACACTCAGATTGCGTTGGGTTGAAAAGAATAAATGAGATTACTGTCTTTAAATTGATGGTGGAAAATGCTGTTTAATTCTCTGTTTGTTTGGGTGGGATCATGTGACCTCATTCCTCATGTTATGTGCAAAAATTAATTGTAAATTAATTAATGAATATAAATGAAATAAATAAATTTTACAATAACATGTTCCTTGCACAGGACAACAGTGATGCCTTGAGATACAAGTGACCTGGCTCAAGATTTTTTTGAGATACAAGTGATTGTTCAAAGGTTTTTTTGGTTTGACTTGTGAGCAAAAATTGAACTACAAGTGCCGTATGGTGGCAGTGAGCTCAGCTCAACTGACTTCACAACAGGCAGCAGTTTGGCATTGCCACAAAGGGGTGGAGTACCCAAATGCAGGGAGGCAGGAGAACCACGGCATGTGACACTGAAAACAATTTATTTAATAAAAACACTAACAGGGGAACTGGGTAAAACTCTAAATAAACAAAACCAACAAAGTTATGAAAAGACCAAAAATCAAAGTAACAACAAAACACAAGAGTGGTGACAGCAACACTGATCCAACCAAGACTGAGCGAAACCAGGAAACTAAATACAAGCCAACTGACGAGACAATGAGAAACACCTGGACAAGACAGAAGTGGCTGGGGAGATGATTGGATGACATGTACAGGTGCAAACAAAACCTAACAAGCAAGACAGGATTCAAATCATAACAGGAATAGTGAATACATTATATATATATAGAAGAGCCTTTAATATTTCTAACATCACTCCCACTTGAAGTTCACTTTCAAACTAAACATAAAACAAAGAAAAGTTCATGTCGTCTATTTGAAGCACCCACATAGATTTTCCTTAAAATCCACTTAGCTTAGCGCTAACACGACTCGCTAACAAATGACATCTATTTTGCTATTAGCAACAGATGAACACAACTGTTGGTGACAAACAATATAGTAATACTCACAGGCATATTCTTTTTTTCCTTTGCGAAAAAAAAAAGGCCAACATTACTACAGATAACGGAGTCACCGTTGAGTGAAACACTTTGTGCCGCCAAGTAGCCAAATCACAGACAACAGGAGGTGCTCCAAAGAATTAATCATGATACAGAAACTTTCATTCTTAACATTTTGTTGATTTCTGTTTTTATTGTATTTTTCACAGAATTAATACAGTAGGACAGCTTGTGCTATTTTTAATTCACTCATTGTGTTGAGATCACAATGAAAAAATATTTAAAGCAAAGACGGAGAGTTTTTTTTTTTCCTGAATTACTCCAATAATCCACCACATTGTTGTTTTTAGTGTTTTTTAGTCTTACTACTACATTTTCTTTTTTTACATCTTATACTCCTTTTTAAAACACATGCTCCTCGTCTATCATCTCATCCATCTGTCAAAGGGTAAAAACGTGTGAAAGGACAAGGCATAATACTGTGGTAGAACGGAAAGAAAGTGTGATGTTGAGACTTTCTTCTCCAGCTCCGGTGTTTGTACAGAAACCGCTCCTCCATCCTCCATTAAAATGTCGCACACATTTGCGTCAAAACAGTCCCTTCAAAGCGGCTGTCAAAGACGTATGCAGATGAGAGCCACTCTTCACCGGCCGTCCTGTAGGCAAACATCGCTTCCAGCTGAGCAAACATGCTTCAACCGAACAAGCGATGTGTGACAGACGGCTCGAGTTTCTGGTCAAACACCATCGAGCATAAACACACATACTGTAATAGCACCTTTTTGATGATATAGAGCCTCTATAGATGAGAAGAGGTGTGCTAATATGTAATGTAGCTTAAAGACACAAAACATCTAAATTATAAGGGGAAAGCGCATATTAGGTACTTAATGAGAGTTAATTAACACAGGCATTAACTTACTGCTTATGATTTATGTACTCTTCCCTGTATGGATGTTAATGAAGGAGCATAAAGTTAAGGAGAAGAGGGGAAAAAAATGTCTGCGTCGTTAAAAGAGACACAACAAATCTTAATCAAGGTTGTGTTTTAATTGGCATGAGTGCAGGTTTATGGAAGGCTCAATTAGCCTCTCGACACCAGTTTGATGTGCTCATTTTGCAGCTGCAACTCAGCTCCACTCTGACCCTTCATCCCTACATGATCATCAAGAGGGCAGACCCTTGGCCTCTCATTATTAAACCCTTTATACTGCTCACAATGGACATGGGCAATATCCAAGAATATTGTCTGTGTGTTTGAGAGAAAGTGGCATTTTTATATTTTGAGTATTTGAGAGTATTTTTTCAAACATACTTAGTCTAAACAAACAGTTACACCGTAAAATGACAGCCGACTTTCATCATAGCCAATCAAAACAGCTCCTTTCATTTCATTCCCTTTAAATGTGGGAATCTAGTCGTGGACTAGCGTCTCAACAGGGCAAATCTGTGCTGTCAAGTGGACACTTTCTATGGACAAAATGGTTTGAAATAAGAATTTTACTCTAAAATAATTTAAATTTTGTGCCTGTTGGATGTCAACCCCATACTTTTATTGGACAGTAACAAGCTAGCAAGCAAACTTATGTTGTTTCTTGCGCCCTTTTCCCTGTTTTCCCCAAAGATATACATTCTGTAAATCCTCCAGTTTTTTTTAGTCTAAAGGACACAAGTTGTGTGCCGTACCCCTTGGCAGCATTTAGCAGGTGACAAATAGACTTTCCCAGACCGAAATAGCCCAGAAGGCTTTCTCAGACGGCTTGATGGATGACGGAGTGAGCCACATAAGGCATTCCCCCACCCCTTTTTTAAAATTATTGTGGCTGTTATTGCACCTTTGTGAAGTCCACTGAGCAAACATGCAAATAGTATGAGATTATTTTTCAGAATTCGTCCGTCCGTCCGTCCGTCTTCTTCCGCTTATCCGGGGTCGGGTCGCGGGGGCAGCAGCTTTAGCAGGGAAGCCCAGACTTCCCTCTCCCCAGCCACTTCAGCCAGCTCATCCGACGGGACCCCAAGGCGTTCCCAGGACAGCCGAGAGACATAGTCTCTCCAGCGTGTCCTGGGTCGTCCCCGGGGCCTCCTGCCGGTAGGACATGCCCGGAACACCTCCCCAGGGAGGCGTCCAGGAGGCATCCGAACCAGATGCCCGAGCCACCTCAACTGGTTCCTCTCAACGTGGAGGAGCAGCGACTCGACGCTGAGTCCCTCTCGGATGACCGAGCTTCTCACCCTATCTCTAAGGGAGAGCCCGGCTACCCTGCGGAGGAAACTCATTTCGGCCGCTTGTATCCGGGATCTTGTTCTTTCGGTCACGACCCACAGCTCGTGACCATAGGTGAGGGTAGGAACGTAGATCGACCGGTAAATCGAGAGCTTCGCCTTTCAGCTCAGCTCCTTCTTCACCACAACGGACCGATACAGCGTCCGCATCACTGCAGACGCTGCACCGATCCGCCTGTCGATCTCCCGCTCTAACCTACCCTCACTCGTGAACAAGACCCCAAGATACTTGAACTCCTCCACTTGGGGCAGGACCTCCTCCCCGACCCGGAGAGGGCACTCCACCCTTTTCCGACTGAGGACCATGGTCTCGGATTTGGAGGTGCTGATCCTCATCCCAACCGCTTCACACTCGGCTGCGAACCGCTCCAGTGAGAGCTGGAGGTCACGGCTTGAAGAAGCCAACAGCACCACATCATCTGCAAAAAGCAGAGATGCAATGCTGAGGCCACCAAACCGGACCCCCTCAACGCCTCGGCTACGCCTAGAAATTCTGTCCATAAAAGTTATGAACAGAATCGGTGACAAAGGGCAACCTTGGCGGAGTCCAACCCTCACCGGAAACAAATTCGACTTACTGCCGGCAATGCGGACCAGACTCTGACATCGGTCGTACAGGGACCGAATGGCCCGTATCAGGGGGCTCGGTAGCCCATACTCCCGAAGCACCCCCCACAGAACTCCCCGAGGTACACGGTCAAACGCCTTCTCCAAGTCCACAAAGCACATGTGGACTGGTTGGGCGAATTCCCACGCACCCTCGAGGATCCTGCTGAGGGTGTAGAGCTGGTCCACTGTTCCACGGCCGGGACGAAAACCACACTGCTCCTCCTGGATCCGAGATTCGACCTCCCGACGGACCCTCCTCTCCAGCACCCCTGAATAGACCTTACCTGGGAGGCTGAGGAGTGTGATCCCTCTAAAGTTGGAACACACCCTCCGGTCCCCCTTCTTAAAAAGGGGAACCACCACCCCGGTCTGCCAATCCAGAGGCACCGTCCCCGATGTCCACGCGATGCTGCAGAGACGTGTCAACCACGACAGCCCCACAACATCCAGAGCCTTCAGGAACTCCGGGCGGATCTCATCCACCCCCGAGGCCCTGCCACCGAGAAGCTTTCCAACCACCTCGGCGACTTCGACCCCAGAGATAGGGGAGCCCACTTCAGAGTCCCCAGACCCTGCTTCCTCAAAGGAAGGCGTGTTGGTGGAATTGAGGAGGTCTTCGAAGTACTCTCCCCACCGGTTCACGACGTCCCGAGTCGAGGTCAACAGCACTCCGTCTCCACTATATACAGTGTTAACGGTGCACTGCTTTCCTCTCCTGAGACGCCGGATGGTGGACCAGAATTTCCTCGAAGCCGTCCGGAAGTCGTTTTCCATGGCCTCACCGAACTCCTCCCATGCCCGAGTTTTTGCCTCAGCGACCGCCAAAGCCGCATTCCGCTTGGCCAGCCGGTACCCGTCAGCAGCCTCCGGAGTCCCACAGGCCAAAAAGGCCCGATAGGACTCCTTCTTCAGCTTGACGGCATCCCTTACCGCTGGTGTCCACCAGCGGGTTCGAGGATTGCCGCCACGACAGGCACCAACCACCTTACGGCCACAGCTCCGATCGGCCGCCTCAACAATTGAAGCGCGGAACATGGTCCACTCGGACTCAATGTCCCCCGCCTCCCCCGGGACAATGGAGAAGCTCTGCCGGAGATGGGCGTTGAAACTCTTTCTGACAGGGGATTCTGCCAGACGTTCCCAGCAGACCCTCACAGTACGTTTGGGCCTGCCTGGTCGGACCGGCATCTTACCCCGCCATCGGAGCCAACACACCACCAGGTGGTGATCAGTTGACAGCTCCGCCCCTCTCTTAACCCGAGTGTCCAACACATACGGCCGCAAGTCCGATGACACGACTACAAAGTCGATCATCGAACTACGGCCTAGGGTGTCCTGGTGCCAGGTGCACATATGGACACTCTTGTGCTTGAACATGGTGTTCGTTATGGACAGTCCGTGGCGAGCACAGAAGTCCAGTAACAAAACACCACTCGGGTTTCGATCGGGGGGGCCATTCCTCCCAATCACGCCCCTCCAGGTCTCACTGTCATTACCCACGTGAGCGTTGAAGTCCCCCAGTAGAACGAGGGAGTCTCCAGGGGGTGCGCTTTTTTTTTCAGAATTCCATTTTACTTTAATAAATTCCAAAATATTTACAAGGCCTTAAAGAAACAAATATCACCAAGTGAGTTAATTCACATAACGGAACGTCTGGTGTTCCACAGGGTTCAATTATGGGGCCTGTACTTTTTTCATTGTATCTGCTCTCTCTGGGCTCCATCTTAAGAAAGCAGTGGTGGTTGTTTCAAAGTGCTCTATAAATGCAGATTTGAGTTGAGTGATGGGAATCAGCGGCATGATTTGCCATGCCAAGTTATGGTATTCCAGTCCAGCTCAGCTAGCTAGCTAGCAAAACTAAAGGAACACTTCCTTAAACTACATGGAGATGGGGAATACAAGAACACAACACCTTCTAGAGAGCCATATTAAAAGAAAGGCGACTCTATGTTCAGCGCCAGATCAATTCTTATTGTCACACAGTCAGTTGCATCCAGCTCGTTACCTGCCTTTGTGTAGAATTTTGTTGAGATCACCATTCCCAGATTTCCTGCACCTGCCGAAGCCGTACCCTTACCTGCCGGACGAAGCCAACTCGCCTTTGGATCTCTTGCTCCCTGCCTGGATTCGACCTCCCTTTGTTCTGCTCCTGACATCTGTCCACTCATCAAAAGACTTACAAGTGAGCTTCCCTCCCATATCTGCACTCGGGTTCTCTTCCAGCGCCTTCGAACCCTAACAGAAACAAATGTTATATACGTAAAAACCGAACCTCTGGCACAGCACTGCGCTTTAATGACCCCTCGCATTCCTGTACATGTCATTGCGACCAACTGATAACAAATTTTGCTGCTTGTGCGTTAAACTAGTTTATTTTGTGTCATTTTGCTTTGACTCAGCTGCTGATGCGTTGATGTGAGGTTCACGTGGAGTTCAAATGTAGCATCAGGGATTGTTCAAGCCGTCCGCGGCTGCGAGGTGTCTGTAAGGAGTGGCCAGGGAGGAATACTTTCAATTAGAGTGATTTATGGGAGACTTTATGGAGCTTATTACACATGGGTTAAGACGGCGACTTTTCCGTTGTGTTACGACGGTCATTTGCGTGTTGATTACATGAAGAAGAATTGGTTGGACGTGTGGCAAATATCCCCAGTGACATCAGATCTCATCGTGGCTGTCATCAATCTAAAGTAACTTACACCTCACTAGTCTTAATGAACCTCAAACACAGGACGATATCTTCTTTGATTGTCCACCGATGAAGAGAAATGACAAAAATAATTTGCCACCATGCCCAAGGGATTTGAAATTGGGATGATAAAAACAAGTACTTCCTGTGAGCAAAGTATCAGTTGGCAGCTTCATGCGACGGAACACCCAGAGAGGTGCAACACGAACCTAAACAATAGACTAGACTTGTGCCTGCACCAAAATAAGTTACGGCCGTTTTTACACAAAGCTCAGGGGCGGCCATTTTGTCACTTGCTTTAGTCACTTTGTCTCAATAATGAAGATATTTCCAAATTGGAAATCATACCAAAAGTCAAGCACTCTTGTAACATTTAAATAAATGTTTATTTTTTGTACATTTTTTGTCACTCAAACTTTCTCACAGCTGCTGATGTATGACACCTGGCGAGATTTATTGAACCTTAATCACCCATTTTGATCAATCCAACATACAAGAGGTTTGTGAAGAAAGATTAAAAACAAACATTGCTCACGCCTCAAAGATTGTGTGTGACGATGACAGATGTAGATACAACTAATACAAGTATATTTTATTTTTTAATTTTTTTATTTTTTTAAATATAATTTATAAAAAAAATATTACTAAAATAAAAAAAAAAATATATATATATATATATATATATATATATATATATACTTGTATTACTTGTATCTAGCAATGATGATGACATGTCAAATCGGTAAAATTACCGAATGAACAATACTGAGCTCTCCAGAAAAAGAAAAAAAAGATCCTCTGTTTATGATGGAGTTCTGTTCTTACAGTGGCCACGTAAGCCGAATAAGTACACACCAAAACGTGCCATAGTCTATCACTAGTGCATTTGCAAAAAAAAAAGGTCATCATTACCGTAAATATTTGTATGAAAAGGACTTCAAAACAATTAAATGAAAAGTAATATGGTGTTAATGGAGCTTATTGTGCCATGTCTCAGTGCAAACTTCTTTGTGACCTCAAAATGTTGAATGTTGGTACCTTTAAACAGAACTGACTGTGAATCACAACTAAGCTTCTGTGTGTAGGCCTGAGAGCATAACCCGAAATGATGCTGCGAATCAACTTTGGATAGAAGTAGGCATGGGATTTAAAAGAAAGCAATCAAATCAGACTCTTCATTGAGGTTGTCATTCACAGATACAGAATCCCCCGTCTCCCCCACTCCCCAACAAAAGAATGATTGTTTCATTTCCCGTCTACATGGCTGAGCTGCCTAATTTTACGCCAAGCTTTGAAGGCAATTTCACATCGCCTGCGTCCTCTCTGATTTCAACTTGGTATGCATTATTTACACAGACGCGACTGCATGGGGGGTGCGGTTGGCCAGGGTCTCGGTCTATCAGAACACTCCTTGCCCCAGGTAATTATCCAGACGTCTTAGTGTGGGCCGTTGATGAAATGTGCGCATGTTTATGCACATGAAGGGGGATTACACGTTCAAACAGTCCAACCACTATTTCACTTCCTTGCTGTGTAATTATAAACGGATTAGGCTGCGTTGAAAATGCAAAGACGCCCCTTCTTTGGAATCATATCCTGTTCCAAATAATATCATCTATACAAACACGCGCCCTTGTCTTATCTCATGCTATTTTATTTGAAAGTGGGAAAACAAACCAACAAGGTGCTTATGACTTTTGAAAGCGAAAAGAAATAACAAATATCTATTACAAATTCATTGAGCTCCACAATGTTAAAGTCATAATGGGCTGCAGGCAATGAGAGTGAAGACACAGTGAATTAATTACGCTGGCAAAAAGAGAGGGGCCTTGGATTGGCCCTTCAGTGGTTTTCTCCCTCTGCTAGTCTGCCAAGCACATAATCAGGAGGATCACTAATTGAGATATACTAGCTCACATTTGGTCTTTATGTATCAGACAAAGCCCCAAAATTGCTGAGGGTAATGAAAGGGGAAGTAAACCCCAAAATATTCTTTACTACTATAAAATATTCTACGTGCCCCCACTAATTTAAACAAGACATTTTGATTAATACAGCATTTATGGAGTCAAAAAGCAAAATCCACCCATTTTTATCCATCTTGGGGCGGCCATTTTGCCACATGCTGTTGAGTGAAAATGATATCACAGTTGCTCAAGGCTCATGTAACAACAAATCACGGCTTTAGAAAACAGGTGAGCCGTGATTGGTCATTACCTGTACCCTGATGCCATTTTTTTGTGCCAGTAATGTGCCGAGATGAAGAAAAACGGATGGATTTTGCTTCTTAACTTCTTTCCATATTATATTATTCCATAAAATTCCATAAATACAATATTTATCAGCATTCCATGTTTAGACTAGTGAGGCTGCATATAACATAGTATTGTAAACAAAATGTATTATGGAAAATACTGTTGGAGTTCAAATCACAGATATTTTTTTCCTGAAATATCTGTCTATTTTCAAGTTCCATTGATGATTTTTTAATTTGCTATGTTGTTATTTACTTATTTTTTTTATTTTTTTATTAGTATTATTTTAATTATTTTAACAGAAATAAATTGCATGACTTTTACAATTAATCACAAAATCTGTTCTAATGTACAATCAAATGAACAATAAAATATTTTTCGAAGTTTTCATACTCTTGTTAACATAAAAGTGTGAAAATGTTAAACTATATAAGAAATATGGCTGCATCTTTTGATATAATAATTTCATAATAATTCATCAAATTCAGTTAAAATTAGATGTCTGTGATTGGCTGGCAACCAGTTCAGGGTGTACCCCGCCTACTGCCCGAAACCAGCTGGGATAGGCTCCAGTGCCCCCCATGACACTTGTGAGGACAAGCGGTTAAGAAAATGGATGGATGGATTAAAAAGATGTACTGTACTATAAAAAACTAGTTTGATATTGATTTGTGTTGAGGTCATTATTCTGCCACTAGATGGCATAATTGCATTTGTAAGACATTGGTTGGCAGCTCAGTGCATTTTTATTTTCATATTAAGAGCTATCTAATCTTTGAAGTAACTTGTGAAATTCTGCTCATTTTTTGGATTTTAAAATACAACTTGACCCCAGTCTCCACAAATATATGCATTATTATTAGATTTATTTTTGCAAACGTGTCTGCTGCATTGCGACTGGAATTCCCCCAGTACATGCTTTCCAAGAAAGGGGTGGTCATTAATGTTGGGTTTTTTTTAGTGCCGTTAAAGGAACTTTAAATTAACTCAAAATAAATAATAACACCCCTAATATATATATATATATATATATATATATATATATATATATATATATATATATATATATATATATATATATATATATATATATATATATATATATATATATATATATAATAATTATTATTATTATTATTATTATTTTAAGCCATCCTAAAATTAAATAATAATTTCAATCCGGCTACAGTGGTTCGACTCTAATGCACATGGCCCACCAAGTTAGCTCTACTGTCGCCAAGTTTGTTTTCTGGCGGCGTGCACATGTTCCAGCGTTCCGTTGGCTTTAATCAGGGAGAGCGTTTTTGCTGCACAACGTCTTAATGCCTTGAGAAGGGCAATATTACAGCTGAGGGAGCCTTCTGGCACATTAGAGATGTGGAGGTTGAGAGTGCAGGCCCAAGTCATTCCCACAATAAGGAAGAGTTACACCAGAGACAGAAACAATAACTGCACTTCCTCCACAATGGTGCCCCGTGCGCCTAAATGCAGAAAAATGACAGGAGGCGTTGTTCCCAGCTGCATTACTTTTGAGTTACTGAGAGGATTTGCAATTCAAAGAGCTCGAGGAGTGCTGACCACAACACTAACACATTTGCCCACAGAGGCAAATAAGACCTGGGGCAATTTGCAGCACCTTTTGCAAGGAAACACACTTTTGGACCGAGTCATGTAAAATACAAGTATGATAAATACTAAAGCTAATGAGGCCGGATTTAATTTTCATAATGCAAGATAAAGGCGTTAACTTTCCGCCAAGGCCTTCTTTCTTGTTGAAGCAACTTTGATGGAATTGGCCTTGATTATTTTGCAAAGTAGCTTTAACGTTCTTCTTGTAAATGAATGTTTAGCATATTTGCTTAACCGATAAAATCACTCTAAAAAGACTTTGTCTGGCATCCAGTCCAGCGTTGACATTTGCATTTTGTCTCATTCAAAAGTGAACTTACGATGGAACATTTTTGTCATTTGAAAGACATTTCTATTATCAGTTACATAATCTGATGCATTTTACCTGAACAATTAATCATAGCGAGCTTCCATATGGCTGAGCAACATATGAAGAGAACCAGACTTGCTGATTCTTTGTAACTATGCCCAATTAATCAGCCTCATCCGGTCTGGCCTTGCTCCTCTCTCTGGCCTCCGAGAAATACAAGTTCACTGCCACTCCCGACAGTTATGTCTACTGCTGTGATTAATGATTCAACTTTCAACAACCATAAGGGATTTGGGGTGAAAGGAAAATTAGGTGGTGTGTTTTTACCTGGTTTATCTTCTTTTTTTTAAATATTTCTTAGCATAGTTTGGCAATAAACTTAGGGTGATCAGTCGTTCAGGATTGACCAGGACAGTCGCAGTTTTTGAGAAAAATATTTTGTTACAGACCTAAACATGGCTATTTTTGGTTTCATTATTAAAATACCACAGCATAAACAGCATCTCACTTAAACGTCAAAATAAAAAATAAGGTAATTGCTTGTTGTTGATCAATAAATGGGTTATGGGGGGGGGTCAAGAAAACTGGCACAATGAATATGAAAGATATTATTGTTCTTAGTTATACACACACACTTAATCTATAATTTTCTTGACATTGTGACATTGAATTCACATTTCAAAGCGTTTGCATGAGCTGCAAGGAATCTCGTGTAGCTCAGCTCTGAATATGCAACATTTATCCAAGTGCAGTAACTACGGTATAATCAAGTTATATTGCGAGGGGAGAGGCCTACCTATAAAACCCGATTGATTGATTGACTGACTGACCTATGTGAGAAGGCAAAAGCCACTTTCTCATGCAAAAACAATCAATTAGTTCTTCAGGTGGGATCCATGGCTGCTAATCAGTGATCACTGGGCTCAAGGTGAAGGGATGTGAGACCAGAAGGTGCCGGATAACAATTTCTGCCCCATTGGAAGTTTGGAAATGTTTATTTTCGCAGTGGCATAGGAATAGATAATTGAGTACTGCTTGTTTGTCTTTTTTTTATTTTTATTTTTTATCTTTTTCGCCAATACATGTAAATTTTTATAGTGCATATTTTGCCCCAATAAATAAATATTGTATATCTATGTATATTGAACTGCACATAAAGATAAGAAAGCGGAAAGAAACGTATTCAGAGTGGGGTAAAAAGGCCACTTGACGATGTCTGACAGCCTCGAACAAGTCAGTGAGCCACATAAGTGGAGATAATTATCACACCCTTTATGCCCAACTCAACACTTCATTTCAGTCCAGCTCGGATTTAGTTTAAAGTCACTTTGATTGTGTTTGACTTGAGCAATAAGCAAGCCTGTTGGACCGGAGTCGATCTGCATTTGTGTGTAAGTCAAACCAACAGCATCTGGCTTTCACATTCCATTTGAGGCTGACTTTTGAGGAAAAGTGCTGGAAGTGAATGAAAACCCTGCCCTCGGCCTGTGCAAATTGGACATTTTCCAAGAATGCATTTCACACATCATGAAGCCTAAAAAAAAAAAAAAAAAATCTTTAAATGTGTGCAGTACCTTAAAATGCGCTGCCAAGGCTTTTACATTTGTCTGAGACTATGAACTTAAACATTCCCCAGAAATAACAAGCTTCTTTGCATTTAAAAGATAGAAGGATGTATTAAAATAGATCCAATTTAAACATTTTCTACAGTATAGTATTTAAACTTAACCCCAAAATGCACTCTGTGGCATTAGGATCCTTATCTGATTCTATACCCTTGCCCATTGCATTGGAGAGTTTAGTAAGAAAAAATTAAAGGAACTTGACTATGAAAATGACACATGAAGAGGAGGCAGAGGAAGGCTGGGAGTGGGAACATAAAGTAGGAAATCTTCAATAATGTACCAAAAATGTAATGGAATGTAGATCATAAAATGTAGACAGAAAAATGTGTTCACTGGATTTTTTTTTTTAAGTCACCTACTGGTTTGTTTGTTTTGTTTGTTTGTGTGCTCTTGCGTTAAATGGCAATATCTGGTACAACCATAAATACAGATAATAGTTTATATTATACAGTTGTGAAAAAAAATTGATTGACTCAATTAGTTTTATTTAAACAAATAATTTTTACTTTTCATGAACTCATACACTTTTCCCTGAGTTCCTCATTTTTGAGGTACGTTTGAGGTAAAGGCTACTTCGGGATATATTTTCCCAACATTTGTGAGTCAGAATTTCATCATCTTTTCATAGATGCTAATCTTAGCCATCATATTGTGCTTACGTTTATGTTGTTTACAACTAAATTCATGGGACCCCATGACAGAGAAAATGTCAACCTGCAACAGAGCCAGCAAAAGCAATGTAAATAAAACCATAGTGTCTGGACCTAATCCTTTGACGACCCGACTGTATCGCAGCACAGTTCAACATGTTACCTCCAACAGGGAGCTGACCTTTGGCAAAATCCTCAAAGCAAACCATCACTAAGCCCCCAAATCTACATCACACAAGCACCATCTGCACAAGAGTTGATTTACTGTCAAACCGATGTCTTGTTAGCTGCTCAAACATAGCGACTGCACGGAATGGAAATAGATATGATTGTACAACATAATACAATAACAAATCTGCTTAAAGCTAACAAGGGGGCACAGAGACTCTATTCAGGAGCTCCAACTTTTTTTCTTTTACCTCCCCATACCTAATCCTGTCACACAATAAACAATATAAATTCCTCTAATAACATTACTGCCAGTCAAAATATTGTATGTTAGAAAGAAGACATGGTGGTAGGGAGTGACATAAGGGGAGGGACCTCCACTCACAAGAAAGCGTAAAAAAAAAAAACAGGTGAAACCTATGAAGGTCTGTGATGTTTCCTCAACTGTGGATCAGAGCTAATCTCTCCTGGCTCATGTCTGAGTGCTTGGCTGTGGAATCAAACCTCAGAGAGTTTATTCACTCAGTTGGTGGAACATTCCAAGATTTGGGCAAAGCCAAACAAACTGTCTGGTGAATAAATGACCTCCATCTTTGGTTTTCAATTGTATCATCTATTAAATGATTAATATAACTCAATGGGAGATTAGTGTTCATTTATTTATGTTTGACCAAACAAAAAGTTGGTCTATAGAGCACGTCTATGGTGTTTTGTATTGTTTATTAGCGTTAAGCTAGCAGGCCATTCTTCTAAGGCACCTTATAGTTATTTAAAACAGTGGTCCCCATCCTTTTTTCCACCACGAACCGTTCATACAAGTCCACAACTTTCGCAGACACCACAGAATAAATATAATGTCCTTGAGTAACTCACTCACCATAAAGCTAAATTAAGAGCCGCTCGCCGCAGAGCCCATCATGCGTTGGAATCACCTGTAGCCGTCCATGCACCTTTCTTTTTCTTCTTGGTCATAGGCTCATGTGTTGTCTCATTACTGGGCCTTTTCTCCGTTGCAAAGAAACTTTCCAAATATGTCTGTTTTTCCTCATTTTGCTAACTTGTCGATTAGCATCAGCGCTAAGCGACTGAAATAATTAGCATCTTGACATGCGCCAAGAGTCCGTTGTAAACAGAGAGAATCCGGTCACTTTTTAAAGTAAAATATTTTTAAGCCTCAGCTAATCAATTAACCAGAAGTATAGTAAGTTTAAACCGCGGCTCGGTCCAAAATGGCCCACGGCCCGGTAGTGGTTTGGTGACCACTGGTTTAAAATGCACATTCTCTCTTTGGTTTAAATTTATGATTACAGTAAACTTCAACTAGGAGTGCCATTAAAAAGCTTGTAGACCCTTTTTTTTTTTTTTTTTTTAGAATGTTTTCATTTTTTGCCAAACTGCTGCCTGTTCTGAAGTGAGTTGCCACTTACAGCACTCATATCTCAAGTTTGCTTTTGTAAGTCATATAAAAAAAATCATCTGAATGACGCCTCATATCTCCAAAAACTCGTAAGTCCGGTTGTATTCCAGAGTCTTTTTCAGTCATTTTATTGTCAGGGCATTTATTGACTGTTAGAACTGATCTCACCCCACCTCATGTTGACTGGAAAAAGGATTCTCTCTGGCTTCCTTCAAAGCTCTTTGAGGGATCGTGATACTTTCACACCCACTAATTATGGGGTGGTCATTATATTTGTAAAAGCTAGCGCAAGGACTGAAAGAACCCTTTCAGAGGAAAAGAAAAAAAACAAGTGTAATTTTGTCACTCTGCATTAGAAATGAAAGTACTCCAACAAGTGCACATATACGCACATTACCTCCGAGGCCTTTCCAGCTAATCGACTTCTGTGCTATGATAAACGGTCCCATGCCTTCCCAGGACCACCTACCCAGCAGGAAAATCAGGTCATGCACCTGGAAGCAGGTCCGAGCCACAAACTAACAAATAGCATGTGATTAAGGAGACTTATTACTCAGGACCTTGACTCACACTGAAGCTAGTAATTTTTATTCTATTCTATGCCTTTTAAAAGCAAGTAAAAAAATATCCAACGAAAATAATTTCTGCCTGACAACATGACTCTTGCGAATAAATATGCACACAAGGACCAAGACTATATTTAAAAAAAAGTGTGTATTGTATTTTCATAATAATAATAATAATAATAATAATAATGATAATAAATATCTCTCTTTTTTTCAATTATCATGCTTCTCTGCATTTGGTTCCACCTTTTGGCTGTCTACTTCACAAAACCGCAACACTTCTAGATCATGTTTATTTGTATTACTTTCACTGATGAATATAATTGGAAATTGCTGTATTTTATGGCATTTGTGCATACAAAAATATTTTATAAAAGCATACATGTCTCTTGGATCATTTTTAAATAACAATAAAAAAGTGTACATTAAATGGAATATGAATGAATGTCGATGTGCTCCACATACACTGTTTTAGTTGGAGCCTTAATTGGACCTGACGGAAAAAGGAAACCCCTGCCTTTAATTTTGTTTAAATTATCTTCTCTGTGATACGTACTATAAATCAAAAACACAACGTCCTTCTAGGAACCTGTCGTCCACTAACACCTCCCACTGTGACACATTAATTCAAACTTCCCGGATGCAGCCCATCCCAGCCCATGAATACGTAATGCCCCAAAATAAGTCATGTTCACACTGCATGATGTCCCGTGGTGAATAAATACAACATATCCATCAAACACTGGCCAGTGAAACGTTAATGTGTATATCTATGGAGGAAGGTTGGGGGCTGTTGGCTAACTAAAGCGCGTGGGGGGGGGGTTAGAATTGCTCATAGAGTTAACTATGGATGAAAGTTCAACCACATTGTGGAGAGCGGCTGTTTTTGTAATTAGCAGCATGTGCTCTGTTAGTAGATGGCAATGCAGTTAGCTCATTCACTGCCAACCCAGTAAAAAATCGACGTCTATAGCCGTCAATGGCAGCGAATGAGTTAGGAATCTCACCCAGCTCAGAACCAGTTAACTCCTGATGCAAGATAAAAATCAATATAAACCTCAAGCCTTACTCAAGTATTATAACATGGTAAAATGGTGGAACTGCAAATTTTTTTCTTTATTGAGAATGTGAGAAACCTCCATTATGACTCAAATGGTGAGAAAAGAGAGTAAATGTGACACAATGCCAAGCAGAGTGTACGTCAGTCCATTTATTAGTGTGCCAGTTGCTGCAATGATGTATGACAAATGATGTCAAATGGATTAAATAGGATACGACTCATTCATTGAGTCAGTATGTTAAACGGTCCACATTTTAATCTGGATATGCAGCAAAATGTTATGGATTTTTGCTCTGCATGTGTGTCAACCCTCCAAGACATGCTGGGATCATTTGTCTCGTTTTGGCTCCTATTGAGCTCTGATGGCTTCAGGTTGACTAATGGTGCTGTTGACTGATGACGAGCTATTAACGGCTGCTAACATAACGATAAAGTCAACAAATGTGCCCAGTGTTTCCCCGGTGATGACAAATGTTGATATAGCTTTGAAGGAAGACAATGTCAGAAATGAATAAAGGTTTGCGGGCGTCCTTTGCGCAAGGATGGATGCTAGTCGCCTCAGAACGTTTTCTCAGAGGGAATGAACAAAGTAGTGATAATTGAATTGAAACAATTATAAATATTTCAAGGGATCAACCCCCCAACCCCCCACCACAAAAAAAAATCTTGACAATAATATGTTGTATGTAGCCCCTCTAAATACGGTGTACTGGTTAATATTGCATTAGTGGAATATGAGATTTTATCAATAACATAAGGCGGCCATTTTGCTACTTGCTGTGGAGTGAAAATGACATCACAGTTGCTCAGGTAACAACCAATTACAGCTCAGCTTCAGAAAACAGGTGAGCTGTGATTGGTTGTTGCAAGTGGCAAAATGGCCGCCCCCTGAGATGGATAAAAACGGCTGGATGTTTCTTCATAACTCATATTCCACAAATGTAATATTAATCAGAATGTCATGTTTAGATTAGTGAGGTCACATATAATATTATTGTCAAGAAATGTTTAAGGTTGACTTACTCGTTAAGACTGTGCCACTGATAATATTCATCAGTATATTCTAGCATTAATCTAACAATGTTCAAGTTATGTGGTTGTTTTCTTTGTTTTATGTTTAGTTTGACAGTAAGCGTTAACACATATTGTGGTCATCTACTGTACATTCCTGAATTTTCATTTTATGTATTTTTTGAATGAAAACCGCACTATAACGCTTTTTTAAAGAAAGTGCAACAATAATTTCGGGGGATTTAAAATTGTGAATTAACTTCTATTTCAATAAGTGCCTCATAAAGGCTAACATTTGGCAAGGATGTACTATAAGAATCCATAAAAGTTCTTCCAAATGAAGTCTGCACGTTTTTACCACAACTACTAAAATGCCCTGGAGAAAACATTGCTGCTTACGTCCATCTGTTTGTATCTCTAAACTGAAGGTACATGGAAGGAAATGGAGAACTCACGGACGGAACAGAAGGACTAACAAAAGCACAAGTCTAAACATTGCCTACCCATCCCTCCTAATTCACAACACCACCCACCTCAGCCCCTCCTTCCACCTGCCCCACCTCCCATTCTGTTATTGCTCCTTCTGCTCCTCATGTCTGTTAAGTCAGCATGACATTTTATGATGCCTGGATATTAAAAAGCAGTTTCTATTATGTGTGAGAGGGAAGTGGAAAGAGCCACGCTCATGCTAGGTAATTAGGGGAAGCAGGCAGGGGGATATTTATGAATGCAGAGGGGAGGACCAGGGGAATCGGTGTGTAATGTCCTGCTGTCAGTAACACTTTCTCTTTAACTCTGTACTGAACAGTATGGCTTCCTAAATGCTTTGCTTCATTTGTCTTTAGCGACGTGTTCAACGCCGCAGCAAATTGTTGCAGTGATCAAGTTTGGAAAATAAAGCAATGATGGCTCACATTTGATTTCACAAACGAGGTAAAGCAGTAGAAGAGGCTGCAAATATTATTACTGAAGCATTAGTCCTCACTGGTTGTTAAAATCTTCAATGTTCTGAACTGAACAGAATAATACCATGTGGAGGATTGGCTATAATGAATAAAAATAAATAAATATATAAACAGACACGCCCCTGTTTAAATGCCTTGTTTCGGTGGTATTAAAAAAAATCATGAGATCAAGACAAATCATGTCAAAAATATTTTCCACCAATAATGCACTCTAAAAACGGTTTGGTCAAAAATAATACAATTTGTTTAAAAACAATTAAAATTAAAATAAAAAGACAGATCAATACTTGGGTCAATTTGACCTAACGTTCAATGAAATGGGTCATTTTTGCACAACAACCCAAAAAGTTGGGTCAGGATCATTTGGCACCTGCTTGCAGATCAGCAGAGTAGAGTAAATTGCTGATCAGCCGCAGGTGCGCAAGTGCGCTCCAGGAATCACCCCGCCCATCCTGAAACGACAAAGCCACAAGGAACCAGAAACCCACAGTAACTGCATTTTAGGCCCCGTCCTGACGGAAGCAAATCTCGTACACACAGAAACATTTCAAGACTTGAGTGTGTCCAAAAGAAGACGCTGAGGATGTTTAACGGCTGTAATGCCAAGTCTGGAGTGGCGCAGTAGCGCAGTCACAGGCAGTTAACAGAAAGCGAAGAAGACAAACACTTTTTTCCCCTAACTTTATTGCAATCTACAGAACAAACATGGCTTTGCATGTATCAAAACAACATGAAAAAGGCGAACACAGGGGGAGGGACAATGGCGGGTGATTCAAGTACAAAAGTTTCAAAAGTGATCGGTTTCAAGCTCCGAAACCGCGCCACCGTGTGGATGAACGGCCTTAACGGTAAGAAACTTGTGAGGATACATAAAAAAATAAAACTGGCTTTCGTGTGGACGGGGCCTTACCAAATAAAAATAAAAATAGCAATTGGGTCTGTACACAAACACCACATCGATCCCTTTTTGACCCAATTTTGGATTATTTTTGACCCATCTGTTTTTAGAGTGCACATTTAAAATACTTTTAAATGGTAGTCAACACACACCTGACACCATCTAAAGTTCCTTGAATTAACCCCAAATAAAGATTTTCTAGTAGGCTTTTTTTTTTTAATGACTTTTAGTTTAGCAAAAGCCTGTAGATTTTGTGGTAACACTGACTGCTATCTTAAGCAATTCAAAATTCCTGCTATCTTGACTTGCAGTGTATGAAAACCGTTTTAAACAACAACATTTGGAATTATGGCCAAAAAGTACAGGTACAGTATGGTTTGATCGTATCAGACACTTATGGTAAAAAAGCATTTTCCAGTTGTTTATTTTTGTTTCCCCTTTTGGAATGTTTTTAAAAAAGGTTTTGAAAATATTTATCTTGGTCTAATTTATGCTAATCTATGCTAACAATTTAACCAAACCCATCATAAGAAATGGAAACGGTTGTTTAATTTTTCAGTTTGCCCAATTCATTCCAAGATATTTGTCAATTGCATTTTTGACCTTGTACAATCAGGGATGTGTTTTTTGGCCCAATGCAGCGATATTGCATTTTGCATTGAACATTCAACAATATTTCCAGCGAGGCCTCGCAGGTCCACAAGCTCAATAACACTCTGAGGTTTTGACAGAAGTGAGCGCAGTTGGTTCTGACACCTCGGGGACTTTGGGGCTCGCCTGGATCCGCACACCAGCACAGGTCACTCTCAAGTTTGTTGCTTTTCCTTCCCTCGTCAGTTCAGGGACAGAATGAAGCTTTAACCTCATCACCTCCCCAACATGTCCCCTGGTGGCACTTCTGGATTTAGAACTGGGAAATTGCGCTCCGAGCATGAGCGGTGAGAAGCGACAGATGTGATTGTTTCAAATTAGATATACTAAGGTTCAATGTAGTTAGCATTTACAGTGTGACTATGTTGTTACAGATGATACTAGTGCCAAAACAATCTACAATTTTAATGTTATCAAAGTTATGTCAAATCTATTTGACCCAGCACAGAAGAGTGTTACTAACAATCTTACCAAATTTGAAAGGAAAAAAAATAATGCAGAGTATGAAAATTAGGATTTTTGCGCTTTGTTTTTTAAATTTAGCTAGTTTTAATTCGTTTTCAGGATGGTTCTGTTAGTTTTTATTAGTTTTAGTTCTTTAAAAAAAAGAAGAAGCTTACTTTTAGTTTAGTTTTAGTTAGTTCCAGTATTAGTTTTCGTTTTGTTTTGTTTTTTATTTTAGCTAGTTTTAATTCATTTTCAGTGTGGTTCTGTTAGTTTTTATAAATTTTAGTTATTTTAAAAAAAAATGCTTAGTTTTAGTTTAGTTTTAGTTAGTTTCAGTATTAGTTTTCAGTTTTTTATGTGTATTACTTGTGCGCAGTGTTTAATAAATGCCACGGTAAAACAAAACAAGTAACACATTTCTTACCTAGCAATGCATTTCCGTTGAGTTAAACGAAAAAGCAGGTGAGCCAAAAGAAGTCAAGCAGGCAAATTTGTCGCCGAGGAGCGAACATCATCTGAAGGTGCTTTTCTATTGGCTGCTAGATGACATCACTTGTGTGTGACACACTTTCAAACGTCTTTGTTCCGGTTAATATTGAAATAAATATGCTGAAAATCACATTTAAAATCATCTCCAAAGGTTCATGTATTAAGTTAATTTTCGAAGGACATTTTCGCTATAATTATAGTTAGTTTTAGTTAGTTTTTTTAAACATAATATGTAGTTTCTGTTAGTTTTTGTTTTTTAAAAAGCATATTCATGTTGATTGTATTTCCTTAACAAAATTGTTTTTTGAATTTTAGTTTTAGTTTTTTGTTAGTTTTCTTTAACTAAAATAACCTACAAATAAGCTACAAGCACATAAATATAGTACATTATTTGAGTCACAAAAATATATCTGCTTAAAACCCCTCCCAAACCTCAATAACGAGGCGCTCTAAAGTATCCATTCTGGCTGCTAGGTTGGACTTTTAAAAAAAAATGCAAATACCACCCTGCAATCCCCATCCTGCCTTTCTCCACAAGACATGTGCACACTCATGGATGACAACGAGGCGCTCTAAAGCGGTCACACCAGCTGACTATTCAAAGGGGAGTACTTAGTATTTTGGTGACGTAGACACAGCTAGCTAGCTAAATATGTCACAACTGCACTGGATACCACAATACTGTACTGTAGTTCTGTCTTTCAAGCATGTACAGTGCAGTATCCTATTTAGTAACAAATCTCAGAATTCACTTAATAGGGTCTTCAATTTGTTAGCTATTTCGTGTCATGCATTAGCGCACAAAAGTCTCTGAAATGACAGCAGTCTCTCTGCCACCTGTCGCGCCGCGGCTCAAAGGCAAATGTTCAACGGAGCCGACTCCAGGCCATCCAGTCCTCTGTGTCCACTTCACAATCGGCCCTCTGTTCGCAACTTCGGGTGGGTCCGGCTCCTTCCATCCACATCCCTGTGAAAACAACCAAATCTCAACACACTCTCGCGCTGGCTTAGCCATGTGTAAATAGTCCCGTACACATTCTCGGACCTACTTCTAAACCCATCACACACCACGGCACAGCAGGATCTTTGGGGAACCTAACCCCATTCCTGCCACTTACCATTATAGTCCTGCCTGTCTGCTCCATTGGAAACACGTGTGTGCTCCCATGCTCAATGCATTCATGCATGAACATGTGTGGCTGCCAAGGTATTCCCACTGTACCGCTGGGTGTGACTGTGCACACAAAGTCAACAATGTCACCGCGATAAACTGTCATCCCCTCAATCCCCGCCTTGATCTTTGCCAGCCACTCAAATATTAGATTACATCAGAATACATACTAAACTGGAAAAAGCTAAATCTTTTGAGGTAAAAAATAAATAACTAAAAATCTGCATTGATGCAACTGTGGTTTACTGCAATCTATTCACATAAAACCTCAGTTTGTGGGCTGGCACTGTTACATGCCAAAGCAACATATGGGATTACAATCTTCAATTTTTAACGCCTCTTTAAGCAAATAAATTGTTTGTAAAACGTGATTACTGAAAAAGGAACAATGCCTACTGGAATAGAATTCAGTAGAGTTAAGACATTTTTAACCTTAAGAGTGCCTGTTTTACAGTTAGTTGAGAAAAAAAAACGGTCTTATTGTTCCACTCCACTCCAGGAGGGGGCAGTCATGCACATTAACATGTTGATGCTTTCTACATGTTTTAGTGGGTTTGCTACAGGTCTGGTTGGCATCTCCCACATTCCAAAAACAAGTTAGATGTGGATGATTGTTTTTCTTTATGTGCCCTGCGATTGGCTGTCCACTAGTCCAGGATGTACCTCCACCTTTTGTCACAAAGTTCAACTACATGCATCAACAAAGTTTGACAAAAAAAATGGTTATATATTATATTATTAATGAATTATATTATATATGTGTGGATATATTTTAAGGATCAATTTTATTGATGCAAACACATGTCCATAATAGTGACATTAATTTATTTATTGTTTGTTTAGCGAGGAAAGACAATTAAGAACTGTTTCTTATTTCCAATGCTATTGCTAATGCTAGCTTAGTCATTTTTTCTTTTGCGTTCATACTCGTACACATGTAATAAAAATGTGCCTGGGCACACAGATATTTAAGTGGAAGTACTTTTGAAAATTAAGTTGACAAAAAGCAGAAATAAAACTTTCTCATGCTTGGCTTATTTTGAACACCCGCGCTAGTGTAACTATTGCCTCGGTACTCACACCACGGAACTAAGCTAGAGCCCGAGGACAAAATGGCTTCAATACATCACTGTTCTCTCAGTCAAGACCCTTCATCCTACCACCCAACTTAACACTTCAGCCATGATAAATGGCAACAGCTTGTGTGGAACCCCCCCGCCCCGCCCTTTACTCCCATTGTACGCTATAATGCACAGGGAGCCTCCTAATGCGCAATGATGAAAATGTTCTGCCACTGTGACGAGGCAAAGTCTTCAGTTTAAGAGACCCGCGAGCCGACATATGGTTGAGCGTATCGCAGGCGACATTGACGCATGGCTTACCTCAAGAGGAGGCTCGTCCACACCACTCGCTAAAGCGCATCTTGTGAAGAGGGCCCATTCATTCAGAAAGCAAACCAGCGTATACCCTGTTTTGGGTATAAGAGCATTATTGCGTGTGGTACTGAAAGTCATACAAACACGCAAGCGTGAGGGTGTGCACGTACCAGCTGGACCACACACGTGCAAATAAAAATAACCATGCGTATGTATCTTAATCTACGCTAACATTCACACATGCGTAAACACACATTTGCCCACTTAAACATCCAAATAACGCAAAATGACTACCACAGGCCAAGAAACACAGGCCCACTCTGTTGCTGGACGGACCCTCCAGTGACGGGGCCTCAGTGTTTCCATGGCTGGATGGACTCCTTCTCAAAATTTATGTCTCTTTGATGAGCTGTGGTAAGTGATATAATAATCATGCTGCCTCATGTTTGCCAGAACACTTGCCCATATTGCCCTGCCAGCTCAATGCCCGCGGGGGGAGCCTCTGCCAAATAAGAAGTATCCGATTTCTGAAGGCAGGCATCGGTAATGAGAAGCAATGCCCTGCCAGGCTCAACCACTACCACTCTCTCTGCCTCTGAAGTGTTTGTCCCTTTACCAATATCCCGCATATTAGGGACGGGCAGAGACGGTGCGGGGTGCTTGGACACATGCCACTTTTCCATTGATGGCCAAAGTGCGTTTTTTTTTTTTTTTTTTACATGTCACACGAATTTCCGTACTGCTCCTGAACGCACTATTCACAATTTGGCACATGTACACAGCAAATTCTGTAGTAATAAATTGAGTTTAAAATATAGTGTTTATTATTTTTGAGGTACTGGGTGTTGATTTGGGTGTTGTTTGAACACTCACAGTGAAAAAGTATGAGTCAAACTCATTGATTCCAGGTTGAGGCTCTTTTCTCCTATAAGGCAGCTGCATTTTTCCCTGGATTTTAAGGCCAACTCTGGGTCTGGATTATTCGGTTTTATAAAGTAAGGACGAAATTATTTTCTTCATGAGTTAATGTAGAAAAGGCATGTGAGACATAAAACAAAAAGTTTCAGAATTTTCATGAGTAGTGTAATTTATGTTCATTATTTTTCTGTGGAACTGAAAACGAAGGGGATATTTTGACATATCGGCAATTCGTATTTACCGCGAGTCGTGGCGTACCCGTTATTGTTGTTGATGTTCTAGGTTCGAGTCCCACTGTCTCCATTTGGGTTGGAAATAAAAAACTTGTCAAGAAGTAACAACAAAACTGTGAGAAATTAAAGCCCAAAAAATAAAAGGTAATAACACTGACAATATGAAAAAATAACACTGATATGTGAAAGTAGACAACACTTAAAAGTGTAAAAAAAATCACTTTGTGTTTTAAATTCAATTTCACTCTACCAAAGAGTTACATTGTTACACTTTTGGATGTGTAAATTTAACTCGGGACTGGTCAGAACTATATAAACTCAGGTAAAGTGTTAAATTTAACACTATTGGAGTTAAATTTACACTTCTGATTATACTGTGTACAGAAGCATGAATTTGTCAATGTGGAGTAAACATTTTTTGACTGGCCAATATGTTTGAATATATTTTAAAATACATAAATAAAAACATAAATAATGCCACTGGGTATGCACAATCGCAAGTCAATACTCTATGGCATTATGGGATAAAAATGCTGAATTATAATATAATAATTATTACTTAATTTTCAAACGGATTGGTATAATTTAGATCAAAGGCTATAAAAAAAAATAGCATTTGTTTAACTTGTGCATGCAAAAGTCAATACCTGTAACAATTTTTTTAGCATTTAGCCTGCAAGTATGTTCAAACGTACGTAAGTCTGGAAAGGAATCCGCATAGCTGGTTACAGGCATTGATGAGAGCACACTGAACGTCTGTATGTCCCTTGAGCTTTTTTAGATCAAGAGACAAATGGTGAGAAAGAGTGAGGGTTCAACTAACACTTAACAGCAAACACACAGACAATACTGGAATTGATCATTTGCGCCACCAGAGATTAAAAAAAATGAGACCATGATACACTGGCTTCATTTTGAGACAATAAAGTAGACGTCAATTTGAAGCAGGGGAAAAGCTACAAGCTGTATTTTTTCATTACAGTTCCATATCTAATATTTTATAGCTAGAAATACCTACTGAGAACAATATCTGATATCGTCAACATTTATCATGATCACTGTGTATATATATCTATATATATATTTAGTAGAGAAAGTCGAAGGACAAGTTGAAACACTGACGTTGGTGAAGTTGTTAGAAGTCTGCGCTATGATTTTGAGGTTAAAGTGTATTAGGTGCAAAACAAATAAATATGATTTGGCCCATCAGTCTCAGTATTGTCACATCTACGGCTGTCCCGTCCTTCTTATTTCCTGTCTGGTAATAAGCACCTGAATGCATAAGAGATGTTGCTCAAGACCTTCCTGTCTATATTAATGTTTTATTTAGTGTTTTATATTATCATAATCAAAGTCCCAATAAAAATAGCAAAGCAGAATAAAATATACATATCAAGTGACAGCCTAGTTCCGTAACCTGTCCCACACAGAATCTTGATGTTATGTTAACAAACAAATTAGCATTTAAATGAGTCCTGCATTTTATGCTTCAAGGTTATGTTGTTATAGATATTAAATTAGAGTGGGTCTGCGTGTGTTTCTTGGAGCTTGTAGGTGTGAGTCCATGCGTGTTTGTGTGCGCGTGTCTGTGTGTGGTCCGTACGCTGCCAACCGACAAGTCCCCCCGAGAGGTGTTAGAGCAGGTTTATTTTGGGTGGGTTTGGAAGAGAGCGCGATGGTTGTGTGTGCACGTTTCAATGTGTGTGGGTAACTGTGTGCGCAGACTTCAAGCAAAGCTGACCGGACCTTTCTAAGGGTTGGAGTTTGCCTTGTATTTTCAAAAGGGAAGGTCCGGCGGCTTCGCTTGCTTTGGATGATTAAGTTGGCTCATCTCCTAAAGCAGCTGTCATAACAATTAAAATATGAGATCTGATTGCACCAGCGCTGCAGTCATTGTTGAAATAGCAAACAATGGCTCAACGCAAACAGCCTCTCAAAGGGAGCTCAGGTGCCTCAAGGTGAAAAATCAAAACAGGGCTTTTAAAACTAACTAAATGAAGGCTTCAGTTAAAAACAAGGTCATATGGAGACTGGACTCATTTCTTTAGCACTGCATTGTCCTCATACAAAACAATGTGTTAGTGTTGATTCCATGGTACTGACATATTGATATTATCACAAGTATTGGGTATTGACTATATTCATAATAAATGAAATAAATGAAAAGGTACATGTGTCACTTCAGCAATGGTTGTGATAATTTACTACATGTAACTGTAGGCTGTATGCGAATACAGACGCTCCCCACCTTACGAACGAGTTACGTTCCGGACGATCGTTCGTAAGGTGAATTTGTTCGTAAGTTGCTTCAGTGCTATATTTTGTATTATAATTTATGTTTAAAGCCTATATAAGTATATTGAAGGTTCATATAAGTATGTTTAAGGCTTGTACAAGTAACCTGCATTGGTTTGTACTGAAAAAAACTTTTAATAAAATGGAGAGAATACGTACAGTACTGTACTGTACTACGTATGTTAGAGAGAGAGAGCGAGAGACACACACAGTATGTACATGTACGTAATAAGATAAATAAAATGAAGTTTAACTTACTTTTGGAAGATGTACTCGATGCTTAAGGAGATGATGGAGGAGGAGGAAGAGGAGGATTTTATATCATGAGAGATTCTTCGTCGTCGCTGAAATCGGCTTCAAAAGTTATTTCCTGCTTCATGGGGACCGGCGTTTTCTTCCTCCTCCTCCTCGCCACGTTGCTCAGCCTCCAATGAGCTCTCACAGCGCCACTCGTCGGTATTAGCGGCGGAAAGGAGCACTACGCGCAATACTAAATCTAACTTACAGCATTTCTTTCCGAACATTTTTCGACATACTGTACGCGCAGAAATGTTCGTATGTGTCGTTGTTCGTAACTCGAATGTTCGTAAGTAGGGGAGTGTCTGTATGCTGCTGTTCCTGAAGAATAATCTTTAATTGTAAAAGTTAAAATGTATCAAAATGTATGTGTTTTTTTATACCTAAATGTATAATTATTAGAGCCGTCAAACTATTACATTTAATTAATTCGATTAATCACACCTTAGAATTATGATTAATCATGATTAATCGCTTAATGAAAAAGGCTTTTTATCAAAAAAAATGTGCCCGCCAAATTTAAAGAGCACCTGTTATGTGTTAATTCTTTCGACATTTAATGTTCTGACGACGTCTTCAAAAGTTTTTACCCACTGCACACACTCCTCCTCCTCTTTTTCTAACCAGGTAATTACTTGCATAATTTTAAATGGGGGGAAAAAAAGACCCCAATAGTTTGACATGAAGAAATATTCTGAATGTCACATGCAAACATGTATTAAATGCTTGATTTTAATGCACGTAGTTATGTTTATTGCTCAAACACAACCTGTGTGACCTTTAACGTAACCATCCGCTGTCAAGCTAAAGGATATTGTTTTGTAAGAATTAATTAGTTAATGCTTTAACTTTGACAGCACTTAAAATTATATTAATTATTTATCATTTTACTACTTGTAATTTTGTCAGGACATTAGTTTTAATGATATGAATAATCCTGGTCAACAAATGGATGGTTCATTTGGCAGAGTAAAATGTGATTTTATTTTATTCATTCAAATATTAATTTAATCTATATTTGTGTTAATTATTTTGATTATGTTATCTGTGCATAAACTATGATTGACAGTTTTCTCATTTCATTGTTTTGAAAGTAATGGTGGCTATATTCAGAAGAAAAGTTCAAGTGCGCCTTTGAAAATATACTGATTTACATATTCATACAAGTTAAGTCGTGTAATTTCGTATCATTAATAGGTTCTTAACAAAGCACAAAACAATTGTTAAATGTTCAGTTAGAGTCATGTGCTTTATTTGGGTGAAATAAATAAATAAATACATAAAGAACAAAAAGCATTGGTATCAGTATTGGGGGGGTTTTTAACCCTAAAAGTAATATGTATTGTACCAAATCAAATTTTTCTGATGTTGTGTCACACATGATGTGGCCTCCAGCAATCAGACAATTTGTCTATAAATTACATCAGATCTCTCTCTCAAAAAATTTAAAATAAATAAATAAATACATTTAAAAAATCACATTAGATACAAAAGTTGCTGGTAAAGACTTGTTTGGGGCTCTTCGAGGTTTGAAGAGTTATGTGTAACTGAAACTAATATGAACAAACAGACTTTGATTCCGAAACGAGAGTTTGCTCAGTGAAGGAGGAATTCATGATTGAAGGAATAGATTTGTTCATATATGACTGATTGCATTCTTGCATGCAAGGACATAAACTGACAGCAATAAAGTGTGAACCAGATTACTGCTGTCTACATGTATGATACTGTCTTCATCAAGAAAATACATGATATGTGAGCGACCAGGGTGCCATGCCCCCCCCCCCCCCCCCCATCCTACATGTGTTTGAATCAGCATAAGATAGTCCACAATTAATCTCAGAGGCAAACTAATCTCTCCTTTAATATAATTGATTCATGAACCTGCTCAAAACATGTTGTTTTTAATCTACCCCTCACCGGCCGAGCAGTCATAATAAAATGTGGATTAACTTGTAAACTGGATGATTTTTTTTTTCTCTCTCTCTCTTGAATCATAAGGCAGATCGAGGCTCACCGTCGACAACAATAAATATGTATGCTAATTCACATCCTCATGAAGTATTAAAAAAAAACACCCATGATATTACACATGCAAAATAGCCAACAGACTCATAAACGCATGCAGAAATTCACATACAGTGTGCACCTTCAGACAGTTTACAAATTGATGTCACGTATCATAAATCCAGGCTGTTTTTTTTTCAAATGATAAATTTCTGTAAGGCATTTTGTTTGTTTCATCTTATCCACAATCAAAATGTAACATAATTCCCTTTTGAAAATTAATTGTATTCATTCAAGCATGAGTATCACTTTATGCTAAGAGATTGTACAAACTGAAGTACATACCTTACAGTCTGTTTATGTATTTATGTTCAGAAAACAAACAGCGATAATAAAAAATGGAGTGTAAGTACAACCCTTAAACACAAGGCAAATTTAGAAACTGATTTTCCAATAGGAAATAATAAAAATGTCATGTTTATTTTCAGTCTTGTTTACTCCCTGTCATGTTTTCCTTGTGTTTTCCCCTTGTCTTGTCATTTCCTGTTTTATTGTGAAAAGTCTGACTCCTCTCGTTTCTGGTCACTTGCCCTTCCTCGTGTGGTGTCTGTGTCAACCCTGATTGTGTCCACCTTTCCCCATTACCCTCATGTGTCATCCAATCAGTGCCCTCAGCCAGGTGTGTCTTGTCATGTCATTAGTGTTGGTGTATTTAGTCGGTTGTCTCCCCCCTGTCTGTGTCGGTTCATTTTTGCTGTTGCAACTGTCGTAAGTCTTTCGCCACGTCACGCTGACCTCTTCGCCTGATCAGGATCCATGTCATGTTGTTAGTCTCGCCTTAGTTGTTTTGTCATGTTTAGCTTCATGTTTTGTTAGTTCAGTTTATTTTGTATTTTGAAGTTAGGTTTTTTTGATTAGATATTAAAACGTCTTTTTGGACTGCACCTCTGCCTCCTTGCCCTGCCTTCCCGCATCTGGGTCCTAAAGCCCCAACCTTACTGACAGAAAATAGAAAAACTTACCAATACTGTCCACGGGTGTCACACATGAGGATCCAGCCAAACAAAGAAGAGTTTTCACAACCGGATATGTTGAGCCAATGTTTCTTGAGTGTTACTTCTTGAGGTCTGGAGAACCAAAGTTTATCTAAAAAAAAATGACATCAGGTGAGACACGTTTCTTTTATTTACAGATGTTTCCTTCATTCAGGGTATATGTTTTTGATTAGCTGCATTTTGTTCCAAATCAAAGGTCACGGAAGATTCCATGTATAATTTCAAATGATACTTCTTAATATATTACTCATAAATGTATAACATCTAGTCACATGGTACACAATTACAGCAATGTGTCAGAACCAGGAAGCTTGCAGTAAAAATAACATCCGAGTATTCCATCCGTTCTTTGCTCGACCCTTATGGCTTTTTGTGTACTTGCAATTGGAAAGGTACTTGGGCCGTGGATACATATTGATAAACGGCCAATGAGAAACACCTGGACAAGACACAAGTAGCTGACAAGGCTTTTGACAACAGGTGGACATAAACCCCTACACATGAGACAAATGACAAAAATACAACACAATAACATGAAACAAATCTAAGTCAAAACAAGTCATGACACAGATTATCTTTATTTATTTGATGTAGAATAAGAATCTACCCTGCATTGGAATTTAGATGTCTCTGGGGTTGGTGAAGGACTCTGGTTGGTGGCCTGGTGGGTGGTGTCTGGTCGGTGCTGGATTTCACTTTCCTTTCTCTTCTTTGGTCCTTCCTCGGGTCTCCTGACGGCCTCACGACTCTGGCTGGAAGTGTTTGGTTTAGGTGAACGGTATGGGATTTTTTTTAATAGGTTTTAGGTGAACTAATGAATACACACACACGCACATACACATACTCACCCACATACACCAACAACAAAAAAAGGAGAGCAATGGTGATGACATGTCAAATCTGTAAAATTACCTAATGAACAATACTGAGCTCTCCAGAAAAAAAAGAGAAAAAAAAGGAAAACGTGTCACAAAAAAGGCCAAAGCAAACACAAAGCACACATAATGTATCCATTTGTCTCAGGTAATATGTTGTGTCACGTGATCTTTTTGAGAAAAGTGTTGAAAAAGGGCACATCAAGTCAAACAAACAGCATCCATAATTCACCATTTAATTCTCACCAAGATCTTTATTTGTATGAATCAGGTCTCGAATACCAGCCTCCCACTGCTGACCCTTACCTTACCTCATCAAATCTTGAAGGGAAAATTCCAAGGGGGATGTACATATTACATAAAGGAATGAATTACAAATCTTCTGGTCTAAGGTGAAACGGTGGACAGCATCATCCACGTTATGGTCACCCTCCAACCTTTAATGCATGGGCGGGGTCCGGTGAACTGATATACTGTAGATTGCGTCGAGCTGCACTTATTGGAGCCATGTGAATGCGGTGGTCCGGCCCATTAATCCATCAGAAATCAGAGCCACACTTCACATCGCCATTTGCACATTCCAACGCTCACTGATCCATCACAGGCAAAGACAACCTGGAAGCACTCAGACCCCAAAGTAAACCATTTCCTGAAGCTCTATACCTCCACCCATGGACCCAGCCAGACATTTATTTGTTTAGCATTGCTATCCTGCGTAGTTTGGGTCATTGCAAAAACTAACTAGGGAATTTACAGGGCCGGGTTTCAAAGTAGGGGCGCATAGTGGGCCGTCTGATATGTTCTTGTGGGTTTGAGACAGGAAGTAAAGATTTACAAATGGACTGGAGTTTTCTTGAAGACTTGCCAATGTTAGGTGGGCTGCTGTTATTCCAAAGGAAGAAAAATTCTTCCACCGCCCTACAGACGCATATCCTGTACGACTATATTCACTACACATAATGAAGGAAAACTCTGAACAAAAAGTCGGTCTTTGGTTCTTTACATTCTCCTGTTCAAAATAAGGTGGGTTCATCTCAGTGCAAACCTTCTAAGACAAATAGTTTATTGTTGTGGAAGATGTTTTGAAGAGTCGTTGAGTCAAATACAATACCTCGTTATTTGTTTGTTTGTTTTTCCCAGCAGTAATGTATTAATTACCAGGATGCATTGTCAGGAATGTAAATAATGAATGATTTTCAAAATGCCATTCTGCCAAATCAGTGCCATTTGCTTGTTGTAACGCTCCCAAATGAAACTTAAATATTCATCTTTTTTTCATTGAACTTCTCAAAATGTGTGTTGGATTATGTGAGGCAACTTTATACTTTTATGTCATTGTTTTATTCTGCTAAATATCTTTATTTGAGTGACAGGACTAAAAATAAGAGGAATTAATTTTTAGCATAGAATGAGCAAATACATGAAAAATTGCCAGACAGCTTTTATGCTTGTAGCAACACTAAGCACTTTAAATTTTTGAAAATAAAAAAGTAATTTAGGAAAGAGGACTGTGCCGAGATTTTTTTTCATTATTTTAGAGCATTGTTTTCATACACTTTTATTATTATTGTTATTCATTCAAGTTTGGAAGGCGGGTTTTTTTTTTCATAAAAAATTCCAAATAATTCAGATCATTATATTTCATAGTAAATTGGAATTTTATGAAGTAATAAATCACTATTTTTTTATTTGTGTTGAGGGTAGCTTTAAGTATTTATTAGTGATTACTGATATATAGCAGGTACCATATCGGGCCGACACCTAGCCTTATTTCATGTTATTGGTACTCATGACGGCAGTCGGTACAAGTATTGGCCTCCCTCTGTAGCCGTTTTATGATTGGGAACTATAAATTATAAGAATAGAAAATTGCCATTAATTTCATGCAATTTTAAGGGAAAATGCCATATTAGGAAATACTGTATATAGGTCTTTTTTTTTTTGGGTGGAGAAATTTTATATTCCAAAAGTACTGGTGGTATCGCTGCTAAGTTTTGGCCACTACTCAGGAGTTGATATTCTTACTGGTGTCAGTCTGGAAAAAAAGTAGTATTCAACATCTCTAGTATTTATTATTTATTATATATGCAACCAGATAAATGTGAAGGACACTGCATGATAAATAAATAAATAAATAAATAAAAACAATTAAAAATGCAGTTAATTATCATATATTTAGACATTTTATTTACTAGGGCACTGATTTTGAAGTATGGCCCATATAATATATTTAATTAAATATTCCAAATCACCATTTTCCTGTCACTTCCTTTTGTGCCATTTCCAGCCACAAGGTATCCTTTCAAAAATATGTACAGTACTTCATATATCTAAAGCATAAGCTAGTGTAAGTAAAATAGTAACGGCAGGGTAAAATCGTTTATGGATTTTGGTTTTCTGTCACTCGAATGATGAGCATGAAGATGTGAAAATGAGTCAGCCATATTTCTGGCATTGAAAATGGGCTACTGTCAAATTGTGCCTTATTTTCTGCTTTGATCTACTGTAGAATTACTGCAGAAAACAATTATAATAATATGATATTATTGAACTGCTTCCCTTTTTCTTTTCTTTTTTAAATATCCACCTCACTACGACAATCTTTCCCACTCATTTGAGTCATCTTCTCCCCCCCCCCTCCCTCCAGTCCACTCTTAGACACACATACACACGCGCACACACGCACAGAAAGTAAAAGGGGACTTGAAAGACCTGTTTCAGGTGTTTGAACTCATCATTACCAACTCCAGCCTGGGGATCTGCTCTACTTGACAGCCTTGTTGATAGATTGTAATTGTGCGGTGGCAATTGATTGACTGGCCCTCACTTGGCGTAATATGCATTTATTGGAGGTTACAGGTAAAGGGAATCGCAGTAATGACTTTCCTTCGTGTCCTTTGGCAAATGACCCTGGCAAAACGGCCCCCTTTACAAGCTCTGATGGACACTTTGCAATATTCAAGGAGGGGCGAGATATTTTTGCATTTCACTCTGAGATGTTAACTGCTGACAAGGCAAAAAAAATGTTCTGTTTCCCTTTTAATCAAATTTCAATTATTTCTGCGGTGGAGAGGAAACACTAGTTTTGGTTGTCTATGTGTTCGTTATTTTCTTCCAGTAGCTGCAGGTAATTAATCATCCATACGTTTTAAAACATCTCCTCGCTCCGTTCTCTCAGTCAGTACTTTGTCGCCTTGGTGTGTGAGTGATTACCACCGAAATAAATATATGACATGTTCCAAAGTGCGGAAAATACACATATGGCGCCGGCTTTGAAACTGCAGTGCATTTGAAGCAGAAGCGGAAAAGAAGAAGGAGATATCATGAATGGCGAGTGACTTGCAATGTTCAGGTGCAGCTAACGAAGTTGTAGAAAAGGAAATGTACAGTAGCGGGTCAACTCTTTTTTTTCTTTTTTAACAAGCCAAGAGCATTAAGAGGGGGGGGGGGACACTTCACTTGCCAAAGCAGTTTGGAAAAACCATGAAATAGTGGCTGCATTCACTTGTTTGTTCTGAACCACTTTTTTTTTCCCTTGGCATTGCATCTCACGTTTGCATATGTGACAGTATAGTAAGATAAATATTTCAGGTGTTACTAAAGAAAATGGATTAGTTTGAAGCAAATAGTTTGAATATGAAGTAAATTTAAAGTGTTTTGGAATAAAAACAATTTTACTTCTGCTGTGTCTTTTTTGTTGTTTTGTTTTTTGCTTTGTCATCAACTCATTTGTAAATAGACACATTTTTACAGTCACTCAAATTCTATTCTTTGCACACTTTCATACACAAGCTAACTTAATGTGCTTCACATGATTCAAAGTGCAACATTTAAAAGAATTAACAAATGAACGAAATAAAGGCATCTAAAAACAAAGTACAGAAATAAAAGGTAGCTTAATAACAGTGTTAAAAGAAAATACAGTGCAACCCAAAAAAATATTTTTATTTTTTTATTTTTTAAAGGAGCCTAACCATATGTATGAGAAGGAAAGCAGTTTTTAACCTGGACTTAAAAGTATTCACCTTTGGGGTTGACTTCACATCTGTTGGCAGCTAATTCCATTTGCGAGCAGCATAACAACTAAATGCTTCTTCACCATGTTTTCTGCTCCACGAATTGACCTGAATCAGCAGACCTCAGATCTCTAGTGTTTATTTACCATTAGCATTTCTTTAGTACTGTATTCACAACCTAAACCATTCCGCAATTTATTGACCAGTATCTGAACTTTTAAGTCAATTCTACAGCTGACTTGGACCTCCTGTAAAGTCATTAGAACTGAAGAATATGGTCTGATCTCACAGTATTGAATTTGACAATAATACTCAACTATATTGAATCTGTGGCTCAAAAGCAAAGCATTGAGAGTCTCTGTCGCGAAAATGTACAGGTAGGGTGAATGTGGCAATTTTGCCACTTGCTGTCGACAACAAGTTTTCCAACAATAAATGACCAAGTGTTATGTATTGTAGTTTAGTTACCTCTATTGGCCATGTTAAATAGCGAAAAAATAGTCAAGTGAACCATAAGTGGAGATAATGGGACTCGAACCCGGGTCATCCGATCAGAATACAAGAATTATTGATATTGGCATGGCCGATATGGGTCGCTAAACTACAATACATAACACTTGGTCATTTATTGTTGGAAAACTTGTTGTCGACAGCAAGTGGCAAAATTGCCACAGTCACCCTAGCTGTACATTTTCGCGACAGAGACTCTCAACGCTTTGCTTTTGAGCCACAGATTCAATATAGTTGAGTATTATTGTCAAATTCAATACTGTGAGATCAGACCATATTCTTCAGTTCTAATGACTTTACACGAGGTCCAAGTCAGCTGTAGAATTAACTTAAAATTTCAGATACTAGTCAATAAATTGCGGAATGGTTTAGGTCGTGAATACAGTACTAAAGAAATGCTAATGCATGTAACACTTAATTTGGCACATTTACTGTATGTGGTCGTATTGTGTTGGAGGACTGTCTCGACTGAAGATGACATCAATGTTGCTCAGGTCTCTGGTAACAACTAATCACAGTGCAGCTTTAGAAAACACTGAAACAGGTGAGCTCTGATTGGTTGTTGCCTGAGCTATGAGCAACATTGATGTCATCTTCAGTCGACAGCAAATGTAATTGTTGGAAAGAAATTGAAAGAAACTTTGCCAAGTCATTGGTAGGCAACCTATGGAAGTGCAGAACACAGATACGTTGTCTGAAATATGCAGATAATGGAACTGAAGATGTATTTAGTTGTTTGATTTCACACTTAATTGGTGGGCGCTGGCCAGGCATTCCAGAAACCCAGTTATAAAGCAAGCATTAAAAAGTAATTCTTCCAAAATATGACACCTTGAAAATATTTGTTGTGTGTGGGTACAAAGTAGTAAATAGATAAGAGGAGGTTGTCGAGAGGGCATTAAGGTCACTAAATGAGTAGATAGAGCCACAGGTCACATTAACTCTTTTACCGCCAAAAATGTTTAATGACGTAAACCAAAATCCAAATGAATGCCGCCAAAAACGTTAATTGATGTTTACTACGTTATTTTCTCAATAGGCAGTGGAAGTTGTTGCGCATCGATGCCTACACAATGAACTTGTGAAATCACAAACACCCACTAACCGCAGATGGCAGCATTGTATCTCTTTTCAATGTGCTCCCTGTAGTAGGAATTACAATGAAACATGACCAATCTGATGAAATAGAACATTTTCAAGGATGACGTGAATTATCAAAGCCTTTGTTACATTAAATCTAATTCACGGAGCATCACTAAACAAAAAAATATTAGTCTCAAAGTCACTGTTGTGCAGAAAATGTATGTTCACAACAACAAAAAATTCTTCCTATGTTTTCAATTTTCGCTCAATGTCACTTAAATTAACTATTTTCAAATGTTGATTACTAAAGAACAGAATAAGAGAGACACTTTTTTTTTTTTTTTCAGGAGAGCTCAGTATTGTTCATTCGATTTGACATCATCATTGCTCTCCTTTTTTTAAAAAACAAATAAATTAAAAAAATTTAATAAATGTTTTTTTTTTTTAAATATATATACATATACACACATATATATATATATATATATATATATATATATATATATATATTTATTTTATTTTTTTTGTATGTGGGTGAGGATGTGTATGTGCGTGTGTGTGTGCGTGCGTGCGTGCGTGCGAGCGTGTGTGTATTCATCAGTTCACCTAAAGCCCATTAAAAAAAATCCCATACTAATAATATAATATAATAATAAATTGCCAAATGCAGAAACATCAATGTAAGTTATCACGATGTAGTGGCTCTCGCTAACAGACAATTAAGTAACCAGAATTAGGTTCAAAAATTCTATATACGTAGACCATGTTTCTATAAATTTTGATATTTGGTTTTTATTTGAGGCAGATATTTTTTCCATTAAAATGTGATTTATGAGGAGGTTAGACCATTAGTCGATATTCAGAGTTTGTTTATTATTCCAGTTAACAAGAATTGTTTTTTTAGCGATAGTAAGGGCTACAAGTGTAGATTGAAATTGTTTATGTGGTAAGTCAGTTGTTGTTAGGTCACCTAGCAAACACAAGTTTGGAGATAAAGGTATCCTACAGTCCAAAATAGCGGAAAGTTTTTCTAAGACTTTAGTCCAGAAATACATAACCGGAGTACATAACCATAAAGCATGAACATAAGTGTCTGTAGTGTTTTGTAAGCATTGGAGACAAATGTCGGAGTCTGAGAGTCCCATTTTCTTCATCATATATTGAGTAATGTATGTTCTGTGAGACAGAGAGACACTTTCTAATGAAAGAATGGAACACGATCTTTCATTTGGTACCCAGCATGTTTATGTAGTCAAAGTAAACAATATTCTGATTTCCTTGAAAGATGAGTTAAAATGGCCAAAATCGGCTGGCACTGTCGGGTTGTTTTTTGGATAGCATGTAGCAGTAAAAGAGTTAAATATCTTGAACACTCGTGGATTATGTTCGTTCATAGGACAGGGACAAGAAAAGAAATGGTGCATATTATGTGGCACGGACATTTGGAGCGCACCATCATTCTTTTGTTTCAAGGTGCAAGGCTGCTTAGAGTGGATCTAAATCCAGCCTCTAAAAAGCTGTGCGAGACGGAGATGTTTCCTGGGTGATCTGACAAAGGGCATGATGAGTGACAGATCACTTTCACATCCATTTGCCCTTTTCCACTTATTATTCTATTCCTCCTTCTCTTTACAATAGTGAGTATAGCCTACACTATATACAAAACTGTTACTGTACATTATGTGTTACCTTTACTATGAGTTTGAGCAGGGCTGACCAAGATCCCTGATTAATATTATACTAACACAGGCATGTAAATGGTGTCTGGTTATTGTATTAAGCCTCGGCCTCCTGCTCTCTTTACTGGTCCCAGAGGAGGATGGGCATTGAGTACTAATTGGTTCCACAGCGAACCATAACACACACCCCACCTAAGTCTGCCCGCCCAGTTTTTTTTTTTTTTTACAGGACTCTTTAACGAGTGTTTTGCAAACAAAATAAAGGGGTTGATAAGAGGTCGGGTAGGCAATTGATGTGGTTACTAAGTGGTTAATTTGCATTCTTTGAGAATATTCAACAAGGAGAGATGGTGAGTAATTTGGACAGTGCTTGGGGAATTATGGTCATAAATGAAAACATAAACTCAGAAACACTTTTATTAAAGGTTGGGTGTTTGGCTACGTTTGGCATATGTTACAGTTTAGGTTTTCACTTTTGTCAGTTTTGATGGTTCATATATGCCAAAATATTAGCTATTAAAAGTTTACAATTTTTTTGTATCTTAAATTATGTCCATGAATGCAGCGAAACATGTGTGTGTGTGGGGGGGGGGGGGGGGGGTATAAATAATTTTGTTAATTTATCTTGTTGACTGGAAAAGGTGAAAAGCATCTGAGTTGATAATTTAGTGATGTGATTTGCTGCAGGGCAGGATTTCACTGCAAAATACAAGTATACAACATATTAAGCCACGCACTGCTTGGATAAAAACTTCCTTGGCACTCTTAAGATAAAATTAAGATGAAGTTGCTGAGCCTCCCATATGTAGCTGAATCTCAAGAAAATCAAAACCATCTATTAGTGTAGCAGCCACTCAACTTATCAAACTCATCCTGCCGCCTCCCCATTACATGATTCAAGCCAAAGCACACTGTCAGTCTACACAAAGAGATCAGATCCATCAATCAAGGATTTAGAGCAGAAATGAAGCAACATTTGCTGCCCCAGCTGGCCGCCGACAAATTATTATGGGAGCTTTTGACTTGAGGGTAGGTGCTCAACTTTCAGTGCACTTTGCATTATTTTGAACAGCACTAACTTGAATGGATACACACTATGCATTTTTTTCACTATTTAAGACCCCCACGTGTCTTAATAACATTTCTGTACCTATGTCAAAATATAATGATCAGGAATCCCGAAGATATTTTTAGAGCATATTTCTTGCCATGGTAAAAATCACATTTTTTTTCTTCTTTTTTTATGTGGCTCTGTCTTTGGCATCTTCCGGCTCCTCTTCCGCCTTTGCTGTTTTGCATCTGGAGAGAGTGTCCTTTTGATTAACTCATTCACTGCCATTGACGGCTATAGACGTCAAAAATTCATTTGAACTACTTCTTCTAGTTTAACATTTTTTTTCCCACTTTTGTCAACTAGAGTATGAAAACTTAGAATTTTTTTATTGTACATTTAGAACAGATATAACATTTGTGATTAATCGTGAGTTATCTAATGAAGTCATGGAATTAAACTTGATTTCAATAGTTAACTCACGATTAATCACAAATGTCGTATCTGTGGTAAATGTACAATATTTTTTTCTAGGTTTTCATACTCTTGTATGTGGAGAAAAAAAATAACTAATAGAAATTGTTAAAAGGAATTTTTGACGTCTATAACCGCCCGATGCCCCTAATTTTTTATAATTTTTTCTTTTCTTTTTTAAATCGCGTCAGGCGATTATTTTTTTTAAATTAATCGCTTGATTTCAATAGTTAACTCACGATTAATCACAAATGTTGTATCTGTGGTAAATGTACAATATTTTTTTCTAGGTTTTCATACTCTTGTATGTGGAGAAAAAAATAACTAATAGAAATTGTTCAAAGGAATTTTTGACGTCTATAACCACCCGATGCCCCTAATTTTTTATAATTTTTTCTTTTCTTTTTTAAATCGCGTCAGGTGATTATTATTTTTTTAAATTAATCGCTTGATTTCAATAGTTAACTCACGATTAATCACAAATGTTATATCTATGGTAAATGTACATTTTTTTTTCTAGGTTTTCATACTCTTGTATGTGGAGAAAAAAAAATTAACTAATAGAAATTCTTAAAAGGAATTTTTGACGTCTATACTCGTCAATGGCAGTCATTGTGTTAAATATGTCACCCTATGATGTCTGGAAAATACCATTACTACTGTTAATAATTATAACGACTACATAAAAAAACATGCTGTTGTTAAGTACATTCATGAAAAATCTAACTGAACATTAAAGCTCACAAATTGACATGATAAGCCTGTTGCAAAATGCTGCCCCTCTTTTTTGTCTGTTTCTCACTGATCTCACTGGTGATTCTTTACTCCGCTTGTCATTTGAAGAGCCAACAGCTAAATAAATCCCTGTCAGAAGTGAATGAGTGATTCCTACACAGACTCCCGTCCCCTGTGGAAAATTTCCTAAAACATACATATAATTCAGGAGATAATTCTCATCCGATGTGTCCCTGGGGGAAAATTATGCTATAATATCATTAATTGCAAGCATGAAAGTAAGGTCGGTAGTCTGGTTTTAAAAACGTAGCATGATATGTTGATGTAAATGATTGATAGTAGCATGTGCCCGCTTCTTTTTCATAGTTTTACATCATATCAAATTAGAGCATGCAAAGCGTTCTGAAGGTACACCGGCAGGGTAAGTCAATTATTGACAGACACTATGAAAGCATAGAACTGCTAATGCGGAGTAAACATTTCTGACTGGCTAATAGGTTTGAACATATTTGCAAATAAACATATTTAAATGTGTTCAAACGTATTTGCAAGCACATCCGAACGTACTTGTAGGCTAAATGCTAAAAACATTTTTTTTTTTACCATAATGCCATGGCTTACTGACATGCACATGTGCAATTTTTTTTATGCTTTTATTTTTATAGCATTTGAACTACATTTTATCAATACGTCCAAAAATTCCGAAAAGTAACCATTGTTATTGTCATGCAGTGCATGATTGCCATTAGGCATTTTTCCCATAATGCAACTGGGTATGCACATGCACATGTTAACACCCTGCTGCATTGTGGGAAAATGCTATGTTTTTAGCATTTAGCCTACGAGTCACAACTTTTGCAAATACATTTGAACATATTTAAATATGTTTAATCGTATTTGCAAATACCTCCAAACATATTCAAACACATTCAAACATATTTGCAAATACATTCAAACGTACTTAAATAAGTGTCAACGTATTTACAAATGTTTTCAAACGTAGGCTATCTGCCAGTCAAAAATATTTACTCTACGTTGTCAGTTTGGCGCTTCCGCACTACATAGTGTTCTCTACAGTGGCCTGGAATTAAACTTCCCAAATGTAGGAGGAGCCTGGGGGGGGGGAAAAGGAAGTTATTCCTAAACGCTACTTTAAAAGAGAACATGGGGACAAGTTAGAAAGTGGCGTAACGGGACATTCGAAGCAAAAGACAAAACGGTCACATTACGACGTACAGTACAGCCTCGTTCCAGCCGCAACCTCTGAGATTTGGTAATTTTGGAGCCACTTGTGTATTGTTTAATCAGCAGCGTTATCATCACCACTAGTCCTCCTCCCCTCCACAGCAAAAGTGCTGAAGCAGGTGAATTACTAGGCAGAACTTCACGGTCCTCTGGTGCATCTGTCAATTGTGCTACTCGGCTGAATCCACAACCCCTCGGTAACCTTTTATGACCACCTCGACCGCAATATTGCCCCTAAAAATACATGTACCTTGCAAACGCAGCTCTGCCATCGGTATTTATTTTGGATGCCTCATATATTGAACCCTAATTCTGGAATTAATTATGTTTATTGCTTTTGCATGGCTGTGATGTGAGACCATGTTAGTGGTTGGCGAATCATTCAGGGCAATAGCCGCATCTAATGGGGCTATAATGCAGGCTTGATTGGCTCTATCTGTTGGGGGAAATGATGGCCCCCTCCGCGGCCCCTCAGGCCACCGCCTCAGGTTTATTTCGGAGACTGCGTTGCATCATTTCCACTTGTTTTGCATCGCCGACCTACAGGATGATGTCTTTATTGCTGCTTATTTGACAACCCAGATCATATCATGTGTTCTGGTCCTTAAAATCATCCCCCTGCTTCTAATGGGGGGGAAATGGACAGTTATCTTGTAAATCATGTATGAGTGTGACTAGTGTATTACAAAACTACTCAGGCAGACATGATCAGGGGGAAAAGGCAGCAAAATCCCCACTGTGTAAAGTGATGTTCCATCGACAGTGCACTTAACCCTCGAGCAGTGTAGATAAACATGAAATGGCTCCTTTATTTCATTTTGTTTTATTCCTTTATTCGTGCGCCGCTCTCAGAGGAGCGCTGGCATCGATTGCTGATTTAATGAAAGCGGTCGGCCCTTCCTTTCCACCATTCCTCACTCAGGTCTGCTTAAAATGCCTCCGTTAATCAGATTTCTGTTAAAAGCCGTAAATAGAATCAGAGCGTGGTGGTGAGACAAATTTGCTCTCAATGTTCTTCACGGTCTTCATTCTGTTTTGTTTTGTTTTTGGGGGGGGGGGGGGGCATGCGTGTGTGTGATTGTTTATAGTAGGATTCCCCTTTTAAAAGTAACAATAGAAATTAAATGAATAGCCATTTACAGTATCCTGAGGGATACTCTTTCAACTTTTGTGTATCAGACAGTGTGTTGTTGTTTGTTTATTTTGGGACATGCTGAATTAAATGTGGCATACACTCCAGTTAAAATGTAATAGATTTGCATTTAGAACAATTATGTATAAAATTTTAGGATTTTTTATATCACACTCTAAAACCAGTTGGGTCAAAAAATAAACCAACTATGGGGGAAAAAATGGACCGATCCTCTACTTTGAGTCAAGAAATGGGTCTTTTAGTGTAAAACAACTCCTAAATATTGGTCAGATCCTTTACTTGGGTCCAAAAATATGGTCATTTTGTATAAAGCAACCCCAAAAGTTGGGTCAAATTGACCCATAAAGTGGATCAGTTTATTTAGATCCATAACTTTTGACCCAATTGTTTTTAAAGTGCACTTTTTTTCAGACTGATACCAGAACGAGTACTCAACTCTTGAATAGTCACTGATAAAAAAAATATTATTTTTTTTAAAGGCATTTTCCCTTAAAATTTGATTAAATTAATACCCGTATTATTCTTATTTCCTGATACCTTTAAATAATATGGCCCAATACTGATACCTAGTATCCCTAATATTATCAATTTAGTAGCACTCACATTAATGCTCAATTTTAAGCAATTTAATACGTATTACTGCCTATACAGTATAATCAAATACTGTGCTGTGTCATAAATTCTGCCTTTAAAAAGATAATAACGCTCAGCAGTGTCTGCCACTGTCAGAGAGGTATTTAACAACATATTTAACAATGATTGTGGCTCCAGTATTCACTGGTATAAAATTGCACAATATACTTCTATTGTTTACGTTCAAGCATAATTTATGCAAAATAATGTAATTTAAATGTTAGATAAGGCAGTGTTTTGTTTCCAGTATATAAGCAGCTCTTCCATTTTTTTTTCTATATAGGACTAATCATCACATCGTTTCTGATGAATAGCCAGGCAAAATGACCATGCACTACATTACAAAAACTCTTAATTAGCAAGCGCTTCCTCAATCAAGTATCTAAATTACATTTGTACAGTCCAGTGATTACTGACCAAGGCGGCTTCTTAAGCTGCATAGAATAGGCAAGGCCAATAAATGGTCCCATCGAATGAGTGACCACTCAGTGAATGAATCATGTCCTAATAATTAAATTGTATGGCATAGTAGAGTGTTAAGTTTAGTGGATGAGCATTGAGCTGCTCTGACTTCTCAATTGGCTTTTAAAGAAATTAAGGGATGGATCTGGACAATAATTACTCTTTGCCGGATCATTTATTCCAACCAACGCCACCACTCTTCTTCTTTTGCCTCTTCCGGAGCCACTACAGACTTTAATCACTTTGAAACACTCACATTGTGTCTGAACCAGCCATTCACTCAGTAACTTGATAACGTCAGCAACAACAAATGCAACGGTTCTGTTTGTTTCTTTATTGTATATCGTCGCTGTCCTGTGAAAAACACTTATGTCCATTTTTGTCTTTTTTTTTTTTTACATTTTTATGTTTATGAGATGAAACTGGATGCAGACATACAGAAAATGTCAAATAAATAAATAATGGACATAAGTGTTTTTCACAGGACAGCGACGATAATATAGTCTATTATAGTACTTAAAATGTCAAAATAGTTTTCATTGTTTGTTGGCAGGATAGCGCAAAACCTACTTAATTGATCTCCACAAAAGTCTATACAGTGGTGCAGGGCATGAGCCAAGGAAAGAACATTACATTTTGGTGAGGATCCAGGAGTGTCTCAGTAAATAATACATTCATCTTAATTAGAAAATTACAGCACATCCAGGAGATTGGTGTGTGGGAATGCGTACAATTTGTTGGTGATCAGTCCTTCGTGAGATCTTTACTTGACTTAATTCATGCACATCTTTACTCTTTTTGCTTTTCTTTATTTATTTATTTATTTATTTATTTATTTTATTTTTTATTTGTTTTTTCTAACAATTTCTGCATTTACAATTTGGATTGATTTTATGGAATCTCTCTGGTCAATCAGTCCTCCAAAGAAGACTACCTTCTTTGTTGAGTGCAGATTTCCCGAGCACTCTGCAGTCCAAAATTACTCATAAATACTGCTTGGGAAAAAAAAAAAAAAAAAAACAGTGCCATCCACTCCTCAATACAGTACATATCATAAAAAAATTGACTTCCCCAAGTCAAGCAGCCTTATGATAGACGAGCACCTCTTTGCACGAGGCCGCTGTATTGTGCATGCTGTGAAGTTTATTTTATAGTGTCCATGATAGATGTTGTTTAGAGCGATTTAAGCGGCCCTTATGCTGGTGTCAGCATCTGACCCCTCCGCAGTGATAAAGCTATCAGTAAGAGAGAGCCCAACCAGAAGTGAAATATGGAGGGAGGGACAAGTGTGCCAGATAAACTCCTGCATACTGGGCACGCGCCAATTGTGGGACGGGAAAGCATTCGCTCTTATCTGCATAAAACTTGGGGAGTCAGTGGGGGTGGGGATAGGGCGGAGGGAGCAGTTAAATATCCTCTAGAGATGTATTAAAAGGAGGTGTACAGTATTTCAAAAAGAGGACTAAGCATAAACCAAGTCCTCAACATGTACTGTAGCCAGCTGATATTTAAGACAGAATGTTTGTTTTACTGATTCAATAATAGCAAATTGTAGCATAGCTAACGGTGCTCACAAAAATGACCTCATAAATAAGAATGTTCAATTCCACTTTTTTCACCGACACCGGTATGTGTACTGTACTCAACTATAGAGTAGTTACTTATATCCAAGTACGACACCACTAGCACTTTGATGCACATAATTTCCCCCAAAAAAACAATGACAGATAATTTAATTTAATAAAAGAAAGATCTATAAATCCCATTATAACCTTTTTTTCTTAAAATTGGATGAAATTAATGGCAATATTCTATTCTTCTAATTTGCAGCTCCTGATCATAAATCAATCATCCTTGCTCATTAGCATAGAAAATTTATATAGTGCTACCCAAAAAAAGACTGTACATACATTAAATACAGACCATAATAGCCAATGTAACATGTTCATATTGTACACAGAAAATATGGTGTATGTTTTTAATAAAGAACATGATTTTTCTGGATTTTTTTCCAGAAAAAATAAAAATAATAATAAAAAGATGATGGTGAATGTAAAGTGGGAACAATATGACCTGAAGTAAAACAAACAATTAATAGCAATCAAAGCAATGACAGTAATTGATCATATTAAAAATGCGTATCAATTACACCAAGATTTTTTTTATGATTAATTTTACCAAATGTTAAATAGATGTATTCATCTTCAGACCTCCCTTTTTGTGTTAACCAGTGATGCATAGATCATCCTGGCAAACAAAATGCTGATCATAGCAGAACATTTCGGATCAATATAATAATTGGTTGGCACAAAACAATTAAAAAAAAATTCTGATAGGAAAGCGACTGTACACGCCATGAAACATATACTGTCAAATGTAGAAATAAGTCAACAACTTTAAAATTAGGTTTATTTTTCTCCCAAAATGTACCCTTATGCTCACAGTAGATACAATTTGAGCAGAGGATGTCCAAAACTGTAAAGGCTATATAAGCGCAAGGGGTCTTACAAACCCATCGGGACACAAAGGCTACCAACTCAATCTCTCCTGCAAGATCTATAATACAGACACTGCCCCAAATGAGTAGTTGGTGTTGTTGTGTGAAATTGAGACTTATTGGTTGTAATCAGGAAATGCGACAGGCCGGCTTCTCCTCAGGGGGGCAGGTCACCTCTAATCCCCTACACTCTTCCTCTACTCATACTTTTGTGTTTTATTTCACATTTCTGTTGGCCCCCACAAGACTTGTCATTTGTCAACCAACTGAATGATCACTGAATACACTGGTCGACCAAATCTCCTGCCACCTGACATTATTGCGTCTCTTTATCACAACCATCAATACTGTTGGGCAATATACAGTATCAAGATAACCTTGGATTTTGCCTACATATCTGTAACACACATTACATACTGTAATTTAGGAATGGACCACTTAGCATTTTACACTATGCATTTTAGGTTCTTGTAAAGAAAAAAATGCAGTTATTTTTGTACTTTCTGGCCCCTTTTTGGCATGCAATGCTTAACTTTGAGCTAATGTTGCCCATCCTTGCTGTAACTGTAGCAGTTGAATGGCAGTTTTACTTTGCTTAGCATTATGAGGCATTCATTTACTAGCCTCTCTCGTCTATGAATCATTTCAATCACACTCACCCCATGCCTATCAAGCTTCATCAATATGTTTCACAGAAAGAAGAAAGAGCACAGGTGGGAAATCAAAAGATCTTTAAAATGGAAAATAATGTCTTGATACTACTGATTATCAGAATGTAGCAAAATATTGTACCATAAGTACAAAAAAGTGTGAAGAATTCCACAATATATATATATATACATGTATATATATATATATATTAGGGGTGTTAGAAAAAAATCGATTCGGCAATATATCGCGATATTACAGCGCGCAATTCTCGAAACGATTCAATATGCGGCTGAATCGATTTTTAAACATCAATTTTTTATGGGAATATTCAACAAAACGTCTTACTTAGGGTTAGGATTTACACATTAAGCATGGAAGAATGTTATATTAATGGAACATTAAGCCTTAATATTTGATTTTAGTGCTGTTCAAACATGAAACAGACTGCAACCTGAATTTTCAGATAAATACATTTTTATACAAATCTTACAGTGTACATGTACAAGTTTACTGATTAGTATTTTCTAAATTTGACTTTAAAAAAATCACAATAATCAATTTATAGATTCGTATCGGGATTAATCGGTATCAAATCGAATCGTGACCTATGAATCGGCAGGTACTAGGCAATTCACACCCCTAATATATATATATATATATATATATATATATATATATATATATATATATATATATATATGGAATTATTGGGTTCATTTCTATGTCTTGGCACTTGTGCATGTCTTTAATTTCAGGCCAACACACTTGTGGGTTATTTTACTAGCAAGTAGCCAATGTAGCATTTAAAAAAAAAAAGTGCTAATCCCCTAACAAAATATTAAACTATACTATACAGTATTGGTGGCAATACAGTATACACAGTAGTCATTCTACAGAGTAAAACCAGTTGAAAGTACACAAACACCATGCAAATGTAATATAATGTTTAATATCTTGTAAGAATTACAACTAAATCTTCATGCAAATATGTTGCATTTGTCGTAAAAAAATATATATTATAATTCAATGTTTGTTGAAACAAGAGTTGCTCGTTCATGACTGTTTAAGATTTCCAGAGCTATTTCAATTGACTTCAAACACACTGAAATAATCTCCAATGACAGAACAAGTCAGCAAACACGCAGTGTGTGTTGCTTAGAAAGACCATTTTAAACATGGGAGGGAGGTGTCAGTCTCACCACAGGCCTCCTCAATGTCAGAGGATCACTGCACTGGAGGAAGTCACTGTTGACACACTAATTATAGCTGAATTATTCATATGTACTTGCACCTTTAAAATGAGCTCAATGTGGCAAGTTGAACTCTAGACTAACTCGTGAGGATCATTTTCTTTTATTATTATTGGACAATAATGACTTATTCCTATTCAAGTCACATTTTCCGAGACAGTCGTTGCAATTAGGCTGTCAAGACTACAGAATACTGATTAAAAACAAAAACAATTTGAATTCAGCTAAAAGGGAAGTGATCAGCATAGAAAGCCCTATTACTTGGCCAGGATACTGTAGTGTGCAGTTGTGTGAGGTTGAAGGCTTGTCATAATATTTACAGTACTTTTGTGCCCTCTACTGGACAGAGAGTTTATGGTTATGAGGTCATGGCTTGGCCTGTTCCTCTAACGGCGCACTTATCGCTTTCTCTACTCTATTTTGAGTGTTATATTAAATTACAATTGATACTAAATGTAAATATGGAATGTCTGAAAGGATCTGGATTATTTGACTTTATGGCCTGTGAACTCTGGATGTGGATGAGGAGCACCCATTGAGCAAATCAGGGTGCCTTTGCAAGAAATCTGCTTGTCGATCTGTATTGTGCATGGATGGAAATAAATAAATAAATAACTAAAGCAAATAGTTGTCCCCTCATCGTTATATCAATATTGGACTATCTTTGAACTGAAAGGCCAGCAAGGAGGCTTATGAGTCCAGTGTTTCATAAGACAATGTTGCCATCTAGTGAAAGGAACTGCAATTTCCTCAGCCAGCCAGTCAGTCACCTGTGATCAAAAGCGTTTGCATATGGGGGCTGAGATCACCATTAAAAAAAATACTTATGTTTGAGATTTGTCATATTCTCAAACGTTTCCTGCTCTCCTGAAAAGTGATGATATTGAAGGTACATGGATTTACCAGTCACTGCTGTAATGTAATATAATACTTTTAAAGGGACTATTTTGCCTGGATGGCCCAATTTTCAGTCAAAAACTGTGTATATGTATTTTTGGGTCAAGATAATGAAACTAGCTTATATCAATTTGTTGTGGAGAAATCAGTAAATAACTATTCTACAAAAACCTCAATTTCCTCTGCAATATGGAGTCAGCGGAGGAACCGGACACAATCTGTCCATCAAAACCACTGTACGTAGGCTACATCACTTATTGCATACATATAATTCAATGTGTTTTTATGTGAGGGTTGCTAGTTAATTAACATGACTACTATGTCTGTTTAAGTAAGAGTTACAGAATGGAAGAAATTCCAATTGACTTGTAACAAAAATAAATCATCTGAAGTGACAGAAAGGGTCAGTAAACATACAGAATGTGTGCGTTGTTCAAAAGCCCAATTTAAACATGAGGGAGGTGTCAGTCTCACCACAGGCCTCCTCGATGTCAGAGGATCACTGCACTGGAGGAAGTCACAGTTCACACACTAATTATAGCTGAATTATTCATGCGTACTGGTCTGGTACTTGCACCTTTAAAATGAGCTCAATGTGGCAAAAATTGAAAAGTGATCAGCATAGAACGCTCTGTTCGTTTGCCAGGGTAATGTAGTGTGTTACTGTAGTTTTGTAAGATTGAAGGATTCTTATAATACTTTGTGCTTGAGTGCCCTCTACTGGAGAGAAAGTCGAACTTGGCCTGCTGCTTTTCACTAGATGTAACTGACACTTTTGGCTCCAATTTTTATTTATTTTTTTATGTTACTCAAAAATGTTTGTCATGTCTAGTCTTCTCTCTGAATTTTTGACAACACAACAGCATGCCCAAAATGTGATCAAGGTACTTAACGCACCTGCTCTTAACTGGCAGCTTTCGAATGGGCCGTGTGTGCGTGCGTGGATGTTTCCCCCAGGTGGATGCCCGGTTGACCATTCTCCTCTTCATGCCCCAGCTTGTATTACTTATAATTTAGGCCTTATAAACAGAGTAAGGATAATAACAGATTCCTATATATTAGGGGTGTCAAAATTAGTGTGTTAATTTTGAATTCATTTACAGTTCCTTTATTGCCACAAATTTTTAACGCGCAATTAATGACCGCCCCTTATTTGGACACTCGATAACATGGCAACATAACATGGTTTGCAAAACCCTCACCTCAAGTATCAGCTATTTTCAATCAGGAGAACTATGAGGCACTCGAGGAGATTTTTCCAGAGGTGCCTTGCCAGAGAGACCATCCTCTGTGATGTGGATGAAACCCTCTGGCCAAATAGAAACAGGAGACTTGATGTGGTCTAATTCCTCCTGTGAAGGGGGAAGAGGGGGTTGGGGGTGTTTGAGGCAAACATGTAACCTTTTGACTTAACATACATTTTTATTAGAAATGCCTGTGCACTGAAACACTGTAAATAAAACAATGATTTGTTGCATACTTTAAATATTTTTTTATGCTTGAAGAAGTGGGCCAACACGCCCATTTTCCAAAAGGAATAATCGGTAATTCTCATGAGGCATTGCTACTCACATTGTAAATTGCATTTTTATAATTGGCTTTTCAATTTTGCACTGTGTTTTAAGAAACGTGTGTTACGAACTGTGAAAAACTGTAATATGAAAAGAAAAATGCACTGAGCTGTCACCAACGTCTTACAAATGCAGTTATGCCATCTAGTGGCAGAAAAATGACCTCAGCACGAATCAATATCACACTTGCTTTCCACCGTACAGTACATCTTTTTTCATTTTAACTCAAATGTATTAATTATTCTGAAATTACTGCAACAGTGACTAAAAGATGCAGCCATATTTCTATTAGTTTAATGTTTTTTCCACTTTTATGTTAAGATTATATGAAAACTTCGAAAAAATATTTTTATAAAATAATTTTTCTTACATTTTAGTGTACATTTAGAACATATATAAAATTTGTGATTAATCGTGAGTTAACTATAGAAGTCATGCAATTTATTTTGATTAAAAATTCTAATCGCCAGACAACCCTACTATATATACCGTTTCGTCTTCAGCCTATTTTATAATAGTACAGTATTTGCTTCGGTGTTCCTTCCCTATAAGTCTTTTTTGGTTCAAATCAGATGAATGAGTTATTAGAAATAATTACAAGACAAATTGTTCTTTTTTCATTAAATTTATTCCATAATGCACAACGCTGGCTAACTATTCCCATACACTTGTAACCACTTCCTGCTCAGAGGTCGTGCCATAATGTGTGCCTGTTCCTCATCCTGGAACACATCAAGGGCTCCCACAGGCAGGACACAGCAGGTGAAGCTGAGGGAGGCCACCTCATCCACACGCAACCATAAACAACAGGACCCCCCCCCCCCCCCCCGGGACGTGTCCTCTCCCCACTCCTCTCTTAAGGCAAACAGCTGTACCTCAGCACATCCACCTTTTAATTCCACACAGAAGTCTTCAAATCAGTTCTGTTCTCATCCATCACAACTGGTTTGGTGCTGCCACAAAGATGAACAAACGTTGAGTGTAAGTGCTCAGCGTCATATCCAGGTCGTCGTTGGAAAATAGACCAACGAGTGCTGCCAGCATTGCAGAGGTTGAAGGGGTGGGGGAGTCAGCCTCTCGATTCTTAGGCCATATGCCGCACACTGCATCCAATTGGTCTGCATGGCTGTCATCCCAGAAGGAAGCGCAGATGGACTAGAGAATCTAAAATGGAGCCAGCATTGAAAACAACATTACTGTAGAAACAGACAGCAGTAGATAGAAACTTAAAAGTTTTAGCTATAATATAATATAAGAAAAGAAAGGGATAAGTGGCTGCAAATGTGCTCACCTCACCAAAATCCAGGAAATGTAGTGCCCAAAGCCACCTCATTAGGAGACAGACACTCAAGAGGCAACAGTGGGTACACACAGCAAAAATGAAATCAACCTAACTTGACTCTTCCTGAGAGCATAAAAAAGGTGTCCTTTTTGGGAGGATGACCTTTTTTGTGCCATTATTATTATTATGGCAAATGTTGCATTGACTTAATTAACTAAGGCACAAATATATTTGGAAAGTTCTCTTTCAAGACCATGTTCAAATATAAAATTGGTGCATTGTCATTATTATTTTTTTGATAAAATTAAAAAAAAAAAATTGACATTATGTTCTATGCAGTTTTATCAATATCAGAAGGCGGACATTTTGCCATTTGCGGTCGAGTGAAAACGACATCACAGTTTCTCAGGTCTCAGGTAACAACCAATCACAGCTCAGCTTCAGAAAACAGGTGAGCTGTGATTGGTCGTTGCCTGAGACCTGAGCAACTGTGATTGTCATCTTCAGTCGACAGCAAGTGGCAAAATGCCCGCCCCCTCGGATGGATAAAAATGGCTGGATTTTGCTTCATAACTCATATTCCACTAATGTAATTTTGATCAGAATGTCATGTTTAGACTAGTGAGGTCACATGTAACATATTATTGTCAAGAAATGTTTCAGGTTGACTTCCCCTTTCACAAATAAGTCATGCAAAAAACTTTTCCAAAATCAAATATGTGTAATTGTAAGCACAATACATGGTACACCGTATATCATTACCTCATAACTAGTTTTATATCCACAGAGTCAGTGTGGAGAAGAACTGATTCAAATGCGCTTTTACGATATTTGATAATTGGCCTTGAACGATCAGTGCAAAAATAGCAAAGTGGACACACCTAAGAATGACACACCCAGACTGTGTGCACAATAGATGTGATTTCTTTCACTACCTAGCGAGGGAATGCCTTGCAATGTAACCACAGGAATCCAATCTGCGTTCTCCAGAGAAGTCAGAACACGTGGGAGGAATATTACTGCCCAAGTGTGAAGCCCAGTGACAACAAGGGGCAAGGAGAGTGCGGAGGAGTGTTTAAAGCCAAAGAGGGATTGTGGGTATGGATGTAAAGTAGCCCTATATATGTTTTTTTGTTTTTTGTTTTTTTCCTTTAGAGTGGAAACATTTTCTAAATCTATTTCAAATCAACATAACTCAATCCACAAATAAAAATGTATACTAAAATGGGTGTGTCCAAAAAGTTCCTGGACAAGTTTTACATAATCTATATTTCAAATCCAAACTGCAAATTTTCCCCTTCCAAGTAATCCCCCTGGAGTCTAAAGGACTTTCAAATGGAAAAAAAATAATAATAATAATAATAAAAAGTAAGGAGGTTGATTCAGACGGCCATTGTTCCTCTCTGCCAGGAAGTGTAGGATGTTCAGGGCATTGTGAACAAGCACGTAGTCATGGTGAAGCAGCCACAAATTGTTTTGCCACAGCTCTTGCCTCTTCTCGCTCACTGAGCATGCAAAGGATCTCTTTGCAGACGTGTGGGTTGTAAATATACATACTGTACACACTTAGCGTAGGAACCGAGACCCGCTGCAAATAGCCCCCTCGAATAGCTCACTAAAAATATTTATAAGTGCCTATATTAATAGTTTAAATTGTAAATATACATCAAACTGCGATTCCAAAGCGCTCTACCATTTCAAACTAATCGAAAACATTAACCATAAAAATAAATGGCTAACAGATCATTTGATGGGGGGAAAAATGCACATTGCTGATGTCAGGCCGAAATTTCTTATCTCACAATTTGGTAAATTTCAAATTTTTTCAAAAATTTGTTCTGGTGGTCAATATAGGTGTTAATTTGACAAATTATTGACTGATCTAAAGTGTTGAAATTGGCTTCCGCCCTTTGATGATGCAATGAAGAAACATGCTCTTTTGGGGTCTCCTGAAAAATTACTATTTTGTAGGTCCAAGGTTTCGGCCAGACGACAGCAATAAGCTATAATTTAGCATAATGACATAACTACCTCTACAACCCAGATCAAACTTAGCTCCTCACTGCATGATGTCAGTTGAGATGAATCATTTCAACACACTTCCTTGGCACCAATTACTATAAGCCAGGGCTTTGGCACGATCTAATGTTGTGGTATTTTAATGTGTTCAATAGACAGATGAAAATAAAATGCCAGTCGGTGAGTTTTCCAGCAAATGCTGTAGATCAGCAGGTTCCGCAGATAAAAACAAAACTTGAAAACGAAATTGTGAACAACGTAGGCCTAAAATAACTTCCATTGTATAATCATATTGTTATATATTGGGTGTTGATGGAGTTAAAACAAAAATAAGCATTTCTATCTATGACAGGGTTTGTTTTGTATTGGATCCATTAGATTGTTTAACCCTGCAGAACCCACGGGGTCAAATTTGGCCCCTATCAATTCTGCTACTCAAATAACAAAGACCTTTTTTTTTTCTTTACATATTTAACTTCAAAAGTCCAGAGTGCCACTTCTGACCCCTGCATGGGGCCATCTAGTGGATGAATATTGCACTTACATGAGCCAGAGTGGTGGTGACAAGATGGCTAAAATGCAACAAATAAAACAAAACAATTATATTGTTCAATGTAGCTGTGTATTTGATTGATTATTTTTCTTAAATTCTAAATAGTTTACTGACAGTTTTTGTTATTCTGATTTTTCGAGATGATACCCCTAAATCCCAAAGGGTCAAATTTCGCCCTAATCCTAAATTAGGGAATAAATTGAAAAAAACATTGAGAAAACATTTATTTTGGTGTTCAGTGAATTTATAGCAGTCATTTAATGTATAATTCATAATTTTCCAAACAAGAAAAGGGTTATTGGGTTCTCCAGGGTTAAGTAGCCTATAGTTGACCATTTTATTTTGTACACAAAAATATATTGTTGCAGTACAGGCTGAATCAAAGCAACAAATTTGATTAATCAGTTTGCCCTCTAAACAATTGGATTCAAATAGTGTGTAAATATCGTGATTGTAAAAGGACCGCTTTAAAACGAGTTATTTAGAACGCGTGTTCCTAAATCAGGTCTCGTGAACAGGTGGAGTGTATCTCGACGTGGCTCAGCGTCGTCACAAGACACTCCAGTAAGGACGAGGAGGAGGTGCGCGATCATCGGCCATCCTGGCCGTGTGTAAACTCATTTTCGCCGTCGGTTGCCGGCTGAGTAAACAGCACCGCCCGGTGCTTGTTTGCTTCCAGCGCTTGAACGATCCATCGCAACGCGCCGGGCTCGATTGACACTGTCTGCTGATCTGCGTGCTGACTGCCCATCGCTCGCAATAACAAGGCTTGCTCGCTAATTCCCCGTCCAAAGAGCCTCCAAAAAAAGCCCTCGGGGCAGGCGAGAAAAGCTTGTCGCCGTGCCAGCACCCCGCTATGGCTTCGGGAGACCTTTACGAGGTAGGTTGAAGCCACGTCCACGTTATGTTCTCTGTCATTTTGACGAATATAGGAATTAGGAAGTAAAGGGGAGGGCGTCGCGTAGAGTGTGTGTGTCAAAAAAAAAAAACGGTGTCCTGAGCCCTTTTAAAGAGACGAAACTCGAGCTTTACTCGACTTTATGTCGCCCCTGAAACCGTTTCGACCATTTTCAGAGGGGTTGTTGCGAATAAGTGTGGTGTATTGGACGGGTCGAAGTGTTCGGGGTGTCGCCGAGTTGAAAGTGGTGGTAAAGTGACAGCGGACATGCTGAACGGCTGCTGAGGGGAGGGATGGTCGCGGGGGTGCGCGCACATGCCGGGAATGAGCTCCTCACATCACCGCAGTGGCAGGCCATGGATGGCACGGAAAGCCATAGGAGTTTGTTTTTATAGGGTACAGGTAGCAAAAATACCTACGGTTTATGACTCCTATACTCAGGAAAAGAACATGATTGTATCTTTTGGGGCTTGTTATGGGGGGTGGTGCCGTCAATTGTAGGATACTGTTAGAACCCTTCACACTTGACTTTTGCTTGAGAAAGAAAACACCTGTATCCGTTTGCTCCCTGAAAAGAGTCACCTTTTTTCTTTCTTTTTATTTAGTACTTCCAATGTTTCTTTTACTTTTATGGTTTAATGGGCAATAAATCAAATTGAGTCGATTCATCGACATTTCTTAAACTGAATAGTTGAAAATGAGCTAAATTTGGAAATTGTGATGCATATAAATAAATACACTTTTGTCTTCTGGATTATTAAAAGCAGTTTTTCTTTCTTTTTATTTTGTACTTCCAATGTTTCTTTTACTTTTATGGTTTAATGGGCAATAAATCAAATTGAGTCGATTCATCGACATTTCTTAAACTGAATAGTTGAAAATGAGCTAAATTTGGAAATTGTGATGCATATAAATAAATACACTTTTGTCTTCTGGATTATTAAAAGCAGTTTTTCTTTCTTTTTATTTTGTACTTCCAATGTTTCTTTTACTTTTATGGTTTAATGGGCAATAAATCAAATTTAATAAATTAATTGACATTTCTTGAACTGAATAGTTGAAAATGAGCTAAATTGTGGTACATATAAATAAATACACTCTTGTCTTCTGGTTTATTAAAAGCAGTTTTTTTCTCAGTTCTGTTATATCCAAACCTTATTGTGAATTGCAATTTTGCACAGGTGGCAGAATGCTGAATGGGTGGTTTATAAGATGTGTTTACAATGGTTACTAACTACTTAATTGTGGCATTTAAGCAAGTTATGCATAAGATATGAATAGCTATTTTTTGCACTAGTTGTGTTAAGTTTACGTTAAAACCTATTTAAAATTGGTATACTGTACACTATTGTTGTCTGAACATTCTGCACTGGCTTTATTTTATTTTACATGTTTGTTGGGGTTACTACTTAAAATCGATTAAAAACATAATCATGGAGAATGACTGAAAACAATCTAGATTTTATTTTTGGGCCCAGCCCCAGTTCCAGTTCAAGACTGCTGCACGCTTAGTAAAAGTACAGCGGTGCCATGAGATTTTTGTGACTTGACTGAGATATGAGCCATCTTGGAATGGAATAATGCCATTTTCATTTGAGATGCAGTGAGTGTTTTGTCTAACGCAGGGTTCACCGATTCCGGTCCCTGAGGTTTTAGATGTTTCCACTAGCATACCTGATTCATATAATCAGCTCATCAGCATGCCTTATAAACAATCCCGATCTTTAGTATCACGTGTGTTGGTAGGCAGAAACATCTCAAACCTGTAGGACCCTGGACCTCGAGGACCGAAATTGGTGAACATGGTCTAACGAGTGTGGGCAGTTGGGCACAAAATCAATTCAACTTGTATCTCAAGGCATCAATGTACATCATTGTACCTTTTGGGAGTCATCAATGTGGGTGGCTCCTTCTAATACTGCATGCTGTTTTTGTTCCTTCACACTTGACATTTTACAACTTGTGAACACACCTGTACTTTTTTTTTTTAAGAGCGATTAATGTTTTTTTTATATAAAGGGGACCAGTCAAGCAACATTCCAGGAAGAGCAACAGTATAATCTACAGTATGATTTCTTTGTTTTGTTTGTTTTTTTGCTTTCGACATTGAAATAGTTTAAAGCTAGGCAGATCAGCACAATTGCAAGGATTCTTCATCCCTGTTTTGTCACGTTTGCTGGCCACCTGTCGCTGGGCAGAATTCAATCATAACCGCTCCATAAGAAATTTCACCTTGACGTCACAGTACACATAGATCCGGGTGGCAAAATTCTGTTTTCCACGAAGGGGTGGTTTTAGTGTCAAACAAATCCTGTAAAACCCCTAAGTTCATTGGTGGCTGCTCTGTGCATGATGTCATCATGTTCCTCATCATGGTAGTGACTAAGCAAGATTGACATCACATGATACTAAAAACTATTAGTCATGGAATTTTTCAAGCAGCTCTGGTTAAACATGCCACGCATGTCAGAAACAAACTTCTAGATCCAGTTTGCATGTTCAAGTAGATAACGCTTATCTGGCTGCAGCAGTGACCCATGCTCTGATGCATCAGAAGAAGGTATTGACGACTCACTAGCATTTGTTTTTACAACTGCAGAAGAATTTCATGAATGTTATGTAAAATGCAAACATCATCAGTGTCAATTTGTCAAAAAGAGGATCATTCGTAATATACTCCCCACTTTGTCTTGATTGTGATCGTAGTAATTAGGGGTGAGAATCTTTGAATGTCTCACGATTTGATTCGATTCCGATTTTTGGGTGTGTGATTCGATTCAGAATCAATTTACGATTAGGAGCGATTTTTTTATTCAGAATGATTTGATTGACAATGATTTTTGCTTCAATTTATAGATGTTCAAAGAATCGTAATGATCTACTCCAGCCTGACTCGCTAATGCTAATTAGTGCTCTACTCGTGGCACTTTTATCACTCAAAAGAACGGCTCCACGCTGCAAAAAAACAACTTTTATTGGAATAACTTGATCGGGACTTTTTTCTTCTACTCTCTAATGTGGCTACAACTTGACAGTGTATCAGACCGCGTGAAACCACACTGCCCCCTAAGTGGCAAAATCGGGTACAACATGAACAGCGCTCCCAATAAAGGCACACAAACAAAGGGAAGACAGTATAAAATAATTTAAATAAAATCGATTTGGGGACATTTAAAATCGATTCTGAATCGTACTAAATGAGAATCGCGATTCTTATGAGAATCGATTTGTTGGCACACCCCTAGTAATACACTGAAGGGAAGATACAAGCTGATAGACGCAGTCGGAGTAAAAAAGGCAGGTCTCTTTGTACTCATCTGGGCATTGCTGGAACAGTGGAGCATGCATGATCTAGAAAAAAGTTTAATGTTATCTTTTTGAACTGCACAATGCATCTTTAAAGTATGTACAATAACTGGTGTACGTTCTTCTTTTTGGAACATTTACAGGTACACGTCCAAAAATTTGAATATCATTAAAAAGTTGAGTCTTTTCCGTAATTCCATTCAAAAAGTCAAACTTTCATAGATTTTAGCTTCAGGGCCCACAACGCAAGTGATTTCAAGTATTTATTAGTTTAATTTTTACATTTATTTGGGGCTTCCAGCTCAACCCATGAAAACGGGATGTCAAAAAATTTGAATAATTTGAAGAAATCCCCATGCAAACTTCCCAGTGTTTTGCATAGGAAAAAAAGTTGGATGGATGGTATTTTCAAAACGATATGTCAATCTTCAATAACCAATGTCTCGATGCGCCGTGGCATTGCCTGGGGGTCCTGGAAGCCCGGGCTTTCTTGATGCTTGCTGTCAGCTCTTTGTTTTTGGGTCTGATGGCCCTCGTTCTCCTCCTGTAAAACAGTAAGCCCATTATGCGCATGCGCGTTGTCAGATAAGCTGCTTTACTGCCCGCTTTTTTACCATTCAAAAGGCACACGTACAGAAACAACCTCTCAGGACTAACACAACTTGATTTCTCATTGCGCATGCGCGTAACAAGCTGTCGGCTTTTCAGCTCTCCGCGAGGAAAACTGGACAAATTACATAGGAATTTAAGACCAAAACAGTAGAACTAAGGACACTGACGGATAAATATTTTCAATGATTTTATTGAAGGGCTTGGGCATGCACTGCATTAATAGCTTATTATGACCGCTCGCCACTGTAAAAAGTGATATATGGTGGATGGTGGTCAACAGCAAGACTTTTTGTTTGTCATTAAAGAAACACAAGTTTGCCATCAGTGTTGATATTTCCCCTTACAATTTCTACTCAATCTCCAGTCTAACCATTTAAGATAAAAAAAGAAAGGCTCTACTACAATCCAGCATTATTGTTCAGCCTAGGGACTCTTTTTTTGGATGATCACCTAAATGTTTGGATCACTCAGGAAAACCGTTTTAAACAAAAGTGTCAAAGGGCCTTTCTGTCTTAGTTTCAAGCTGTTCCTTTTTCCAAAATGTGACACTTTGGTGTGGGCAGCAACCACGTTGAATCCATTCATCCTTGGGAATCAGGTTAAATGCTTACAACAAATGTCACAAATTAAATGACCTTTACAAAATTATTTCATTGGTGTGGCTCTATTGATAACAGTTATTTAACAAACTGAATGTTCAAGTTCAACTTCAATTTTTTGCATCCGTTTGGTGTTAAATTCTGAATATCTGTCACATTTAATGTATCTCAGACGGTGAGAGAACAATGAGCCTCAAAAGAGGAAATACATATCCAGCAACACATCTCTTTTTATCATTTATTATTCTCGCAAAGAAGGCAGTGATTCATTACGTTGCCTGCAACGAACCTCGACCACAGTTGGGGTTTGACAGGAGCAGCAATTAAAGGATCTTTGAACTGGGAGCATCAAGGAGTGACAAACAGCAGACCACAGAGGTCGGCTAACCACGCTGTGCATCATCAACAGGGCCGCTTTTCAGTTCAAAACCCACCAATTTGCCAAACTTCCTGCTTGTCGTTCTAGTGCTACTAAAGGCTAAATAAACACTCAGCTGTTTTCTATTCTCTGGAGGGAAGCTCACTGTTTCACAGTTTGTCCAACTTTGAAAGCCCGTGAGAAAAGTCTAATATTTTTATCATGTGTTACTGTAGTGGGCTACTGTAGTAACAAGAGTGTATGTGGTTGTGTTTACTTTTTGTTGCTCTGTGGCTTTATTGGAATAACTTGATCGGGACTTTTTCCTTCTACTCTCTAATGTGGCTACAACTTAACACTGTATCAGACCGCGTGAAACCACACTGCCCCTAAGTGGCAAAATCAGGTACAACATGAACAGCGCTCCCAATAAAGGCACACACAAACAAAGGGAAGACCGTATAAAATAATTTAAATAAAATCCATTTTGGGACATTTAAAATTGATTCTGAATCGTATTAAATGAGAATCACGATTCTTATGAGAATCGATTTTTTTGGCACACCCCTAGTAATACACTGAAGGGAAGATACAGGCCGATAGACGCAGTCGAAGTAAAAAAGTCAGGTCTCTTTGTACTCATCTGGGCATTGCTGGAACAGTGGAGCATGCATGATGTAGAAAAAAGTTTAATGTTATCTTTTTGAACTGCACAATGCACCTTTAAAGTATGTAGAATAACTGGTGTACGTTCTTCTTTTTTGGAACATTTACAGGTGCATGTCAAAAAATTTGAATATCATTAAAAAGTTGAATCTTTTCCGTAATTCTATTCAAAAAGTCAAACTTTCATAGATTATAGCTTCAGGGCCCACAACGCAAGTGATTTCAAGTATTTATTAGTTTATTTTTTACATTTATTGTGTTTTGCCTAGGAAAAAAAGATGGATGGATGGTATTTTCAGAACGATATGTCAATCTTCAATAACCAATGTCTCGATGCGCCGTGGCTTCATTTGCCTTTATCAATACAACAGTCTCACCTTCAAATGCCACTGTTTTTGTTTTTTCATTATCTTCCGCTTACCAGGAATGTACCTTCATATCTTAAACTTGACTTGTCACAATCTAATGTTCCTCTCCCTCTTGTCTCCTGTTTTCAGGTGGAGCATATTGTAGACAAGAGGCGGAACAAGAAGGGAAAGTGGGAGTACCTAATCAGGTGGAAGGGCTATGGAAGTAAAGAGGACACTTGGGAGCCAGAGCACCACCTCCTGCATTGCGAGGAGTTCATTGATCGCTTCAACAGCTTGCCACTGCATCCGCACAAACAGCCCAGAATTCCCAAAAGTACGGCCAATGGACAACCGGCAGAAAACCCCAAAGCTCGGTCTGAAGCGCGAAAAAAGAAAAGCAATAGTCAGGCAGCTGTCGGGGTTCGAGGAGTAACTGTTCTAGGGATTGGAAGTAGAGGGTCAGGTCATGTTCATAAACCGGGGAATGTTGGCATGGGGCCCGGCAAGCATGCTCCGCAGGACAAAATGGGCAAAGCCATGACGTTTAAAACTCCTCCAATAGGAGCCCCTCGATTTGTAGCCCAAGTGAGGGAACCTCATAACGGACTTTTGAATGGAGATGCGCAGCCACACATTTACAGGACAGTTTCAAGGTCACACAGAGCATCCTCAAACAGAGTGGATGGAGGTCTGGATGGAACGGAAAGTACTGAATTGGGTAAGAGTTTATGGAAAAAAAATTCTGGGGAAACTTTTCTAATGTAAGAATATCCTTCGAATGACTAGAAAATGTTGTACAGTAATATGCACTGTACTGTCAATACAATCACACAAGCTTGATGCTACACAATTTTATGCTCCTTTCATCTCCTCTGTAGGTCTTTGTTTTGGTTCATGCTGATTGTGATTTTCAGTCACAATGGCTTTCTGTTTCTAAAAACAACTCCAACCCTGCACCAAGTGACAAAGCTGACACGACCGAAGGCTAATAAACACGCAAACAAACAATGGATCTATACCAAACAATATATAAACGTACATTGTTATATTTTCTGGAGGTAGAGTACAGCTAAGTGCCCTTTTGGCAGCAATGTAGTCAGTTTTAAGGATTTATGGTCTGAGTTTGAGTTTTTGCGCATGGAACGCAGATCCTAAAGTTTGTGTATAACTTTGTAACGACAACATCACGGGCCAACGGGGTCTTTTTCTTCAATTTTGATGAATAGGATTTTCTTTTTCATTGATTCTAAGTCATTCCCAAAACAGCTTATTTGGAAAAGACACTGTTATTTGACCCAGATTTTTATTTTATTATTATTATTTCAATGGTCCCTATACAGGATCAGAAACAATTGGATGCTGCCGGTGAGTGGCATTTGTGACTTCCTAAGACCTTTTAGCCTGTATTATTTTTGCCCTTTGTCTTCAACATGTCCTATTTCCTTAATTCAACACATTTGCTTGTGTCATGTGACAAAAACACCTGTGCAAATTCATATTTTCCCAGTGATTTGGTTTTAAAAATGCATGAATAATTTAATAATCAAAGGGGGTGGGGGCGGGGGTGTATGGCAGAAGACCATCTGCACAGTGGAACTGATTTGTGAGTGTCAAAGTAGGTGTATAGTGTACCTACAAACTTATTGTGGTCCTGTAAATTCTTATAAGTATTACTGTCAAGGTTTGTGGGGATGGTTGGCAGAGGGTGGACCCAAATGCGGGGAAACACGACAGGGAGACATGAATGAACGGCAATGTGAGGAACTTTATTAAAACATAGGAAGTAAGGTGAGGGGACATGGACTGCACTGGACGAGAGGAGGCTAGTCGCCTTGACTGAGGCTGACTTGACTGAGGCTGCCTTGACTGAGGCTAGTCGCCTTGACTGTGGCTGCCTTGACTGAGGCTGACTTGACTGTGGCTGCCTTGACTGTGGCTGCCTTGACTGAGGCTAGTCGCCTTGACTGTGGCTGCCTTGACTGAGGCTGACTTGACTGTGGCTGCCTTGACTGAGGCTGCCTTGACTGAGGCTGACTTGACTGAGGCTGACTTGACTGAGGCTGACTTGACTGAGGCTAGTCGCCTTGACTGAGGCTGACTTGACTGAGGCTAGTCGCCTTGACTGTGGCTGCCTTGACTGTGGCTGCCTTGACTGAGGCTAGTCGCCTTGACTGAGGCTAGTCGCCTTGACTGTGGCTGACTTGACTGTGGCTGCCTTGACTGAGGCTAGTCGCCTTGACTGAGGCTAGTCGCCTTGACTGAGGCTAGTCGCCTTGACTGTGGCTGACTTGACTGTGGCTGCCTTGACTGAGGCTAGTCGCCTTGACTGAGGCTAGTCGCCTTGACTGTGGCTGACTTGGCTGTGGCTAGTCGCCTTGACTGTGGCTGACTTGACTGTGGCTGCCTTGACTGAGGCTAGTCGCCTTGACTGAGGCTAGTCGCCTTGACTGTGGCTGCCTTGACTGAGGCTGACTTGACTGTGGCTGCCTTGACTGTGGCTGCCTTGACTGAGGCTAGTCGCCTTGACTGTGGCTGACTTGACTGTGGCTGCCTTGACTGAGGCTGCCTTGACTGTGGCTGCCTTGACTGAGGCTAGTCGCCTTGACTGTGGCTGCCTTGACTGAGGCTGACTTGACTGTGGCTGCCTTGACTGTGGCTGCCTTGACTGAGGCTGACTTGACTGAGGCTAGTCGCCTTGACTGTGGCTGCCTTGACTGTGGCTGCCTTGACTGAGGCTGCCTTGACTGTGGCTGCCTTGACTGAGGCTAGTCGCCTTGACTGTGGCTGCCTTGACTGAGGCTAGTCGCCTTGATTGAGGCTAGTCGCCTTGACTGAGGCTAGTTGCCTTGACTGTGGCTGCCTTGACTGAGGCTGACTTGACTGTGGCTGCCTTGACTGAGGCTGACTTGACTGAGGCTGCCTTGACTGAGGCTAGTCGCCTTGACTGTGGCTACCTTGACTGAGGCTAGTCGCCTTGACTGTGGCTGCCTTGACTTTGGCTGGGCGACTTAACTGAGACGAAGATGACTTAACTGACGTGGGCGACTAGACCGAGACCAAGACAAAGACGACTTTACTGTGATGAGGGCTTAGCTTGATGCGACGAGAAACACAGACTCCCACACAGACTGGACTGAAAGCTTACTGTACACTCTTGTTCAAATACCAGATTTCACTTAAAATCTCCCAATCACGTGAATTTTTTTTTTGTTATGGACCAATGAAACAAAGGTTGAACTTTTTGTCCATAATTCCAAAAGGTATGTTTTGTGTTAACGCAACTTTACTCATCACCAGAAGAATATCATAACAAGGGAAGCGTGCTAGTGGCAGCATCATGAACAGGGGCAGGTTTCGTCAAGGTGTAGAGGATTATGAAATGTTCCAAATAGCAATCATGTTGGCACCGAACTTTCAGACTAGCCTACTAGAGCATCTGAAGTGTATTTAACTCATTCACTGCCATTGAAGGCTATAGACGTCAAAAATTGATTTGAACTATTTCTATTAGTTTCGCATTTTTTTCCACTTTTGTTAACAAGAGTATGAAAACCTAGAATTTTTTTACTGTACATTTAGAACAGATACAAAATTTGTGATTAATCGTGCGTTAACTAGCGATTAATTAAAAATTTGAATCGTCTGACACTCCTAATTTTTAATAGTCTTTTCTTCTTTTTTTATTAGGGGCATACAATTTTTTATTGTAATTAATCACATAACTTCACTAGTTAACTCACTATTAATCACAAATTTTGTATCTGTTCTAAATGTACAGTAAATGTTTTTTTATAGGTTTTCCTACTCTTGTTAACAAAAGTAGAAAAAAAATATAAAACCAATAAATACTTCAAATGAATTTTTGACGTCTATAGCCGTCAATGGCAGTGAATGAGTTAAGGATGGATGGATGTTTTTATTTACAGGTTATAGATCACTTTAATGGTGGAAAAAGGTTTTAAACATTTAATCTTGGTCTAATTTTTATATCACAAAAATGGCATTCGAACACGTCGTGTAGCCTATACTTTTTTTAAATCCACTGTAGAAGGATCCTACCATGGTTCTTTGCCACAGTAGCTGATAACGCCTTCGACTAGGACTACCAGGTCACAGTCCAGAGCCCACACTGCCTTGGTTAATCATTTACAGTATATCATTTCATAATGCCATATCCAATTGAAAAGAGACAATTCAGACCATTAAACTGCCATGCATTCATATGCGCCAGCTACGGCTGCTTGATGTCTATAATGAGAAGACACAACACAACGTGGTTAACAGTAGATGGTTATTAGTTACATTGCTCAAATAGTGGCCCCCAATCTAATTGACATACTTTTTCAATTAATTGCCTAATATGGTATCCACGTGAAACCAACAAGCACCTCAAACAGCTGGCTCCTTTTTACTATCCATCCAACCCACCTGACCCATTTTCTGCAGTAGAATTAAGACTTTGTTGGTACCTATTTTGCTAACCAAAATAGCAGTGCCTACCAAGATGTGAACATTATCTCACACATTGTTTTAAAGCTCCATGGACAGTATTGATTCCTTCTGATATGAAGAGATGGTGATTAGTTCCACTTGACACACCAATCATTGTCCGATCTGCAAGAAATGCGGTACAGTAGCACTATCATAATTTTGTTGTTTTAGAGGGCTTCATGTCACCGTTAAGGCAAATTAAAATACATTTAAAAATCTAAATAATGTGTCTGTACTGAGCATTTCTGAAAACCTCTTCAGAAATCACACATGTTTAAGAATCCCCGGCTACAAATGTAAGATGGTGGCTAGCACACTGGCAGCTATTATTGATGCTAATCTGCTAATCCTCGAAAGACTCTCAGCTCACCTCACTTAGTTCTCTCAGCGCCATCCATTATCCCGCTGCTGTGACAGTGCAGGCTAATAAGAGTGTCTCTGATTGTGCACACACACATCCACAGTACACCTAAAAAAACGACTGTGAATGAATGCAGTAGATTGTGTCTGTTATTAATTATTCCATAGGCAGGCTCTATGAAGCAGTGTATTAACATATATACTTTTATTTATTTATTTATTTAAATAAATAAATAAACATCTGAGCTGCCCTCAAGCTTCCTCTTTGGAGATCAACCTAACCAGATGTTTAATGTCAATCACGTCAATCACGAGTGTAAAGTCCAATTAACTGTTTTTACGCTTGGATTATTCAGTACAATGATTTATAAAGACTTTTGAAATACAATTAAAATATAATTACTTTTTTTTTTTAACATTATATTATAAATATTCATTTATTTGTCTTCGAACCCTTAGAAAATCCACACAAGGCGATCATACAAAAAAGAAAGAGCTGAGTCGAGATTGTGAGGCAGGCGTATAACCACACCGTCCCAAATCTTGGCCCGATTTTGATGATTCGGAAGGCGGGGATACTTTTTTTTAATTTTATTTTTTTTACTAATATTCCTGTAATGTTTACAAACATTGATTTTATTATATTAAAACAATTCATAGCCTCTGCAATTGTCAGCAATAGTTGACTATTTCCACAACAATGGAGTTTATTATTAAATGAGCTTAATATTTATTTCAAAACACTATTCCCTACTAAATTATTTTTTCTTTTTAAATAAAAGATTATGCAGGAGATTTCCTGAAATATTAACAACATATGGAGTTCTGTGTTAGTCTGCTCCTTCACTTCCTTTTCAAATTACATTGCAAACAACCATTTAAATCCAGTTAGGTACACTCAAAGAAAAGTACAGGCAATTACGCATTTTTATTTATATATTAATTTTTTTAGAAGATCCTCAGGGAGCCACTAAATATAGCCACTTGTGACTTCAGAGCCGCAGGTTGCAGAACCCTGTCCAAGACGAAAGCATTCAACTTCAATATTTGTTGAAATAAATTATTTAATTTGACAGTAATATGTTATTTCTTTTCCCATTACAATTTACAAATAAATGGTATAATCAACTTAGGTAGCAGGGTGGCTGCATTATGTTCAACAGTGGAGGAGAAGATTGAGCATGGAGAGTTTGGAATTGACTGTTGATTGGATGGATAGGGAGATGGAGTCCCACCAACGATGCAAAAAAAAAAAAATAAATCTTCGATTTGACTCATGCAGACATGAGATAATTTGGGATGATTAAACCCCCTGATGGGCAGCAAACTTCGTAATGATTAAACAAAATAAAATGAGGTTCAAGTTAGAAGGAATCTTGGTTAGAAGAATTTTACAAGAAATATAGATTTTTGTAGTGTCCTACTAAGAAATGAAGGTAGTTCCCTAATGCAAAAAAAAAAAAGTAGTGTTCCCGGTTGAAGCATAAATAAACATTTTCGGCTGACCTATTCCCCCAAATATTTCATGAAAAACTTTGCTTCTGTTTTCTGCTTGATTTGGAATTGGGTCATGAAAGCAGGCTAAATAGTGTAAAAGCCAAGTGTCCCATCTCCCAGGTAACACACTCTCGCACCAGCGTCTCCTGAGGGACCACTAGGCGTTCCCTGGCCAAACAAGCTCATATCTTCCCCGAGGTCTTCAACTATTTGGACATGCCCCCAAACACCTCCAGTGAAAGGCTGTCATCATCTAGGGCAATACTTTGTTTATGGGCATCATCCAGTATGTTCGAAAAATATACAGTATGAAGTATGGTTTCATACAGCTTGTCATTTTTTTTTTAATTTAGTATCGTATGTGTACAAGATAATTGACCTGCTTTGCCATCTTCCCTCTGTCAGGCTCTCCTCTGGCCAATGGCAAGCTGCATCTGCACAGCTCAGTCAAACGCAAGCTGGCGGAAGAGAAGTGCTACGTGTTTGACAAGCGGCTCAGGTACAATGTGCGACAGAACGAGAGCAACTGTCGATTTCGGGACATCGTAGTCCGCAAGGAGGACGGCTTCACGCATGTCCTCCTCTCCAGCCAAACAACAGACAACAACGCTCTGACGCCAGAGGTGGGAACGACACACAGGGAATGAGGACGTTAATGTTATCTTAACTTGTGCTTTGACGTATTCATCACATTTTTTTCAAGGCGGCAATCATAACTTTACACAGAGACTGATATACTGTGCTAGAATAATTGTGTCCTTTATTCCCCGCAAACAGCAATCAACACACTTCAACGCTAAGCAGCATAATATAATCATCATCAGCGCTTACCTTGACACTAGACCGGAGAACCGACGGTCCGGGTAGAACGAGCTGCTTAACGGCTGGGCGAACGTACGCTTCCCTCAGCTGACTCTACCCAAACCGCGTGCCGCTCCATCTTTTATTCTTTAACAAGTAGAGATGAGCGTGAGAAGCCGGGCTGGCCAAGCCCTCTTCCAGGCACCCTCCCTATGAGTCGTGTCCTGCTTCGAAAACATGTTTCTGAAATAGGGAGGACTGCAGGTGTCCTGCTTCGAAAACATGTTTTTGAAACAGGGAGGTCTGCAGTATAAACAAGGCATTCAACTTAAGAGTTCCCAGGCTCGATTCCGCCCCTGTGCTTTACAACAGTTCAGAACAACAACATATCCTCATATAAGAGGTTACAGGAGGACATATCAAACCATGGTTATTTTTCATTCACTTGTTTTAGGTAAAAGTACAATGAATAAAAAATTGTTGTTTTGTACGTCTTTACTAATTCCTGATATTTTAAGAAACCATTATTCTCTATTTGATAAAGCTTTCCATCTGTAGTAAGGGTTCAAAAGAACCTTGCTGTATATACCTCACTAAAACATGGGCGTTCATTTGCTTTAGAGCTCAAACTTTGGAATTAAAATTGCAGAGGAAGCTTAGAAACGCTTTCAAATTAATAAAATGACTCAATTGAAAAAGTTCACTAGAAGTTGTGAGGTGATCCACTTGGAACTTTCTATATACTCTTGTGCTATACCAGCAGTTAAGAAAAAAAATTGAACTTTTTTTTATTTAAGGCTTGAAGCGGGCCGGTACTTTCATTCAATTGAGTAGAATGCATTGTAAAATCCAGATCATGACTGGTGCAATGCATACATTACAAACAATGATGCCTTTCTTCACTCGAAATATTTTGTTCAACGCACTGAAATATTAGTAATTTTATTTATTTATTTTGACATACTGTACGTCCATCCCTCTGTGTTCTGATTAAAAACTAAATCAGCATTCACTTCTGTCCTTCAAAGAACGCAAATAACATTTGGCCATATTATTTGAGCAGGATTTTGATTCACCTGGACAGAACAAGCCATAAAAGCATAACACCCAGTTAGGTTAAAATTGTGTGCAGATGATGGGCCAAATAAAATATTGATACAGATGTTGCCTTATTAAGATGGTTTAATAATAATAATAAACAAAAACAAGCAAATATTTGAGGCCCTGTAATTAGCCCAATGCTATTAGTGTTATTGAGTTAAATTAATATATTAGCTATAGTATTTACTTACCATATCTATAGTGTCTTTAGTTTCTTTTAATTTTTTGGTCTTCTGAATGTTTTTTTTTTCTTTCTCTTTCTTCCTTAACGACTGTATGTTGAAAGTAGCACCAGGAATATATTGTGTTTGTGTGTGTATGTGTACATGTGGAGTAGGATAAGTGTACGTGTATATATCTGTAGGTTATGTGAATATGTATGTTTCTAACAACTAATAACTAATAATATGTTTTTAACCTCCTCCTACCCCTTTTGAACATATAAACTCTTTTCTTTCTTCCTATTCTTGTTTTCTTTTTTACTTCAATTTATATTTTAGACTTGTAATGTGTTTTCTTGGTGTTTATGTGTTCAATAAAGAACCAAAGTATCGTAACAAGTAACAAGTATATACAGTATGTGTGTATATATATATATATATATATATATATATATATATATATATATATATATACTGTGTATATATTAGTAGTGCTGTCAAAGTTAAAGCGTTAACTGATTAATTAATCACAAAAAATTATTGCATTAATCATGAATTATTGCAGATTAATTGCATTTTAAATTTTAACCATAGATTATCCTTTAGCGTGACAGCGGATGGCTAAGTTTAAGGTAGCACAGGTTGTGTTTGAGCAATAAACATAATTTCATGCATTAAAGTAAAGCGTTTAATGAATGTTTGCGTATCACATTTAGAATATTTGTTTATGTCAAAATATCGGGGTTGTTTCCATTTTAAATTACGCAAGTAATTAACTGATTAGGAAAAAGAGGAGGATGAGCGTGTGCAGTGGATCAAAAAATGTTGAAAACGTCCTCATGACATTAAATGTCAAAAGAATGAACACATAACCGGTGCTCTTCAAATTTGGCGGGGAAAAAATGTAGATAAAAAAGTATTTTTTATTAAGCGATTAATCGTGATTAATCTAAATTCTAAAATGTGATTAATCTGATTAAAAAATGTAATCGTTTGACAGCTCTAATATATATATATATATATATATATATATATATATATATATATATATATATTTTTAGCTGTGGTTTAAGATGGTAACATGATAAGTATGTTTATTTCACACCTGTCCTTGCGTTGCTTTTCAGATAATGAAGGAGGTGTGTCGGGCTCTGGGTAACGCAGCGGCCGATGACAGTAAACTGTTATTGCTCAGCTCTGTGGGAACTATCTTCTGCAGTGGGATAGAGCCATCCTACCTCATTGGCCGTCTGTCCACCGACCGCAGGAAAGAAAGCAGTCGCATTGCAGATGCCGTAAGGTAAGTTAGGGCTCCATTTCTACTGAAAATGGCTTTTCTCATATAGTAGCTGGAGACGTCATTTGGGTTAGTTGTTTATGAACACACCATACACAAAGTGCGCTGTGTTCTTAAGGTGCTTTCACTCCAGCACAACTGAATTCATTTTGGTCAAGTTAGTTTACAGATGGCATGTAAAAACATTCAACCGTTCATTGGCACATCTTTGGTTTAGCACGTCTGCTATTAGCTAAAAGCTTCTTTTCACTGCACAAGGACAATGTACTGTAATGTTGAGTAGTTCTACTGTAATGTTTATCGTAGCCTGCTAGACTTTGATAGCCTGGTAAGCCACACCCACTTTCTTGAAAAAGGAAGTGCGTGTTGATAGGCGTTCATAGACAGTGATTCAGCACCCTGCCGAAAACAGGCCGACTAATCAAATTTGTCTATTAGCGAGACATCGTTTTAACAGCGGCGAGCTTACGGATGAATCTTCAAGTTTTCCCCACAACGACGACATAAGTCATTCACTATTGTCTCTCTTTGGCTAGTAGCCATGTTGGATTTTTACTTTGTCTCCGGAAAGAAAGAAAAAGACTTCGCTTTTCTGACGTCTCTTCGCTCATTGGTTCATTCCACTGTCTGTTAGCTCAGGTTTGCCCCGCCTCAGAAATGTGACTGATAGGGCGGGTTGACCAGACTCACTTTCCGGCAAAGCCGCGAGTGAGTCTGGATTTCCAGGCTAAGATTTTCCAGGTAACTATTAAAGTTGTCAACAAATGCCAGTTTTGCCTGATCTTGTGTTTGATTTTCTGACTGCTGCTTTAGCATACTGAATTTACCTTCAATTAGCAGCCTGGTTTGAAAACAGCATGTTGTTTTCTGACCTGATGTTTGAGACAATGTCTGGCGTTGGTCTTCTTTTATTATTAATTAGATCCTGTTTCAATTGGTAGTCCAGTTTTGGAAGTCAGTTGTTCTCACAAAATCTCCTGAACCTCCCCATTGACACCTCTTCAATTTGCCTGATTTTTATTCGATTCTATCTTTGGATTCCTTCATTTGACATTACAAGGCACTAATAGAATACAATCAGAAAAATTAAAGAGGTGTCACTGGGGCGGTTCTGGCGATAAGATGTGCTAAGTCGAAATTGTCATTGTTGTGTAAACATGTCCTAAAATGTGACTGCTCTGTACCTCATCCAGAGACTTTGTGTTGGCGTTCATACGCTTCAAAAAGCCCATCGTGGTGGCAATCAACGGACCCGCCCTGGGCTTGGGGGCTTTCATCTTGCCCCTGTGTGATGTGGTGTGGGCCAGTGAGAGAGCCTGGTTCCAGACTCCTTGCGCGGCCCTCCACCTCACCCCCTCTGGATGCTCCTCTTACACTTTCCCGCAAATCCTCGGTGTGGCTTTGGTGAGTCCAAGCAAATCTTATTAGGCCCGACTCCAGTTTATGTTAAAACCCTCCTACAAATATGACTTCTTCTTTTTTTTTCTTGTCCAAATGGCAGGCCAATGAGATGCTGTTCTGTGGTAGAAAGCTGACAGCTCAAGAAGCGTGCAATCGAGGTCTGGTGTCGCAGGTATTCTGGCCAACCACGTTTAATCAGGAAGTCATGCTACGTGTGAAGGAGATGGCGTCGTGCAACGCTGCGGTGCGTGCCAAGGCGGAGCCACAAGGTCTTTGTTTGTCTTCAAGAACTGAACAAACCTCCTTTCTTTGCCCAATAGGTTCTAGAAGAATCCAAATGCCTGGTGAGGAGCATCCTCCTCCGTGTTCTGGAGGAAGTCAACGAGAAGGAGTGTCAGATGCTGAAACAGCTGTGGTGTTCCACTAAAGGACTCGAGGCGCTCTTCAGCTACCTACACAACAAAGCGTGTGAGAAGTGACCTCAAACTGAAGAAACAGTTGAAATGTTGGCCTTTGTTTCCGTCCCATCAGCAGAGAAGAAGCCCGGGGTTGAGTTTACTCCCAACAAGACCTTCTTGATCAGGTTTTTAAAAGACATTTTGAAATTGGAATGTCCAGATGTTGAGTCTCTGTTCAAGATGTAGAAAAGGACCAAAAGTGCATTAGTTTCACATGAACTGGATTCTCAGAGGAAGTACAGTTTGTTTCTGTACCAATGTGAGAATCAATCCGGATTTAGTTGGGGGGAATTGATGTCTGATTGCACATAACAAAGTGATAATATATATGAATGTATATATACATATTTGCGTGCAAAAGCTAAGCTTTGTATATAAGATCTTTATTTTAGTTGCCTGGTGTTTTAAAGTGAAAACCAATGTTTGCATGAGTACACTGTTTATTTATCCTTAACTTGTACATTCCTCTCAGGCTACCTAAATGTTCTTGTGGTCAGCGTATCGGTTCCAGCATCTACACTAAACGTGAGTTTTTGTAGGCGGAGTAATCGATCAATTGGTAATTGAGAATTCTGCTGATTGTGTGGAATCGGCACACCAGCTATGTGAAGTTAATAGCTTACTTTATTCACTTAACGTTCACTATTCAGTTAAAGCGGAGCAGATAAATGAATCGGTAAAATGGTGACAAAAGCATGACATTTGGTAGCTTTACTCTCACTCTTTTCAAAAATACCACATAAAATTACAAGATGTCCACCCAAAAATGTGTTTTCTTTGTATAACTCGAAATACATGTATTTTAAGCCACGTAAATGTACTGACGCTGAATATTAAGTTGAGTATTGAGCAGTGTCATGAGATGCATGACTGGTGAGGCGCTGACTCCTTTGGTATCGGATAGAAAAAATATGAACCCAAAATAGAAGATCAGCCTATATTAATTATGACCTTAATTGAAATATTTGTTTTTCAAAAACCTTCTAATGATGCTTCAATTAATTTTACAGTGTTCAACAATGTAATAGTAAGAAAAAGAAAATAATATTTCACGCACACACGCACGCACACACACACACACACACACACACACACACATACATACATACAAAAAAAATATATATATATATATATATATATATATATATATATATATATATATACACATAAAAGGGAGAACAATGATGATGACATGTCAAATGATCAATACTGAGCTCTCCCCAAAAAAAAAAATAATAATAATAATAATATTTCATGTAAGGTCAAGGTTGTTGTTGTTTTTATTAAATTCAAAAGCATTTGGCCATAACTTTATATTTAATGTTGTGAAAGTCCCAATTTTAAAATAACCCACGTTTCTGGTATCAGAACTACTTATTCATTGCATATCTGTTGTTTCCTACAAACCAATCCGTGTCAAAATCGGTAAAGAATTTGACGAGTTATGATGAATTTATTTGACCAAAATGTACACAATAGCCATATTCATATGTGACTTTATTACATTTATACATCTCGAAAAATAGCCATCCATCCATTATCCAAACCGTCAATATATATATATATATTTTTTTTTACTTTTGCATAACTCATAAACAACATAAATAGCTTTTTTTATTCTGTTAAAGTACTTATATACTCTACCTGGATACAGTAATAGATACAGACTTATACTTGGTACCAAAATATCCCCAATGCCAAACTTACAATTTAACTTCAGCACATTTATGTGGCTTAAAATCAATATATTTCGATTCGAAAAGGAAATAAGTTTTTAGGCCGACATTCTGAATTTTGGGGCTGATTGTGTCACGTTTTGAACAATTCTTGCTCTCGGCATTGCAATTACCTGCTCTACAAATTTGGGTTCTTTTCAGTCTCTACAAAACACACTAGAAATGGGTTCTTGTTCTGTCCGTGTGTCTGTCAATGGCGTAGACATAGAAAACACTGGAAGTCTAGCGAACGCTTTTGTCCACGCTTAGTTATAATTCATTTACAGCCTGTAGTGTAAGATCAAGAATGAAAGGATTTGCACTGGATTCCAAGGAAACATGTCCAAATCACATGGCTTCCAGGTTTAAACAGGTTTGAAACGTATGTACAATCATTATATTTATTGACAGTCTGTTATATTTTTTTTAACTGATTATCAAGTAATCCATTTGTGGTTCTACTAATTGTCAGTGCTCCATGTTGTGAGTCGCTCAACGGAATTTCGGTATCAGCACGTGATGACTGAAGAGAGGTTCTATTTTGATGTGTCATGTTTAAGATTTATTTAGTTATACCAAAAATATGAGCTATGTGGAAACTTTGGTGTAGCAAAACAAAATGAAATGCAGTACTATAGATCGAGAACACGTAGACTATCGTACTTGTAACTTGTTGCATGTGTGTGAGATACTGTAAATACTGTGAATGTGTGGCCTGTTTTTTCTGGGTATATTTTGTACCTGCATTGTAAGTAGCATTTGAAGGTGTTGGTGGATGTTTATTTTTGTATTTATTCAAGAAAATGTGTGCTTTGCTCCTCACACACCCTAATTTGAAGTAACACGTTATTAATCATTTGAAATGAAATTTTTTGAACAGAAGAAGTTTGCAAAGTGGCTAAATGATTTAAAAGTCGCGCTATTCATTTTAGATCTGACTATAATTTCCGAGAGTAAATGCTACTGTGCATATAATAATGTGATGTTCACCATTGAGATAAACAATCTTTTGTGAAGTTGTCAAGGCATGTCAACTCATTTCATGTTGTGTTTTTGAGCAAATTATTCATTTATAAGGCAATTGCAGATGAATGTTATCAAGATATGCCCCTCACCCCAAAAACATAAATAAAATAAAAGCGCACTTAAACAAAGTTTAGGACTTGATTTAAGTTATTGTGTGTGGTTTGTAGTTTGACGTGGTGAGAAATGAGAGCCATAAAAATATTATGACCCTTGTCAGGTATCAAGGCACAGTTTTTGATACAGTGCTTCTCACAAAAAAGGTGTACCTAATAAAGTGGATAGTAAGTGTCCAGATATCTGGCAGTTTCATTATCATTTAAATATTGTCGCTACCAAGTATGCAGGGGAATTAATACATTCACATCGACATTGCATTTGATACACACAAAAAGGTTTTGTAGTTGCATGCCTGGTGAGATTTGTCACCAGTTCATAATGCCCGTGAATGAGCCAGCCATTTTTATGTATGTATAAGCAGGGTTGGGAGGGTTACTTTTAAAATGTAATCCATTACAGTTACAAGTTACTTGCTAAAAAGTGTAGTTAGTAATGTAATCCAAGTACCATAATTTTAAAGTAATGTAACTGGATTACTTTTGGATTACTCCAATATTGAGTATGCCCATGAAGACAAAATAAAAATAGATATCACCACAATATACAGTATATTCTCCCAGTCACAAGTTTAGCCGTGTATATGTTGTGTAGGATGTTTAAATAGTGAATTGGTGAGCGGAAGATTTGTTTGGAAGGTGTAACTCGCATTATGGTTGAAGGCTAGCGGGCTAGCTAGCAAGAAGCTACAGCGCGTAGGATGCCGCTGGACTCTCAGTTTAAACTTTCGCTCCGAGTAAGTTCCACTGAATACCGGTCACCATTTCCTCCTCTCGTCCATGAAGCTTTTTCAAACTGCCCGCGTGTGGAGGACACAACTAGTCAGTCCGTTCGTTCCCACCTCTCTGACATGTAGCAACGGTCACACTCGCGCGGCCGTGCACACGCTCTCTCTCTCTCTCTCTCTCTCTCTCTCTCTCTCTCTCGCACTGTGTCTCTCTCTCTCTCTCTTTCTCTCTCTCTCTCTCTCTCTCTCTCTCTCTGTCTCTCTCATCGTATAAATTGTAATCCCTATGTTTAATAAATGTACCTGTAATCTAATTACATGTTTTTTTTCCTTTAACAGTAATGCAATACAGTTACATTTTTCTTGCAATTTAATTACGTAACGGCGGTACATGTATTCCGTTACTTCTTGTCTAACACGTGTGTCTCTCTATTTGTTCAAACTGTCTTGGGCTTTCTTTGTTGCACCTTCCCCTTTATGATGCGTCAAATGTGCTCTAGAAGTGGACTGCAGGCTGGCCATTTCAATACCCGGATCTTTTTCCTACGCAGCCATGATGTTGTAATTGGTGCTGCATGTGGTCCGGCTTTATCGTGTTGAGAAATGCAAGATCTTCTGTGAAAGTGATGATGCCTGGATGGGAGCATATGTCATTCTCCAATCGGAATATACCTTTCTGCATTGTGTGATTGAGTGCTGACAACAACTTGGGTTGTCCTTGTCCTCTTTAGTCAGTATGATATAGCGTCCCAATTTTCCACAAAGAACTTGGAATTGTGATTGGTCTGACCACAAAACAGGTTTCCACTTTGCCACACTCCATTTGAAATAACCCCTGGTCCAGAGAAAGGCCTGCGTTTCTTGGTCTGCTCTAGAAATGGCTTCTTCTTTGTACTGTCGAGTTTCATCTGGCAACGGCGGCCGGCACGGTGGATTGTGTTCACCCACAATGTTTTCTGGATTTATTGCTGAGTCCTTTCTGTGATTTCCCTTACAGTAAGCATTCCTGTTTGCGGTGCAGTGCCGTTTAAGAGTGCGAAGATCACGGGCATCCAGTAAGATTTTTCGGCCTTGACCCTTAGACAGAAATTGTTCCAGATTCTCTGAATCTTTGGATGATGTTATGCACTGTAGATGATGATTACTTCAACCTTTTTTCATTTTTTCGCTGGTAAACACCTTTCTGATATTTCTCCACTATCTTTCTGCGCAACATTGGAGGAATTGGTGATTGTCTACCCATCTTCGCTTTTGAGGGACACTGACACTCCGAGAAGCTCTTTTTATACTCCAATCAAGTTGCCAATGGACCTCATTAGTGGTAACTGGTCTTCCAGCAGTTTGTGTGGTGTGCAATTGACTTTTCCAGCCTCTTATTGCTACCTGTCCCAACTTTTTTTTAGATTTGCTGGCACCATGAAATTTACAATCAACATATTTTCCCCTTAAAATGATACATTTTCTCAGTTTAAACTTTTGAGCTGTCATCTATGTTCTATTCTGAACAAAATATTGAAATTTGGCACTTCCACTTAATTGCATTCAGTTTTTATTCACAATTTGTATAGTGTCCCAACTTTTTGGGAATTGGCTTTGTACTTCCCATTGTTATCCAGCATCAAATCACTCACCATAAATGTCATTAAGTTCCTTTAAATATGAACACACACTTTATTTAAAAGAAATACAATGTGATTCGCCATCCATAGATTTGAGAGCGGTACAGCTGCTAAAATACTTTGTGGTTAAATAAACCTACAAAAATAAATAGATGTACCACATGAAGAGGTGTTATTAACAATTTGCCCTCCATATTTAACAAAGCAAAATATCAGGTACAACTCTCAGTAGGATGCATTGCCGTTCTAGACCACATTTTGTTCTGGCTGCTTGATTGTGCAGGTGAAACTAAAGAAATGTCCCGTGAGTTGCAAATTAACATCAAAAGATTTGGGTTTAAATGAGGCTTAAAGTAGCACTAAGGAGCTTTTCAACCTTAATCAAAAAAAAATAAAAATCATAAAACTCTTCTGATGAAACATTGACTTAACACTAGTTGAATGGGACCTTTGCCATGGCCTGAGGGGGTCTGTATCATTTTTACTGGAACCAAGCAACTTTGAGGAGGATGGTAGGAACACTGCCACACAAAAAAACTACAAATGTGCTGACTGCGTCACTTCCCCCTTTCCCCATTCGTTACAAAGGTGGAAGTCAGTTTGTGAGTTCAAAAACAACGCAATGCGCTTGTCCTTGTGGGAAATTAGGTCTTCCTTCAGGTATTACATTACCGCTTTTGTCCATATGGCGCCGCCATAATCAACATAAACTTAAAGTTCCTTAGTGTTGCTTTTTGATGAAGCGTCCAGGTGATAATCTTATGACGGTTTTATCATATGGGAGTAAGATGTCCATAATTATGGAATTTGTCACTGCTTGGTATACGATGCAAACCTCCGCATCAGTCAAGATTCCATCACCTGCACTTGATATATAAAGTCTACACACCCCCGATCAATGCCAGGTTTGTTTTTGTTTTTTGCAATAAGTAAAAGACCAGTGTGTCACCATTGTATGTCCGTTGTTTCTTTTCATTTCCTCTTCCAAAAGATGTTTTTAATCTATTAAGTTTCTGTTGAGAATCTATTGTGCATATTTTTTCATATGTCCCATTGTATTTGCCGCCCAGCCCCAAACAGCAAGGCATGCTTAGTTTGACATCTCATCATCTATCTTTCGGAGCTGCTCCTTTTGTCTTTCTTTCAGTCTGTTTCTCATGGTTTGTACATCCCGTTTGTTGCGCTGCTGCCTTTCCCGTCTCTATTGAATGACAACATAGCAACAAATTAATGAGTAAGTCATGTCTAAATGTTTCCCATTTTACACACATACAGTAAATGCAATCCTCACCTCATTGTTGAGGCAGTGACGCATGGCGCGGTCAGCTTCGTTACACGTCCCGAAGAACTTCAAGACGTTATGCTGCAGGCGAGGAAAATTTGTTTTTTTTATGATGTGTTACTGTTTATGAGGAAAAATAAGGGAGTGAGCTCTTGACATACCTCCGAGTGGCACTGCTTCAGGAGGTTTATGAGCACATTACACTCATCTGTGTGCAGGTGGGGCGACAGGTCAGGATGCATGCTGAATTAAGGTCCTACTGTGTACAGAAAAGCCACAAACAGTAGCACTCAGTTGAATTAAGCAATTGTGATGATATACCAACATCAAATATGTCCATAAAAATCCAATAACCTGCCTAATTTGGCATTGAGATGCTGGATCCTGTACTAGACAATTTACCTGCACACACACAGACAAGTGTTTAAAGTGAAATCGGTTTAGATTCATGACAACTCACACATTGCAGACCAATGATACCTTACCAGCAGTAGACAGTGAAAAGAAACTTGACCCGTTGTACTAGCTACAAACTAGCAAATGCAGCATAAACACCCTTAAAATTTGCCAAGTGTCGCTTGTACTATATCGTCCTTTTGTCTTGTTCTTTTTGACTAGCAACACGGGGTACTGCAAATCAACACAATGCCTTTTTTCACTGTTTATGCTACATAAATATGGAAGCAAATGGACAAACCGCTGACAGACATGGCACTGGTTTGCGTAACTGAAGGGCAGACGTTTAAATGACAACCAGTAATAACCAATCAGTGACCACTTCTTCATCAATCCACCAATGGAGTTCGTTGTTTTTCGCAGGAAACCGGGCCTTCTGTGACAAAGCTGTTCAGGGGTTGCAAGATGTTTCTCCCAAATACCACAAAAAAGTCACCGAACCCGAGAAATAGATATTGAGATGCTGTTTTGCACGTTTCACGGCCTTAAAACGATTCATAAAATATCCATATATGATTAAATATAAACATATTTACCTGATTTATGGGAGTAGGGTCCAGTAGTGCACGTTTAAATTGCTAAATTCCAAGAAAACTATTATCACTTATCACTTTTTCATGAACTACTCCAGGTCAATAGGGGGCGCTACATCAAGTGCGCTAACTATTTTGCCGTTACCTGATTGGTCAATTTGTTTGATTTTGAAGGCGGGTTGTTTGTTTGAGAGAAGGTGGGCAAGTTAGCTGTAGCAGAATCTACATCGGTTAGCGTTATTATTTCTTCATAAGAATGAGCTAGAAGTCGAATACCGTTTGAGGAACAATGGAGGACCAGGTGAAATATTTGTTGCGTCGGCTTGTTCGACGGATACCGACTCAAGTTCTAAAAGGGACGCTGGAAAAGTGGGGACGTTTGACAGTGGCTCAGCAACAAAACATCGATTTTACGCAAACGAAATGGGCGTTGGCGGACCAACTAATCACCATTAGTGAGGTACACTGATCGATATAAGAAATTGGCACTAAGTGAATATGTAAGGTTTTATATACGTTTGCTGCAAAATGCACGTTTTTTTGGCAGTGAATATTTTTGCCGTGACCGGCAACTCTCCTGCTAACTCTGCTGTGTTGTTTCACTAAGTTTTCCTTTTGGTTTGCCATCGAAAATAGGCTGCTGTCGGCATTACCAGCACAGTCATGCCTCCTAGCAAGGTTATCAGACAATAAGACACAATGTGTCTTCAATAAACACGTGACACAAATCTGCTCATTTACAACTTCTGACTGGCTGCAAGAAATTGGGTAGATGCCACGGACTTCCGGGTTTTACACATCAGCACCGTTTCCGGCCACTGCTGGCCGCGTTCCAACACTCGCACACTCCCACCTAAGCCTAAACGTAACCATAACACTAACCATAGGCGTAGCCATGATCTTAACTCAAACTAACGTTAAGTAGTATTATTTGTAATTTTGAGTATACTTCGCTGTTTTAACTAAGACAACTGTTGGCACTTTCGGCCAACCGGAAACAGTGACCCTCCATTTGAACACCAAAGTTGTAGCGCAGCACCACCGAATGTATCGTAATTGCAATACATCGTGTTTTATACGCTTCACGTTGGATTATCTAAACAACTAGGTCGATGGAATCGGATTTATGTCGTGATGGAAATATTAATTCATAAAAGCGTTAGCCTCCGTGAATTCACGAGTGCTCTACTAGACACGCCAGCAAATTAAGTGAACCATGTCATGTCATGTTATGTACGTTGCTGTACAATTATAACTGTTGACTGAACATTGAGTGATGAAGAAGAGAGGAAAACAATGTCAACGTGACCCAGCATTTTCGGGGCAGCAGTTTTAACCACTATTGCACGGGCTGGTAATAATTTTGTGTATGTAGTTCTCGTGCGATTCACGGCAAAATAACGCTAGTAGGAGAGTTGCCGGTCACGGGAAATCCACTCTTTTTTTTCCTGGTCCCATAATAATTTAATTATTGTTCCCTTGCAGGAAATGGATGGGCCGTTACATATATAGCAACTAAAATTGTGTTGTGGTTGTTTTTCTGCTATTTTGTTCCCTACCTTGCAGGAAAAGGGATGGACTGTTCAGCATATAGCAGAGTTAGAAATGATATGTAAGTCATTGTTACATTCACGTTTCTTGCTCTGCCATCCATCCATCCATTTCTGAGTGACTGTAATGTTGTTTTCTTCATCTCTCAGATGTCATTGACAATCCAATCGAGCGGATGTGGCATGCGTTACAACTCGTGGACCCTGAATGTAAGAGCGTTGGTCTGGTAATAAACATTGTTTGGGTTTCGAGGTCATGAAGTTTGTTTTGGTTGGCCGGAAGCCTCAGTTGAAGCAGGTTCAACGTGTTTTTAATCCAAACTTTGGTTCCAAGTTGACTTTCTCTGAATTTGAAAATCGGGGTTATTCAGTTCAACAACTTTCAATCTGAATTATTTCAATCAAGTCAGCTCTAGACGGGCTACCAAGTAGCATCAGTGTTGTGGTGTTATAACCATTTGTGTCAGGGGTCCCCAACCACTGGTCTGCGGCCCAGGCTGCACAAAGACATTTTTTTTTCACTTTAAGCCATCGTTTTCAAACTCAGGTCCTACATGTTTTAGAGGTTTCCCTCCTCCAACACACCTCAATCAAATCATCAGGATCATTGCCAGCTTTCTGCAGAGCTTGGTGATGATCTGATCCTTTGAATCAGGTGTGTTGGAAGAGGGAAATCTCTTAAAACGTGCAGTATTGCAAGCCCCCCTATCTGATAACCTTCCAAAGTTATGAGTCACCCCCCGAGGTTTAAATAGTACTCATTAAATGACAGTATACAACAGGTAGACATCTCATGAAATCGTGGGACTTTGATTTGGTGCTGATCTAAATTTTGTCATCTTTCTCTTCACACTATTCAGCGAATGCTGCAGCTGTGGAGTTGATGCAGTTCAAGAAACAATTCAAATCTCACCTCAATGAACTCGTAAGGCATGTAAGTCGTACGTACTTTAAATTTGACTGGTTTTGATTTTCTGTCATGATTGTACCCCGAATATTTTCAGAGTTTTTGACATAATCTTCACGTTTGACATCCAAGGTGTCTGTCAAGATAAAGAAGCACACGGATGAAGCGGTTTGGATCCGCATCGCGTGGGGGGACAGATGCTCTCAGCCAAACAACTTGAGACCAACTTATGTTGTTCACTACCTTCAAACTCCTTACGTGTTTGTGACCGGACTGACGTCCAAGCGAAAACCACTGTTGTACCAGGTGGAAAAAAATGAGCCAAAATTGACATTGTGTGGGGACTGTGACTTGCTTTTGTCTCAAAATCCAATTTTGTCTTCCAGGCTCTGATTATAGCCACCCGACATCAAACTATTAAGGATGCTAACCTCAGCGGACGAAAACTCTCAGCAATTCGGGACTTGCTCATGCAGCAGTATGAACAGGTTAAGTCCATGTTCTGTCATTTCATTGGTCACTTGTGACGAGGCTATGGGTAAATCTATTGGTGGCTTGAATTTCATCAGTAAGAAAACAACGACTAATAAACCACATTTTAATAAAAGCTGCAGGGTTTAAACAAAAGAATGGGGGGAAAGTAGCAGTATGTACTGTACATCACTTTATTGTCATTTCTAATGCTGTGATTTGTTGTGCAGGTGTTCTCTGCTAAGTATCCCAGCCATCTTGTAGAAAGGAGTCAAAAAGCCTCGCGTATGTACATTCATGTGATCGTCACTCTTTTTGTAGGCTTTCACACATAAAAATCTTTATTGCATTTTTCAAATGCAATTCTTAATCACGGTCAACTCACTTTGGTTTGACAGACCCCCAAATAAAGCGAGAACATGCCGAGGCTGAGGTCAACCGATTTCAGATGGCCTGTGAAGCGTTTGGCGGCGGCAAGTTACCCCAGCTGCAGTCTGCCGTTTACAAGGTAATCGAAATTTTGCAGAAAATCTTTCATTCCAGATCATTCGCACAACAGCTGAAATTTGCAAAGTAGAAACATTAGATATTTTATTATTTATGTACATTTTTAAGCTTTAGTCCTAATACTATATCAGGGTTTCCGCAGGCCATTAAAAAGCATTAAGTCTTTATTATAGACTGCTAAAATTAAGGCCTTACATGACATTAAAAAGCATTCAATAAAATGTCCATAGAAAAAAGGCGTTAACAATTTTAATACAATTAACGTAAAAACATTGTTGTTCATGCTTTATTTTTGTTTTTTATACAACATTGTGCAAATGAGTCACTATAACACCATTTAGCAATAATAAATGTGTTAAAACATATATGCATTTGTGGGGACTGGTGACTAGTTGTAATTTACAATGAACAAAATGGCTTGGAATCCACGAGTTGCTTCATGTTGCAAATATCAATTGTTCTGAATTTTAAAAGAAAAATGTACTGTTCATGTCACCTATGTGCAACATGAAACACTAAAGCCACCTAGTGGGAGTAAATTATAGTGTTGTTCCGATACTGTTTTTTGGCCCCCGATACCCAGCTTTACAGTATCGGCCGATACCATACCGATACCTAAGTTTTTTTTTTTTCTCACCATGAAAAAGCTGTCCTGGCATTGGTTCAGAGCATTCACGGGCCAATAGGATATCTTAGCTTGGCATGCAGTGAACATGTCGTGCATGAGCAAGACACAAGATGCTGCATCCAAAATCCTATATTAGCGTCAGAATTAATGGTATCGGCATGTTACTTGTTAGTACTCACCGATACCACTGTTTTAATGCAGTATCGGGGCTTCTGCCGATACCAGTATCGGTATTGGAAAAACACTAGTCAATTACCTCATCACAAATCTATGACTCAATGTTTGACACTCCTTTTAAATGAGTGGGCATTTCTTAATGTTAATGCCTGTTGTTCGTATGTGCACTCAGCTGGTCCGTGGTCAGCTAGCATAGCGTTAGCGTCACCATAAGTGAGTTAAGTGCGAAACATCACACCTCCACTGTTATGAGTTTGTGAACTAACTGTCCTTGGACGGACATTAATTGTGTGATATGTTGACTTTTCGGCAGTTGGAGACAAAGTTCAAAGACCCAACAAACCAGGTGATGGCAGAATCGGAGCAACCGTTCCGATGTGTCGTCACGTTTGCAAGCACAGATCTGTTAGAATCATTACGGCACTGCGCTTCTTCAGGTAACAACACTTTTTTGGCCACACAGAAATATTTAGGAATACATTTACAGTAGTTATAAAAAGTCTACACACTCCTTTTAAATGCTAGAGTTTTGTGATGGCATGAAATGATACCAAGATAAATCATTTCAAAACTTTTCCCACCATTAATGTGACCTGTAATCTGCACAAATCCATTGGACGGAAAAAATAAGTCTCTTTGAGTTTGCGTGTACAAGATTATCCTTGATTGTGACTGAAAAGATTTTCTCACCTCTGGAAAATTACATAATTAACATTTAACGCATTACAGTATATTTATGCAACAGACTTACATGTATTTTGTGTTGAACCAGTTAATATGAAAATATTAACTAAAATCAATTTTCAATTCATCCACAAGAGGGCGGGCATGTACAAACTATTTGTGGGAGCGTCTGTATTGAGATGATCTTCCCAATTTAACAGATTGCAGTATAGCATTAATTTTTTACTTATTTTTCCCCCACCTTACCATACATACACACAAATGTATGCTATGATGAAGTAATTGATTGTAATTATGTCAATGTGACAGGGAGGTTATTAGTGTTACAGGTTAAGTCCTCTACTGTCTGCAAAACCTGGGTTTTAATAAATAGTCAAAAGTATTGAAGTGACGTCTGACCTTAAGATCTTTTTGAAAAAAGGCTCAGAGCAAGTGACATGCTCTTACACAACAACTGCCTGGTAAGAAGAAATATTAGCAGACACAGATCACAAATATTTGTTGCCTTGTTTTTTTTATATATATATTTAATGTTAGTTAGATTTTAGGTTTTGCAGTGTAGTTTAATTTTCAGTAAAGCATATTTATTTTTTATACTTTTCAGGAATTTCATCCACTCCTGTAACACCTCTGCTTTCTTCGATCCCTCGAAAAGGAAGAAATTATCTTGTCATCACAGACAAAGTCCCAGGATCTGACTCACAAATTAACCAAACTACACATTGACCTTTTTTTATTATTATTTTTACCTAAACTGCATTCACTGAAATTGATGTTTTCTTTTTAACTCTTGAATTAAAAAAGAAAAAAAAGATCTGTCACAGCTTTAAGGGTGTCATTGTTCATATGATTGCACCATGATGTTTTTTATGTGGTTTCTGAGGTTTTGTATGCACAAATATGCTGGTAAATGACTATTGTGTGTATGTTGTTCAAATTAAAGTATGTCTTTATTTTCTATTTTTTTTATTAGGTTTTATGGTATAAACACACACCAGCCACAACAAGACAAGTGAAAATAGAATAGTAATAACAATGAAAAAATATATGACTACTATTACTACCAATAATCAATTATAATATAATAATAAAGCAATAATAGTAACTATTATAACAAACAGCCCCAGCAAATTAAGAACATAAAATTAACATAAATTAACTGATATTTCAGGGGTAGGGCTTATATCTTGGTTACTAAATACTGATGTTTGAAAAAGTGTCTAAAATCAAGGACCAAAATTGTGTCAACTTTAGGCATTCCCAAAACAGACGGGTAGCTGTTGCTATTATTTTGAAAACCGGAAACGTGGTGCTTCTACCGGTCCTGCGTCACGTTCGCGTCCCTCCATTGGTCGAACAGGCTGTCAGTCAAAGCTTGCGGACGTTATGTCACGGCCCATTCAATCGTAGCGTTGACCACGGGAGTGACTGTCAACACAGAAACATGGCTACCTCTTCAGCAAGCCACAAGGCTCGGAATGGAGGTAACGCAGCCAAAGACAACCCCGGTTGTCACGAAGAGCCCGTGTCGCAGTCACGAGAGATCATTAAACCTTCCATACTGGAGCTGACCAAAGAAGTGAGGACGAACATCCTGTGCACGGTTGAAGGCTGTGGCAAGATCCTACCCAACACACCTGCATTGAACATGCATCTTGTAAAGTCGCACAGAGTGAAGGTAAAATGGCTTGGAAACCACTGGAATGTTCTCAGGGTGCAGCGGTGAACTGGTGAACCGAGCTAACTTATCTAGGACTCCTGAAAACAATGCATTCAAAAACGCAAGTCATCCATCCATGCGAACTTCGGCGTGTAGCTAAAATGTAGTGATGCTTCAGAGATGACGTGCTGCCGTTTGGTTAACCTTAGCAAGAAGTTCCAACATGCTTGACGTGAGCAAAGGGGCAAAACTTAAGTTTGCCGGAATGGTAACGTTGCTGTCTCTGATCGAGTGACGATTTGGTGCACGACGTGGGTTTGGTCCATGCGGTGTCTCCTGACTGATTTCTGAGTCCGTTCTTCGTCACTCAAAGGCGTTATTCATTGTTTAGCAGTGTGGAGGCAGTGAGTGTGGCGATCCACGATCAGAGGCTCATTCGTAGGAGGCAGTGATTCACTGTCTCCACCATTGAAGGAGGTTTTCGTATGCAAAGGATGCCTGTTGTTCTGCAACAGGCCAAAGAGCTCTTTGTTAAAACGGACTCAATGGGAATGGAAATTACGCCCATCAGAAGGTAGATTTTTAAAAGGTTTTCATGAACTGTGAAGTACATTAACTGGCAGATCTAAATAAGCCGTTTTCAAAATCAAGGAAGCATTAAGGTGCCAGTCTTTAAATTTGGAAACTGATAGTTGCTCAGGCACTTATTTAATTTGAGGGGCGGGCTACCCGGTTTGATATGCACTTAAGAAACAACACAATTGCTCAAACTACCTTTAATTCTGTTATTATTAATAATTATTATGACCAGGGGTTACCTCCGCCCTAAATCATCTACTCTAGGGATCTATATCCAATGTTTCCCAACCTTTATTAAGCCAAGGCTCCCAATTTATAGTATAAATATTTTACAGGACGTCACCAGACAAAAATGTTACTCAAGTATGAATACTAAAATAATGACCATCTCGTCACAAATTGCCTTCGTGTGAAATGTGTGCCTCTTTAATTGAACGCAAAACTCCTCGTAGGAAGCCGTAACTTCTATTGACAATTCCGAGCCTACGTCACAAGTCAAAATGGCGGTCTTACTCGGTGAAGTGTCCCTTTCTGTCCATTGGAAAGCATTGGACTTTGGATCGTTGTAATAGGATTATTTCGATATATATATTTTCATTATAATTTTACTTGTGTGGTTAGTTAGTTAACTAGCTTGATTTGTTTAGATGACTGATTGTTAGCCTCATAAAGTATTGTGGTGCAACCAACCATCATGTGGTGTGACCTTTGTAGAAAGCTTTCCATAATAGATGCATGTCCTAAATTGTAGATAATAGTAAAATTGTAGCTGGTCCTAATTAATGGTAAATATGATAAATATTTTGTTTTTGAATTGAATCATTATGGACTACTTTGAAAGAATATATGCAATGTTGACTTACAACAAAATTTAGGACTGAAACTTTGTTTTTGATGGAAGACAAGGTCCTCGTTTGCTACTGTATTAAATGTTGGTCATGGTGGTACTTGGAGAGCCAAGTATTTACAAGTATAGAGGTGCTACAAAGTGCAACAAGATTAAGAGCCACTGTTTTAGAACTTTGGGATTTGGGCAACTTTCAGTAATGTATTATTTATTGACAAAATTGAGGCATGAGAGGGAATTTTTATTTTTATGAATGTTTACCATTCGATGCTGATTCAAATGGGTTTGTTCATCCTTAGTCAGGATTCTGGCTTGACTTAGTGGCATTCTAGGTTCATACTGTATTTATATATAGTATTTTTTTCCCCCTAATTAAAATCAACTCACACATTGAGCGAGAGTACTGTTTCACAACAGCCCAATTTGTACCTGCGAAGAATGTCAGATAATAAAGAAAAAAAGACTCCATCAGTATGCTAAATGTGAGACAGATTGTGTTGTATATAATCCACAATGAAGTGGCAGTTTTGTTAGATGCAGTAATTGTTCTCTGGTCGACATGACTGAGCGCTTTTAGATGCTCAAATTGCTCTGTATGCGTCGTGCGCATTATTCATGAGGTTCGACAGAGAGAATGATGTGTGTGTGTGTGTGTGTGTTTTTTTTCAATCATAACCCCTTTCATGCTGCATTTGCTCCACCGGATCATTGCATAACATCAATGTATCTGCTCATCTCTGCAATGGAAGCCTTATTTAACATGACTCTGGCTTTTGCCTTCAAGCATGGGATTCTGTTCAAGGCGATGGCTAGCGCATTCATTACATGAGATGTTGCTAACGCATCATGATAAACCTGAGGGTGCGTTTCAGCTTTTGCTTCTCTGCTCCCTCTGGTGTTGGAACAGATGGAGGTGACCTTGACCACATTCTGGCTGTAGCGTTACCAGTGTTGTGAAGCCTCAATAATTGTCAATTTTCTTCTGTAATGAGTATCAGTGTTGCTCGTTTATCATTATATTATTGCCTTTCAGGAAAGAGAGGCCAAACTGCTGTCATCTGTTAGTTTTCTAGCTTCATATTGTTGGTCATACAATGTCTTAAAGCAGTAAATAGTCTTAGGTCACTCTAGCTGCAAGGTAAATGTAGACGGTATCACTATCTCTGTAAGAGAAGACTTGTCTCATGTGTCCTCTGTCTCTCCAGGATGGTATTGTCAACCCCACAGTCAGGAAGGACATGAAGGCATCAAAAAAGCTTTACTGCTGTCCAATTGAAGGCTGTCCAAGGGGGCCGGGAAGACCCTTCTCCCAATTTTCCCTGGTGAAACAAGTAAGCCTTCACAAAGCCTAAATCTGCCCATGAAATCATATTTTTTATTTGATAGAAACACTAACCGTGTTGCATTTTTTCAAATGCAATGTAAACAGTCAATATATGCAGTCGCCGATCATGCAGTGGTTTGCTCGTCTGACTTCAGCATGGGTATGGTTTCCACTCAACCTTGAACAGGATTAGTAGAATTTGAAAATTAATGTACACACAAGTCTTATTTTCTCTCTTTGTACATTATATTAATAATGAATACTTTCTAGCTGACTGTGCTATGAAAATAGATACCTTAAACAGATCCAGTAGAAAGGAAACCTCATACAACACATTTCTTGTGTGAGTCAATTTGTCAAAGCTTCATGGTTCCATCAATAAATGCACATGCCTACACGTGGACATTTTTTGGGGTTCTCCTATGGCAATAAAGGAAAAACACACAATGGTGACTGAAATAATTACAAAAGTAACAATAAATGTGTTTTTGTTGAAAATTAGAAAAATAAAAATCAGCCATTACTTTTGAATTGTTGTTCAACAGAATTATTCAAACAAACAAAACACTAATGTTGCAGGTCATGGGTCTTCCCAACAAGATAATGGCCTAAAACACTCAAATGTCTAAGAGAAAATCATTGGACTTTTCTGATCTGGCCATCTATGAGTTCAGATCTAAATCCCATTGAATATCTGTGGAAGGAGCCGAAACATGCCATCTGGAGGAGACACCCTTCAACTGGAGCAGTTGCCTTTTGACAGGTGCAGAAGTCTCATTAACAGTTACAGAAATTGTTTGATTGCAGTGATTGCCTCAAAAGGTTGTGTAACAACAAAAAAATACATTATTTTCCATAATTCTGTTGAACGACAGTTCAAAAGTAAAGGCTGATTTTGATTGTTGAACTTTCAATCCCTTTTTGATTATTTTTTATTTGCACAATAAGCTAAAATATGAAAGACTCTTCCGGTTGTGTCTAATTACTTAGACGGGTGTCCCGCCTCTATTTTATCTTGGAACACCACTTCTTTGGCCAAAGTTGCTGTCATATTCAGCCAACCTGGAACATTTAATAAACAACAAATATAAGAAGGAAGACAACATTTAAATTATTTTTGCTCGCGAGGAGAACAGACTGCGAGTGTACGCAGATAAGAGTCTGTTTTCCGCTCTGGACACACTTTTACTGCTCCCTCTCTTTTATTGTATTTTCACTCGTTGCATAGTAGTTGCTGTTCTAAAGGGGAGGGTGAACACTCAACAGCAACTTCAAATCATCGTGCAGATAATAATGTAGACATGTTTTTCTTCAGCACAGAAAAATCAAAACTTCAAAAGTTCAATTGCAAAATATTCCAGTTGTCATTTTGCGATAAGACCACAGTTCTTCCTGGAGAAAAAAAAAAGACCACAGTTCTTGTTTTTGAAGATTAAGGAGCATGAGTCATATTCCCTTTCACAGAATAAATGCTTCACAATACTTCAATGTACATTAATCCTAACAGTTGCCCATGTTGTTCTTAGTTTGTGTTTACATTTTGTCTGGAGGGGTTCTGGAATTTGGTTTATATGTGCAGGGTTGGGGATTCCAGGTCCAGAAAGTAAAAACCCTGAAACAGTTTGGCTTTAGTCACAGGTGCTTCTACTCAACAGGTGGAGAAGAGCTCGTTTACCTTTCAGTTGAGTAGAAGCACCTGGGGCTAACGCTAATCTGTGGCAGGGTTTTCACTTCCTGGACCTGGATTCCCCAACCCTGTATATGTGATATTTATCCAACTTAACTTTAACTTTGTTAGAAACATATTGGTGGTCCTTTGTTTTCCTAGCACTTTATGAAGATGCATGCAGAGAAGAAACACAAGTGCTCCAAATGCAACAATGGCTACAGCACTGAGTGGGACCTCAAGAGGCACACGGAGGACTGTGGAAAGACTTACGAGTGTACGTGTGGCTGCCCCTATGCCAGTCGGGCTGCGCTTCTGTCGCACATCTTCAGGACGGGACATGAGATTCCTACTGAGCACAGGCATGCATTTACTCTATCGCCATTAAAGTGACAGAAATAGCGCCGTTATTAACTATCTTTGTTTTCATTTCAGAATTCCACCAGTAAAAAAGCGGAAGATGGAAAAACTGTCCACTAGTTCTGAAAAGGTCAAGATCACTGACAATGTGATTATCCCCTCTACTCGTGAGCTAATAGAGGATTCTTCATCTTCTGACGTCATCATTCAAAGTCCAGACTCATCCAGTCAGATGTCCAGTGGCCATAAGAGCCTCCAGAAGCATCTTCTACCCAAACCCAACATGGCATTGGTCAGCGTGCCTGTAATGCAGCTGGCCCACCTCCCTGTTCTCCTTCCGTCCACAGAAAGCGGCGCTCTTAGGTCCGTGGTGTTGGCGGTCAACAGCCAAGGCTCTGTTAGCACCCTGCACCTTCTACCACAGGCCTCAGGAGCCGTGGTCCCCCAGATGGTTGCCAAGAGCTTAGGATTCCAGGATAGCATGCCGACGTCTCGCTCTGGCCTGGGGCCCATCAGCACAGGGGTGCAGGTTGGACTTGACAGTCTGGTTACACACGACTCAGGCAGCATCCTGGGAGCACAGCGAGGAAGGAGCACGTCTACCAACATTCAGACCGACAAGTCCTACCTGTCAAAAATGCCTACGGGGCTTGAGGAGGGGATCGGATTGTGTTCTGTGGGCGAGTCCTCTGTGTCGTCCTGCTCCCAAACCGACATCAGCGTGAGTGCCCAAGTCCTCCTGCCAGTCAGTGTTCAAACCCAGACGTTCAACACCCGGGTTAGACCCACATCCACTATAGGCGCTCAGACAGACAGCCAAACCTTGAACCAAAGTATTTTCCCCTCCTCTTCCTTAATTGCACCACCAAGCAAAACTAGGCAGACGCAGACCTACTTCACAATCCTACAGTCGAATGACAAGACTCAGGATCAGGTCATCATGTGCTCTGACCTTTTCAGCGGCGATGCACTTAGTGTTTCTACCCAGACTGCTGTGCACGTAGAGGAGCCTCTGGCAGCCACAGAAAGCAGTTTGTACGAGGCTGCAAAGGTAGCTGGAGGCATGTGCTTCGGGGTTCAGACGGATTTGCTGAACTCCAACAACGTGGCAGACAACCAAACCCAAACCATGACCTTGTTAAATGACCTGGAACACATTCTCTCTGACAGCATGTCAGGCCATCAGGTGCTGACTGATGCCGCAGCTGGGTGCGGGTCGAACCTGGGTGCTGTTCAGGAGCAACACAGCGCCATTGACTTTGACTTTGAAGAGTTCCTCAGTTCTGTACACATTCAGACCCAGACAGAGGAAAGCCATCTGGAGGGCCTGAACGGTGACACACCACTGGAGTCCTTAGACATCCAGACCCAGACCGACTTCTTCCTGATGGATGAACTGGAAGAAAGCGAGGGACCAAGTCGCACCCAAGCCAGTGACTTGGAGCTATTCGATACTCAGACTCAGACCGACCTCAACTTCCTTCTGAGCGCTGGGAGTCACATGCCCCTGAGCAGCATTCTGCGCCAATCAAGCTTTTCCATTAGCACAGAGTCCTCCGACACAGAAACACAAACCGACCTGCATTCATTTGCTCCCTGCCTCTCTGTTCAAACCACTCTTGGTCAGGGGGAGCCGTCGAGGCTTATAAACAGCACGGAGACGCAAACCAGCCAGGCGGAAGGCTTCGGACACCTCTTCCTTACAAGCAACGAAACGCAAACGGTCATGGATGACTTCTTGTCGGCCGACTTGCTGTGGAACGTGGATTCCCATTTCAGCTCAGTGGAGACGCAGACGTGCCAGGAGCTTTGCGCTCTCTTTGAACAGCCTGAGAAACCAAACAGTTGAAGTTCTTCTTAATGATGCGGCCTAAATCTTTACGACACGTTGCATGTGTCCTCTATCATTGGAATGAGTGAAGGACGTCCTCCAGTGGCGCAGCAATGAAGGTGGACGAAGTCTGTGAAAATGTCTTTGAATCATTCCACTAGGGTCATCTTGTCGAGTCAATATCCGACTGCTTTGTGCACTTTATTAGCTTGATGGGCAGGATGTTTCAGCTCCTGACAGTTTACGGATTTACTTGCACATCCATCTAACATAATGTGTCTTGTCTGAAATGCTGTTTCTTATTTCAGTGTTAGCCAGTGTCATTTTTTTGGGTGTTTGTCCTGAAACCTGCAGATTAAAACCTAGCACATCCGTTCAAAATCTGCTGTTAATACAAATAACTGAATTTAGAGAAGCATTGTCTGCATGGAAAAAAAAAACAACCTAGCTGTACAGTTAGCGCAGTGCAGTTGCATTTCGTTTGTTTAAAGTGTGCATGAGCCTTCAATTTGTGAACAGTAAATATTAAGTCAGATTTTGCGCATTTAATGGCTGCAGAGCCAGTCTAAAGTTTCGCACACAATTGCAGAGCCGTATGAGTGTTACGGTTTCCATCTCAAGCCTAAATAGGAGCCGAAATAAACAAGGAACTTTTTTTGGGGGGGTTGCACAAGAAAAAAAAAAATACTGTCGTCAGTTGTACCTTTTTAATAGAAAGGAAGCGTGGTCCTTGTTATAGAAAACTCTTCAAATTGGCTGTCTTTGTCGTTTGACTTATTCATTAGCTTGGTGTACGCTGACAGTAATCCCGATTCATCACTTTTTTTAGATCTACTGCATTACTGCACAGAAACACAGCTGATTAACATTAGCTGCTATTTTGTTACAAAGTTAACACGTGTGTTCTAAGAAAGTTATCAGTTTCATTCCTTTAATCCTGAATTGAAACATTTCTGAGTTTTTTTTTTTTTATTTAAGTCATTCAAAACCTGTTGATTTAGTTTTACTGGGTTGCACAGTTACCTCCAGTTGACTTACCTCAAATTGCTGAGGCACACCAAGCAGCTAAAGCTGTACGTCGGGAACAGAGAGTGATTACATGTAATTTATTTTTACTTTTTTGTGCCTTAACCTGAAGTGTTTTTTTTTTTCCTCTTACACTTTATGTAAAGTGCGATAACTGTTTTGGAGGATCAACATAAGAAGAAGATGATCGTTGGCATGATTATATATTTTTTTATTATGGTTGCATGATGTTCCTTGTTTCCGTTCGAAGACTTGTGCTGTGTGACTTGAACATGCAATGTAGCATTGTAACAATTTATTTGCTGCCGTCCCCATTTTCATGTTTGTAGAAGCTGATGTACAACATGGTCTCTTCACATCTAAATGTTTTGACAAAGGCGTGCTTGTGTTCATAATACTTGACAGATTCAATTATGACATTTGACCGTTCAGTACTCAGTTTGTGTTTCTTACAAAGCATAATTATGCTGATGTTTTGCTTTCAACTACGCTACATGGAGATGTTTTTTTTTTATTCTGAACTACCAAGCATTATTTCCTTTGGAGATTGCATGTTGTCACGGCACCAAATGCTTTCTGTCGAGTATAACTGTAGAATAACTGTTGCCTTGATTACATGTTGCAGCGTAACTACAAAAGTTCTTAATAAACTGTTGGAACTGGAACATAATTATTGTGTGCTCATTTTCTCATTAGAATACTTTCAAAGGGCCTTATGTGCTCTTCAATTAGTTGTTTAAAAAAAATCTGACATGCTGAAAGCGTTTGGGAGAAAAAAGATTCCCATGATGAGACAATTTTTGACTTAATAGGCTTATGTGATGATATGGCGGGTTTACTTTTCCACGCAATTTGTGAGCGCTCACATCCAATTTAACGTTGCTTAGTAACTAAACTGAGAAAGCACACAGAATAGCTGGTAACTAGAATCCCAAATCAGTCATCATAGTTTAATATGCGTGGGCAGTAATCAACAGGACAGGAAACATTTGTACTGCTTATTGTCATTCCAAATCAGTCTTCATATTTTATAGCATGTATTTTGTGAAGTAAAAACAAAACATTGGCACATGAGATCATTAAAAAAAAATGTTGCTGACATTATCTTTGGTTTGATCCGGAAGTCCACATTTCTTCTCTCAACCAGCAACAATATAAAATGTTCCAAGGCTATTCATGGCTTATAGGTGAACTTTGGCTGCCCCGTCATTTTATTGGAGGTAAAAATGTGAAGTTTGTAATGGGAACAACTTTGCTTTTAGTTTGGCGTTTTGTGGGTTTGGCTGGCCTGCCCTTGCTTGTGGGTAAATGCAAGTGCAACGGAATTGCACTGAGATGCCCCCTCTCTTCATGTAACAGATGCGACGATTCTTCTTCCGCGCCATCCAGTGCGTTCAATTCTGTCGAGTCGGGCTCCAGTGTGGTCTTCTGGCTTGACGATGTGGATTTCTTGGAGTAATGAGGGCTTGACTGAGACTCGCTGCATTGCTCTCCACTCATGGCTAATGTGTCTCCATGATATGTTGTCTCTGCATGCAAGGAGGGTGGAAGGTCTGTCTCTTTACGCGGCTTTGCTTTCTTGTCTCTCTTTTGAGGAAGAAGAATGCAACTAACTGGAGCAACTCTGTCCCAGCCCCGCACCTACCGCAGAACAGACATTAACATAACATTTTGATGTGACTGTCATCAGAACTACACTCTGTAAAAAATCTCTTAATCAAAAGAAAACACTTACGGCCTCTTCCCAACCACAGTAGCAATGATACTCATGTGGCTCCAGTTCTTTTAAAAAGGCCTCCTCACTCATCTCGAGCAGAACATCGACATGCATCCTTTGTGCTTTGTAAAGCTGCTCCTCAACAGCATCTTCCTGATCAGGAGTTGCTCCATCTGATCCATCCATTGCTGTGGGGTCCTTTTGTGGCATATAAAGGTTACAAAAATTAAGGTGTTTACTTATCACATGAATTTTTAAATTTGAACAAAACATCAAATGAATATGTGACTAACAAACATGGATAGAATTTTTGTTGTTGCGTTTTTTTATATTGCAAAAACAACAACACGCATTAAAACAATAGTTTAAGTAGACATTATGGAGCACATGAGGGCCATTCCAGAATTGAAAAACATTTTCTGTACCACCTATAAAATGAATAAATAAATTCAATTATTGTAAATTATTTATTCAGCAATATTTTAAAAATGTTTTCAGGTGCTGGAATATCTAACAGGGTTGGCAACAAACAGCAAAAATATATTTGACAAACATCTCATAAAAGAGTGCTACTGTGCTGTTGTTGAACTGAATGAGTCAAACTAGATGTGTTTATACCGTTTTGTTAAGTTTTTCAAAACAGGACAACAAAATTACAAATGGCCCTTTTTTCAAATATTTTGGTGCCTAAATTATCCTCCAATTGTGGAATGAACTAGGAAGGTAACTTTAACGAACTAGTTCCTCAATGAACGCAATGCACTAAAAACTAATGGCAACCTAATGATTAGAATACGCACAATGTTTTTAATTTGCAGCTCACGTGAACATTATCAGATGATAAGCACGCCCGAGTCTGTGCAGTTACCATTCATTCATTCAGACATACACCTTGAACATTACATACAACTGCAGTAATACGTTATCACATCCATCCACTTCATGTTGACAAGAAGCCTTCCGTGCGACGGATGCGTACGTACAGGCAGACGTTCGTGTGTACCAACGGCCGTGATGACGTACTGTTGCTTTAAACGTTACGTAAACGGCGTGTGACGTCACGGCAAAAATGCGCGGGTGTTTGGCGCGCCGGCGTCGAGAAATATGGCGTAACCGGAAAACAAGGCCGCATGACAAAACTTTCGAGCAAAGAAGCTGTTGTTAGATAAGTTCCAAGTGGACTGTCTTTCAAAAGGTTTCCCACCGCGAGGTAGATTTAGTTAGGTCCATACGTGTTTTAGATATAATGTCTGTTAAGGCCCAACTGTTTGGATAACACGTTCGATACCTTTCCCAAATAGTTGCTTGAAAGTATACTCGTTCACATGTTGGTAAGTTCAGTTTCCATTTCCTTCAAACAATATTAGTTTCAATGCATTCGTCTTCAGATTATTATATCAATAGCATTTTTTTTTCAGCATCTGCACACAATTTATGAAAGAATTAAAATTTGTGATTGCAAGTGAAGTAGGCTACTTGCACCAAGGGATTCAAGATCCATTTAATGATGATTATAGTTTGAATACGATATGTTTTATTAAAGTATTGTTATACATTATTAACATTTTAATTCTTTATATTAACCATGTTGAAATGTTTTATAGATGTGAAGTAGGTAAAGTAGTTTTGAACTCAGTATAATTTGACCTTAAACTGGGACACATTGTTTGGTCTAGAAGTTCCTTCTCTGTGCGAAAACACATTTCTGTTCGTGAGAGCGAGCGCACACTTATATAACAACTTGTTTGTGAGATTTTGTTATGGGAGAAAGTACTGAGAAGTGCCTTGAAAGTATATTTTGACTAGAGACGAATACAGCTGTATCTGTGTGCTGAGAATTCTGTTTTTCAATCTGTATTTTTCCATTATACAGACGCTCCCCTACTTACGAACATTCGAGTTGCGAACAACGGTACATACGAACATTTCTGCGCGTACAGTATGTCGAAAAATGTTTGGAAAGAAATGCTGTAAGTTAGATTTTGTATTGCGCGTAGTGCTTCTTTCCGCCGCTAATACCGACGATTGCCGCTGTGAGAGCTCATTGGAGGCTGAGCAACGTGGCGAGGAGGAGGAGGAAGAAAACGCCGGTCCCCATGAAGCAGGAAATAACTTTTGAAGCCGATTCCAGCGACGACGAAGAATCTCTCATGATATAAAATCCTCCTCTTCCTCCTCCTCCTCCATCATCTCCTTAAGCATCGAGTACATCTTCCAAAAGTAAGTTAAACTTCATTTTATTTATCTTATTACGTACATGTACATACTGTGTGTGTCTCTTGCTCTCTCTCTCTAACATACGTAGTACAGTACAGTACTGTACGTATTCTCTCCATTTTATTAATTTTTTTTCAGTACAAGCCAATGCAGGTTACTTGTACAAGCCTTAAACATACTTATATAAACCTTCAATATACTTATATAGGCATTAAACATAAATTATAATACAAAATATAGCACTGAAGCAACTTACGAACAAATTCACCTTACGAACGATCGTCCGGAACGTAACTCGTTCGTAAGGTGGGGAGCGTCTGTATAACACATTTACTTATTCATGAGGGGCGGAGTTGGAGACACTGTTCTTGCAATTTGATTGTAATAAAGTGTGGGCCCTTCGAGAGAGGAGTGGCATTATTGATCTGAAACTGTTTGAGTTTTTTCAATGATGTAACGGAGATCTCCGGAATAAATCATCCTGCGCAGGAACTCTGTTCATTTCTTATCTCACAATTTGATTTATTGGACACGCAAAAGTATGGATTTTTAATATACCTTCTTCAGTATTTTAAAATATAACAATACTAAGATTTAATAGAAACTATGAAAGGTATGAATTTACCGATATGTATTATTGTGCTCATAGTTTGTTAGTTTTTTTGGAGTAGTGTAGATCAGTGTTTCTCAACCTTGACTGAACCAAGGCAGCCATTTTACACCACCAAGCAAAAAGTGTCAATTATGAAATAATGATGATCTTGTCTTAGTTTACTTACTTGGTGTGAAATCTGGGCCTGTTTAATTGATGACAGACATGCCTGTTTTTATGAAGGACAGTATGTTAATTGTGCCTTCTACAATCTAATGGAAGATCATTTAATTGTTGACATTATACACTCCTTACCTAGGATGAGCAAAAATATATTTGTATTTAACAAATGATAATTTTCAGAAAATGTAGGTCAAATTGGATAATTTCCCATAGTACCTCTGATAATCTATTTAGAGGACATGAATGTGCCACTGGTTCACAGTACGTGATGCATTGTAACCTTTTATTTGTTCTGAGTGGAGGAAATAAATCCCACAGCAAAGTGATACGAATGGGAGTATAGGGGTAGTGCAATTAAACGAAATTGATATATGAATGGCAAATAACCTCCAAAGTGATTCTGATTTAGAATACTAATTTGTTAGTAAGAGTTCCCTAAAACAATAAAACACTGCTTAGTTATTTTGTTCAAGTGGCCATAGTATTGTGCCAAGTTAGTGTACATGGCGACTGCTTCTTTGATAATTTCTCCCTAATTCTCACAGAAAACGGTGACAACAGCTGATGAGGAATGTTCAAACTAGGCCCGAAGCAGAATCCGTCTACATTGATTACAAAGCAGTTGGACAGATCGAAGCAGCTGAAGTTTAGGAAGGTGGAATGCAAGCAGAAGAGGAGGTAAGTGGACATATTAGCAGGCTGATGTGGGATATAAAGTGAAGTGATAAAGAACGGAATGTCAGAGTGATTGTGCGAGAACAAGGAGCTGAGGTGTGAGCTGAACACTTGAGATAGGCGGATTAGAGCTTCTTGAACGATAATGCAGTCGAGGGAAAGTGTTCTACATGGACGCCACATTTCTCCCCTCTAAAGCAATATTCTAACTGGGCAGTTAAGCCTTACCACTTTTAAAGAAGCTGACCCTGTTCCAAATGGTTTTATTGACTCCTTTTTTTTTTTTCTGAGGGCTTTTAATCTTTCTTCCGGGCCAGCACTTTCCCCGTCTGTTTAATGTTTCATGTTGTGGAACTTTTTCCACTGCTTTAACTGACACCATAGAGACGTCTGTTAATCCCGTGGTGCCTTTGGCCCACCTTTTTTTACGAGTGAGAACCTTATTTAAGGACTGACTATGCGTAACATCACAATGTGATGCTTTATCACCTTTACTTTTAAGCTACCAAGTGTAACACGGTTCATTAAGTACTGCTTAAATGGTTCCTGTTCTTTGTGTATGACTGAATAGGTTTTATTTTCCTTGCATGTTTCAGCAAATACTTTACATTCATCTGAAGGTGAACAACAGCTGAAGACTCATCACTTGAGCCTCTGATGAAGGAAACGGTAGTTTCAGAAACATGTTAGGTAAATCCAAAAGTTTCTTTTTCCGAAACAATATTAGCTAGCACTGTGAAAATGACCAATCCACCCCTTGACTAAAAAGTGATCAATTTTGCCCTTAAAAAAATAATAAAGAGAAAAACAAAACCAGCTAAAGAGAGTTAGTTTTATGTTTGTCTTTATTTTTTTCTCTCAGACTGCTGCCCCCCTGTGGGAGGACAATTTTGAATGATATCCTACATGGTCAATGTTTGTTGTCTTGATTGGCATCTGAACGTGCTCCTGCCACGTAATCCGCCTTGCGTAAATATGGCTCGGTCTTTTCCGATTGTGAAAAAACAGCAAAACCGAATGGCTGCATGCTGTGGTATTAGGACATTCAATACATATAAATTAACCACCACAGGCTTACATAGTCTTAGCCCTTAAATTGTTTATATTTTTTTATTTAAAAAAGAAACCCCTAATAATACTATGACCATTGTGTTCCAATGTCCCAATTGTGATCAAAATTCATCGTTTTTGCAAGATATCACGTGTTTCCCAGGAATGTCGAACCAACTCATAAATATTGCTCTCTCCCAGAACCTGCTTTCCTGGACACCACCGTGCATGAAAACATTGAATAAAAGTACAGGAACTAAACATTAACTCTCATTTGCTTTATTAAGATTTGCCGGAGCTGATGCCAGTTGATTTTATACAAGGTAAGATGGTAAAAACCATGACATAGTATATATATTGTGTAAAATTAATGAATAAATCAGACAAACCTTTCACACTCGACTCATTGAGGGATACAAACTCTCAGTCTCAGCCTTGGTTGAATTGAGTAATTTCACAGGAACAATACCAGACAAGTGAAGTGTGGATTGTAGACTTTGTATGTAGTCTCAGTCTTGGTTGAATTGAGTAATCTCACAGGAACAATACCAGACAAGTAAAGTGTGGATTGTAGACTTTGAATGTTATGACAGAAATGTCAAATTTTCATGATAAATATTGTGATTAAAATGGCTTTAAGATTTTCTGCTTAATTCAAATTCCACAAACGCAATCTTAATCAGAATGCCGTGTGTAGACCAGTCGGCACACACAGAACGTACAAAGTCAATACTTTACTTGACTTCCCCTTTTAGGACAATACATAATAAAGAAATAGTCATTGTAACTTACCGCCCTGGATGGACGTCTGCACTAGTACACAATCCTTGCGGCATACATGTTGCAGTTCTCTTGTCAAACAGGTTTGTATTTACTATAATTTATACTCGCGTCAAACGGTCTTTTGTCTGCTGAGCGAGTCGTTTCACTTTCAGTCCACTGTGCGGCGGAGTGACTGCTAGTCGGTAGCAACGCTGTAGCCATGGCAACCCCTCTTTTGCAGTCTGACGCAACAAAATGGGCGGGGCGGAGCAGAGGCTCCCCTGCTGCAGCTCGGTCTATAACAGACGGCAGAATGACAATTTATTTAACATTTAGTAGCACAGCAGTACACATGAAAGCTTTAAGGATAAGTATGCTAACGATAAAACTACTACATCCCAGACTGCACGTGCACGATGACATTATATCCTAAAACGTGGGAACCATTTTGTCTCCTGCGAGGCAACGTTCAGATCTGCACGTACACTTCACAGTTCACTCAAGCCGCGTTCTGACGTCATATAAAACAATTACCACGCGAGAGGGCGGTCGCGGTCTTTCTACTCGATGGAAATGGTTTGAATTTTGAAACCTCAAGACTGAAGCCTTTTCTTATCAGCCGCCTCTTTATACATTTTAACTGACAGATCTGATGAGGCAAACAACGCTCAACAACAGCCGCGTCAATTGGTCCCGGGGCCCGAAGCCGACGTGACGCAGCCACGGCGCCAATCCCCGAGTGGGATACTGACACCTGACGGTTCGGTTTCCCCAGTCGCCGGTCTCCGCACGACCACCGAGTTCCTCTCTGCAGTGCAGGGGCTGCAACGTTGTATGGAAGCAGAGCGTGCGCGCCCTACCGCGGACATGCTGCCCCCCAAGACCTGCCTGCCCAGGAACTACAGCTGCATCGCCGGACTGTTCGGCAGCCTGGCCGCGGCGAACCCGCGCCTCGACGATGGGGACGATTTTGACATCATGAACGGCACCTGCGAGCCCGCCGAGAGTCCCGTCGTGGACGAGAGGCCGCGGGGGCGGGAGACCTTCCTCAAGCCCCCGCAGAGTCCCAGCCTGCGCCGGAGGTGCAAGTCCCTACCCACTCCCACGGAGAGGGCCAAGTTGGAAATCTCCCGCAGCAGAAGTCCAACAAGTCAGAAAAAGGTGCGCTTCGCCGACTCTCTGGGTCTGGAGCTCATCTCCGTGAAACACTTCGACGACTCGGACGAGCCGGAGGTGCCGGAGCGCATTTTGGCCAAGTTACCCAAATCCACGGACTTGAATCACATGGCCGCTACGAAATTCCCACGACCCCTCGGACAGTCTGTGTTCATGGAGCTGCAGTTTACCAACCCGGGGACCCTTCCCCGGTTCGAGGAGAGGGTGCGGGAGGTGAAAGTGCTGCTGGAGAACGTACAGACGGACGAGTTCAGCCTGTCCGGCTTTGTGCGCGTTTTGAACCTGGCCTTTGAGAAGAGCGTCTCTCTGCGCTACTCTCTCAACAACTGGATCACCTTTATGGAGAGTTTGGCGTCATACGTGCCCCACTCGAGCGACGGTGCCACCGATCGGTTCTCCTTCAAGATGGTCATGCCTACCTACATGGAAAACGGCGGCACGTTGCAGTTCGCTATAAAATACACAGTCGACGGCGAGGAGTTTTGGGATAACAACGACGGGAATAACTACAAAGTGCGCCGTCACCGCTTCAAGATGTCTCCGCCGAAGGAATGGGAGAACGGATGGATCCACTTTATATAAGCTCAATCACACGCGTGCGTAAAATTGTGCGTACTTTAATTGACCCCCCGGGTACCTTTTTAAAATGACTAACGTGTATAAATGGGCGTTTTACTTCTGCCGTAATTGGTGTATGTGTGTGTGTGTAGGGGGGAGTACAAACTAACAATTGTACTTGTGAGCATTTGAGGTGCCCGGTGAGGGTAAATTTGCCTTGATGTCATGGCTCTGTACAGCTCGGTGCCCTTTGGGAGGGCACGTCCACATTATGTAACGTGGAAAGTGGGAACACGTGACAAGTGGGGAAACGTGCCGGGCCATTCCGACCTCGGGCATCATTGCTCTTTTGCAGGAGATGCCGCAACGTTAATTGTTGTGGTGAGGTGTCTACTTTTTGCACGGGTGCAAACGTATTGCTCATAAATAGGTAGGGAACACATATTGTGATGTCGCTGCCTTGAAAGCGTACTGGGGTTTGATTGGGCTGGGGTAATAGAGATTTATCTGACACTCTTCCAAAGTTAATAATACTATCTCATTCATCTATTATGTGATGCCATTAAATGCCTTTGTAAAGCTTGGTATGGGAAGCAGAGCATTTATAGTTTGTTTTTTTTTGCTCACTAAGTATATATTTTCAGTGATTACTACTTTCCCTCTAATACAGTATATTCATTTTGTCCATTCCATTCTAATCAGAGATAGCGTATTTCTAAAAACACGGATTAAATTGCCTCTTAACTCCCTTTTGAAAGTATTGCGAGAGGATAAGTAAACCTTCAAATTCCTCATCTTTTGAATTGTTGTATAGAACAGATTATGTCCCCCCAACAAACACTTATTTAGTACATATTTCCACTTGAAAGCTATTTTCACAGGTGATGTTCTTTGTAATGTTTGTCTATAGAAACAAAATGAAGTAGCTGTCTAAAACTACTTTGTGTACTGTCTAAGTGCAGTACTCTCAATATTGCCTGCACTGTGACATTTTTATCAGGGGTTCCCGAACTTTTCAGCTCACATTCCAAATGAGGAATATAGCTCCTCCTTTGACCCAAGTTGACAAAATTTCATCACAAACTCATGATGGCAAACTTCTTTTTTTATTACAACAGTTTGAATAAAATAAGCAATTGTCCAACAAATTGACTTCTTGATAATAAAAAATAGATTGCAGCAATTTAATTCTGGGTGACCCATTAAAAATGTACTTTTGTCCATATTCATTTTGTTCCAACCAAAAGTTTGGTAAACCCTGATATATATATTTTTTAAAGGAAAGATTTCTATTCACTCGTCTTCCGAGTTAGACTTCATAATATAAACTGGCTTTGCTCTCATACTGTATTGGTTTCTGTGTTGCTCACAGTTGGTGTGTTATCTGTGTGTGAAGCTAGCATAGTTATAAGTCAGAGCACTTTGGAATTATCTCTGGCTGCAATATGAACATCACTTTGTTTACATTACAGCAGTCCCAAAAGGGAGCGCTTCATTTAATGATGCAATCTGGCTGATGTGCACATAAACAACAACAAAAAAGTTTTCCAGTAAGCACTTAGCTTTTGGAGTACTTCCGCTGTGGAGCGCTCTCGGAAACAAAATGTTTCGCGATTCAGTATAGGACTGCTAAAATGAGAGCTAGGCTGTCTTGAGATGACATTTGCTTATATGTCATGTTATCTTGCACAGAGCTCTGTCATTTAAATATGAAAGTCGTCTGCGGGTTGTGTGTTTGCACATTGTTAATGTTTGTAGAGACTGCAAGGGATGCATCAGTGTAGCAACATGAGCGGCGGTAACATGCAGACTAGCTCAAACACTTTATACGGTTCATATTTGACAAATTGGTGATATTGAGACGTGATTTGAACATGGCATCATCCATGCTTGCCAGCTGTCGTTACTGTCGCATCCCTAATGAAGGGCTGTTGTCGGATTCGGTTTCTCATTTAACTGTTTATGCAATGCTACTCATCAGCGCTCACTGATAAATGTATATAGGTATGTATTGTAATTGTCAATGTCTCATATTGAATGTCTTCATATTACTGTTTGTGACGTGTGTAGAAAGCATCTTAAAAGTGAATTTGAGAGATGCAACTGGTTCACTTTTGTCCTGTGACGTTACAATACAAAAACCCAACTTAAAAGCACACAATCAGATCTTGAAATAATTCAAAGGAAAAATATGAATTGTAATTAGACCTTTTGCAAATGTACGCCGCCTTACCGTTCTTAGACTTGACTGTATAAAAGAGGTGGATGCTTGTAAGTGCTTGCTTGTGAAGAAAATGTGATTGCAGATGGTTGGAAAAATGTCTGGTGACAATCGCCAAATGACCTTTGGTCTTTGGTAAGGAATATGAGCGACTTATGATTGTAGCTATTACTGGGCGAGGTCACTCGAAGCCACATTATTGCACTTTGGAGGAGGACAAGGAAAGAGGACAGGGTTGGTACATGGGGAAATAGCTTTTCTTGTGAAAGTAAGTTTTGCAATATGGTCCCTTTATTCACTGCTGTTTTCTCTCACTAAGTATAAAGCCTTGACATATATTTTTGGTCAAATATGGAATATTGTATGCTCGTGATTATTTTCCTATCAACCATTTTAATGTCATCTGCTTAACCTGTACTGTCTTCTCTGAATGTTAATCATATTTGCGTGCATGCACAACTGAAACCTTTATTTTTCTGTTAGTTTAACCATAGAACCACTATTTTTATTAATAAATGCTCAATAAAAATGTTGAAACAAATACTCTTTCATCGTTCTTTCTGAAAAGGGTATAGTCAAATATTCTGTGCTAATGTTTGGAGTGCAAATGTGACCCTGTCTGGTCATCCGAGCACATCATTTTCCAAAGCCACCTGCTGGTTCCTTTCGGTAAAGCTGTACATGCTCTGCAGTGTGCTGTCGCCATTGCTGACATGGCTGCAGACATGTCCTTGAAATGATGGCGCACTCCTACCAAAATGGCTGATGACGTGTAGCCCTTTGTTTACATAATTTCTCGGAGCTGAACAAATATTTAGAAAAGATTTCAAGTGGAAGTTTATTAGACAGATACACAGTTTCTGAGTAAACACTAAAAACATTAGTCTAAAAGTAAAAGTTGAGCGTGTTGAGTGCAACCTTGTGTATTTCAAACAATCCTACTTGTTTCTTTTGTAGAGTGGAATACATGTTGAACCATGTAAAGTAGTAGCAAATGGATGAAAAATTCAGTGATGTCATGTCTTACTGAGTGAGAATGTTTCCATAAAAATAAATAAAAACAATGCTAATGGACATATGCACTTACAATATAAGATATTGCCACAAAGGTGTAAGTTATTTATAGTATTAGGATGGTGACGTGTGTCATTGGAATAGTCAAATAATTCCCTGGTATGTTGTTGACCTGTGTCTTTAAAGATGGCAAATTTTTTGTCTCTATCAAGTTGATGAATATCCACGTTCACTTAAGCGTTTGCAATTGGATGTGTAGCCAATCAGACGTCAAAACACACCATGTAAAAGCATTTTGTGAAAAGCACTAAGCATTGTTGCTACGCAGCAGGTTAACAGCTGCATACACAACCTCTGTTTGTGGTTGCAGGACGGTTCTATCCCCGAGGGGTCCGCGGTCACTCACATGCAAGTATGAAGGTTTTTTTGTTGTTGTTGTTTTTTTTTTTTTTTTTTTTACATCTCCCTTCATCTTGCATATTGAATTGTCCTTCAATTTTAATGTCGCTCCCAAGTTGGTGCACGCGAGCTCTCATAATGTTACTTGAAAGGATTCACATGAGGCATCCAGTGAATTTTCTGTTCCTTGCCTCAAAAGGCAGCAGTGCTCATCCCCGCTGTGAGCACTGGACCTGAATGATTACATTGCAAATGGATCTTTTACAACCTTGGATTGGAAATTCTCTTTTTCTTTCCTTCACATGCTCTGAGATAAATTTGAGGTGATGTTGTAGTCTGACTGAATCTTCCTCCTTTTATACATCCCCACCTTTAGGTGCAAAAGTACTTTAAATTATTTATTTATATTTTTTGTACAATTGGACAAAGTGTTTCTAGCACCCCTCATGGCCCCCGGGCAAGAAAGACCACAGAGGTCCCCCTATAAATTAAAAACCCAGACGTTGGATAAAAAACACTTTTTTTATTTTTTTATTGAATGATTGAAATGCTATAAAAATGAAAACTAAAACCTACAATTAAGGCTGTTTGTCGGACATCCCCACTGGGGAGATTATCAAATCCTGAAATGTAATTTTGTCTATGCGGTTTCCAGATGTGTTGTTTATTAACCAATGTTAGTCGTCTCTTGGGGCCCCCTACAAGCCACCCACCAGCAACAGCTGCATGGTAAGGGGCCGTATGCGGAGGATTCCCATGGTCTATTTTCTAAAACAGTGCCATTGTTTTGTTATTGATATATAGACCTTATCAGTCTGTCAGCCATCACTCGCTCCGGGCCCAAGGCAAGGACATTGTTCCCACATTTACTTTTCAAAAAATGACCCCCCAAGAGTTGAAATCCATAAAGTCGTTAGCTTTATTTTTTATTTTATGTTTTAATATTGTAAAACCTCTTATTACACTTCTTTAAATTAATGAAAAGGCATATCGATCAATCAGCCCGACTTGACTTTAAAGCTACTGAGTGCAGACAATTCAATTTCGAATCGCTATTGTCACCTGTGGCCGAAAAATGAAATATGCACACACCCTATTTCACATGCACAATGCATACATGACGTCACATCCTCAGACAGAGGGCAGTAAATTCGAACCCGAGTCCAGTCTGAAAACTATTGGCCAGAGGCTTACAGGAGTAACCATTGTGAACAGCTAAGGTGTTAATCTACTAATTAGAACACGTTTCAGTGGTCAATGGTTAAGATACTTTTGGGCAAATTGCTACAAAGAGCAGCTTTGAAGCCGGCCATTTTAACTGTGTCTTTTGGAAGACATCCCGTCGCCCTAATTTTGTCATTTTTTTTGTAAAAATATTACCTAAAATATTTTCCATTCTCCCTGATATGATAAAGGAACTAAATTAGATTTACTCGCCAGGAAACGCCTCCTTAACAAAACAATTACCATGGCATAAAACCAGGAGCACGTTATTGTGAGGATCACTTCTCCTGTATTCTGCAAGGGGGAAGGAAATGTAAGTGAAGTTTCTGACGAGATTGAGTGACCTCCCCGCGTCCTTGTATTCTTCAGACACAATGCGCAGGAAGTCGGACGATTTATGAGTTGCGGATACGTGACTTGTAAATTCACCAGATTTTTCCTCAGAGAGTCTTGATGCCCTCTCCAATAATACCTTAAAATACCCATCCATCCGTTTTGTATTGTGCTTGCCATAGTTAGGGTTGTTAGGGTCAGTAAACTGGACATTACCTCAGCAGACTCTGGGCTGGTTTCCAGTAAATCACCAGTTACAAAGAGACCAAACACATTCTCACACTTATGTGCAGATAGTAGAATTTCCAATGATGCATTTTTGCAATGCGGGACCCGGTAAGCCGGAGTACCTGGAGAAGTATAGGGAGAACTTTCAAACTCGACACAGAAAGGCCTGAGCAGAGTGTCCAACACAATATGCACCAGTTGCACCACGCGGCCCTACTTTGAAGTATACGTAAGAAAACGAAGAGATTTCTCAATAATATCAATGAAAATTGGCATTCTTGAACAATCTGTTCCACCCAAACCACTATTCAATACTACAATTGTCTATAAAGGCCTGGTGCTAACGGAAATCATGAGATTAATAAAACTAATATGGATTTCCTGAAAATCAATCTGTTCTTTAAATGACTTTGTGTAGTGGCAAAAAAAAAAATCATTGCCCCCAATGCTATTTTGTATGCTGTTTATATGCTCCGGCTTCTCAGACCGGCCATTTGCAATAAAACCCAAAGGAAGGAGTTATTGCACTACAAAATCTTATGAATTAAACAAAAGGCGTAACATTACATATTCTTTCCCACTGTAAATTATTTATGGCCTTTCCCTGACTTTTTCACCTTCTCATCATGCCCTCTAATGGTTTGGAATAAATCACATGCTACTTTCGCCCATTGTTTACTCTGACCCGATTTTCTTTCTTATCTGGTGTTGCAGCCACTTTGCTTTCAGGCTAAATGGCATTCCAATAATACAATGAACACTTTATTGCAGAATACATTCTGCACATTTCCACTATAATAACTCCTGGGCAAGAGGAACACTAATAAAAATGCAATCTGCCTCCTTCCTGTTTTTTAATATCCTGCTGCTTTGCCTAAAATGGCAAAACTGAAAAAGGGAGCCTCATAACTTAGAAACAGGTGGAAAAACCGTTATGCAATAGGTCATATCCAAGTGCATACACAGTGAGCATGTGGTGAGAGATCATCAGTTCCCCGCTCACTGCATAGTTCTCTACTCATCTTTTTAACCTCAAAAATGCATGTTGAAGTGCTAATGCTTGATCTCCCCCCACACACACAATTAGGGGGGAGCCGATTTGACAATTTGTTTCAGAGACAAATTGTCTTAAAAGTCTATAGCAATGTATTTTGGTTAATTGTATTTAGCTAAAATTTAAATCTGTTTATATGAAGTTTTTCACAGAATTTCACATAAACAGCAACTGTTAAAAACTGATCAAGTTTTCTGCACCCTAAACAACCACCGTTATAAATGGGGAGTGGGACTTCCCCCCAAATAAACAAAACTGCACCTTTCAGAGTGGCCTTTTATTGTGGGAAGTCTAAAGCACACCTGTGCACTAATCATGGTGTCTAATCAGCATCTTGATATGGCACACCTGGTAGGATGATTATCTCGGCAAAGGAGAAGTGCTCAGTATCACAGATTTACATTGGTTTGTGAACAATATTTGAGCGAAATGGTGAACTTGTGTATGTGGAAGAAGTTTTAGTTCTTAGAGTTCATCTTGTAAAAAATGGGAACAAAAACAAAAGTGTTGCTTTTATATTTTTGTTGAATAATAGATCTCCCTGTACTTAATGGTGTACCCCAAAGTTCCGTGCTGAGACTGCTACCTTTTCCATTTATATAAATTATCTTGGCAACAACCTATCAAATGCCATTTCTAGCCACTCCAAACGTATCAAACCATTTCCTGATGGGGTGGGGGCTATTTGGAGTTGTACCAAAGCCTGAAATATCTGCTGCACAGCACTAATATTTCCATTAGACCCATACAGGCGCAGAGAAAAGACGTAGAAGCAAACAATAATGTGCACACAGGAAAATATATGAAGGGACCAGAGCCAAGGGGTGTGCCTCAGAGGATGATATAATATTGACTGAACCTTCGCTAAGCCTTTTAAAATATTAGATGTCACAATATATTGAGTTGTTGTTATGAGTTTCTTTAAGGTGAAAGCTCTAAATGCACGGCGACTCAGTCTTCAGTCACCTTGGGCACAATAAGTGATGTAAATACAGTTGACCCTCTACAGGTGAACGCAGTCTATTCCAGGAATCCGATCGACCTCCGATTTGCTCAATATTTGGAAATGTTTTCCTATAGCGATAATGGGAAAAGTTTCAAACTTTCACCATCAACAAACTTTTAGTCGGTGCACGACCTCAGAGAAGAGTGTCATTAACAATCCTGCCATTTTGAACAATGATAAAAGTCATGAGGTTTTAAAGTAATGAAAAATTGAAGTTGAATGTGCTGAAACCACGCCCCAGTCAACTGTCAATCAAACACCACTTCATAGCGTTTTTCGTATGCCTACTCACACTTACAAGGTTGAGCCGCGAAAATAATCTGTTAAAAGCCTTTGGTGGCTGTAATACTGTACAGGTACATCCCACCGAGTCGTTGTGTCGCTAGCCAGCATTTAGCCCGCGAGCTTAGTGATGGATAGGTCGTTAGGTCGTCGGTGGTGCCACCTCCTTGCTTGGTGTTGTCGGGGTCACGGTGTGGATCTGCATAAGACGTCTCTGGGAAAGTTTTTACACTATACAGCCTCGACAGACATATGACCACTTCCTCTTAGTTATATAACCACAATGCTTTGCGTTCCAATGTATTATGGTCAAAAATCAATAACACTTGGGAATTTTAATAATGACGAGCTACTCTGTAAATTGTGGCATCCAGGGAAGATTAATTTTCAGTTTGTGACTTGTGAGCATAGCTAGCTAGCTGACTGCATGCTGTAGTGGTAGAAATGGGCTAAGTAATAAGTAGCTCGTAATTGTGCCAGACAACTGCTAATGCAACCAAACGCCCAAGAAAAGCAATGTGTTATATCTCCATAAATCAGTGCTTAATAGTTATCAGTCTTTGCACAGCAATTATCTTAAACGTGTAATATATTTGGGATACAAATCTTGAGTTCACTTTACACACTTTAAATTCTCAGTTCTAGCCTGATGTGGTAACATTTCGCATGATCATCAACCATAGGGTTTTTTCCTCCCACAAGGAATAAGGGTGGCACAAATGAGCTATTCTAGGTTCAATTTTCAAACATGGCCATTCATAATGGCACAAGATAATCGTGACAAGTAGTCACAGAGAATGTATACAGGTATCCAGCTTCAACAAAATAGCTGCGGTAGCATTAAGCTAGCATAACTAAGCTAGTTTTGGCACTGTAAAGAAGTCAACGTTAGCCATGGCTGCTACATTGGTAGCATGAATTATTTGTAATAGTGTTACCTTAACAATAAATGTTATTGGCTTGAAGTTGTATTCTATGAAAGGTACAATTAATCAGAGGTGATAAACTTTCTGTCCTTGGGGTGAGAAAACGTCCTCATTTGGGGGGCATTCCATTTTGCCGGGGCAAGTGTCCTTTTTTTTTGGGTGGGGGGGGGGGGGATATGGGCACCCTACTTTATGCCCTTATTCTTGCAAATAGAGGGGACTTCTTTTTTTTTTCATGGGTCATGTACTCAAGTCATCGTGACAGTATTAGCAAGTGTTAAGAAAAAGAGGTGGGGGTTGTTTTTATGACAGTTGTAAACTTCTATAATTGTACAGCCAGTTTTCAATGTAACATTTTTAATAGTCTTTACTGCCAACTTTGTTAATTAATATACTGGTATTAGTTAAACGTAAGTGCAAAACTATTCATATTTTTTGGTAAATTAGGGAAGGAGAAGCAACTTTTAAGCCACTGCTGTGTGAGAAAGTCTCCCTCTGTGATGCGAGGCTCAGTTTTTCAGTTCCTCCAAGGCATGCCTGACACTATTCTTTTGTTTCAGGCCGTGCATCCGTGTTGGCTCCATTTGATGATTTAAGCACCCCCCTGCCTTTCCCTCCTCTTCACCGTCGACCCTCCTAGGGCGCCGTTGGTCCTTTTTCATAGGGAATGATGTCATTATATCCCACGCCCACCCTCATCTCCAAATCAAACCCAGTCTGCTCTTCAGAAGCAAGGCTGTGCACGTGGATGATTCAGCAAAACGTGACCACATTTGTCGACTTGTTTAACGTCTGTCCTCCGCCAGGCGAGTGTGAAATGAGTCAGGCACGACAGCACTCATGCGAGCTGATGAGAGTTTGCATGCACGTGTTTTTCCTTCATGCAAGATTGAGGCTTGCTTTCTGCGTTATGATATCTTGGTTCATTTCGTCACTCTCAAGGATGTGTCTAAAGGATGAGAGCAGACAACAGCTCACAACAGGTCTCATTAAATAATAATGCTGCTGCACTCTCGCGCACCTCTCTGTGTATATGGCCTCTATCCCATTGCTCTCCTCTGTCTCTTAGAGACTATCTACAATGGGTGATCACATGGCGGGTGCTTGTGACTGGCTGTGTTGCCCCCCCTTCCCCCGTCTATCTCTCTCTGTTCTTATTTGTGCTATTAATTTGGGATGACTAATCAATAGTCACAGTACTGTTGATATATATATATATATATATATATATATATATATATATATATATACAAACATTTTTTGCAGTGCACTGGTGCAAGAGAAACCATCTGTATTTGATGAGCAGGGACTTAATGCATGTGTGCACCAGGAGTGCATTGGGTGCATCATGAAAGTGCTAGCTCATTGTCATTGGATTAGATGTACCATGACTAGGGGTAGGGGGAATTTCAGATTCTTAGATGTATCGCGATTCAGACATGGACGAGTCTGAATCGAGCCACAAAAGTCCACATGTCGATTATTAAAATATGTTGATAATAAAAGTATACAGAATGTTCAAAAATATTGCGGAGCTCAAAAGCGCTGTACCCGCCATCTTTGGGACACTTGGAGATGCATACACGCAGCATGACGCCAACCCCGCCGTGAGATGCTTCTTATTTAAAAGCACGTTCACGTGACGGCAACAAGATCAGTCCACATTCATTATAACGGCAGAAAAAAAAAAACTCTTCGATCATGTAAGTAACATGTATGGGAGCATTTTAATAACTACGAGTGAAACTAGTCCCTTAAATTGTGCACCTCAAATTAAAAGCAACAGTTTAAGCTGTGACTTGTCAAGAAAGTTACAAACATTCAATAACGTACCATGCCGCCCGAACAAAGGCTAACTTCAAAATAAAGCTCAAGAATACGTTGATGGCACGCAATAGCCTCAGAATGCTGTTATTTTGAAGTTGGCCTGCTTGGTGGCGTGACCGACTGACGGTTAGCTTGACTTGTTATCTACACGTTTCGGCTTGCCTTATTGTAGAACGTAGCCATGAAACCTCTAGTTTATTACGCGGTCCGCAGAAGTCTCCGGTGTGAGCGGCTAGTTGCTAGCAGTGAGTGCACAGCTCGCTGCTTTTAAATTACCGGTAGTTCGACAACTGTGGCTTTGTTTTCATACTTTGCCTCTTCCACTCTTTGTGTAGAGGATTATGTGCCTTAAATTGCAGTTAAAGATATTTTTCTTTCTCAAAAATAAAAGATCATTAGAACGCCATCTTCATTTTCTTTACAAAACATTTCCCCCTATTAAATAAAAACATTAATCTCAAAATGTCAAATATCGCTCGTACATTCTAAATTGACATATTTGACACTTGATATTTGAGTTGAATCTTATTTTATAGGGAACAAGCGTTTTATAAAATAAAAGGAAGACAAAATTATATTCATCTTTTTCTTTAGCTGATCCGAAAAATGATCTGATCTGCGATTCAAATCCGTAATCTGATCGGAACCATGAGCTTTCTGATCCATTGTACCAAGTATAAATACTTAGTGAGACATATACAAATGTGTGTTGTTAAAAAAAAAAAAAGTGCATCAATATTCATAAATTCAAAATGGATCAATAATCGTTTTGTAATCGAATCGTGCCCCGTAATCGTAATAGAATCGTGAGGTGTCCAAAGATTCCCACCCTTAACCATGACAACATAACACCTAATTCTATCTCCTTGGCTCCAATATTTGTTTACAACTGACTCTCTGCTGCCACCTCCTGACTGATCGTGTTACAGCAATTTTATTTTTTATATTTTGCAGCTTCCAGTCTATCTAAGGAACATTAATGACGGCTCTGAAAGCTAATCCATTTGACACATTAAGGCTTAATTGTGTGCAATTCGACATTGGCAATTTATGTACCTCCAACAGAGCAAACGTCACACATTTTAGTGCCTTTTAAAATGGTGTGGCATCTATGGCAAGTTGTGTTAATTATTGAGGCACCGGTTTGGTGCTTCATCTAAAAGCATGTTTTTTTTCTCTCTCTCTCACAACCTTCTAAATTTGTCCCATCTGCCCAGATGCTCCACAGGTTAGCAGATCAAGCAGAACAAAAGCCCAAATATGTGCATGCTGCCAGAAAGACACGGCCATTTGGCCCCCGTCTCTTGGGTCCCGTCATCAGGGATGGCATCAGTGCCTCCATCTGTCCGACTTCTCTTTTAACACTCTTACTGCCCATCTGGTCTCTAGCTTGAGGATGTGTTGTGGTAAACTGTTGTCAACGCTGTCGGTCACTTCAAACAGAAGCTTCAATTCATTTGTTTCTATAACCAATGTGGACAACTGTTTGATCAATTGGTGTTGCAAATGTATGCCCATCACTGAATTTGGAATAGATTTGTCAAGAATAGATCAGTTGTATTTAACTATTAAGTGCGCTATAATTGTTTTTTTGTTTTGTTTTTTTACACTTCATTAACTCCTTTACTGCCAAAAACATTTAATGACGTTTACTAAAATCCAAATGAATGCCGCCAAAAATGTCAATTAACGTTTACTACGTTTCTTTTCCTCAAAGGGCAGTGCGAACGTCGGTGCAGCGCTGCCTTGTCATTGGGGTTGTAAAATCCCACAACAGACACTAATTATGGCAGCATTGTATCTCTTTTCAATGGGCTCCGGGTAGTATGAAATTACACTGAAACATGACAAATCTGATGAAATAGAACGTTTTCAAGGATGACAGGAATAATCAAAGCCTTTGTCACATTAAATGTAATTCACAGAGTGTCACTAAGCAAAAAATATTAGGGTTAAAGTCACTGTTGTGCAGAAAATGTATCTTTTCACAAAAAGCTTGTTTTCTCCTTATCTTTTCCATTTTCATTCAATGTCACTCAAATTACCTATTTTCAAATGGTGATTACTAAAGAACGGAACAAGGTAGAAACATACTTTTTTTCTAATGAAAGAATAGAACGCAATCTTTAATGTGGTACCCACCGTGTTTATGTAAATGCTTGAAATCGGCTGGCACTGTCGGGGTTGTTTTTTTAAATAACGTGTGGCAGTAAGTGAGCTAATATGTAAGCACAGTGGCTTATAATAATATTAAGCGTGCTTTTTAGAAATTAAACTTCTACTTTTTAATCACTTGGACCTACAACACTATTTATTTTAATGTAGGCCATTATGGTGGTATTTGGAGAGCCAAGTATTTTTGAGGCGGCACTTTCTTGACTAACAAAGTAAAAATAATAATAGTAATAACTTAAAAAAAAAAAACTGTGCTGTAGATAAAATGTAAAATCCTGGCACATTGTAGTGATGTAGTTCATAATCTCATACACTTGATGGCAGCAGAGTAGCAAGAATGTGTTGCTGTTGAAGAGCTGAAATGAAAGCAACTTTATTCCTTGGGTCTTTAAATTGCTGTTAAGAAAAATCCCCTCGTTATACTTCCTCTTACCCTTTCTAATTGCTTTTGGGGAGGGATTGTGTGTACGGCTGCTTGTTAACGAGGGCCTATTTGTTGAACTAAGGCCAGCTTAGCTCCCAACCTTAAGAATGTGTTGGCATATATAGCACAAGAGGCGCCATTGAAATGGCACTTTAATTAATTCACACAAAAACTAGAACAACCATAAAAGCATGCCTCTCTTTTCGTTAGCAAAGGTTGGGACGTACCATTGTGTGTATACTCATCTTCTCGGTGGACTTTTTAGACACAAACTTGACTTTGTGACAAAGTGTAAAAAGGGTCTGCAGATGATGAATCCGCTACGTATTCTGCCAAGTTTCCCCAGCGGACAGTGTTTGTTATGATTAACACACAGTCTGTCTGGTAGCAGTAGACGCCCCACAACCCCACCAAGGAGGTTCCACAACCTCACCCCTCAGCTTCACCTTCCTCCCCCACTTGTTCTCTGTACTCCTACGGCTATGTTTAATGGAAGGGAAATGAAAACAATAGCCCTGTCAGCCTCCAGTCTAGCAACAGCTCTGCCAACCTGACAGTAAGTCAGAGACAGACTGAGACCTAGACCGCATTATGTCAGACACAGTCCAGACTGCAGTTTTTCAACCGCGGGGATTGATTGATCGCCCATGACAAATGATTGTCTATCGAGCCAAGCCAGAACACAGAAATGAAGCCTTATGGGGAAAAAGAGTGCGAATGTGCTGATGATGGAAGCCAGCTTTTGACCTCCTCCTTTGATGTGAGATACCTTCCCAGCAAATAGCTTCACAAAGCTTTGGATCTGCTGTACATGATCACATTTTCATTTGATTTGAAGTCTAAGGTATACATTTGTTCAATCTCTGTGATCCCGCGGGCCCTTTTGTCAGAATGTGAGAGAAATGAAAGAAAATCTTGCAACATGACTTTTAACTTCCGTTCCAATTGTCGAGGTCATCTATAGGTTTTAGCATTATTTAAGTTAGTAGTGTCTTGATATTTGTTCTTGAGAATGAACCTGGAATATTTTATGTCTGCATCTCTGGGATAAGATATACAAATAAATACAAGACGAGAGCAAAATCACCCCCCACAAAGTGCTCCTGAGATAGAGACTGATGTCAACTACCATAATATTACCAAATCATTATTTGTGACTAATATCAAGTGCTGTCAAGGATTAAACTCCACCATCTTTCATTTTTAATGCTGATCTCATCCCAATATGCAAATTGTTGTCATTGAACAGTCTGCTCTTATTCTCCAAAGATGTCATCTCGATAATGTTTTCCGCCAGAGTACAGTCAATAATTTGAAACTCATTGCATCTGCAGATTACATGACCTGTCTGTCAAAAACACTACTGCAAACACCATTTCCACTCAGATATTAAAGGTAGACTGATTTTTCTAAATACGTGTACAGTATATATTTGTGAAATCTACATCCAGCATCCACGTTATCATTCACGAAAAAAAAGTAGTCTCTATAATATATTAAATCAATTAAGTCAATTTTCCCAGCAGCTGTAATGCATTACTATGTTGGCCCACGGTTGCTAATGGAGGCTTTCTCAAGTCTTGATCAAAAACAAGAAGTGGACGGCCATCCCTGTGGTTGGAAAGTGTTTGCCAAAAAGTTAGTCACATGAGGAGTGTTCGTCATCATGTTTTCACCTCCTGACTTGTCTGCCTTAGTTCCTCCCCAAAATGGCACCTTTCCTAAAGATAGTAATCCAAATCAATCCCAGTGATCTGCTTCTGATCTGATCTGCAAATACAATGAGTTTTGATATGGAGTCTTAAAAGCCAGTAAATGAGCCTCATCTAGCCGTTGAATTCATTTTCGCAAATCCAACTGAATGCATGCAATCCGACATCTATATTCATTACTATATAAAGTTGTTTTTTTCCCCCCTGGAATAGGCTGGAATATGAATGTACTTGTGGTTTGGTTGGTCTTCCTCTAGGCTCATTGACAGAGCCACGGCTGTGTGCGAACACTGCACTTTTTTGCAACTCTGCAACTCACAGGCACTCATGACGATGAGGAAATTCTTAAATTTCACAGAACGTGTTCAACAGATGACATAGTCAGGTAGTCCCATTACACCTAATTAGCCAACACTAAGCCTCCATGTTGAATGACCCAAGGAACCGTCAGTACCAATAGTCCGATGCTGCTTGTAGTTTGCCTTGCCAAAGTCCTGTTAAGGCTGCTGAATGATCCTGGATGACCGAAACACACACACACACACCCGCACACACATTCACCGTAGTCACTGCGGAGCCCAAACCACAGGCACTCATGTCAAACGAGTCTGTGAACAGTCCTTTATTCCCGCACTGAGTTGCTTTATGAGTAAGCGTGCACCTTATTCAAACTCTCTGACTTTTCCATTCAGTTACATCTCTGCGTTGTACATTCCTGTGACCAAATGTGTCTCAAAGTCGCTGAGCATCTTGTCTGCACATCCACAAGCTCACCTGGGCTGTTTTCTTTGTCAGCTCCTTGACTTTGTCATGAACTTTCATTTTGGCTTGTTGCCTTGTGAGGCGTTCGGTTTGACCCAGGTACTTCCCCTGCTATCCAGAAGGCACCGGTAATGCAGACTTGTCCAGGCATTTACACAAAGATCCTTTTACTTTTTCCACTTCCTTAAGTATGACTCCCCAGCACCCATGTGGGCGTGTATTTATGTATGCATGCATATGGCCTTACGGAGGTGACAAGATGGGGTTGGAGCGAGGTCAGTTTTGCCACAAATTTTTAGGAATGTAGCGATAAAAGCGATATTGCGTATTAAAATTGCCTCAATATCCTCATCATCATGTTACGATATTAACTCATTCACTGCCATTGACGGCTAAAGACGTCAAAAATTCATTTGAACTATTTCTATTAGTTCAAATTTTTTTCCCACTTTTGTTAACAAGAGTATGAAAACCTAGAAAAAATATTGTACATTTAGAACAGATATACAATTTGTGATTAATCGTGAGTTAACTAGTGAAGTCATGCGATTAATTACGGAAAAATTTAATCGCTATATCCTAATTTTTATTTTCTTAAAAAAAGAAGTAATTTTATTTCTGTTTTTAATCATCTTTTCTTTTTTTAAAGAAAGAAAAAATAAATGTAAAACTAGGGGCGTCAGGCGATATTTTTTTAATCATAATTAATCGCATGACTTCACTATTTAACTCACGATTAATCACAAATTTTATATCTGTTCTAAATGTACAATTAAAAAATTCTAGGTTTTCCTACTCTTGTTAACAAAAATGTCAAAAAATAGAAATAATAGAAATAGTTCAAATGCATTTTTGACGTCTATAGCCGTCAATGGCAGTGAATGAGTTAATTTGACACTTTTTCCACTTTTGTCAATAACAGTATGAAAACCTAAAAAAAATTTTATTGTTCATTTAAAACAGATATAAAATTTTTTGATTAATTGTGAGTTAATTATTGAAGTCATGTGATTAATTACAATTGAAAATTTTAATCGCCGGACGCGTTTTTTTATTTTTATTTTTATTTTTAAAGAAAAGATTCTTAAAAATTAGGGGTGTCAGGCGATTATTTTTTAAAAATTGTAATTAATCGCATGACTTCACTAGTTAACTCACGATTAATCACAAATGTTATATCTGTTCTAAATGTACAATTAAAAAAAAACTAGGTTTTCACACTCTTAACAATAGTGTAAAAAATGTTAAACTAACAGAAATAGTTCAAATGAATTTTGGACGTCTATAGCCGTCAATGAAAGTGAATGAGTTAAAAGCAGAACATCTGTTAATAAGACCAAGTTGTTTTCCATTTGTGCAGTTCTGGTACCTTCTGGTGGTTAGTTTTTTAGTGCAGCTAATCGCCAGGTGAAGGGGAACGTAGCACGTCTGAGTTCCTCCACAAACTGTCTTGATTCGCAATGTGTGCCTTCATCAGCAGGTACATGCCTCAATTTGAAGTGTTAATAGCGATTGTAGGCCGTTTATGTACATTGAGTTACCTGTGCTATATGAACTATATGTAAATTATGGCCTTAGCTAATTAGTATTGCATTGTATAGATGGGACATTTACATTGAAATTCATGTTCATTTCCTTTGTATTTGTAGAAAATATTTTCCAACATCTCTGTAAAAAATAAATAAATAAAAAACTTTTCACACAGTTGCGTCAAACACAGCATTGTGAACTACATAGAACATGATACTTTTTTTACATGACAATAAAAGGACCGGCAGCGCCTATTTCTCTGTCACTGTTATGTACAAAACAAAAACAAAAAAAAAACAATACAGTATTGTGCTTTGTTTTTCAATATGAGCTTTAAGTTTTTATATTATATTTGTATTGTGTCATTTTGATATTGTTACATGCTTCCTTATTTTGTCTCCCTGCTTTCAAGTTTGCTGAATAAAAAAAAAAAAAAATCCTTCACTTGTGTGACCATGCCACCATGATCCTGTTGCACTGAAGTAAATACATCACCAGCGTGCACGCCTCACTTAAGCCCTCTTCAGACATCACTTACCAAGCCAATCCATCATGGGTAGGCTGCGTTGAAGAGGAGAGGAAAAGAAGGGAATAGGAGATGTAGCGCCCCTATCGTGGTGATGGATGAAGGAGAGGATGTTGATGAATGGCTGCCAAAAATCCTGGAAGAATCTGAAAAAAAAGGGGTGGGGGGGATAGGATACCTGCAACATGGTGTGGGGTTACTGTTGAAATAAACCTTTTTTTTTATGTCAATAACAAAATACCAAGAACCTGTTTGTTGATTGTCTCATTTTCATTTCAATGAGAATGAATTTCATACTTGAAAATAACTAGGCTAAATTACTTCTACTTTTAAATGAATCATTGAAACCACATATGACTGTCATATTAGCAGTCCAACAATGGAAGATTGGATAATAGTAGCCGATTGACTGCATAGACACGCGTCAATGTATGACAGGCCTCGCCACAACCAAGAGGAAAAACAGTGCATGAGTGTACCCCAGCCATTTTGACTGTGGCTTATCACGGACATTACTGTTATATAAACTGGAAGCTAGTAAGAGTTGGGCGAAGAGGAAGAAAGGCTGAAGAGAGGGGGGTTGTGCCAAAAGGAGTTTAAAAGAGTGGAAAAAGAGAAGAGGTTGCCCCTGCAGGCTTGTGTGGCTGGCTGTGTGCTCCTGTTATGCTCAGCGGCAGCGGCTGGCTAAATAAACAATCCTAATTGGCTGTGGAGCCCCACTAGTCTGGGGTTTCACTCGCTTTCATCCTCGGGAAGCTGCTGGGAAGCTGCGGGAGAGCTGAGGTGAGGCATCGTGATAAACACACGCTTTACCGCACACGTATAAAATCTCCCACATGCATATATGTTCTAGTGTAAAGCTCATTTTGGACGGCCGCCCTTTGACCTACTCTCCGATGCTGTCATCACATAAATGTGATGCATTTGTGTGTGACCTGCTACTGGCTACAGAGAGCGGCCTCATGTAGTCTCTCGATTCATGACGTATAGAAAATGGATGAATACATGGTTTTGTTTACATGTTTTGAATACCAGAGTACAAACATTTTTCAAGCAAGCTCCCTTATTATTTCCATCCTTACAACTGCCGTATTAACACATAGCCACATACCCTCAACGAACAGTCATTAGGTGGGTTTCCATCCACCTATTTTGATATGAATTTTCAAGAATTGTGAAAATAAACCTGATCGATCAACCCGGGTGCATGTATGACTATTTCTAAGTGCAGTTGAGAAAGGAAGAGGCTGTACCTTGGCAGCAGCTGCCTTAAATGACAAAAGCTGGATTTGACAACAGCACCAATTTGCTGGTCCAATTTTGAAACTGTTGGTGTTCTATAAGGCACTTGTAATCCAAGTCTGGGCTTCCCTCCTAAAGCTGCTGGCCCAATGACCCGACCCCGGATAAGTGGTGATGGGTGGATGGATGGATGGATGGTAATCCAAGCAGCAGGGTGTGATGTACAAGTGCCACAGGGACCGAACACCAGCACTTCTCTTTTCTTTTCATTGAAATTCAAGAAATCCAGTGCCATCCAGGCCTTGATTTCCTCCAAACAGGACAAAAGTGGTCTTAACGAGAAAGCATCTTTTTTTTTTGCTACATACAAAGAAATGCCATGTTTTCTCAAGATGAAAATCACAGACATTAAATTCAATTGAAAACAGCAGGGGCCCCAAAATAGAGCCCTGTGGAACACCATGTGACAGAAAGGACTCAAGAGCAACTAAGACTTAACACAAAAACTTCTGTATGCCAAATTTGATTATTAACTCTGAAACAAATGCAATGCATCAAATTTGTTTCCAATTTATGTTTGTTATATTACACATATATATTTGTAGTGTTGTTTTGTGTGAACTGTGTTCAATACTGCCTCTACCTGTGCCCTTTCACGATACTCTTTCTGGCGGTTGAAGTGCCCCAAGTTGGCAAGAAAACTACACAAAACTCTTTTTTTCCTCTCTCAATTGGGCATGTGCCCACAGAAATGTGATCAATCTTTTTATCTACGTTACGGCACCTGCTAGCCATACCTAAATACAAAACATGTTTTGCATGTATAGTTTTGTATATATCTGAAGAGTAACGTCGTAAAATATTTAGACGGCAGTTATTTTTTCTGGTATGTCTCCCCGCTCAGTGCCCTACCATTAAAAATAAATAAATAATAATAATGTGGTCATATAAAACTGTTGACCAGAGCACAAGCATAAATCCAGAGCGATGAATAACATTAATTTTCATAATTCAGTAATTGCGTCCTGTCTTGTACAGAGCCTCAAGAAAAAGAAACCTTTGTCTTAAGTGTGTTCCAAGAAAAAGAAGGAAAAAAGAAGTCTCCCTTCTGCTCTCGAACAGAGACCCTGGGCCATGTCCAAGAATGGCTTGGGAAAGGGAATTGTGAAAGTGGTTGTCATGGAGGATTGAATGAAAAGAGGATGACTTTGTGTCTGCAGATGCATGTTACTGCTCTCTTTACATCCCTGCTAGTGAACAAAAGAAGCTAACGAATTCCAGACCTGCAGTATATAAACTGTCAAGAAAAGAGGACTGGATGACAATAATAGCTTTTGGCGGAAGAATTTCAAAGTGGCGGTCCCCATTATGAGGAGACGGACCAAAATGGCAGTGAGTTGTACTTCGATAGAAAGCTGTGTGACAGCACCCACCAAAAAAAAAAAAAGTGCATTTATTTTTAGAAAGGTCAGGTCAGTTGTACTTCTTGCATATTTTCAAAAATAAGGAAAAATGCTCACCATCTTGCAATAAACATGTACCTCATTCTATTTATGCGTGCAGGAAAGGCATGCCACGGTTTACCGTCTCTGAAGGCATCCTCTGGAATTTTTGCATTCTTGGCGGTTTAGTGGTTCTGGCAACAGGAGCAAGTTGCGAGTCAAAGGGCTGAATGTAAAGACGGTTCAGACCCAAAGGCAGCGGCCCTGCTCGTCTTAAACTTCCACCCTTTGCATCTTTTCCTCCTCTCCAGGATCACTTGTGGAGCCCAGACTGACATCAGGAGTGATTGCCGATTTGGTGCACACAGAATTAAAAGTCCTTATGAGAGTCATCCCAGTATTAAACAATGCAACTCTTCACTGGGACAAAGTCAACACCAGACAAACTACATGGCTTTGGTCAAACACGTGGAAATGCACTACAGGGATTAAATGAGGGAATGAATGCAGAAACTGGGGAAACAAAACATTTTGATAACTGCAAGAGCATGTGGTTGTCACATAAATCATCTGTGACATACTTTAAGCAATGTGACCAGATAAGAATGGTGCTATAATCTCACATGAGGGGAAAGAAAGGCATTTAAATGTGAACAATAGTGAAGAAATAAATTTACGGGAGTGTCATATTTGTGTGTATCCATCTGTTGTTAGTAGACTTCATGCTGGTTCAGGGAGGATGACAAATTTAGAAGCACAGTTCCATTGATTCCAAAGAAATTGAATATTGATTTTCTAGATCCTCACCTACATTATTGGGTTCTTATTTGGCCTATGAAGCACATCTCACTACTCTGTGGAAATCACTTTTTTTTTGTAATTTTGTGAACTAAATTTAATTCCCCCTTTGATGATTATAATCTATATAATACATGTAAAAAACCTACTCGTTTACATGAAGTCCAAAGTTGCCCTGTATAACTACTGTTGGCACAGTTCTACTGTACAGTAGTGCCTTGAGATGCGAGTTTCATTTGTAACTCAAAACACTTTTCTTAAATCATCTTTCCCCACTGAATTGAATGTAAATGCCTCCTCACTAAATTGCAAAAAAAAAAAAAAAAGGAAACTTGCACTATATAATCTATTTTATCAAAACCTAACAAGATAGAATGTAAATAATTTAGCAGTTTGTGCATTATGATTTACTACTGCAATCCAATTACTTGTGCTGCTCCTTCTGGCCACTAGGAGGCAGTATAATAAAGTCACGCAGACACAAACGAAGAAGTAAGATGCTATCGTTGTTTTTGTACACGATAAAGAATATACAGTATACCTGTGAGTATTGTCATACTGTACTGCACTTTTACATAGTAACTATCAATGCTAGCAGTTAGCATGCGAATGGCTATCTTTGAAATGCTTCGTCGGGCTACTGTACCTGTGCGCCTTTTTTACCCATTCACACTCGACATGATCAGATCCAAAAAATTCTTGTGTTTGAGCTGTTTGAGAGATATGATAGGGACAATACTGGGCAGTAAACTCTTTTTTTTCCCCAAAGACTTCTGAGAAGATGTCATTTCATCAGCATTTGCCTGGAAGTTCAGTTGACAAGAGAAGAGAGAGAAGGATGAAGGGAAGAGAGGCTGAGGGCGTGATTCTTCCGAAGGCGGCAGGCAGCCAACAACAACAGCCGACTCCAGTAGGTCGGCACAGGAAGGGAGTTAGGGAAAAGGGGGGGTATGGTGGGGGGGTTGGATGAGTGTTACTGTGGATCTATATGTGTGTGAAAGAGTGAGCGGGGAGGCTGTTAAAACTCTCATGCGTGCACCCTGGGCTGCTCAAGCGCTCCCCGTTTGTTGTTCCCGAGCCAGAAGGCTTTTGACTGGACCGATCCCAGGGGAGTCGTTACTCCACATTCCTTTCCCATTATTCCAGGCATCCCTTTATGAGCAGCAACATCCTCTGATTCGTTTGGCCTTTCCTCTTGCCCCCGATGTTCTGTGTTTTTTATTCTCATTACTTTGTGCTTATTAGCTGCTGCTGTTGCTCATGCTGAGGTGTGAGATGGCGATGAAGCTGAGGGCTCTGTTCTTTGATGCTTACTCATGCGTACGCTTCAAACCAGTCATTCTCAACCACTGGGGATGCGGCGGTAGCTTCCATTTAATGAGTTTGATGAAATCGCACACTTATGCGAGCGTATTATCTCAGTTGAAATTAAAAAAATACATTCAATGCAAAACATTCTTAAATACGTAAGGGATCAAAGGTCACAGACATTCAATGTTGTATTGTGGCCTTGCCTCCAAAAATTTAAATATCATGTACTGTAGATGATGAAATTCCTAAATTCCTTAAATTGTATGTTGAAAAAACCTTTGCTCATGCAGTTATTCACAAAATGATGAGCCTTGTCCTTTTTTTTGGGGGGGGGGGGGGGCAACTGAGCCGTTCAAGGATGCTCTTTTAATACCCAATCATGACACTCACCTGCTTCCAATCAACTCATTCACTGCCATTGACGGCTATAGACGTCAAAAATTCATTTTAACTATTTCTATTAGTTTAACATTTTTCCCACTTTTGTTAACACGAGTATGAAAACCTAGAATGTTTTTATTGTATCAGAACAGATATCAAATTTGTGATTAATCGTGAGGTAACTAGTGAAGTCATGCAATTAATTACGATTAAAAATTGTAATTGCCCGACGCCTCTAATTTTTAATGATCTTTTCTTTAAAAAAAAAAAAAAAGACTAAAAATTAAAAAATATATATTTTTTATTTAATTTAATTTTTTAAAGAAAATATTTTTTTAAATCGGGGGTGTCTGGCAATTACATTTTTTAAAAATTGTAATTAATCGCATGACTTCACTAGTTAACTCACGATTAATCACAAATTTTATATCTGCTCTAAATGTACAAAAAAAATTCTAGGTTTTCATACTCTTGTTAACAAAAGTAGAAAAAAAATTAAACTAATAGAAATAGTTCAAATGAATTTATGACGTCTATAGCCGTCAATGGCAGTGAATGAGTTAAGATGGTCACTTTTTTCAAAACAGGTGTTTTTGAGGATTTCTCAACTTTTTCAGTCTTTTACCTCTATCCGAGCTTTTTTGGAACACACTGCAGGCATCCAATTCAAAACGAGAGAATATTTCCAACAACAAAAACAATACCTTCTGAGTTTGAACATAATTGTATTCTGTTTGATTGGCATTTTCCACATTGTACCAATTCCATTGGAAATAGTTTTTTTTTTTACAATACAGGAAAGATTTGTAGCACTGTGTCATATAACTAAGAACGGGCCAGCAGCCTGAATTGGCCTGCAAACATCTGCTATGAGGAACAGGTGTCACAGCCTCTCCAGTTCCTCATCTGATGACCAGGCCTCTCCTTCAATTCCTTTATATGTTCTGTCAATCTTCCCATTCTCCTTCTTGTGGGTCTGTGCGACTTGAGAAGAGAGGAATGTTTCCAAGGAGTATGTCAAGACTTTTCAAGGAGAGCCGGAGTGGGGCATTGAGCCTCAGGCAATTCAAGTGGCGTCACAGTGACTGACATGTACAGGTGAAAGTGAATTGGGTCAACCTTGCGCCCACTGAGGGCAGGCTTCATTCATTTGCAGTGTATTTTAGCAGCAATGCTTTTTGTCACACTTCAATTATTTTTGTTGTTGAAAAACAACTCAGCTGGAGAATACAGTCAAGAACACCCACAGGCCTACACTGATCAAAATGTTTTTTTTCCCCTCCTTTTTTTGTGTGTGCAAGGAAACACATTCTTCAGTCGCACCTCTGACCTTGGAGAGAGGCAAAAAATCCTGCCGAAATAACTGAACAAATAAACAAGTAGGAGAAAGTGCAGGCCTCAATACTCAGAGGTTGCATTTTTCTCTTGTGTGTGAAGTGTGCGTGACACGCTTCATTGTTGCCGTGGGCTCAAGATAATCAAACACTTCCACTCATATCTTCAAAGATGCCCATATTGTAACAATTAATGAGTATCCACATCCATCGTTGAAATACTTTACGTCCACCATGTGTGAGGACGGCTGGTCGACTTGACGGCTCTTCATGAGGGAATTGAACTGCTGACTCTTTGACTGGCTCTACTTCCTGTGTCACCTCCCTGCAAAGGCACAAACACTCTCTTCTTCCTGCCTGGCCGGATGCAGAGATGTGACTGGCAGCAAAGCGCCGCTGTTATTTCTGGCATCAAAAAGTGTCACTGTCTCTCAGAACACAATGGTGCGCTAAACTGAACAATTATAGACTCAAGGTTGTCTTTCTTTTACTGGAATTTTGTTGTTGTTGAATGGAACAAGTTTGATTAAAAGCAGGTGAAATCCGCCATCCTCAAACTGTCCACTAGATGTCTCTAAACTTGTCTTGCGTGCTCATCGACTCACCTGATCATGGTTCTCTGATCTAATTGCTAAAATGTCCTTTCATTTGTGCTGGTCCCCTTGCCACGTTGACTGTCAGGTTGTTGTCCTTTCACTAGCTGACCTTTCCTTGGCTCATCAATTTGCAAAGTTTGAGTTCTTTCTGTTTAAACTTTTTTGTTTTATTTGCTGAAGCCATACTTACACGTCATTTTGCCTCATTTGCTCCTTTTTTTTTTCTTTCTTCCTCACAATCTTGTTCAAGTGTACTTGTATAGAGTTATGAAGTGTGCCGGAAGGGTTCAAGGGCTGGTCTCACAGTGGATTATCAAACCCAAACTGAGAATGGGCAAACAAACCCTTCAATTTGTGGAATGATAGTGTGTACAATTTTTTGCCATCTAGTGGTGAACTAATAGAATGCAATGATCTAAGATCTAAGCGCATGTGCACTACGGTACCTCAGAGAGACCACACTTTGCAAGCCTACTACGTTCGCTAAGTTTGTCTCCTTCAGGTATCCGTAGCAGAAAGATGGCGGCCTCCTGTAAGATAAAGTGTGACCTATGTAATTTAATTAGCGATTACTAGACATACGATTCAAATATGTACGTTGATGTTATGCAACTTTTTTTTTTTTTGTGCGATTTATTGAAATTGTGAATCGTGCTTATTAGTTCACCATTAGGGGCACTAAATGAATTTGTGCTTTCACAAGTGTGTCTCAAACTGATAGCCCATTGAATTAATCAGTTCCCAAGATATTGAAAATGTAAACATTTTCTACACTCTGTCTCTTAAAGTCAAACATTGGATGGATTCTTGCTACTTTGAATGCGAGTCGGCTTACTTCACTTAACTTCTGTTATTTTAACATTCTCTTCATCGTCCCTTGTTCTTTTGAAATACGTGATATTAAAAAAAGCCTCCCACAGAGAAAAGTCTTGCATGACAGCATAAAGTACATGATGGCTGTTTGAACAATTTTTCATGACATTCAAAGCATACACGTTTGATATCTTCACAATTGTATGTTACTTAATATTTAATAAATGCAGCAATACTGCCAATATTCTATGATCCAACATTACATTGCATTTTCCTCACTGATGTTCAATAGATGTTTCTCCTGTGGAGTATGAAGTCATTTTTTCACAATGATAAAAAAATAACGTATCCCATATGGCCATGAAAGCACCACACGTACACATGCAAGATGCCATAAGTAATCCTGTGTGCTCAGAATACTCATGCAACGTATGTCTGATATATTGTCCACTATGGAATCAGATGTATTTATGAGCTGTTTTCTCCGTTTGAGGCCTTGACCATCAGAAATGAATCTAAATCATGTGAGGGTTTTTTTTTGTGTACCTTCAGGTGCAGTCGATATGTAACATGGCAATCGCTGATTAAGTCAAGTCATCTTTATTTATATATATTACATATATATTATGCATGCAAACAAAATTAAGTAGAAAAATAAAAATAAATAAAAGGACTGAAACTCCCCCAAATTGGTTTCCAGTGTCATCTGATCTGAATACGTCTTCTGTGCAGTGTATTGTAACGTCTGCACTCCCGTCTGGCCCATGTCATCACCTGCTGATAAAACTCAGTCGGCAAAAGCATTTTTGGGAGGTATTTTATTCAAACCACCCTTGCTTCTTTGCTTCCATCTTTTGAATTATTTTTTATCAAGGCAGCTTTACATAGAGCTTGCATATACCCTCTTCTAGTCTCGAGTCTTTAAAGATCATTGTCCAATGGTAATGACTTACATATCTTATCTTACTTTTGATACATAACCCCCCCCCAAAAAAGTATGATTTTTCTTTAAAATTGCCTATAATGTCTCATTCTTCCTGATTGTAAAACGGCCACAAGAGGGCGGCTGATCCTGGTCTCAGCTGCTATCCCGAGTACTGATACCTGAAATAAGCCTAGTATCGGCCCGATACTGATACCTAGTATCGGTACCAGCCCATCTCTAAACAAAACAATGCATAGACCACCAGCATGGCGGCTGCAGGTGTGTCCACGGGAAAATGACTTTTTTTATCCTGCTTTAAGGTGATTTTAAGACTTAAAATGATCTAAACTAGTCGAAATTTCTCTCACACATAAGCTAAATAAAGAATAATTGAGACAATAACTTTCATATCTACTTGGTGTCACGTAGACTAATATAAGCTTGCCAAGTAATACATTCAGTAAATACATTAAAGTATTCAATTCCGTCATTGCATTGCACTGTATACTACAGTATATATAGGCAAATTGCAGGAGAGCTTGAAAAAGGTGGTGCAGCACCGATATTTGACACTGTGAGGCGGTGTTGTAAACATGACATGAATTTAATTGTATCATTATGATGGCTATAATTAAATGTAATGACAGCACGAAACATGATTGATTTGGGAATGTTTACACGGGGTTAACGCCACTTTTTTTTTCTCTACTACTGTTCAACTTCTTTCTTTTCTCAATTTGGAGGCCTTCCACTTGTGTGGCATTTTCCCTGTTTGTTTATATGACCTCGCATGCTTGAAGTGGCAAAAGTGAGAAGGGCAGATGTTACGCACGCACGTACGTTACAAAAAAAAAGTTTAATGGTTAAATACATCACTATTTTCTCAAGTTGCATTATAGAAATATCTCCCACTGTCTCAACATTAATACTGAACAACAACATGTCCAAAAATTACTGTAAGAGTCGGATAAGTCACGGAAAAGCGACTTCCCCTGTGAATCACACACGTTGAGTGGCAATCAATTCCGTGCATGCTTGCAGCTGTGTGTTGACGCATGCGGGAAGCGTGCACGAGTGTTTGCTCACAATCTACCGAATCATAAGTGTGGGGGAGGCTCTCGGAGAAGGGGGGGGGGGGGTAGTGTGTGTGTGTCGGGGGGTTGCCTTTGGGGGGTGTCTCGGCGGGTGCCGTGGCTCTGGGATGGCGCTGAGGCTGAGTACAGTGTGAGCGAGTTCGCGGCCAAACTTTGTAGCGCGGAGGCAGGCAGCAAAAGTTCGCCGGGGAGGCTGAGTCGCGATTCCCGCAGGCTTCCGCTGTCATGTCCCTCCTGGACCTCCCGCGTGAACTCACATATGGACTACAAACTACAAAGTCCTACGTGGATGGTTGTCTCGCTAAAGTGGATTTATCCGTGGGAGATAAAAGTCACCGCGTTGCTGCTTTTGCTGCACGCCGCTGCAGTTTCAATGGATTGTGGTCTCTCTTATCATGCATTGCTTAACTTGGAGATAAGCGAGGGAGCATGAGGACTCGTACCATGTAGCCCTGTGTCGGTTCTTTTTTCCACGCAATGCATTCCCCCCGTGACAAGGAACTGGCGCTCATATCTCGGAAACACCGACTCATGGCTGCGGCCATGCCCGGCGAGGAGAGCCCTTTGCCGGTCAACACTTCCAGAGCTGACCGCAACGGCCTGGGGGGTGGACTGGTGCACTGTTTTATATGTGGCAGCGGAGTAACGGCAGGGAAGGAGCTGAGGTTACAAGTGACCTATCAAAAGGAACGCTACCCGTTTTTCCCGTTCCTACAGAACCAGGAGCCAGCCCCGGGTGCGAGTGAGCTGAGCCCGGAGGGTCACGCGCTGGTGTGCGCCGTGTGTCACTGTTTCCTCGCGGAGCAGTGGAACTCCTTCGAGAGGACCAGGACGCCCATCGAGAAGCGCATGTACTGGTTGAAGCGACCCTACCAGTGCGACTCTCGGCGGGTCCCGCAGGAGTGGAACCTCTCCTACGAGCTGGAGAGGAGGATCAGCACCGGCAGCCACAATTACGATGGGGGCGCCGAGTCTGACTTCTCATCCTTTTCTGACAACATGTCAGACCAGGAGATGGATGTGGTGGACAGGGGCGGCGCGAGTAAGGACAAGTGCCCGAAAGCAGCCGCTAAATCGCAGAGGGATGGTAGCAGGAAAAACAGTGTTAAAGACAGCCCTGAATCCCCAAGGACTGTCCCCCGGTACACGGTGGGGGTCTATGGCGCGGAGGGATCACCCAAACCGGACAGTTTGCTTCCTACTCGACGTGCACCTAAAGTTTTGAATAACATATGTCAGTCATCATATTTGGCAAAGTTCCAGGAGAGCGTCCCCCACCGGTGCCATGACAACCATTTCTCGGACGCACCTGTGCAGGACAACGGGGTGATCATGCGCAACAGGTCGTGGCTGGAGGAGGGGAACTCGATCCAGCGTGGAGCTGACAACAGCTGCATCTCACCCGGGTATCCTCACCCCAACTCAAAATGTAATCGGGATATTCCGCGAGGCATCAACTCGGATGAAGATGAGATTAACATCACAAGTGATGAAGACCGGGAGAGTCGCAAAAATGTCAAACATCGCGGAGCTGCCGGTGACCTTTTGACCCGAAAGGTAGCACAACTGCACCACGCTGCGGAGTCAAACGCAGACGGACGTGCGTGCTTTATCTGTGGCGCTGAGCTGGCTCGAGGTGGGAGCTATAAAGTCAGCGTTCAGAAGCAGGAAACGGCACAAGGGGAACCTTTCTTTCCCTTCCTGTGGCTGCACAGCCCCCCTCCAGGTGCGTTGGCCATCAGCCCAGCAGGTGCGACCCTGGTGTGCGGCAGCTGTCACGCCTCACTCATGCAGCAGTGGCACAACTTCCAACAGGCCGACGTTCCCGTGCTTCAGCGCCTCTACGTTGTCCCGCTCAACCCGACCGCCGCGTCCCTGCAGGACAAACCCACCAAGCCGACGGAGTGCGACATGAAAGGTCGCCGTGAGGCCTGCTTCCTGTGCGGTCAGGAGATGGGCGTGGATAAAGTAGTGCACGCTCAAGCTGGCGTGGGCAAATCTCGCGGGGTGATGTATTTTCCTTTCATCAACATGCTCCCCTGTCCTCCAAACGCCCAGCCAATGAGAAACGGGCGTGTGCACTGCTGCTCACAGTGCCTTTTAATCCTCGAGGACATCTGGAGTGCTTATCGCCTTTGTCTCAGCGAGGATCTCATCACCTCCGTTAGCTCCTTCCTGATCAGGTATCACTCCGTCATGGCTATTGACGGGTTCGGATGTGTTGGTTCCCAGACTGGGGTGTCTTCTGAGAGCTCCGTGTGCTACTTGTGCGGATCCGAGTTATCCACCGGATGCGAGTTCCAGCTTCATGTCAACCCGCCTGGACGTTGCGGCGAGAAGGAGCCGTTCTTCCCTTTCCTCACCGTGCACCCACCTGCTCCTCGAGCCAAGCCGGTTGACGCCACAGGCCTGGTGTCAGCCTGCGCTCTCTGCTACCACGACCTGCTCAGTCAGTGGGCCCAGCATGAGGGCAGAGGCCCGGGTCCGTCCACGCCCTCCACACCGTCCACCTCGGGCTCGTCCAGCTCTCCTTGGGCCCGCCAGTACACCTGTGAGGCGTTTGCGTGCTTCTTCTGCAGGCGGGAGCAGCGCAGGCAAGGGAGGATGTGCATGGTGACTGTGGCCAGGCTCCCTGTTTTTCTCTATGCGCCGCGCAGCGCTCGCACGCTCCTGGTGGATGATGGAAGGAGGCTGATGGTTGGCTCGTGTGTGGATTGTAAGGCCATGGTGCAAGTGGGTCGGAGCGTACAGCAGGACGGGGAGAGAGAAGAGCCGCGGTTAACCTCGCCACAGCCTGGACAACAGGTTGGTCATTTTGAAATATTTCTATTCAACATTCTGCTTAGTGCTGTCACTATCGAATATTTGTTATTATCGATTAATCGACTATTTTGATTCATTTTAATTTTGCATATTACAAAAGCAGTTTGATTACTGTACTTTGTATTTGTATAGTGCAGTGGTGTCCAAACTCGGTCCTCGAGGGGCGGAATCCTGTAGGTTGTGGGTGTTTTCCTGCTCCAACGCACCTGTTCCCAATAACAGGATTGTTATCAGGCTTATGCAGAGCTTCCATCCAAAACCGGCAGGACTCGGGCCCTCGATGACTGAGTTTGGACACCATAGGTCAGAGGTGGCAAATCCAGGTCCAGAAAGTAAAAACCCTGCCAAAGTTTGGGTTTAGCCCCTGATGCTAGCTAGTTAGCTTGCTCCCTAAAAGGTGAACAGGCGCCATGGGAGCTAGCTAGGGAGCTAGCTAAAAGGTAAACAAGCACCATGGGAGCTAGCTAGGGAGCTAGCTAAAAGGTAAACAAGCACCATGGGAGCTAGCTAGGGAGCTAGCTAAAAGGTAAACAAGCACCATGGGAGCTAGCTAGAGAGCTAGCTAGCGAGCACCTGGGGCTAAAGACAAATGGTGGCATGGTTTTTACTTTCGGGACCTGAATTTGCCACATCTGCCAGTGGTATAGTGATGTAAAAAAAAAAAGAAAAGAAAAGTGGATTGATGTTGTACTATTTTACCGGTTCGGTCATTCTTTTCCAAAGTAAAAACATATGTTTGCAAATGTTTTACTTTGATTAAACAGAAGATAATCAGTCTCCAAAAGATTACTCGATTATTAAAATAGTTGTAGTAATTTGATAATCGATTACTTCTTAGCTCTTATTCTGCTTTTATGCTCCCTAATTCCCCCACGCTGTAAAGAATGTGTTTGTCCTGGTGTGACCTCGGAGTTTCACAAGTGACGATGTTGACAATTGCTGTCACTTTCATGCTGTCACGAAAGTGCTTGTTTCATGTGTTTGTGTTTGAAACGGTAATCAATAGCTTGTTTAGGAACCTCACACAGTGTTATTGTGTGTAAGAAAGTTTGGGGCCACTTATGTGGATTACGATGACGCAAACATCAACAAACCTCTGTGAAAGCTCCAAATCTATATGAGATCCAAAGACCAAAGACTGCATTGAGTTTATTTGATCAAGCACGACGGAGTATGTCTCACATTTGGCTGTCAGTGTTGTTGAAATGTTGATGGATGTTGTTTTCTCAAAATACATTACATAACTAATCCTTAAGAACTGTCATTGTTATTGAACAAGGACAATACGACTTGTAGCAAAGTCTTATTGCATGTGAAGCATACAAAATAATAGACTCATCTTACTATCCATCTCATATCAAAATGTAAATATTAATCAAAAGTGTGATGTGATGCAGCTGTGTCAATACAGTACCATACAAGCTATACATGTCTTGACTGATATATTTTCCTTTTATACACTATAAGCATCCTTCTATTTCTGATCCTTGTTCTTGTGATATGACTGAAGCGAATGGCATAATTTTCCATTAGCCACACATTCATTCAGACATTCAGGCTGTATTTGTGCACATTTATTTGCCATGCGTGTGAATATTCTTATTCACCCAAGGTCATCACGACATCAAACCATTGAGGGATTTATAGACTAGTCGCAGAATTTTGAATTCTCTTCTCCAGCTGATTGGGCGCCAGTGTAAATAAACCCTAATATGTTCGCATCTCTTTGTCCTGAGCTACAGCTGTTTGAGGCTCTTTTGAGGGAATCCAGTCAGAAGACCGTTGCAATAATGAAGTCTACTGGAGATAAAAGCCGGAAAAAGTTTCTCCTGGTCTCCTAGGAGATTACAGTACTTGCAGTAGAAAGCCAAAAGTGGCTGTGTTATTCCTGATTGTGATGAGAGCAATTGCGAGATCTACAGATGTGCATCGCTGGAGAAAACATTCAATACACTTCCTCTTAAAAAAACAAAACTCTCCTATTTCACTCTGCTGCTCATTTTTATCCATGTTTTAATGTCACCCTTCCATCAGTAAAACTTGTAAAATTCCCATCCTGCTGTTTTAAAGCTGAGGGTGGAGAATGCAAATTGGAGCCAGTGGGGCCGTACAAGGGCTTGTGATGTTTTAATGAAGCGCCGAGGAGCCTTCAGACCGCCAGTTGGCCTCGTGAACCGCTCTCTCATGCAAACTGTTAGCGACTGTACAGCCTCGCAGGACACAAGACAAACATCTGTGGATGCCATTCGCACTCGGCAATCTCAAAATGGAAGCACGCTCGCGCCAGCTGTCGGGAACCGTCCACCTCATTCGCGATCAGTCCCTTGAGATAACGACACTTGCACTTCTTTTAGAGCGCTTATTCAGATAGGGAGCAAAATTTCCTCCACTGGACTCGACTTGTTTATTTTTGCTGTGATTGTTGTTATTGGCCTGCACATGCTGTCACACGTTCTCAGATGAGCTCATAGGGGGGTACTCCCAATATAGAGTCTAATTATGGGGCCGGCTTTTGCCCATTGAGACTGAGGTGTCGCGGTATGGGAGAAGTGTCACGCGTGGAAAGGTTTCGAGTTATCATTTTGGACCGGGCTAGTTCCAGGTGGCAAAGCTCCTTTTGGCTTGTGTGAGCTAATAACCTGTATTAAGTGACATTGTCTCTGCTGGGAAGCGTGTATGTGTGTGTGAATGAGAGAGTCAGGCTGCAGGGGACAGGTGCTTTGTCCCCTTGGTTTGAGGTTTGACAAAGTTTCAATTTTTTTTTAGTTTAGTACATCGCTACTAATATTTATTATTATATTACTATATATTTATATATAATATAGCAAAGGGCTACCAGTTTGACACGCACTTCTGAAATAAGAAATATGTTCAAATGACCTTTAATGATATCATTACTAGGGTCGGAACTGTTGTATTTAATTGACTAATATTAGCTCTTTTAAAATAGTAAAAAAAAAAAAAAAAAAATTTTTAAAAGTTTTTCAAATTGATTTTTGTACATATTAAGTCATTCACTGCCATTGACGACTATAGATGTCAAAAATTCATTTGAACTATTTTTATTAGTTTCACTCCCCCCCACTCCCCACACTTTTATGGAGTATGAAAACCTAGAAAAAAATGTAATGTACATTTAGAACAGATATAAAATTTGTGATTAATCTTGAGTGATCTAGTGAAGTCATGTGATTAATTACAATAAAAAAAAATCACCTGATGCCCCTAATAAAGAAAAAGAAAAGGAAAGATTATTAAAATAGGGGCGTCAAATGATTAATTTTTTAAATTGTAATTAATCGCATGACTTCAATAGGTAACTGACGATGAATCACAAATTTTATATCCTTTCTAAATGTACAATAAAAAAATTCTAGGTTGTCACACTCCAAAAAATGTGAAACTAATAGAAATAGTTCAAATGAATTTTTGACGTCCATAGTCGTCAATGGCAATGAAAGAGTTAATACATAAACACTACAATATAAGGCAAACAACATATAATCTGTTTCATATTTTAACTGAAAGACACTCTCTCTTCTGTTACATTTCAATTTTGGGGTTGCAGATGCTGGCAGTGGTGAGCGATGTCTACCATCCAGTGGTGAACACTGTCAAAACAACGTAAGACTTCAGATCTAGTAAACATTTTTATTTAAATAAATTAACAGAGGGCCACTCCGAGTTTGGGCGTGGGTGCTCAGTTGCCCGTGCCTGCTATACAGTACACTATAAAAAAAAAAAAATTCTACATCCGACCCAAATGCGCTCCTTTGGCATTGGCTGTTGGATGCTATTTAGCATCTATTCTAAGTGGTTCTATGTAGAACTAACCATTAGCCAATGGTTCTAAATGGCTTATTCACTGACACCGCCCACTTCTGTAGTCTCTGAACCCCCAAAGAATTCCATATCAAATCATTTATTCTACACCTTTCCACTTATGAACCCTTAAAAAAAAGCCCAGTGGTGCACATTGGTGCTATATGGAACCAGATGGATGGGTGAGACCTAACCTGTCATATAGTACGTGTGTTTCCGAAGTGAGTGTGCTCTCACTGCAGGTCTGGTATCCTGTGCAGAGGGTTTTTTTCTGTCACAGGAAAAACATGCCAGCTTTCTAACAGCACCGCCAAGCAGGATTTACAGCATAGCGGCTAAATGAGGGGGAGGTCAAAATTACACGTGGGATCAGGAAGTGAAGCTGAAATGGGATATAAACAAATTTAGCTAGCGTGAACAATTGGAAGTAAAAGAGACGAGAAACATTGAGGGCTGAGGGGGGATTAAAGGGGTTGAAACTGCATTCAGAAGAAAAATGAATCATGCTTTCATTCATTGAAAAACAAAAATGTTATGACATAATTCAATTTCACAGCAAATTCTCAAACATTCAGTTAACTTAATCTCAAATATCTTCATACGCAGGCTAAAATTTTGCCTCTATGCTTTAATCACTTGCTTTCTGTATGCATCCATTAGTCCTGCATTTTTTGCCCAGATTAGAGTATGTGTGTACAATACAGATGAAAATGAGGAGTGCCACAAAATGTATTCTTTGTCCCCACTCTCTTCTTCTACTGTATGTATGTATGTATACCTTTGACATAGTGCCCCCTTGTGTTGCGTTTGAGACATCACATGACTGAAATATGCGGCAGGACTCAAAAACATGCAATTGGATGTTAAAATGTAAAAAGGTGTTCCTCTAGAAAATGAAACTTATGCCATGGTCAAGAAATACAAATGTACTCAAACAATAAAACATATTAGTTCCTATTTTCGTAGACAGGTGCACATCAGCATAAAAACTAGTTTACTGTGTTTGGGAATTCGTCAGACTCACCTGACAATTTGGTGACAGAAAGTAAATTAGACTTTAGACCGGGTGAAACCAGGTCTAAGTTGTGGTGCGGGTGGTGTTACACGACTTTTGTGGATTCGCTCCAGATGCAGGCAGACAGATTCTTAGGATGGAAATGAGGGGAAGCCTTTTCAACTGGCCTTGAATCAAGTAGGCTGTGTTCACTCCCACGGCGACGCAAATGCAGAAGACGCAAGTATCTGTACTTTGTATTGGCAAGTTGTACTGATACTCTGTCTGAAAAAAGTGACATCAGCGCATCACTCGTCGCAGACATGTAAAGAGTAACATTACAAAACGTTTGTGTCTATTTTTAGATTCAGTCTGAAGGCAAAGGAAAATGGCATAGCTTTATTGAATGTCAAAATACAGACCTCTGTCAAGGCCAAACTGGTGACAAAATGTGATTACTTTTTTAAAATCCTGCATGAAGGATGAGAATGAATCCCACTATAATGAGTTAACCAATTAAGTAATGTTAATTTTGCTGCTTTTTAGGTCACAACAGTCTAGTCTTGGTTAAGTCAAACACAATGGAATCTGATCAGCTATACAGTTTTAGAAAAGCACATTGTGGATAGAGCATATCTGTCCTGTTAATCACCATTAAAAAGCATGGACTAATCAGTTAAAAGTGTAGAATTCCGATCCTTGTAATTACATAAGAGAAGTGATTACAATTGCAAGTGTAATTAACTAAATCTATTTCTCATCCTGCATTTCAAAGAACGTCAACTTTCTGGAAAGTGAGTGAGATCTGGAGCGAGCTCATTGAGATTGAATCAAGGAAGTCCAGCCGAGATGTTTCTCCACTTCCTGTTGCCACAGAAAGGAATGCCATTGAGTGCAAAGAATGAATAAAGAATTAGCATGTCACGCTGCTGCTCTCGGCTTGTTGTGTCCCCCCAGCCCCTGGCATTTAAGTCATGGGGAGACAATGGAATTAAATTGGTGTTCAGGGGCTTGACGTCAGAGCCTTGAGGGTCAGGATATAGTAAATTAATGATCTTTTGATCCCGTAGTGCAGGGGTGGACAATTAATAATCCCAAGGGGGCCACGTGAGATAGTGGAATAGTTGTCAAAGGCTACACCAAAGCCTCAGATGAGATATATATGAGAGAGAGAGAGAGAGAGAGAGAGAGAGAGAGAGAGAGAGAGATGAGAGAGAGAGAGAGATAGAGAGAGAGAGAGAGAGAGAGAGAGAGAGAGAGAGAGAGAGAGAGAGAGAGAGAGAGAGAGAGAGAGAGAGAGAGAGAGAGAGAGAGGAGAGAGAGAGAGAGAGAGAGAGAGAGAGAGAGAGAGAGAGAGAGAGAGAGAGAGAGAGAGAGAGAGAGATCTCTTTATGATTACATGATTACTTGTTGACTTCCATTTTATTGTCAATGAAACAAATAGCTTTGCTAATGCTGCCTTCATTCTCACTGGCCTCTATTTAAAAATAAAGTTCAAATCCAGTTGAATGGAGAATGATGACGAGTTTGTTTGTTCTGGCACCGAAGGGAGAATATGATTGAATGAACGTGATGTTTGGTTTATATAAAACAGTTCTTTGTTGCTGAGGGTTTTATACTGTACTTTATGTATTTATTGTATTTCTGTATGCTTGATAATTACAGCCTGCCTATTTTGATGGCCAGTTTTTGTTGGGAAAATAATTACATTACAGTACGTTTGGAAATGGAAAACAAGGGTTTTTTGTGCCAGTTTGGTTGAAAGTAGAAAAAAAGGGTTTATATTTTATTTTACTTTTTTTTTTTTTTTTTTTTTTTTTACTGTTCCGAGTCATGATTAAACCTCTCCAGAGTACAAATGCTATGGTCCGTCATATATTCCTAATGTGTTGCGTCATCCTCCATAAGGCCGTGAAGTAGCCTGCTAACTAGCAAACGCAAAAGAAAATAACAAATATACTGTAGCACTCTGGATATTCCGCTCTCTTCAGGGGATTTTTTGAAACAAGGGTGGTCTCATGGTAAACACTTACTATCTGACTACACTGAGCTTCAGGGTTTGCCTGGATCCTGCTTTTCTTTGAATGCTTTATCCTGTTCCTTTCACATTCCAAAAACATCCAGTTAGGTTAATTGAAGATACTAAACTGTTCATAGTTGTGAATCCGAGTATAAATGGTTGTTTGTCATTGTCTGTTGTTGGTTGGTTGTGCTATCCTCGAGAAACCAGGAAGTGGCCTGCCATATTACAAATGTTGCCCTCACACACTTTTATCAATACTTAAAAGGTCTCCACTAAATTTTCCCATTTGAAAATTTCTGTAAAACTAACACAAAGCATATAATACATACAATACATAACTTAGTCTTTTAAAAAAGTCAGCTAGCATAATGCTAACACAAAATGCGTACGCCACAGACAAGCTAACAAATAAGCATCAATGTTGCGACACAGCAATATTCAAAGAACAATATTGGATGAAAATAAAACATTTTCCTCACAATTGTAAGATGTAATAGCATTAGCGAGTATCGCTACTTGGTGTGAGTATGTAAGTACTTGTACTCATACTCGGTCTACAAATATTTTATCCAATGGTGTGTTGATGCTTTAACTTAAGGCCGTTAGGCTGTGCTCCCCTAAAATGTAAAGTCTGTGTTTTACAGTCGTAAATCAGCTTTAACTGGCGTAATTATAGAGGACAGAGTGCAAAGAAACTACAGCTCTCTGTTCTCCTCCAGCTGCCCTCTCGCCATTGCACACATACATACGCGAACCCTCTCCGGCGCACACGCTCGCACACGTAAAATATATCATCTTTGATCTGCATCTAAATTTGCAGCAGCTGCAAGTGTGTTTGTGCACACGTGCGTCTGCCAGGTGGTCGGCAGCACTGGCAGGTGTTTGCTCTCGTGCTCGCAAATGCAGCTGGATTGTGCCACAGCTGTCAGTGTGTATGGCCGATTGCGTGCGTGCGTGCGTGAGTGTGTGTGGGCACACAGTAGCCTATTACCGCTATTTTTAACATGTAACTTATGTTTGTAACTGTTGTTATTGGGTATTTCAATACTTTTTCCTCTGTGGTTTTCCCATATGTTTCGGTTCTGTTCTTTTTCTTTTCATGGTCACCACTGATAGTTCAAAATGGATGAAAGATGACTTCACCCTGCTAACTGTAGATGTCAGCTGGAGTCCCAAATAGCACATAGTGGACTACTTGGCACCATACGGTCAGCGCACTGGCTCCAAGCGAGCAGACGTTAGATTTGTTTACTTTCTATCCGACAGCCAATCAGAGGAGAGATAATCATCCGTAGCGGTCATCTTTAGGGATCTTATTTTGGCCGTCGAAGTCGTTCCCTTCTTGGATGACTCTCTCCTTCCATTAGCCTCCCCTCTGGTCGTGACCTGGCCACCCCCTCGTACAGACCAACCACCTGGTCTCTGACAGCTTTGCTCCAGCAGGCTTCGGGACAGCTGGGAGGAAGTTTGACAGACAGCAGGGAGTTTTGGACTGAGTTAGATGTCAGAATGTAGTGTGCAGTTTCAGCAGAGGCCATGACAACTTAAATGTTTTTTTTTTTTTTTTTTTTAGTCTGCACACTGTGTGCTCGTCATATTTTTAACATCTTGTCTCATTCACCTTGAACTATTTTGTTGAATGTTCAACCCTGGCGTTGTCTTTTTAATACGTCAGTGCCAACAGGGAATAAAGTAGCGTCTACTGATGGAATAACCTGTTGATTTGCTATTGTCAGGAAACCTCATCTATTTTGCTGCAACTGAAATGTTAGCTAACTTAATACCCCCCATGGGCTTGCATCAGATTCGTTTTTTACCTTGATAAACCCATCACAAAAGGTCAGTTGTACTCATCAGCCTTAGTGACCTTTTCCATTATTCCAGAATGCTCCCCAGAAAAATAATTGTGCTTTTTCCTCAAAGCTGCAAAGATGTTTAGTCCCTCTTAAAATGGTCATACATTGCGCAGATTAAGACGTTTGAGGTTGTCTCACTTGACTTGAGTCAAAGTTGATCCCATGTTACATTTGGGGGAGTTTCTGGCGTGTCAGAATTTTGGTCGGCCCCGACAATGATCTCATATGGTTGAATCAGGGTTACTTAAATGTTCAAACTCGGAGCCTTTTCCCATCACTGGGCCTGCGCAAAGTGAATCTAATGAACACATGCCCAGTGTGAGCAGTCAAGTTGTGGCTCAGTCATTTGGTCCTGTGTGAGATGTTCAATGCTTAGTTTTGGCTTTCTGTTGTGGGCGATTTACTTGTGCAGTGTGGGTTGCAATTTAAAAAGGGCACTTTTAAGATCATAGTGTAAGTGTATGCCCAACGTTAGGGTTTTAAAAGTAATAGTGTCTTGCCTTTATATACCTCTGCATGAAAAGCTTAAGCTATATTTTGTTAGCAATTAGTGGGTTGGTTAGTTTCTTAGCCAAAACAGCGATGCCTTGAGATTTTTTTGTTGTGTGACCGACCATGCTCGTAACATCTTTCTTTCTTTTTTTTGGGGGGGAAAGATCAATATTATTTATTTGGCAGCCTTCCCAGGTCAACATGGCTCATAACATCTTTCCAATTGAAATGAATGGAAATGTAATGTAATCTAATTTTACACATTTTTTTATGAAAACAAGCATGTGTACATTTTAATTATCATTAAAATGATTGTGATGAACATGATATTTGCTTGAAAAATAATAGTTAAGGTTGATGCACTCAGAAATTTAACTAGTTTAACTAGAATTTCTGATGTGAAAAATCTTTACTAGATTTTTTTTCAAGTAAATATCAATCCCCATTTTTTTCAGTATGGCAAATATGAGCATTTTTCAGAAATGCCTCGGGAAAATTTATGAATGAGTGTGCAATATCGATTCACACCTCCGCATTGATACGTGGACTTTTATATTTTCTGTATTTGTTTGTGTTAGGACAGCTGTTGCATAAAGCGTTACAATACTACCACCAAGATGCTATTCGTGAGCCGTTCTAAGGCATCTCCAGTTAAGTGTTAGCATTAAGCTAGTGGACAAAGTCATGTTTGTTTATAATACACAACACATAACTCTTTGGTTGCAAGTAAACGCAAAAAACAAAAATCAGCTAAAAGACAACTTGTACATTGAAAAACTTGAAGTTGGGTCATTTGTATCTCAAGGCACAACTGTACATCCAAAATAAGATTATATCGATATATCCCATTCTGTAGCAACTTTGGCATTCAAATCTGCTCGCATTGGGGCGACGCATAAAGATCGCCGTTTATGGCACCCACTACGTAATACTCGTTGCCGCCCTCAACAGGATTGACATGGATAGTGTTTTCGTCATGTCATTATTTTAAAATCTAACAGCTCAGACATTCATGTTGTTGGCCAAATTGTACTTGTTTGAGTGCACTTGCAAGGTTTCAATTAACAGATTTTTCATGTTTTGAGGATTGTTTCCATTGGTGCATGACTCCCACTGCCATGACTGCGCCATGAATCAGAAATAGACAACTACAGTGTCTCCATCTGTGCGACAGATAGATGCTGCACATGCCTCCTAAATGCCTTTTGTTGTTTCGTTCAAGGCCGCCGTCATGTAGCCAGTTGAGGAGGATGTGCTGCGCTGTTCTTGGGTGGACTTGACCTTAACAAGCATCAGATAAATAGCGGCGGCGGGGTCATAGGGAGACTGTTGACATGTCAGTGTAAACAAGATATATTAAGCAAAATCAAAGTTTCCTTCTCCAATTGACATCAATTATAAAAAGCTTAAGTTGTTTTGGAAGCGCAGGCAGGAGGCTTCAATATGTTTTTATGTTCCTCTTCTCCTCCACAGGGCGCAATAAAAATAGCTCTTGGCGCATCACATTTGCTGTCGGAGGGATTCTCCTCGCTCGCTTCTCTCACTTTCCCCCACCATCTTTTTTTTTTTCCTGAACCCACCCCACCCCATCCAATCCTCCACTCTTTTGTCCCCTCTTCCCCCCTCGTTTCCAACTTTCCTCCCCCTTCCGCTTCATCTCTCCCTGTGGTATTAGAGGGGCCACATGTTGCTGGCCTCTCCTGGCGGCGTGAGCCCCATGGCAGGCCCTGGCTCCAGCCTGACGCGTAGTTTGGTGTGAGTGTGTCTGCCCGTGCGTTCGTGTGAAAGTGTGTGTGTGTGTGTGTGTGTGTGTGCGTGTGTGCGGCCGCTAACACAGTAACCCGATAGCGGCGTGGCTGAGCGGAGCAGTGCTGTGATTTATCCCGCGGGCCCAGCAGATGGCTGCAACAGGAGTTTGTTTAAGTTTGCTTCAGAGCTGGGCAAGCGGCCAGGAGCATAGCGAGGGCCTGCCAGAAAAATGTTCAGTGACTCTGGATGCCTAACCACACTACTCCCTCTTGTAGCCCCCCCCCCCCCCATCCCAATCAACACACACACACACATACACACAAGCTATTGCAGACTTGCTGTCGCTATTCTCCTTTTACCCCTCTCTTATTTCTTTTTCCTCCCATCTGTTTCACACACATGCTTACATGGGATCGCGCACACGCTCAGGTATGCGCACGCTCGCACGCGCGCGTCCACATGGTTCTGTCTGCAGCTTCCCTGCTGCTGATAGGTTCTCACATCTCACGAGGGGGTATAGAAGACTGACGAGGTGTTCGTTTTGGAGGAGGCGCAACCGTGCAGATTAACGTCAATTTGTGCTCACTTGGGGAATTTTTTTATATTTTTTTTCTGACTGTTTTGTGACCTTTTGTGAGCTACTCTTCTCTTTGTTCAATTCACATTTACATGTATTTAATTGTTCTATGTTTTCCTTTTATCAAAGCGGAAAGCAACCCCCAAAAACATTTTTTTCACAATAATATGCTCTCTGCAGCCCCACTGGTCTAAATATGGTATTCTGATATATATATATTGAAGGAATTACCTTTATTTTGTAATCTTTTGCGTGTTCAAATAAATCCAAGATGAGATTCTTGTGAAGAGGGTCCTTGCAAGGTTGATTTATTACAGAGATCTCTGGTCACACAATTGCATATCACCCAAGCAGTGTCATCCAATATGTGTGTCCTATTTTGCCCACACAGCCTTTTTATTCAAAACATGAGGAAACACAACACCTCTGTCATCCCGTGAGGTACAGAATGAGTTTGCATTTTGCCAGTAAACTAGATCGTCCTTGAACTTTTGAAAACCGGATTTCTGACAAACAGGAGCTAGACTTCTTAGATAAACATACGAAACATATTAACTTTCTCATGTCTGGGAAAACAGTAGAAAAGAATGTCAAAAGCATTACTCATCAGGTTATATTAGGTTAACATAATTACACCTTCATCAACACATCTATAATGAAATGCAAAACAGGTCAAATGTAAAATAAAACAGTAAAAATGTTAACAATGTCAACAATATATATATATATATATCTTAGAGCTGTCAAACGATTACATTTTTTAATCAGATTAATCACATCTTAGAATTTTGATTAATCGCGATTAATCGCTTAATAAAAAATACTTTTTAATCTACATTTTTTCCCCGCCAAATTTGAAGAGCACCGGTTATGTGTTAATTCTTTTGACTTTTTAATGTCATGAGGACGTTTTCAACATTTTTTGATCCACTGCGCACGCTCATCCTCCTCTTTTTCTAATCAGTTAATTACTTGCGTAATTTAAAATGGAAATGACCCCAATATTTTGACATAAACAAATATTCTAAATGTGATACGCAAATATTCATTAGAACGTCATGTTTAGACTAGTGAGGTCACATATAAGATATTATTGTCAAGAAATGTTTAAGTTTGACTTCCACTTCACTTTAAATCATATGTAAAACAAAAATAAAAACACAGGAACCCTCTACAATATTAGATTTAATAGTTAATAATTTGACGTTTGCGCAGTTAAACATCAAATCAACTTGACTATACAGTATGTGGCTCTGTTAAATGGTTATTGTACGTTGTCTTGAGCCATTTCATTGACACAGTTTGCATTGTGAATCGATTGAGTATGACTGTGAGTGTTGTGAGCTACTTTCAATAAACAAACTTTCCACTCTGCACTTTGTCATTTTACATCACATTTCACATTTGTAGTTTTTATGTAGCCAAAAGTCAGGACTCAAGTCAGCATGTCCAAAGTCAAGCCAAGTCCTAATTTAAGTCACTAAAATCCAAGTCAAGTCTCAAGGCTTTTTGCCGATTCACAAGTCATCAAAACAGTGATTGGAGTCGACTGGAGTCAAGTTAAGTTGCTCCGCAGCACGATTTTGTGTCCTACATTGCTCCGCTCTTCTTCTACGCTGCTTTTACACTTAAAACATTGCTCCCACTCAGCCTATGTTCAGACTTGGCGGCGTTTGCTTTTAAACGTAAGTATAAGTTCAAGCTTAGAAAAATCCCTTATATGTAACATTACATTACACGTAAGACGGTTCAAGTTATCCACGGAGGCTACATGAGGGAGGAGGAGCCTTTGGAAGACCCAGCCTACAAATTTGGATGCGGCTGATGACTTTGTGGCCCAGTCTCTGATTAACACTCATGTTACGTTGTGTCAAATGTCCTCCAAGTGAACCACTTAGCCATAAGCCATAAGTCTGCACCTCCAAAGTTCAGGCTTTTTTCTTGGACATTCCCAAGTTCAGTATCACTGGATATTATTGTGAACTGAATCGAACCAAGAGCCACATCTTTAAAAGTCAACAACATTCATTCTTTTGTCTAATGTTATCTTTAGGAGGTATATTTGAGTACAGTATAAAGCAGTACTAATGTTACAATCCTAACCACATTACAAGTGTATTTTGTGCTAAACTACACTAATCCTTTGTGCTAGTTGCTATGGTAACTGCAGCCGATTCTTTTCATTGGGTCAGCCATTGAAATTGTGACCCCAATCAACATGTATTATTCCTGTGATGTTCGAAGAGACCTCTCTTGTACGACATGGCCTCTGTGGCCTCTCGCATATCTTTTTGAACGGCTCTTCAAACGCACACGAGTGTCACATCAAAGAGGAGACAGGTGAAGAGAATTCATATCCGCCTGCAGCTCTCGGAGCAGGAAGTAAGGGGTCATAGGTTGGGTAACTTAGCAGCCCGCTAATGAATATTTATATGTCAAGGTCAGACTGTGTGATGATGCCAGGTTTATTGCCGAGACAAGTATGTTCAGTGTTTTAACTCATTCACTGCCATTGACGGCTATAAACGTCAACATTTTTTTGAACGATTTCTATTCGTTTAACATTTTTTTTCCACTTTTGTTAAGAGTATGAAAACCTAGAGAAAAAAAAAATTGTACATTTAGAACAGATATAAAATTTGTCATGTCATGCGATAATTACAATTAAAAATTTGAATTGTCTGAGGGCGTCAGGCGATGATTTTTTTTTAATCGTAATTAGAGAAAAAAAAATATTGTACATTTAGAACAGATATAAAATTTGTCATGTCATGCGATTAATTACAATAAAAAAAATTAATCGTCTGGGGGCATCAGGCGATGAAATTTTTTTAAATCGTAATTAATCGCATGACTTCAATAGTTAACTCACGATTAATCACAAATTTTATATCTGTTCTAAATGTACAATAAAAAAATCTAGGTTTTCATACTCTTGTTAACAAAAGTAGAAAAAAATACTAATAAAATAGTTCAAATTATTATTTTTTACGTTTTTAACCGTCAATGGCAGTGAATGAGTTATTAATGTATCATCCTGTTGGAGTTTTGTCACATTCAGGTCGATTTATTTACGAGAATTTTATACGGCATTTTGAGCGTTTATATCGATCAGATCAGACATGATTCCCCCTGCTGCACACCTTTCTTCAGTTTGTAGATGCTAAGCCGCTTTTATGGAGTGATGCTGAGCTGGTCAATGCTCCACTGCTGCGTTACTCAGCTGCGTTCCTGTTGGATGTCCGTGATAGGCTGTAAAACGTCAACCTGTGGAGCGGCTGGAAGCGTGGGAACGTTTGTGTGTTAGCGTATGTGAGCGAACAACATGAAGCGGTCAGCTTGGTTGCTCAACGATCAGGCCTGCTGACCTTATGACCTCAAGCTCTCTGTGATGAGGTTGTCTCAAATTACATTGGGCTTAATGTTTTCTGTCTGCCGGCATTAGAAGAGGAAGGTGTAATCTCTGGAGTCTACTCGCAGCTGAGTGATGGATGATGGTCTTCTGTCTGGCCAACATGTTCCTTAGCTGCAGATTGGATGTCATCCTTAGCTAAATCTGTTTAATTTGAGGCCCAAACCTAGGTTGGGGTGAATTGCAAATCAGTCCTGTGTTAGTGGACCCATAAACAGTTTTGTGATTAAACAACTGAGAATTTGACCTAAAAATGTCCACAGTTGACCAAGAATCTGTCTGTGTGAAAAAGTGTGAAATGACCTGGCTTGGTGTCAACTGATGTCCCAGCCTTTTATTTTTGGGTGTCGATACCTTTCATAAAAGCATCTGTTGTTGCTGACAATTTAGTGACAGAAAGAAGACTACACAGTAAATTCTGTAGAGTAAATTTGACTCTAAACAGTCTATTTGGTCCCACTGTAAACGGAGTAAAATTTACACTTGGAATAGGGATAGGGAATAGGGAATATTAAAAACATTTTATTAAAAGTAAATTTTATTTTGAGTGTGTATGAGAGAATTTTCCTATCCCATGAAAAAAATTATTAAAGATTTTTCACCAAGAGATTTTGACTGAATTTGTTTAAAAATAACCAAAAAAGTTACACAAGGGTTGAGGAACGAACTCACAACCGTTAGCTTGGGAGAGTGCTATTCTACCACCTGAACTATGCCACTCCTTCTGTTTGCTTATACTCCTTTTGGAGCTACGGTTATTCTTGCTGACATGAGTGATATATTAACACACAGTAAGCGCTGCATGGCTCAGTGAGTAGATTGTCCGTCTCCCAATCTGAAGTTGACTTGAGTGACTTTTTTTATTTTTATATTTATTTTACTCTCTTCCAGTCCAAGCGTAAATTTTACTCTGTTTAGAGTGGGACCAAATAGACTCTGTTGAGAGTGAAATGTACTCTACAGAATTGACTGTGTATAGATCTTAGACCAGCTTGAAACAGGTCTAAATTGTGGCGCATTTGGTGTAATGCGATTTTGGTGATTTTGGTCGAGGCACAGGCAGACAGATTCTGCTTTTTTTTTGATATTACTGATACTTTTAATGTATTTGAGGACAGAATTGCATATTTCGCAGATTTCATTTTTGGTAAAAATATTCCCACATTCTTGTTAGTTTGTAGTACGCCTGCACCGCGCCAAGTGCTACAACTTAGTTTTGTAAAGTGACACAAGTTTTGTGATGTTAATAAAGTTCTTGTTTTTACTTTCATACAGTTGTTTTGTGGTCCCGCTGGTATGCATCTTGTAAGGTAAGACTAGCGTGGATTGGAATAGCCAAGGCTAGCAAGGCTAACTTCTTATTTCCGTACTCTCTAACCCACAAAGATGAAGACTGCACCACCTTCTTATTTTCAGGCGACAGCAGCAGTTGGGCAAGTAAATTAGCCGAGTGAAAGATGAAATGCGAAAATTGGGATTAGCAATTTGTCAGTTTCAACTCAAGCACTGTGCAAGTTGACTTAATTGGTTCAACCTGCACCTCTGCTCAAATCTCAGTGATAGTTTGACCTTCAAGTTTCAGTCTCGAGGCGAATTTGACCAGAACATTTTGAATCAAATAATCGTTCTCCCACACATTTTATTACTTGCAGGCGTGTGTGTGAATAAAAGGCATAGGTGAGAGCGGGGTCCATGTTTATGGTTGGAGCTCCCGTGTGTGTGATTCTGCGGCCCAGCCCTGAGGTAAATATTTGAGAAGTGCAGGCACCATTAGGCTCTGTTTGATGTCGTGTGAGTCAGATGATGACGTCAGCTTTTCCTCACGCGCGCACACACTTCCTCCGGCAGAACAATGCTTATGTATTTTGCATTTGTAACTTTTCAAATATAAATACCCCCCCCCCCCCCCTTCCTTTCATGATAGCTACTCATCAGTTTTGGTTTGTGTAAACAGATTCTCTCCTGGGCTTAGCTTTGTGTGTTTCTTAATTAGTTCTCTCATTCTCAACTTTAAATCTTTCTCCCTCCTCCTCCTCCTCCTCATTCTTTGCCTCTTTTCGTTTCTGTTCCAGTGCAGTGCGAGCCAATCTCGCTGGCGCCGGAGCTGCCTTTTTAGTTTCCTCTCTAGAGGACAGAGATTTATTGGTTCTGTTGTTTTTTTTTAATGACATTTTTTTTCTTTTTCATATTTATCGTCAACCTTTTTGCGGCTGACTCCCCTTCATGTGTGCGCAAAGATGTCAAAGGCTCCGGCTTTTGCGAAGCGCTATTCCCTTTTCTCTTGCAGAAAAAGGGAAGTGTCTAATAAAAGGTGCGTGTGTGTCGGTATCACACACACACATGCACACACAGAGCCATGAGTTGGCCTCCCTCAGTCTCCCCAGCTTGTAAGAGAGCGAGCGAGCGAGTGAGAGAGAGAGAGCAAGGCAGGAAGCAGAAAGGGAGCCTGTGCCAAGCTGGAGCTGAATTCCTGCCAAGAGTCTACTTGTTTGCTCGTCTGGCTGGAGCCAGAGGCTGACCTTATTAGCTCGGAGGGCAGCCGTCTTATTAAAACACATCTGGCGCTCAGGGAGCCCAAATAGTCCTCATATTGTCTTCCTGCTTGCTCCTGACCTTGCGTTACCTAGCAGGAATGCTGACAAGGGCTTCACGCATCTGTTGAGAGTTTCGCCAGGGTAGTCCAACCCCACCTCCACCCCCACACCCCATACCGCTCCCCTCCGCCTCCTCACTCTTGCTGTCTTTGCTGGCGCCTGCACGGTAGCTCAGTGGGACCTGTTTTTCTTCCTCCGGCCCCCACCCCCCTTTTTTTTTTTTTGCCTTTTTCCTCCCACCTTTTCCACACCGCCGCCATACGCTCGGTGGTGTAGCGTCACCGTACCCCCCACAAGGAGCCCCCCCCCCCCCAATCCGGCCAGGTTTGTGTGTTGATACAATTCTTCCTGTGTAACCCGGTCGTGGTTGAATACTTTGTTTCAAAGTGTGAGAGCAGGTTCAGCTCATAATACGCCGATTACTTGGGCTTAATTATAGGGACCACAATGGAAATAAGCCTATGGCTTTATGGTGTTTTTATCCCTTTGGCAGCAGTTGTGTCGTATGTTTGTAAACATGTTTCGTTTGTTGTCAATAAATATTTCAATCAATCAATTAACACTGCCCATTTACCTGTATCCAAGTTCACCATTTTTTCTTTTTATTAATCCACATATGATCTGAAGATATCCAATTTCCTCCTTTATCAAAACTATAATTGGGTGAAATCCAGCTGGATTCCTTTCTTTTCTTTGGTCCTTCCTCGGGTCTCCTGACGGCCTTACGACTCTGGCTGGAAGTGTTTGGTTTAGGTGAACGGTATGGGATTTTTTAATAGGTTTTAGGTGAACTAATGAATACACACACTCACACGCACGCACATACACATGCTCACCCACATACAAAATAAAAAAAAATAAAATGAAAAAAAGAGAGCAATGATGATGACATGTCAAATCTGTAAAATTACCGAATGAACAATACTGAGCTCCCCAGAAAAAAAAAATATATATAATTGGGTCTCGTAATCTATGTTGTGAAAATCTCACCTTCTCTGATTTGGGAGTTTTGCTCAGGTTGTGACGGTGGTCATAGACTTTTCACAACCCCAAAGCGTTGCCAACAGTCTCTCAAACTATCCACACACCTCATTCTCTGTCCCTTTTCTTTGTGGCCATCCGCTTCTTCATTGACAATCTTGCCATATTTTTGTGGTTCATTATTTCTCTTTGCAGTGCCTTAGGGATGTGCAGTCCTTTATAGCTTGATATGAGGCCATGAGACGCTAACTGTAGTTTTTCAATCTACCTCAGTAATATTGCTCGGTGTGCAACAATAGTTCGGTGTGCAGTCTCTTCAAGTATTAAATGCTCGATATACAGTAAAAAGACAGCTACACTCTAAAAACAGTCGGGTCAACCCAAATTGGGTCAAAAAGGGACCGATCCAACTTTTTATGTTACTAAATGTAGTCAAAAAGTTAGGTCAGCCCACAAAACAAACCATGTAATTGGGTTGCTTTGTGGGTTGTTAATTTACTTTGACTCAACTATTTAAGTTAAATAACTCAAAAAGTTTAGCCGGTTTATTTTGACCCGATTCAATTTAGTTATTAAATTAACCCAAAAAGTTGGATAACCCACAAAACAACCCCAGCAATTGGGTTGCTTTGTGAGCTGTTAACTTAATTTCATCCAAAATTTAAATAACTAAAAAAAATAGTTTCATTTTTGATCCAAGTCAATTGGGTCATTAAATGAACCCCAAAAATTGGGTCACATGAATAATCCAGAAAACAACTCTAAAAATTGGGTTGCTTTGTGTGTTGGTAACTTAATTTCATCCACCATTTACATCACTCAAAAAATTGGGTTGTTTAAGTTTTGACCCAATTCAATTGGGTTATTAAAATGACACAAAAGCTTGGGTCACATAAATAACCCATAAAATAACCCGAAACATTGGGTTACTTTGTGAGTTATTAATTTAACTTGACCCAACATTTTGGGTTAAATAACTCCATTCTTGACACAGTTTGGGTTATTTTTTATCCCACCTGTTTTTGGAGAGTATGCTTAAGCCCATGAATTTGTTCTTCTGAGTGAGTTGTATATTTCTGACTTGCAGCCACTCTTGGCAACATGCTCAGCTTGTGCACTGGTTACTACTTCTGCTGGTGCTTGCCCTTTGACCCTGCAGCATCCTCTGGTTTCACTGCGTACTTCAGCGCTAAAACCAAGATGCCCTCTTGACCCCAGACCCTAAAGCCTACAGCCTTACTTTTTTTTTTTTTTTTTTTTTAGGCCAGGAGTTACTCCACTGTTTGCACACATTTGATTTTTCCTCATTGGTGATTGTTGCTGATTCACGATTCTGGGTGATAGCGCCATCTATAGCTTTGGGATGCACTTAACAGTCTGCCAGTGCAATTTCATATGCAGAGGACACGTTTCATGAACATGCCTGTAAGTGTAACAACACACTAATGATGATTGATTGTTGATTATTATCGACCATTGCTGAGTCTGCACATAAATGTCCCTTATCTCCGCCCACTATTTTTTTAACCACACATTGTGTGCCAGTGCATGTTTTAATTATTTATTTATTTAATACATGCGGTTCTGCCATTGTTCCTTCCCAGTGTTCCCACCGCAAGTGATGTATGGTAAACAATGAGTGGTTGACATCATCGCTGCTGCTTTTCTTGCAGCTCCACCAGGTGCCACTGTGACTCGCCTTTTGTGCTTTGTGTGTGCTCATGTGTGTGTTTCTGCCTGTGCTGTGTTTCTGGGCAGAGGTTACACGGCACTCGCACACTGCTGCAAAAGCTCTGTCATCAAGCTCGTCTCTGATTGGCTGCCAGTGAACTGCTGCATGCATCACTCATTTCGCTTTCACACAGCCAATAATATTAACTCATTCACTGCCATTGACGGCTATAGACGTCAAAAATTCATTTGAACTATTTCTATTAGTTTAACATTTTTTTTGAGTGTGACAACCTCGAATTTTTTTTATTGTACATTTAGAACGGATAATAAATTTGTGATTAATCGTGAGTTAACTATTGAAGTCAAGCGATTAATTACAATAAAAAAAATTAATCGTCTGACGCCCCTAATTTTTAATAATCTTTCCTTTTCTTTTTTTTATTAGGGGCATCAGGCGATTATAAAAAAAAAATGTAATTAATCACATGACTTCACTAGTTAACTCTAGATTAATCACAAATTTTATATCTGTTCTAAATGAACAATTTGAAAAAAAAAATTCTAGGTTTTCATACTCTTGTTAACAAACGTGGAAACTAATAGAAATAGTTCAAATGAATTTTTGACGTCTATAGCCGTCCATGGCAGTGAATGAGTTAACAGAAAATACATTTATAGAGACTTATTGTAGTTTTAAGTAAATATAAATGACCAATACAAAGGTTGAATGAATATTAAACATCTCTTTTATATTTATTGAAGATTTTTGATTCTGTATAAAATATGGCGAGAGGTTCTTTTCTTCCTTTCCTGAGTTATTTGTTGAATTCTTTAAAGTTTCTCATCTTCCTTATCAAAGGGCCCACACTTGGGACTTTGTTTGGCCCCATTGAATAGGAGCACTGAACACGCATGCTGACGCTCTCTCAACAAGGAAACACTCTTTAAAGTTGCACATGTGATGGTCTCGGGATAAACGGCTGAGACACGTGGCCGAGAAAACTGGAACGAAATTTCTGTAAAAAACATCGCCGATAACCAAATTGTTTGAAAACTAAGTAAAAACAACGATGCTCCACTTTTATCATTTATCTGACCACTTTCCATCTTAACTCATTCACTGCCATTGACGGCTATAGACGTCAAAAATGTATTTTAACTATTTCTATTAGTTTAACATTTTTTTCCCACTTTTGTTAACAAAAGTATGTAAACCTAGATTTTTTTATTGTATTAGAACAGATATAACATATACGTATACACTATAACTAGTGAAGTCATGCGATTAATTACGATAAAAAATTGTGATCGATAAGAAAAAAAAAGATTACAAGGTTAAAAAATATATATATTTTTTTTGTTTAAAAGAAAAGATTATTAAAAAATTAGGGGCATCAGGCGATTAAAATTTGTAATCGTAATTAATTGCATGACTTCACTAGTTAACTCACGATTAATCACAAATTTTATATCTGTTCTAAATGTACAAAAAAAACAACTAGGTTTTCATACTCTTGTTAACAAAAATGATAAAAAAAAATGTTTAACTAATAGAAATAGTTACAATGATTTTAAAAAAAGTCTATATCTGTCAATGGGAGTTAATGAGTTAAAAAAAAAAAAAAAAAAAACACAGCCCAAAGCCCGTTGATAAAACAATCTTTGTTTGCTCCCATACTGTTAATGAACTTGATTGTCTCCAACTTCTTCCTTTAAAAATCTTTTATGCCGCTGCCTTTTGTTTTTTGGTCCTGTTGCGTGGACGACCGTGACTCAGACAGCTACAACAATAGTGTGGAAGAAAGGTCCGAGCAGAGCAGACAAGACCCTTCATCATCCTCCAGAGCAGATTCCTGACATTCTTCTGCTTCCCTGCCCACTACAAAGAGACACGCTCCCCTTGATGCCTATCACAGCCTCGGAGCACGCGTACAAATCAGAAACCTTCCTCCTTTACTGTAATGTTGCCGAACAGCGTTGCAGGTCCAAATTTAAATGTGTGCGGTCTCTTCCTTCCGTGGATCAAACACATAGCAGCTCTTCCTCTCTTTGCTTTCACACACTTCCTGTTGTTTCTCCTGATAAATGGAGGAAAGGGCACTTGCACACATCTCACGTCTATCTTCGCGCCATCGCTATCTCTCTCTTTGCCCCCCCCCTCCGCTCCCGGTTCCTGATCCTCCCCCAGAAAACGAAAATAAAAATGTGTGCGTGTGAGCGAGGCGACCATCTCCTCAGAATGGGAACAGCTGTTCAGAGCAGCGCCGGCCACACACACACACATGTATCCGATTAGCACTTGGGGACTCCACGCAGCAAACCCACCCACCCCTCCCCTCCTTGCCTTCCCTGCTCACCCCCCCCTCCCCCTCTTTCAGCAGGGGCCGCGGCACGCTGGCGGCACCAATAATTTTAATGCCTCGTCTGTCTGCCAGGAGTGCACACAAACACACACACACAAATGCACACACAGTGCAGACTGTTGTCAAGAGGGTCCTTCTCATTCCTTGATTTGCTCTTTTTCTCCATTTGCTTACATTTTCTCCCTCTCATCTCTCTGAACAAGGTCAAAGGTTACAGGCGGGTGTCCTCATGCACCCTACTGTTGTACATGAATCCCCTCGTATGAGGTTTGTTCCTGCCTCTTGCCTTTTAGTCAACATACAGTACATACGTGGGATGTTCAAACTACAGCTTAGGGGCCATTTGCAGCCCGCCGTCCATTTTTTAACGGCCCGTGGCGACACCCATTGCAACCACTGCTTCTCCTACACCTATAGTGCTGTCACCATCAAATATTTTTAGAATTGATTATTCTATCAATTAATCGACTATTTGGATACATTTTAATTTTGCATTAAATTGTATTCCATTCCAAAAGCATTTTTTTCCCTGATTAATGTATATTAGCCACTGATTGTTTATTTTGTATTTCATATTCGTTTAGTGATTAAAAAAAGTGGGACTGATGTACTATGTTACCGGTTCAGTCATTGTTTTCCAAAGTAAGAACTGATATTTGCAAATGTCTTGATGAAACACAGAAGATAATCAGTCTGTATTCATGAAGGACTACCGAAATCAGTGAACAAATACTGTTGAGATGCTGAAATCAGAGGATTTGGACAATTTTTAATTAAAAAAAACGGCTCCAAATGATTATTCGATTATTAAAATAGTTGTTAATTATTTTAATAATCAATTACTTGTTGATTATTCAATTCATTTTAACAGCTATATACACCTACAATTAATAATAATAATGATGATGATAATGATAATAATAGTAATATAAATGATGATGATGATGATAACAACAACAATAATAATACAAATATAAATAAATAAATTATGATAACAGCAACAACAACTACTACTTATTCTTATTAGACTATTTTGTTTTGTTTTAAACAGAAAGGTGCGGAAATATTTACAACGAAGTTGAGTTGAGGTCACTTCCAAAGCACTGTTTAGAATAGACGCACAGCGTACACGGATGGATGATTATTTTTTGTATATTTAATGAATTAAAAGTGAAGAATTTCAAAGTGAGATTGACAGCATATACTATACTTATACTTATACTATACTATTCTAATACTATGCTAATACTATACTATACTATACTAATACTATACCATAGTTATACTATATTATACTATTCTAATACTATACTATATTATTCTAATACTATACTATACTAATACTATACCATAGTTATACTATATTATACTATTCTAATACTATACCATAGTTATACTATACTATACTAATGCTATACCATAGTTATACTATATTATACTATTCTTATACTATACTATACTATACTAATACTATACCATAGTTATACTATACTATACTATACTATACTAATGCTATACCATAGTTATACTATATTATACTATTCTAATACTATACTATACTAATACTATACCATAGTTATACTATACTATACTAATACTATACCATAGTTATACTATATTATACTATTCTAATACTATACTATACCATACTAATACTATACCATAGTTATACAATACTATACTATACTAATACTATACCATAGTTATACTATATTATACTATTCTAATACTATACTATACTATACTAATACTATACCGTAGTTATACTATATGATACTATTCTAATACTATACTATTCTAATACCATACTAATACTATACTATGCCAATACTATACCACATCATACCATACCATACTATACTATTCTAATACTATACTAATGCTGTACTATAGTAATACTATACCATAGTAATACTATACTATACTATACTATACTATCCATCTATAGAGTCTAGATACGGCATCATAGCGTATAGCGGGATTCCATGTTTAATATGGTCATAATTCATGAGAAGAATGGTCGAGTTAAAGTGTTTTTATCCTCAGCGCTTGCGGTTTTGGTCTCTTGGATTCCCTTTTCTTCCCCGCCGCTCCATCAGCGTCTCGTTGCCCGTCGGTGTGATTTATGTTGCACTTCCTGTTCAACAGACAGAACTTGTGGCTGACTCCACAGATCAAGACCACTGGTGTTTGCTGTTTGTTACGCGCCTAATTCCAAGTGACGGGAGGTTGGACAGACTTCAGCTTGCTAACCCTGGACATGTTTCCGATGTATATTTGTCTTTTCATGGCGTCATAATGAAGCAATGTGTTGCTCTCAGCCATATTAATTATTCGGTAAATAACCTAAAAAAACTGAAATAATAGATAGTATTGCTGGTGTTTATTTTATGCTGAGCATTGAGCGATAAACATGCCTGTAGGTCTCAATTTGAGTTTATGTTAGCCAGTAATGCACGCATGTATGTACTTTGTACATAAAGGTGTGAGGACGATGCAGTGATAAATATGACCACTAGATGGGGCTAGTGGTCCACAAAATGGTGAGCATGGGAAGGCAATGAATTTGGTTTTGTGTGTGTGTGAGAGAGAATGATGTTCATGGGGCAACAGTGGAAGACATCGTGTACTGCTGGGTGGCTTGGAAAACGTACATGAATGTGTGCGGGTGCGGTTTTGAGGAATTGGGATACGGAGCAGCTGTGAAACTGCTTTGTACAGTAATTGCTGTTACGTGCACGTTTAGGAGCGTGCGCGTATGTGTGTTCGCGCGCGGTGTTTGGTGTCATCACTCGGGCTCGTGTTGTGGTAGACTCTCGGCTCCACACAGCAGGCCAGTCTGTAATTAGTCAAGCCAGAGCTCCTACACACTGTAGCCTTGTAGCGTCTGTGGTCCGCTCGCTCCCTCGCGCTGTCTAAACTCTTCCTCTGCGATTCCCAGTGTGGTCCCAACTCTGGTTTGGCCTTGAGACGTGTCTCCTGTCTTTTGGAATGCGTCCGCGTCTCTTGGCCAATTCGCCCTCGTACTCGCACTTGCCTCTTGGCGTGCACAGTAACACACACATACACACAGTATTTATTATGTGCAGGGCCGTTTCTAGCTTCATGGGGACCCTAGGCAAGATGGTGTTTGGGGGGGGCCCTCTAGTTTGTCAAACTACAATGAAGAGAGTCCTAACCTTTTAGATGGTCTTTTAAGATACCACAATCAGTTACACTTTATGATAGGGTTGGGTATCGATTCAAATTTCCTCAATCAATTCAATTTCGATTCACAAGAATTCAGTTCGATTAGAATTTTTTTCACTTCAATTCAATCAATACTGATTAATTATGTTCTTAATAATTACTGTCAAGGACATGATAAAAACTCCACAAACATTAAATTTCAACAACATTTTTGCGGATGCAGTAACTGATTAAATGATTTAGTTTATTATTCTAATTCAATAATTGCGAATATAAATTAAAATGATTTAAAATGATTCTGCATCGTCTTAAAGTGCAATAAGTCAGGTCTTTCATAAATGTAAGAAAATACTTTTAAATGCAGCAAATTGAAGGAAAATCCTAAGATCCAAAAAAGGCCTTTAAAATATATATTTTTAATGAATTTATGGGAAAAAGAGATATTAAAATAACCGATTCATGGTTTTATGAATCGATATCAGGCTCAAAAATGAAAATCTATTCGATATTGATGATTCGATTTTTTAAAACCGAGCCCTACTTTATGAGCAAAACAGACTACAGTTTAAATTAAACATAATAAGTTGACAGTCCTCTTCATATCAATAAATAAAACCGTTTTTGAGAGTTTAGAAAAATGGCAAAGGTTATCAAGCAAATAAACCATGAGTAAATATTCCTATTTTTTTATTTACAGTAATATTGCAATAAGTTTTTCCGGACTGATGGGATAACTTCTTTTGATGCCACTACATTGTCTGTTTTGTTTAGTACTCTCACTAACGTGAAAGGTATCATCACAGTTTATTTCATTTATATCCTATGTTTATTTTTTTAAGCATAAAGGGGATGTAATACACACATATTAGAGACAGATAAAGACAGGACATTTTAATCGTCCTCTCAGGTAAGACTACAGAGCTATAGAGACTACAGAGCTAGGTAGAGACTATAGAGCTTGGGGGCCCCCTGGTGGCTTGGGGGACCTAGCCAGCCGCCTCCTTGGCCTATAGGAAGAAACGGCTATGAATATGTGTGCTGTTATGGAATTATTTTTGTTAAAGTAATAATTCAGTTATGTTGAAGATATTTGTTGAGGCTATATATAGCATTGGTAATCTATTTTTGTTATTAACTCATTCATGCCATTGACGGCTATAGACGTCAAAAATTCATTTGAACTATTTCTATTAGTTCAACATTTTTTTCCACCTTTGTTAACAAGTTTGAAAATAAAAATATATAATTATTGTACATTTAGAACAGATATAGAATGTATAATTAATAGTGAGTTAACTAGTGAAGTCATGCGATTAATTACAATTAACATTTTAAACGCCTGCCGCCCCTAATTTTTTGTAATCTTTTCTTCTTTTTTTTAAATCGCGCCAGGTGATTACAATTTTTCATTGTAATTAATCACAACTTCAAAAATTAACTCACGATTAATCACAAATTTTATATCAGTTTTTTTTAGGTTTTCATACTCTTATTAACAAAAGTGGAAAACTAATAAAAATTGTTCAAATGAATTTTTGACGTCTAGTCAATGGCAGTGAATTTATTAAGATTTTTTAATTGCCATATTTCAAATTTTTTGGGGAAGATTGTGTAAACAAACAAACAAACGTGTTGACTTTTTTGACCCAGCAAAGGCACACACACATTCTGCACGGTGTTTTAAGTGATTGACCCTTCAATGCATTGACACTGGCAAAGATAGGAGACAATCAATCCCCTGTATTGGGACACACATGACAGTTTTGCGTCCTCCCGTATGTGTGTGAACTCCTTTGTCGCCGCCACCAGAGGACAAGAGGCTAAGCCACATTTTGAGCCGCTTTGAGAGCCTCCCTATCTCTGCGCACACACTGTAGATACAATTGCACAATCTCACATAAACTTGTTTTTTCTGTTTATGTTTATGGCAAAGTTTGCCTTTTTTTTTTGTCGTCTACACACTATACACACGCACTCACCCATACATGCGTGCGTGCGCACACGCGTCCACCCGGCATGGCTAAACTAGATTAGAGTGTATAAAGGCTCATAATCCCTGCTGCCTCCCCAGCAGGCGGAGAGGAGCCCGTCCTCCAAATTAGGTTGGCTTCTCCGGGTGATGAGTGGCTGCCAGCGAGGGTCGGCTAGATTTATATACAGTTTGTGTTTGTGCGTGCCAATGCGTGTGCGCACCAAGCCTCCTGCTGATACGGTTTACGTTCTCACACTTGCTTTTATGCTTTTGTGAATGTGGTTTCTGTCTATGTGCTTGATTGGTAATGAATGTCGCCATTTCTAATTGCTTGGGCGCTTAAGTGGTTTACATGACATGCCTTCGACTAATCATAGTTTTTATATGCCCAAAGTTACTATTGGTGAGTGTTATTAACACATTGACGATGTTGGCTCAGTGGTTATGGGTCACCGACATGGTGCCCCCATTTAGCCCCCAAGGGCCACATGAGTAAGCACGCGGGTCTGTGCTAAAAATAGCTCACCAGTGATGGGACAATTGTGATTTCATAGCACTGTTGTAGTAGTGATCATGTGAAAATGTGAACGTTGGTGGGTATTTATAGCGATAAAAGGTTACATATTGACATTTATCTGTTTCCTAAATATTATAAGAAGATGAATACTATAAATTGCTAATTATAATATATCATAATAACTACAACCAACAATATGGATTTTTTTTTTTCAAGGCTGATACTGATTCTGATATTTGGCAGAAAAAAATTCCCATAAACAATTAACTCTTTAATTGTTTTACTGGATTTTGACTGATTTTGCAAGGCCCACAGAATATTGTGTTCTATTGCTATAAAAACATGGAACCTACCAAAAGATTAGACTGTCTTCTTTCATGAGGAAAAAAAGTATATACAATAAGATACACCTTTATTTACCCCACAGTGGAGAAATTCACAGCGTTACAGCAATACACATCATCACACATCATATACAGTATAAATATGTATCACAAGAAATACTTATGTAGCCTATAGTTGAATAAAAACAGAGAAACACAGTCGTGCAATTAGATGGCATCATCATCACATTTGTTCAATTTGAAATTAAATTAATTAATTCAATTCCATTTTAGCAGCACGGTGGCTGACTGGTTAGCACGTCCGCCTCCCAGTGCTGAGGACGTGAGATCGAGTCCGGGCTTCGGCCTTCCTGGGTGGAGTTTGCATGTTCTCCCCGTGCTTGCGTGGGTTTTCACCGGGTATTCCGGTTTCCTCCCACATTCCAAAGACATGCATGGCAGGTTAATCGAACACTCCAAATTGTCCATAGGTGTGATTGTGAGTATGGTTGTTTGTCTCTGTGTGCCCTGTGATTGGCTGGCAACCAGTTCAGGGTGTACCCTGCCTACTGCCCGAAGCCAGCTGGGATAGGCTCCAGCACCCCCGCGACCCTTGTGAGGAAAAGCGGTCAAGAAAATGGATGGATGAATTCCATTTTACAGCACTTAGCATTAGAATATAACTAAGTTTCATTATTATTCACAAACCTGTTGAAAACACTGGCAAAAAGAGCTTGTTGCAACATAGCCCTGGCTGATCTCTTATACTCTGCTGCCAACTACTGGCCGTTTTTTGTTATAACTACTAGTGTTGGGAGATACTGTAATAAAAATGTGGTATTGGTATCAGCATGTACTACCAAGTAACATGCCGATACCATTATTTCTGACGCTAATATAGGACTTTGGACGCAGCATCTTGTTGTCTTGCTTGTGCAGGACATTCACTGATGTGTGACGTGTTCACGGCAAGCCGTGCCAAGATAACCCATTGGCCCTTGAATGCCATGGACCAATGGCAGGGCAGCTTTTTCATGTTGAAAAAAACAACAACTAGGAATCGGTATGGTATCGACATCAGCCGATACTACAAAACTGGGTAATGGAATCGGTATCAGAAACAACACTAATAACTACTATTGCTTTAAGCCACCTCTTCATGTCAGAAGCTGCATCAAAGCCTTCTGTATGCTCTAGCATAAAATAAAACATGAAAAACATTTTTGGGACCATGGCAATATTTAAAATAGAACATATTTATACGTTTTTTTGGGCGCAAATTAGTTACAGTAATTGGCCGATTAATAAAAAAAAAAAAGTGTGAGTGAATACTTTTTGTTTAACTTTACAACAGAGAGCAACATTTGCAAAAAATTGGCCAATTTTCAGCTTATTTTTGGGGGATGATTTAACGTCATTATTTTTTTCTTATATTGTAGTGTGTTAATGTGTTAAAAATAGATAAATAAAAAATAATCTGCCATATTTTTTATTTTTTGGGAGTTTTTGCTGTATTTTTGACTATTTTAAAAGAGCTAATATTGCTCAATTAAATACAGTAGGTCAGGCCCTAATACAATAATAGCCTTCTGAAAGGTCATTTGACTACATTTCTTATTTCAGAATGCTTATCAAACTCGTTTCCCTTTACATTAATCAGTTCCCAAGAAGTAGTTCTCAGCTTCAAAAAGTTGGAAAATGAATGTTCAGAATTTACTCACAATATAGTCAATATCATATTTCATTTAGTACGCTATAAAAAAAAATCGTACGATTGTGGGCAGTATAATATGGCACAGCACTATTGCTCACTTCCATGCATTTTATTCCTTTTGTTTTGACAGTAATGCGCCACAAAGTCCTCCAACTTGAATAACAAGAGGTCATTTTTGGCCCGTGATTGCACATGAAATGTAAAAGAAAATGTGAACATGTTTCAAAGGAAACAGGCAAACTTATTCTTTACAATACCGTAATGACTCTAAATCCAACCTTTCCCCGTGGGATGCAATTATTAGTTAGTCGAGACCGTCACACTGATTGTTGTGCTTCTTTTGATTTGTGTTCCTGCACATATGGCCATTTTAATGTAGTTTAATGTACCGATGTCCTCATTTCTTTCGCCTTTGTGGGACTTCATCATCGTTCGGGAAGCTGACTGGCGATATCAGCAATGGGCCAGCACTCTTTGGGGTCTTTAGTGTACTAATACTGAAGAGCCCTTTGGGAAGGAAGCACAGTAATTGCTCTTTATTTATGCCGAGTGAAGGCTATGATTAACTAATATCACCCCTTTGTGTATACAGTACGGTATACGCAAATGTACACACACAAAGATCCACTTATATAGCATGTGCGGCGGTGAAATCGAGTGGAGAATTGCGCATTGAGCGAATCCCCGGTGGCAAACAGGAAGCGCCGTTAATGCCACCGTCAGGCAGTAAAAAAAGGCACATTGTCGTTTACACGCAGCGCCACAGTGGATTGCTGGAGGGCTGGTGTAAACAACACGACAACACGCTTTTTGTCACAAATCACAAGCGGCGGGAGCACAATTAGTCCTTCGCTGCCGTGTGTCGGTTACGGCACGCGGAAAAAACGCTCGTTTGCAGCAGCTTAGCAATCAAATTAAAAAGCCCGTTGCGTTGCGTATGAACGCGAGGCCCGCGTGGGCGAAAAAGAAATTGCGTCGTTCGTCTCCTCCTTTGTCGTTAACGAGCTGAGGCCGGCGAGGCCGCGCTTTTGTCTTTTAAAGAAACAGACGGCGAGCGAGCGAGGTGTGCTGCCTGCTAAACTTACACACGAGGGCCCCCATGCATCACTTGGCTTCCAGCTTTCTTGTTCTGCCTCCGCGCGCACGGCTCGTCCTCGATTATGTGCGCGCATGTGATGTGAGCTCATGTACGTTTTTGTAGCGGCCGTGTTCTCGTGGGCATCCTTCTGGTGTGGAAACTAAACACCGCTTTCTGTAATCAGAGCTGCAATGTGACGATCATAACAACAACGTTCCCTGATTATGGCGTCGGCAGATCACCTTTACCTAATGTGTGTGTGATTATGGGCGCCCCCGCGAGGAAATAAAGCATTGGTATGCGTGCTCATTCACTGCCATTGACGGCTATAGACGTCAAACATTAATTTGAACTATTTCTATTAGTTTAACATTTATTCCACTTTTGTTAACCAGAGTGTGAAAACCTAGAAAAAAATATTGTACATTTAGAACAGATATAAAATTTGTGATTAATCGTGAGTTAACTGGTGAAGTCATGTGATTAATTACGGAAAATTGTAATCGCCTGACGCCCCTAATTTTTAATAATCTTTTCTTCGTTTAAAAAAAAAAGTAATTTTAATAATTTTTTAAAGCATTTTAAATAATCTTTTCTTCGTTTAAAAAAAAACGTAATTTAAATTATTTTTTAAAGCATTTTTAATATTTTTTTCTTAAAAAAAAAAAGAAAAGGTTATTAAAAATTAAGGGCGTCAGGCGATTACAATTTTTAATCATAATTAATCGCATGACTTAAGTTGAGTTAACTCACAATCCACAAATTTTATATTTGCTCTAAATGTACAATACAATTTTTTTTTACTAGGTTTTCATACTCTTGTTAACAAAAGTGGAAAAAATGTAAAACTAATAGAAATAGTTAAAATTAATTTTTGACATCTCTAGCCGTTAATGGTAGCGAATGAGTTAATTGACAAATCTATAATGTACAATAACCAGTAAATTCATTTAACATTAAAGCACATCTATATAGTTGAACACTCCCGCCCCTTCCTCCACTGCTGGGATTTTACATTCCAGACCACCCCCTGTTGAGTGGAATCAACAACGTAGAAATAGCCTATTTAAATACTCTCTAAGCATGTTTTTATTTGCAGCATTTTTCCAAGGTCTTTAAACACAATTTTAAAATAATACAAACACAATGGATAACCCCAAATATTGTACAAACAGTGTACCAATCTCTTTGCTTAGAGTAAACAAATACCATTTTTTTTCAACAGGATTACAGTGGATGACATTCAGTATTTTTCAGCAAAAAAAAAAGATGTGCTGAAATACCTGTTTTCTTTGTTGTTTGTTCATACTGTGCCCCCATCTAGTGGTCAACAGTGGATTTGCACCCAGAATAAATGAGTGTTTGCCCAAAATAAAGATATTAACCGTACATGTATATATATATCTATATATATATATGTTTAAAAAATCACCACAATAGTGGGGCCGTGAACCCAGAACGTGCGATGGAGGGGAGTTTACAGCACTTGGAAAAAAAACAGTGCTACACGAGGGTTCGGAAAATGGATGGATGAATGTCTCTCAATAAAGTGTAGACATACAACTTTATGATTCATGAAAGGAAACAAGCAACCTAGTAGTCACCATTGACTTTTACATAGCACCATACATACTGCATAATTATTCCAATTCAATCATTTTGATAGTGATGCTTGTGATTGCTTTTGTCAAAGGGGTGAAATCATTCATCCTCATTTAAGTACAAACCGATTTCATCTGCTTTCCAAAGATTCCCTTGATTGAGAATTAGGATAACCTGACTGTCCTCTATGGCTGTCTTCCTCTTTGTTTCAATGCCATTGCATTATCTCCACCTCCTTAACCCTCCCTCCCTGCTTTAACGTGGTCCAATAATGAGACAGTGACAGATTACCCACAACCCTTTTATAAACCCCCCCCCCCCCCCACACACACATCTCTCCTCCACTTAGTCAAAGTCAGAAAGTCTACCACCAGAGTCATTTTGACACAGCTGGGCGAGAATATGCAAGCTAAGCATGTAGCGCAGGACTTCATGTTCTAGTGGCGCTGTTTTGTACACATGAGAGCGATGAGTCACTTCAAGGTGCAAGGATTGCATAAGAAACTTCAACTAATACAATACCAAATACAGTGGTGCCTTGAGATACAAATGTAATTAATTCAGCGACTATGCTCGTAACTCAGAAACTCATGTCCCAAATTTTTTTAACCCATTGAAAACAATAGAAACACTATTAATCTGTTCCAGCCACCCCCTAAAATGTTTGGGGAAAAAATTCAACACGAAAAATAGCACTCTGGCAGTATAATACAATGCAGGCACAAATGAAGAAGAGTTTCACAACTACTGTAATCTCATCAATCTGGAACCCATTTTTTTCACATAAAATAAACAATATATGCCTGTGACTATTGTTATATTTTATGTCTGGGTTCAAATATCCATCACATAACTTAATTGAGTTCACTGCCATCATACAATGGTGGTATTGCACATTTTTTTGTTTGCAATATAAATTTGAAATATTCAGTACATTCAATGACAACATGAAATATTTGGAGTATGCAGTCTTGAAGCTGATATAAGATTTGAATGTAGCCTCACTTCACTCCCCAACAACTCTTCTTAGCGTTGGCAAAAACGAAATGTAACTGGTTTGATGTATTTTTGCAATGTACAATACATGAGGGCCAATGGACTTACCTGATGATCAAATGCGAACAGTCACAGGTGCCAGTGTTTTCAACCATATGCAGCCGTCCATATGCAGCCATGCGCACCTCAAGCATCAACATTATACCAGGTCATACAGACAGTTTTAACAGAAATTATTATTATATTTTTTAATTTTCTTCATCGCTCTAAATCACACCCTATGTAATGAGAGCTGTCTCAAACATAATACATCACAATTAGAGATTATTATTATCTATTATCTATTAACCCCAAAATTGTCTTTACAATACGTACTATCTAGCCCCACTAGTCTAAATACTGTATTGTGATTATTATTGCATTTATGGAATACGATTTAAGCAGCTAAAACCACCCGTTTTGATTCATCTCAGGGGGCGGCCATTTTGCCACTTGCTGTTAACTGAAATTGGCATCACAGTTGCTCAGGGCTCAGGTAGCAACCAATCGCGGCTCACCAGTTTTCTGAGTTTGGTCATGTGATGTACACAAGCTGAGCCATGATTGGTCATTACCTGAGCAACTGTGATGTCATTTTCAATTGACACCAAGTGGCAAAATGGCCGCCCCTGATATGGATAAGAAGGGGTGGATCATATTCCATCAACACAATATTAATCACAATGCCGTATATAGACTAGCGGGGGCGCATACAACATACGGAAAAGAACATTTTTGGGTTGACTTCCGCTTTAGGTCGAGGTGCCACAAGGTCATGTCAGTTAGTCACATTGTTGATGGTTGTGTTTAACATGTGCTTACCAGCACAGCCCCCTCACTCCCCCTCCCCTTCTTAGGCTGGAGCTGCACTGTGGTCCGCTCCGCCCCTGTCTCAGAGCACACAGTCATTATCTAATCTTCCTCCATGTTTAATTTACAGCCTCGGCTGCTGCTGCCATATGCTCCTTTTGTCTCCGCCTTTACTCACACACGCACGCTCACACACGTAGCTTTGCACCCCCCCCCACCCCAAAAAAAAAAACCCAAAACAAAACAAAAACAAACATGCAGACGAAAGCCTCCGCCCACCTCCCCTCAAGCGTGTGTTGACACAGGCAAAGGTGTGTGTCAGCCAAGTAAGGCAGAGGTGTTTTGAGGCGACAGACTGACCCGCTTGAGGTTAGACACCTTTCCCCCCCCCCACACCTATTTTTTCCTTCTTAACACCATTGCTTCTGCTTTCCCTCCGTGTTTTCGTTTGTTGTTGCCGTGGGTGTGTCACTATTTGCATCGCAATAGCCGACCGATGACCCTCTGCTGTGTAGTGTCATAGTGAAATATAAATGGACTACAGATGAGCACTCCCAGGGCCCTTCTTTTTTTTTTTCCTTATCCGTTTTCATGCTTCTGCAATCAGTACCTTGTGGGGACACATTATGCACTCTCGTGACAGGAAGTGAAATATAGCGTAATAGTAATTGCTCTGAATTACAAATCGCTGAGTATCCTTGAATTAAGGCTTGGTATCGGTACTCGCCCCTCCCTACTCCAAATGTACATTTGGTCCTGCTCTCACTTTGTCCCAGCTGTTGGCATCTTTTCTTCCTCGCACAGCTGCCACCTCCCTCCTGCTCGCCATGGTCAGCGACACATGTTCTGAAATGACGTCTTCACACAGCCAGACACTTTCAGCAAGGGTGTGTGTGTGTGTGAAAGAGAGACAGAGTGAAAAGAGAGGTTTGCGGTTAGCGAGGCTTTCTCTCTGGCTCCAGAGGCCCTGGCCAAGTCAGCGGCGAGGTTTGGCTCGTTTCTGGCTGCACACACGCTGGCTCCTTCTTTCTCTCTCACACACAATCTGTCTGCACTTCTCGCTCGTGCACTGATGCCCGCGCTCTTAGTCGTCTTACCGCAGGGAGTCCAGAATACAGCTGAATGAGGATGATTATTTCATATTAGTGTTTATTGGACAAATGGTTGCGGCTATGCTGCGAGACGAAGGCATTGACACTTATGTTTCGGTGGAGGCTCAGAAGCGGATTGCCCCCGGGTTAGTGCAATTTGGAGCAAAGAAGTTCATGAAAAATGTGCCACGAAACTAAACAGCGGGAAGCTCCGACGTGCATGTTGATGCTTCAAAGCTCGGGTTAGCTCAGGAGAGCTCAGTTCAGCAAGCAATACATGATGAACTGTGCCTGTTTGGATGTTTCTTTTACTGATGATCAATCTCAACATGATGCAATAAGAGAATAAGTCAAAGAGAAGCAGAAGGAGTTACATAGAAAGTAGAAAGAATCCAGCTGTTTCCCCAAACTTTTTTCCATTACTTGTGTGATTGTTAAAGGGAAACTCGACTACAATTAATACCTTTAAAAAATGATTTTGCCAGCTGTCGACTGTAAATGTGACATGCCATGATTGGTCGTTACCTGAGCCCTGAGCAGAGGTGGCAAATCCAGGTCCAGAAAGTAAAAACCCTGCCACAGTTTGGCTTTAGCCCCTTGTGCTAGCTAGCTAGCTCCCTAACAGGTAAACAAGCACCCGAGGAGTTAGCTAGGGAGCTCGCTAGCTAGCACCTGGGATTAAAGCCAAACTGTGACATGGTTTTTACTTTGTGGATCTGGATTTGCCACCTCTGGCCCTGAGCACACGTGAAGTCATTTTCAGTTGTCAGCTAGTAGCAAAATGTGTTTTTAAAGGTATTAATTATACATGAGAAATAATCAAGTAACTATAGACCCAATATTAGCTTTTCACTGCTGAAAATGGCTAAAAGAGCCAAGTATCCCTTTAAAGATTGTTATTATATGCCTGTAAGAATTGTTATATAATGTGTCTCAATGTATTATTCCACCATTTGTTTTCAAATAACCATTGCATAAAGGATTGAAAAAAAAAAAAACTGCGACTAGTAATGCTAAATTTCTAATCATTTAGCATATTAATGGTATGTTCCATTATTTGTTAGCATTACGCTAGCATGCCTTTCTTAAGGCAACTTAGCTTGGCTGTTTTGAATATACAACATGTAATCATTGTTTTATGTTTGTTTGATATTAACTCTTTAAAAGAATAACATGTTCATCTGATTTATGTCCCGAACACTTAGCATCCCAAAATATTCTGACTTTTCCTGCAAAAATGATCAAACGCAAGTTCACTGACATGAAAACAATGATGGCATGCCATCCTCTCAAGTCCTCAATCCTTTTCCATATTTTTTTTTGTATATTATGGATTAACAAGTGCTATTATATAAGAAGTGTCATTATTTCTTTGGCATTTTCGGTTCATCAACAACACCTTCAAGCAAATCGCACACAATTACCGAAGACGTGACATTTTCTGCGTGGACAAGGAAAGAGCTATAAGTGAGAGACAGCTGGAGGGTAGGTGTGATTATAGGCTCTTAATGTGGTCTCAGGGCTGTGCTGGGTTGCTATTAATTTGGCTTTAAACGCATTACAACCCCCAGTAGTTCCAGCTGGGGTCACCACCAGGTGGGCTACAAAAAAAAAGAGAGAGGGAGAGAGAGAGAGAGAGAGCGGACAAGCTGATCTGAAGAATTGCGGTCTTCACTGGAGTCTCTTCCTCATTTCCTTTTTGCATTCTGAATTTCTTCAAGACACTCCCACCGGCTCCCACTGCAGCACATCACTCGTCTGACGGTGAAAGTGGGAGTCGTCGTTGAGCCTTTAAAGGAAAGCTGCCGCTTTTTAAGAGCGCACATAAAAATGCAAGAAGCTGGCGCCGTTTAAAAAGCCATCACACTTATCAGGCAGGACAGCCTGGAGGGAAAGAAAATAAGCAGAGTGGACGGAAGGCCATGCAGCAGCCTGCCGAGTATTTTTGTCACGTAAAGTCTAAGCTTTTGAATGTTTGACCATTTTTGACGATATTGCACTATTGCCTTAACCACAAATTCTTTTCACATGGTTACTTTATGCTAAACATCCTTCCATGTATCATAAGGAACTGCAGATGTGGTTTGTGTTGACATTTCCCCCCAATAATACTTCAATCTGCAGACACACAACATCATTATTTGCGCCACATCCCACCACTGGTGTTTTCACTTGAGCATACAGCAAGGCGATATTTACATGAGTCATGGGTTCCATTTCGGGTACGTGCAGCGGATGTAAAAATGACTTATCCATGTTTTATTAACGCAGAGATGCATTTAAAAAAAAATTTTTTCGCAACTGTTATTCTTATGTATGATCAAGCATTGTGGTATCAGCATGCTTTACATTTATCTAACAAACAGAAATGTTGAACTTAAAATTTCCTTTAGACAGGAAAACACATTAAAACTGTCAGTGGGATTCGTGCTAAACACGTACTGCAAAATACAATAGACACAAAGCTGGCAACAGCAATAGACAAGCTAACAAATCTAGCAACAATGTTGCAGTGGTTATATATGGCTATTGAACACAGCGTAGCATAAAACACAAGACAATATAAAAATACTTGCGGGTAGGGATGAGCGAGTACCGATACCAGGTATTGGTACGGGACAAAACAGTTTTATTTCAAGCTATTGGAACTCGTGACGACAACCGATATCAGTATTGGGGACCCTCTTGTGGCTGGTTTACGATCAGGAACTAGAAATGAGAAACTAGAATAGATGATTGGCATTAATTTCATGTAATTTTAAGAAAAAATGCTATATTGGGATTCATATGTTGGTGACTACTCAAGAGTTGAGTACTGCTGGTATCAGTCGGAAAAAAAATGGTATCGATATCAAACATCCCTAATGTTAATACTGCTTTTTTTTTTAAAGTACAATGCAATACAATGCTAATGCTGCATTATTGTTATTTTTTGTAAAGTAAAAATGCAATCCTATTTAAAAAAAAAAACTGTACAAAAATTGTTGTTGGTGCTTTTTAGGGCATTGGAACATATTTATTAAATTTCCATTCATTTCAACGAGGAAGGTTGATTCGAGATACAAGCTGTTTTGAGTCACACGTTCATGGAGCAAATTACACTTGTAAGTCAAGGCACGCATACCTGTCATTTCATTTGCATCGCAGTCAAATAGCCACAGCCTTTGTAGTTGTGTGTCAGTGTGTGTTTTATTTTCTAATTATGCCTCCTGATGGACGTGATCATGTGATGTTGCGGGGCTGTTTGTTAGCTGTCATAATTGGCAGCTTGACACGGCGATGAGTGTCTGCACGCATGGGTAGCTGGGATGTGTGCGTACACGCACACCTGTAAATCCCTCACAACTCTTTAATGCAAAACACACACACATACGGTACCAAAAAGGAAGAAAAAAAATCCACGATGGCCTGCGTGTCCCTTTTCTGCCAGCTGCTCACCACACTGCTACTAATCTGCCTTGTTGCTAGGATACATACACACTGAGGGAGTTGCTCACCCCTTATGTTCTGTTTGTGCCCCTAAAAAAGTAGATGCTGTGCATAAATTGTAGAATAATCGTCCACTTAAATTCATTTAATTTTGGAAGCATCCTTAATTTAAATTATTATTATTCTTTTTTTAATTTTTGTGATGTTTTTCTTCAATGGTTTTTTGACATTAGCTGCCTGGTCAGGAGGGGGCAGGATGGAGGCCACATTGACTGTAGAAAAGAGCCATTAGAGGGCGCTAGCTGTCTATTTACCTCATTGTTGTACTGAGTGAGAATGTTTCTGTTTCTTTGCTTTGCCTTTTTTTTTGTGTGTGATCTGCTCGTCATCATCTCTACCTCCCTGGCTCCTCTTTCTCTCTCTCCCTCTCTCATTGTTTCATGCAGATACCACTACCAGTTCCTGCCCTCTGGCCTTTTTCTTCTTCTTTTTTTTTTGCATCCCTCCTCTTCTCACCTCATGATCCTCACTTCTTTGTCCTGCAGCAAAACCAGAGGAGTGTCCGAATCCTTTCCAGAAACCCCTTCTCTGCTCCAAACCTCTTCATGTACACTATGAATCTCCCTCTCCTTGCATGTGTTTTGTCCCACACATCCATCACTCTTACCCCTCAGGCTTTGTTCTGCCATAATCAGGAGCTTAAGTGTTGCATTCTCACCCAGACAATGCCTGCCGTTCAGTCTGTGGCTGCGTAAATAGGTGCGTGCCCTGTTTGTGCGCCAGCGGGCGAGCCGTGCCAGCTTCGAGGCGGTCGCAGGGATCAGCCGGGGCCTCCCAGCTACTCCCCACACACGAGATGAGACATAGCAAGGAGGCGGCTGAGCAGAATTTTGTAATGACCTAATACAGTGGTCAAAAATGAAGATTCAAGCTGGTTATTATCACACCAACTTGAAGTTTGCTGTCAAACTAAACATAAAGACAATTACATCATGTGTATTATTTAAAAGAACCGCATATTAACATTTCAGTCTGCTAGCTTAATGCTAAAGCTAAGTTGAATCTTTGTTGAGATGCTCCCTTTAAGCAATACATTGAGCACAAGCAGTGCAGCAACACAACATGTAGACAAGCTATATACTTGTAGTTATTCTTCATTGTCCACCACCTAAAACAAATAAATTTGAATGCCTTAACGATGAGCTTAGAAAGGAATTGAGATGCTTCGATGAACAGTATATCCAAGGCTTTACATGATGAGGATTTTGGTGCCAATCACCAATCATTGGGTTAAAATAAATAAATAAATAAATCAACCGATCACCAATCCAATCAAAAGATGGACGACTATATCATTTTTAACGACTTGTTTAATACTAATGTACAGTCAACCCCCGTTATTCGAATGGGATTAGGACCAGTCCAGCCCACAAATAGCCCAAATTTGTTTATAATTGGCAGCCATTGAAATGCATTGGGGGGATCTAATAAAAATTAAAAAATTCTACAATAAAAATGCTGATTAACAGTCAAACTTGGGTCCAAAAAAGATACAAAAATAAGTTTTTTTTTTTTTAATTTTACTATAAATGCTGTGAGACTTTTAAGTACTAACAATGGCAACAGAACATCCCTGGAGTGAATGAGATTGTGCTTGTTGTAATATTTTATTTTGCAGATCTCATCAATGGCATCATTGATTCATCTGCAAGTTATGACATTACAGCGGATCACAAATTTTATGTAAAATACAAAATGTCTACCTATCCAATCCAACCCATCAGATCCGTGTAAAGTGTAATTATGACATTTTGTTTTTATAAAGTACAATATTATGGAGTGCTTTTTTTTTTAAAAATTTTATTATGCAGTAAAATGCTATATAGATTATTTTCCGTCTTCTTTCTTTGCATAGAAGCCTGACTACATTTATTTGGCCCAAAATTCTATTAGAATGCTAAACTATCGTCCTGTGACTCAAGCTTGATTACTGACCACCTGGCCGGGTTTTAAGGACTCGCCGCCGGCCTCTTCCCAGCTGGATGATGCTTGCTGTCAGGCTGGCGTCAAAAGCAGCCAGCCAGCTTCCTACCAACACCTGACCATCTGTTTACATCCACAGCGGCATTCAACTTGCACTCAGAGAACTCTGGAGACAAACCTTGAGAGTGTGCGGCACTGGGCACACACACACCATGTTGGGAAATGTGCAGTAATTGCACAAAGTGAAAATGACAGCCGCCCGGGCTAACATTCCCTCAATGCTATCTGTCCACCTCAGACGGCCATTTGGGCTTGTTAATCTATTGCCTGGCAACAGGGGCAGCCTATCAACAACCGCCACGCCCCTACCCACATGCTCATAAACCGGGGCTGATTTGGATCTTTGAAAAAAAAATTGCATATAACACCCCCCCAACACACACACACACATTAAACTCTCCACAAATCCTGGCCTGTCATTGCTCTCTATTGTTTGGCTGCGGTTGCTTTCTCCTGGTGTGACTGCCAGCAGATGGCGAGCACTGGGCTGTCAGAGTCGGCCCGGGGCCCACACACACACACACGCACGCACGCACGCATGCACGCACGCACGCACGCACTGGAGAGTTGCTTACACAAAGAGTGTCTTATTGCACACCGAACATATGCGCAGTGTCTACTGAATGCCACTATTGGCTCTTTAACTGTTTATATGATACGTTCAGCGTGCGGCGTGATCTCTTATTCTCGTGCACACCCGCACTTAAACATGCAGGCTGCGGAGACACTAAGCTACAGGTGCCCCTCACGACCCCGCTCTCTGTTATGACTGTGTTATCTCATAAAAGGGCCACCTCACTACATTAGCATGTGCAAAGGCCTTTTTTGTGCCTGTGTGTGCGTGCGTGCGTGTGTGCGTGCAAGTAACAGTTCTAAATCTTGTTTTGAACTTCTACACTCAAAACAGTTGGATCAAAAATAACCCAAATTGCGTCAAAAATGGACCGACTCAACTTTTGGAGTTGTTTAACCTAAAATTTTGCGTCAAATTAAATGAATAACCCACACAACAACCACATTTTTGGGGGTTGTTTTTTGGGTTATTAATTTTATCAAACTTTTTGGGTTAATTGAATCATTCGATTGAATAGAGAAAAAAATGAACTAACCCAAATGTTTTAGTTATTGAACCCAAAAAGTTCAGTCAAATTAAATTAATAACCAAATATTAACCCAATTTTGTGGGTTACTCATTTAACCCAACTTTTTGGGTTAATTAAATAACCCGGTTCATTTGGATCAAATATGGACTGACCCAACTTTTTGGGTTATTTAACCCAAAAGGTTGGGTCAAATTAAATTAATAACCCACAAACCAACAGATTGTTTGGGTTGTTTGGTGGGTTATTTATTTGACCCAACTTTTTTGATTAACAGAATGCTCCAGCTCCCCCCGCGATCCTTGTGAGGACAAGCGTTTTAAGAAAATGGATGGATGGATGGACCAACCGAACGTTATTAACCGAAAACGTTGGGTCAATTAAACTAATAACCCACAAAACAACCCTTTTTTTTTAAATTGATTTGACCCAACTTTTTGGGTTAATTAAATAACCCATAAAGTTGACCCAACTTTTTTTTTTAACCTTTTTTTTCCTTTTGCTTTTCCCCCCAACCATTTTTGACCCAACTTGGGTTGTTTTTGAGCCAATTGTTTTTAGAGTGTATCGTGTGCATTCTGTGAGCGCGTGCGTGTTGGTTATCAAGCTGTGTGTAAAAGCAGGTGTGAGGCCTAATGGGATGTGTAGGCCGCAGCGTTAAAGCAGCTGCCGCAGTCCGGGGTCGACCAGGGTCACCCGAAGGTGAGAGGTCAGGGTCGGGGTGAGTCGTCGTCTGTAGCTACACGACATTCCTCTGCTGGCTAATCATAGCTCTGATGAATGACTGCAAAGTGGCAGCTGGTAGACAGAAGGCTGCGGCTAAATGTGTGTGTCGGTGTCAGAGGAAGCTACTAGTGGGAGGATGGGATGTACTCGGGCAGAAGTAGGGGTGGATAGAGGAGGAGGGGGGGATTTATCACACAAGTGTTGATTGTGTCAGGTTGTGATCCGGATGGAGGTCTACATCAAAGAGGACAGCATTTTTTTGTCTTTAAAACATAAACCTCAACTCAATAGTACACACACACACAAGATGTTGCATCTGCAGGAAGCTGCTCCTAATGACAGGTTGCTTGTGTGTGCCCCCTGGACACACTTTACCAAGCCAGCAGAAAACAGCCCTTTGTGTTGTGCTCTCTCTCCCTCCATATTATGTACGCCTCTCTCTATCTTTACTGCTCTCCCCCTGGAGGATACAGTTGTTCTGCTGTGCTCTGCTCGATATATTACACACTGTATATATTTTCCTGCGGCCTGACAACAGATATATGAGCAGAGCTGTATTTTTTGGCTGACACCAGCCTTTCACGTTGCTTAAATTGTGCTGTAATGCTGTCACAAAAAGCTAAAAAGGATCTTTTACTGCAGAAAAGTGCTCCTTTGGATGGGTGCGCCGGGTGGACAAAAATATGGGGACACTCGGCCATTAAATTGAAAGCAAGGGGAAATAATAGCAACTTTGCAACCTCCACTCTCCTGGGAAGACTTTGTTCAAGACTTTGGAATGAGCGCTTTTGTCGAGTAGGGCGCTTGCAAGGTCAGTCATTGCAGAGAGCGTGCCTCGTGGCTCACCATCTCGGTTAAAGGTGTTAGGGCTTGATGGATGCATTAGTGTCCAAGTTCTCACGGGGAGACGAAAAATTATGTTTGCTAGTGTCCCAACTCTTTCGTCCAAAACAAGTCGATTGACAGCTCTCTTGTGACTTGAAATATTTATATTCCCTCTTAATGCATGCGCTTTTTTTACAGCAGTGATATATGTTTATAATGTCAGAGTGCCGCCCAGAGCAGAGGATCTTATAGACCTTGGTGTCTCCTTACAAGCTTTAGTAGCTACATGTGCAGCATACTAGCCTCAGTAAGCCACATATTGTGCTCATATTGAAGTTTACTCTCAAATGAAACTTAAAAAACAAAGAGAACTCCACATCGTGCGTTTAAAAAAAACTTCACTTCCTCCAGCTTAATGCTAACACTCAATGCAAAACGCCATAGACGAGCTAATGAGTAGCATCAACAGTTCTTGTGTCTAAACCTTGAAGCAACCAACATTTGAAGATACATTTTCTTTATTGTCTTGTTTTTTCTTCTTTGACACGCAATCATGATGCACAATCGGTTAAATTCTTTACACCCTATTTAATCATTTTATTATGATGAAGTAAATATAGAGAAAATGAAAAACATTCAGATTCTTTTGGGGTGGTGGTGGTTTGGAAAGTAACGATGATTTCAGATATGAATGTTTTGAGCACCACTGTACCATTACCATCACCACCTAACAATAAGCAGTAATACATTTCAAATGAATCTGCGCTTTCTTCGTACAAGTCTGACTTTGCAACAAAAAATCAAATCCTGTGTGAGTGTGTGTATTCGTGCGTGTGCATGTGTGCTCAGCTCAAAAGAAGGCACTCTAATAGTCAGCTTGTTTTTGCGCTGACCACGAGGCCAATCGATAGCACTTACCCTTTTCCTGTTAGACTCCCTAATAGACCTGGGAGAGAGGCGCTGCAGCCCGGCAGTTGTCACCAACTGTGTGTGCGTGTGCGTGCACATGCATGTGTGTGTGGCTACCCGTCTGCACATACTCTACACATTTTGCGCGTTGTGATCAGCCTGCTTCCTTTATCAAGCTGCTGCACACACACACAAGCACAAATGGAAATATGTATGTCCAAGTCCTATAAAGTTGTAGGCGTGTGCCTTACAGAGCTCAATAAAGTTTGATTTAAATGAAACCCTTGCACTCAAGCATCCTGACCTCGGGGGGGAAAAGGAAAGGAAATGTTTATTGTGCCACGCACAACACTGCGCACTCTCCATTAAGCTCCGCCCTCTGTAAGAATATGCCTAAGGAGAAGTGTTGCCACAGTAACCTTGAAAAAGTAACTTGGTTATGTTACCGATTACTTGCTCTAAGAAGTAACTTTTAAAAAGAACTAAGTGCATTAGTGAGTACTAGATGTCCTGTATTTAATTTTTCCTTAATTAGTATTTTTGTCGCATGAGCAATACGTGCGCCAAAGTATCACATTGTAACATTTTGTGACTGTGCTGAGTAACTGTAGTCCGATTACTTGACTGGGAAAAGCAACGTGTACATGAGAATGAATGCAGAGGTCAAAGTAACATTTTGACTGCAATACTGACTGACCTCTGGTCTGATGTCAGAGATTTTAACGATCCTAACGTTTAATGCGCTGCTGATTAAATCTGCATCTCATTAGCATTTGTAATGTTTGCCTGGAATTGCTGCTCTGAAGTTCAGCATTTAAAGGCTTCCATTTGAAATGAGACATATGGTCAAGCATTGGAGGGAAATTGAACCATTTGCCACATTTTGTAGCTGCTGGCTGGCTGATGGTCATGTATAATCAAAAAGAAAGCACAGTAGTCATTGTTTATAAACTAAAAAGCGAATGCATGCACTCCTGCAGTACATAAACATTTATTTGCGAGTGCGAGCTTGTTTTTGTCTTCCTATGCCTTCGACTAACGCCAGCCAGACCTCGGACCTCCTCATGTATGTGCGTTCGCGTGTGCTTATCAGGGATGTATGTGTGTGTTCAACATAAGGTGGTGGGGTGTAATCTGAGCCCTGGGCTAGGACAGCACTGCCGCAGTATCCATCCAGGCAGAAAAAGCAACATTGGAGCCGCAGGGCTGATGGAGAGAAGAGATGAGAGCGATGGAGGGACAGCAGAGAGAGCGAGCGAGGGGTGGGGGAGAGAGAGTAGTGAGTTCTTTTCAGTCTAGCTCAGTGGAAGAGAGATGTCATTGTGTGTCAGTTTGCTCCACTAACTAGCCTGTAGCTGGAGAAACAGATCTCTCACACTTTCTTGCTTTCCTCGCCTCCCACACCATATCCGCTTCCTTCTCTCATATCTTCTGGTCTTCGCTCTTCTGCCTGGGTTGAGTCGTACAGAAACACTCAGCAGCTCGAGGGTGGTGGAGTAGCAACTAAAAGACTGAGCATCGAACCAGTCATTTGTAAAAGGCAGGCAGCGTGCAGTGCGGCGGTCGCACTATGGGCGCGCGCGATCGCCAAATGGTGTGCGGCGGGCGAGGCCTCGCGGGCGAAGCGCGCCGCCGGCCTCCGTCTTGCAAAACAGAGAAGGGATCAAATCTTTAAATCCCCTGGAAATGTCAAGCGCGTTTGATGAAATGTCAGCGGAGCCGCACACAAACACACACCAGCCGCACACGCTGGCACATATGAACAACAGCATGGCATTGTAGGGCAGTCACGTCCTGTGGGTGACATCTGCCTCGTCTTCCCAAATCCCAAAGGGAGAGTCACCGTATCCCTCTGGAGGAATATACTCCCAATGCTGTTATAATGGTAATCCATGACATTTTTACATGAGCAAGCATCTGTTTTGCTCCTCTCTAATGCCAATAACACAACATATTCTTCCAACTGGCTTAATTTGCTTATTTGCCTTTTCATCAGATTGTAGAATATTATTTTCTTAGTCCATATACTCAATTGGACAATATACACATGTACAGTAGTATGCTCTAGTACAAGAGCTGTAACTAAATTATGCTTTTACAAATATAATTACACTGATATCTTGATTTATGAACGACCAGACTTGAGTTCCATGCGCTAAATGGTGACAGTTAACTTCACAAGCATCTGATAGCGAACAATTCTTTAAAAAAAAGAGGCTAACTGCTTGCTACAAGATGTTTATTTCCAATTCCAGTTGAAGTTTACACATCAAATAAAGATAAATACACCTTGAGTATTTCACCAAACCATTTCTTACGAATGGCTGCTAGCTTAATGCTAACACCCAATACAAAACGACAGGCTAGTATCAACGCTGCAGTAAAAAAAGAGGCCAACTGCTTGCTTCAAGTTGTTTATTGCCATTTCAGTTGATATTTAAACGTATAGCAAAGAGAAATTCACGTTAAGTATTTAACCAAGACATATTTTACAAAATAATGCTAGCTTAATGCTAACACACCATAGAAAACGCCATCAACGTTGGCTAATCAAACTAGCGTCAAATGTACGATGGAAGTCAAGTCAAAATGTGTGTTCTATGTGCGCTCACTAGTGTAAACACGCTATTATGATTAATATTGTGTTTGTGGAATAATAATTAAGCAGATTAATCCACCCATTTTCATGCATTCAACAGTTTTGCAGTAAAAATCAACAAACATAGTTCAATATAATTTATGATACAGCTCTTTATTGTCTCACATTAAAATGCAACGATTTACCTAATATTGGAGTGTCAACTCAACCGCGAGTATTTCATGTCTCCTCCTGTGATGCACCAGCTGACAACTCGACTTGCCATTGATCTCCCCCGCACCCCCGCACCCTTGCTGACTAACTGATCGACTTCCTTGAGTGTGTATTTCCTGTTTAGACCTTTGCCAGTGTTTGTAGATGGGTTCACCCTCGCCGGTGACACGCACACACACACACATACAAACGCATCCGTGTCCCCGTCAATTAATGTTACAGTTGTCGCATGGCAGATGCTGCACGGCGCTCAAGCTATCGATTAGCTTGGCTCTGAAGAAAGCGCTTGTCCCTGGAGTGGGCAACAAGGATGTGCTTATGTCGTGTGGGATCAAGTCAGTGGATGTTATTTACAGACACTTGTCATTGGCCACTTCATTAGGTACACTTGCATTATCTTTTGATTGGTATACCTGTATTGTACCGTTGTTTTTTTTTTTTTTTTCTTTTTTTGACAGGTAGTGAACCATTCTCCAAATAAGAGGCTTGTTTCAAGCTGTTTATTTGTCATTCTCAGTTGTAGGTTACTGCAAAACTAAGAATGAAACAACAAATGTCTGCTACCTTAATGCTAACATGCAGTCATGCGAAAAACCATGGATAAGCTAACGGCAATTAGCCTTTCTAATATCGTAAAGCTCTATCACGGGCTGATCAGTTCTTTCTCTCTTTTTGCCATTTATTTTACGATAGCATATTCATCTTTTATTAACCAGAAGGTAGCTTGCTTGCTAGGTAACAGATGACTGCACTAACACAAATATGGTGGTGGGCTTTATGTTTTCTTAATTAGGTAATAATGGGAATGGCAGCAGTCTTCTCTTTACTCATTTCTGTTTGACTTTTCTTAGTATGTGTTTTTGAGCATGTCAGGTGAGATATGTCTCGGGGGACAGCTCAGTCGAGGTCGTTCCTGTCTTGAGACATAATCAATATCCGTGCAAGTCCGCTTGTTCACCAGCATTTATCGGTAAACAAGCACTAATATTGTCTGAGCCATTGAGGGTTGAAAGCCGCTCTCAGAATCCGTCTGTGGTCCTGCATCCTCCATGAGCAGCAGAGTCCTCCTCCTTCGCCGATTGGAGCAGATATTGCGCAACAGTGGAATTAACCTCAATTAGCACTACCTCTGTTGATATTTCTCATTTCACCTCCTGACTCGTGCGCTGCCGCTCCTACACTGTGACTCAACATGAGTGTGCACTCATCAGCACTCAATTCAGAAATCAGGCCTTTAATGACGTCTCATGTTCTTCGTGCCCACAAAGACACTCAAGTTGTGGAGCGTGACACACTGTAAATAACAAGTGTGATGGCCGAAGATGAGTCACGTGAGAGCAATGGTAGTAAGGTTCCGCATCAAATCTTGGCGTCCCTGCTTGATCTTTAAAGGCCAATATGTTGTGTTGTGCTCAACCACCTGTTTTGGCGTTTGATTATTCTACAGCGTACAGAGTCCAATCAATGCAATCAGACTGTTTAAAGCTGCCCTGTCCTATGAAAAGTAACTCGTTTTTTAGTTTTGGATTCTAAAGAAATATTACTGTTACTGGTGTAACACAAAAGAGTTCTCAGAAGGCCTACATGAACTCATTCACTGCCATTGACGGCTATAGATGTCAAAAATTTAGTTGAACTATTTCAATTAGTTTAAATTTGTTTCTACTTTTGTTAACAAGAGTATGAAAACCTACAAATAAATCTTATTGTACATTTATAACAGATATAAAATGGGATTAATCGTGAGTTAACTATTGAACTCTTTCGATTAATTACAATTAAAAATTTTAATCGCCTGACGTGATTTAAAAAAAAAAGATTACTAAAAATTAGGGGTGTCAGTCGATTAAAAATTTAAATCGCAATTAATCGCATTCACTAGTTAACTCACAATTAATCACAAATTTTATATCTGTTCTAAATTTACAATAAAGAAATTCTAGGTTTTCATACTCTTGTTAACAAAAGTGGGAAAAAAATGTTAAACTAATAGAAATAGTTCAAACAAATTTTTGACGTCTATAGCCGTCAATGGCAGTGAATGAGTTAAGAAGTGTTGACTTGCATGAAGATGGAAATGCTTTATTAAGTATGGGTTTCAAGAGGGGTATGAGTCTTATCAGTCTTCGGGGCTTTCCTCTACTTTGTGGTTCTATGTCTCTGTCTCCAGCTGGGTGATCACTTCATAAGCCTGGGATGCGTCTTTGTCTCAGCCTGCTTCTCACCTACCTTGCTGTCTCTCTGCCGCTCATCAATGGTAGAAGCTCCTTTAAAGTCCTTCCTTTCTGACAGCCACCCTCCGCTTCTTCCTCTGCTGCTCGTGGTCACATCGCTTCCCTCCTCAAGGCTCATCCCGGGTTCCAGAGCACATCCAAAAAAGACCCAAGCTGTCAAAGCTGCTCTTTATGTCTGATTGCAGCTGCTTTTTGACTTTTGCAACTTCACAGGAGGGATACTTCTTGTTCTGCCTCCGCCTCTTCTTCTGTCTTTTTTTTTTTTAGAGTAGGGATGATTATGTCAGCATTTCAATTAGGTGCACCAATGATGGGCCGGTTGATGATACAATCCTTCTGTGTTTGTTCATTTTAGACCAGAGATGGGCAGATATCCCCCCAAAATCTTCAGAAAAGGTTAACAATACAATTTTAAGTGATTTTTGTGGAAAAAAAAAGGTTCATAGTTTTGCGCTTTCCTTGAATGGTATTTATTTATTTATATTTTTTTAACATGAGAGAGCACTTATAGTACTGGAAGAAAAAAATAGGTGGTTATTTTGCTGTCTGCTTCAAACATTTTACTGTTGGTTGTGCGTGTATTTATATATTTTATAATTAATACAGAATAGTGATTTGATTGATAAATCAATGTTGATGATGACGGTTACCAAGGTAATTTCTTAATCTACACAGTACATTTTGTAGAGTAATTCTTACTCCAAGTAAGACTATATTCGGTTCGAGTCTTAACAGTAAACTTTACTCTTGCCAAAAATAAACACTCAAGGGTTGAGAAACAATCCCACAACTTTCAGCATGGAAGACAGCCACTCTACCACTTGAGCTATGCCACATCTACTGTTTGTTGACAAATAGACGGTGTGTCCAAAAGGAGACAAAAAAGGCCCTGGAGGTGCGAGGATTTCACCCGACGAGCAATATACTGGCACACAGTAGGACTGGCATGGCTCAGCAGGTAGATTGGCCGACTCCCAATCTGAAGGTTCTGCAATCGTTCCTCAAGCCTTGAATATTTTACTCTCTTCCTAGTTTAGTTTACTCTGTTCAGACTGGGAATATATCATATTTTTTAGAGTAAAATTCACTCTACCAAATTTACTGTGTATGAATATAAAACTTGTCACTTTAGTCATTGTGTTGCAGTTACTCCTTCAACTTAAAACCTCTTCCTATCTTTCAGGCCGTCACTGTGGCGGAGGAGTCGACGAGAGCCGGCGAGGAGGAAAACGTAAAGACCTCCCAACCCGCGGGCGACCGCACTCCTCACCCCGTGACCTCGGAGCCAGAGATATCCGAGCCAGTCGACCGCCCATGTTCCAGTGAGTCATGCTCTCGTGAATGTCGAAGATTAAGAAAACTGCGGTTTGCTTTTACACCCACGATGTTTTTCGTTGTGTTAGAAGTTAGGGCATTTCGGTGCCAGCAGTTGGCGCCCAAGCCACAGGTAGCAATGACCGTATGCTGATAATTGTCTACAAATGTGAGGCATGCATCGTCATTGTGGACAAATTGTGTTTGTCTGCAACAATGCTTTTCTCGTTCTTACTTTCCTCTAGCGTCTGTCATTGATTGTCTGTCTTATTTGGCTATTGTTTTCATTTCCTTGCGCTGCTCCTTCACTGGAAACCCATTTGAAATGCTGTTACAAATTTGAGGTTCCGTTGAATAGAAAATCATGAAGATTTCATGCTATAGCAGGAGCGTGACCTAAAAACAATAACTTGACGGTGTGTGCGTGTGAGTCAGTGCGCCCTAAGGGATGCCATCACCGGCTCTGTGCGTTTAGTGAAAAGCGCTGCTGTCTCCTCGTATTGGTGCTCCTATTCGAACCTCACCACCTCAAATCACTCGTCTCCTCGTTCTTTATTCCTCCATCTCAACACTTCCCTATCTGCCTCTCCGGATCAACGTTCCTGCCTACTCAGGCTTCCTCCCTTTTTTTTCTCTCAGGCTATTTTCTGTTTAGCCACGAGGGCCCCCCGGTCGTTTACAGAAAGCCTTCACAAGCGCTCTCTCCTGCAAAACACACACATGCCGACCCGCAAATCTAAACCGCAAGTCGGTTTCTGACGCTGGGTTAAAGAGTCGTGACAAAGGCCGTGGTCTAAAGCCAGCGTTGGACATGACTCTCAGTGGTCCCACGAGGCTTGAGAGCTGCGTTTTCATGAGTTATTTAAGTAGTCTCCATCATGTCGGTTGTATTGCGGCTCACGTTGACATGCCACGTCCCATTTCCTCTACTCAGGTGGATAAAAGGACCTGTTCACACACATGAACAAATGATGAGAACTCTTTATGGTGTCTAGTTGGGCTTGTGTGGCATTTAATTTCTGGTCAACCCTGCAATTTGCACTCACTGGCCCGCAGCGTTGATCCAGTAAAACAATTGCACTAAAGGGCTTGTGCTAATTTAGAGGCTGCACTTTATTCATGTTTGTGTGTCCTTGACATGCGTTTGTCTCTGCGTAAACACAAAACAGCAAATGTAATTGTTAGGAGATGAGGCTTTCAGTGTATTGTGATGACAACATCGCAGCTGGACTTGGCAGCGTTTCCACTCTGGCTGCTGGCCACTTCAATACAATTGCAATTACCCACCGTGGGGGTGTGGGGAACCACCTGGTGCCGGTAGGGGGTGAACTTCATGATATTTGGCATTTGCTTTCAGGAGGAGGACTCCAGTTCCTTTATCAGAGATTAACACAGTGTGTATGAGTCGTGTTCCACGAGCTCCATTGAGGGCATGTCAGAAGGATATGAAAATGATGACTTGGCAGGCAACCGGGTGACAAGTGACAATCGGGGGGGGGCACGAGGAAGGACGCCACTGTTTAATCACGCCCCTTCTGCTGCTTTGCTTTTATTTTCTTGTGTCCCACCCACAGTGGAGGGTGGAGTGAACCTCCAAAAGAGACTGTCAAGCTTGTCACAGCTCCCACAAAGCCGATAAAAAGTGTTTGTACATAGAGACAGTGCCTTGGGAAGATCGCTCTCCCCTTTTTGCCACCAAGCAGAGTTAAAGGGAAGCTTGTTTGCGTTTTCCTTTACCATTTAACTACAAATATCAAATCCATTTGAATGGGTTACTACTTGCCAAAAAAACATGTCATTGTCCATGAAAATAACAAATCCAATTTCATCATAATGGTAAATGGAGTGCACTGGAGTGTTTTATCTACACGCTAACTCAGTCTCGTCAACCTAAAGAGAGGCTTTCCTTTTTAGTTTAAAATGATTTAGGCTACTTTGACCTTCAGGATCCCTGGCCGTTCACTGGCCAATAGCATAGCCAAGGATGTTTTTTCCTATTTGGTAAAGTTTTGAATACATCCGTGTTATGTTTGAAGTGGCAGCTAGCTAGCGCTAAGCTAACCTGGAAGGGTTTGTGGCTCTGGTTTAGCGTCCAAGTTTGTAAACTCGCTTTGTGGTATAGATGGCATCAACAAAGTAACAACAAAGACATTGATACACTCCCTGGGTTTTATTGACTGATTACTTAACAGTTTAATATAATGCTCATTAGCAGGCTAAACATTGCCACACAACTCCCCACATGTGTACATACTGTATGTCACATGTAATCCTTCTTTTGACATTAGTACACACAACAGTATGTTAACTCTTTCACTGACACTGACGTTTAAAGACGTCAAGTAAAAACCTACGCTTCACTGCCAATGACGTCAAAAGACGTCATCCAATGATTTTTATATATTTTTTTGAAACGGGTAGAGGAAACCCTTCCGCATGTCTGGTGAAAGTTTCAAGTCTGTCTGTTGTGCATAATGACTATTTTTGGCCCCTAGAGGGCAGCGATGACTCTCTTTTGACAAGATCGGGTGGGCGTCAGTAGAGGCGGAGCTAGAGCGTCGAGCAGGAGATGAGAATGGAAGACAAAGGAAAAATGGCGGCCGGTCGCGAGGAGCTCACACCCGAGACGTTTTTTTCAAAGACCAAAAGCATCGCTGAAAAAGCACATTGTTGACGACGATGATCATCATTGATGATGAAGATGAGGGTGACTCCGTGGTTGGAAAGCATTGACGCGGCAGTAGAAGACGTTAGATGGAGCTAGATGGAGGAGGGAACGGGCAATGGCGAGCGTTTGCAAGCAGCTCTACACTTACAAGACAAAAGGCATCGACCAACGCTAAAATAGTACATTGATGACGACGGTGATCATCCTCGATGATGATGAAGGTGAATCCGAGCTTGACGGCGAAATTGGAACCGCTGACGCGGCGGCTATGACGGTGTCGTAACGCGGAGCGCAACCGAGCACGCACAGGCGGACGTTCGATCGGACGACGGAGAGTGCCCCGAGTCCAATGCATATTCATCGGAGGAGTGTGTACAGTCTGCTACTTGCTTTTTATTCCCCGGAAAAAAAGGCCGTCAAGAAAGTTTAACGTCTGCGAAACGGACAATGAAAGTGAAAGTAATCTGTTGTGCGAATCGTGCTCCCTCTCCTTGCACGCAGGAGAGCGTTACAAAAAGAAAAACTGTATTTGAAACATCCACATAATTGTAAGTAGTACCACAGTTGCACACATTTGTAAATAGTTTGCGAAATTGTTTTGTCAAATTGTTACACTGTTGAATGGAAATAAACTTATTTTGCAATCAAAAAACACTTTTTCATTGTTGGTGAAAGCGTTTTACAGAAGTAAAGCACTATTTAGGTGTTTGTGGCATCATTCATGGACAAAAAGAAGGGTACAATTCACTAGAGTGCATGAAATAACATCGTTTCACAAAAAGCTCTTTTTCTCCGTTTTTTGTTTCAAAAGAGAGAATTTCGGTGAAAGTAACCATTTTCTATTGTTGATTACTGAAGAACGGAATGAGGTAGAAACAAACTTTTTTTTTCTGATGAAAGCTGAGAGTCCAATCTTTCATTTGGTAGTATGTGTGTTTCCATAGTCCAAACACAACATTTTCTGTGGACCTTGAAAGATCACTCAAAATGCTTAAATCGGCTGGCAGTGGGGACAACCCGTTTCTGAAAACGTCTGGCAGTGAAAGAGTTAAGATTAATTTTCACGTGAATCTTTTTTTTTTTTGATTAGGCATTTTAAATCGCTAGTTTGCACCTCAGTTCAAGTTATCATAATTCATGCACAGTCCTACTTACTACGATTTCTCTTTTAAATTCAAGGCCATGAGTCAGTTCAGTTTTACTGTAGAACGAATAAACAAAACTCAACACAGTAAGCAAAAGACAGCAATTGAGGACATCTAGGAGTTTTAGGATATTTTCTCTTTTATGTGTTCATTTTCAACAAAATGTACTTTTTTTCGTCGCATTTCATACCTGTTAACACACACGAGAAGAAGAAGCTATCTCGAGCAATCAACTGACTTCATCATGGCTACGTACAAAGGACAATTGGTGAAGTGTTATTTGCTTCATGTTCACGGCACATCATTAAAAGAGAAGTTTTGGGCAAAACATTATAAGAATTGCTGTCCTCCTCGTGACTGGAAAAGTGGAAATTAAACACACATTTCAATCATTTTCCATTTTGACACAATGAAACCCTGAATTTGCCGCATTCCTCTTGATGCTTCCATAACATCTTTTCTTAAGGGGGTTGCGGTGTGGCCGCAGGCGGCTGTTTTTTTTTTTTAGCCATCGTTTTTGACTAATTCAGTAATGATCACAGGCTTTTTTTTGGAGAATCAGAGCCCTGTTCTGCAGAGTGGCGCCAGTCCTGGCGGCCTGGGCGGGAATTAGTCAGCAGACAGTGGGTTTGGCACCACGCCACAGTTATTAGCCACTCTCAGGGTGGGCACGGGGTTACGGCCTCACTCAAATCATTCACTCAGTGTGTGTGCGTGCGTTTTAAAGTGTTTGTTTGCCTGCATGCGAGTCGGCCTCCTCTGGTCACACTGACCTCATTGTGCAGTCACTCCTGCTTGATTTGTCCACTCTCCAACACATTCCTCTCTCCAACAGGCTGAGAAACAGAGCCTTCGCCCTCTTCACTTTCGCCCCCCCCTCCTTTGCTCACTCTCTCCTCTTTCCTGTGGATGGATTTGATTTAGTGACTGTGGTTTTCCATCCACAGCCCCGGGAGCCAGCAGCAGCAGATTTAGGGAGAGACCTATAGATTCACAGCCAGCAGAGCACGTCATTACTTGGCTCAAGCTCATCAGCAAATACATCAGCAGGACAAAGCGCTAATAGATGTGAACCGCCACCATTCAGGAAGTAATGAACCTCTCTTCATTTCATCTCCTTAATTATTTCCTCCTCATGGCCTGCATAAATTGCGCCAAACAATGACAGTGAATGAATAAAACGCAACCAGAATTCAGCTGTTGAACTCAATGAATATATAGGGATTTAAGGGGACTATATATTTTGGCGAGGTCACAGCCCAGTGTTAAGCAGTTAGATCAAATTCTAGCAGCAAGCTTGAGATGACCACTTAGGAAAGACCTCTAGACGCCCACCTTTGACCTCACAGGCCCCAAGGAAACAGGTGTTCGAATTGGATTAGGCGTGTCCTCGGCGCTGCTTTGTGTTTCTTTGTCGTATTGTTTACAGCTGCTAAGAGTCAGAGGGAGGCTTGAAGGTGCCCAAGTAGTGTTCAAGAATGAAAAATATGTTGTGTTAAAGAGCAGAGACTTCCTCCTTTCACCCACCAAATGTTGACATTTTCCATTGAAGTTCATAGTCATTGTAGATAAATCATGAAATAAATATGTGGACTTGGTGACAGGGTGGACATTTTTTTGTCTAATGTTAGCATTTATTGTATGGACCTTCACTTAGCAACGTGATTCAGTAAGCAAGTTGACTGTGTACTGTTTAGCTAACATATTTCAAATGCATGAAACGACAGTGCGGATATGTGATTTCATCCACATCCGACTACACATAACATGATGAACATTTCAAAACATCCCAAACATTTAGGATGACTTTATGAAGACATGAAGGCACTTTAGCGTGATATTGAGTATTGCGCCATTCTGCAATGTCTTTGTTCTCTCCATGAAAGCTATTCTAACATGAGGTTGAGTTGCTGAATGAAAACCTTATTTTATAAATGAATTAATCTCGAGAGTCGCAAGCCTGTCCTCAAAAAAAAAAAGAGTACTTGAGTAATGTTTCCACCCCCTTCCATCTCCTCATCCTCCTTTATGTTGCTTTCCACCATAGTGCAATGTCAATTATCCCTTCCACGCATTTTCCCTCCCTCCCTTCCATCCCTCGCCCTCCTCCTCCGTCACTGTGGCTAAGTGCTTTTTGCTGTCTCTCTGCAGGTGGCACTGTAATAAAGCCTGTCAGGGGAAGGGACGGGTCGTACTGTCTGTCATATGCTCTTGTTAACTCCCTTCAACCCCCCCGCCCCCATCTTCCCGTACCACCAGCACTACTACTCTCTCATCCACAGCTTTCATTTCCCCCTATTTGCTTTTTCTTGCCTGTCTTGCTCTTCTAATCCAAATGGTTGGTTTCATCTCTCATGTCCTCCTGCTTCTCTGATTTCCTTAAGAGCTGCAGCAAGGTCACAACCTTTGTCATGTGACTTTCGTTACAGTGGACAGTAACAATGTATTAAGTTACTGAGATCAGCAGCTTCTTAATTTGGATGATATGGTGGTTTGTAATGGGGGGGAATGGCGTCTTTGTTGTTGCAATGGTAACCCTGGAACCCCCCCCCCCCCCCACACACACACTTCACTGGTCTGTAATACTGATGGACCAGCCAGCACACCTGTCATGTTTTGTGAGCTCCGAGTCGTGAGCAGAGCTAATTCAAACTTTGCCACACATTAAAAATGACAATTTTTTTCCCCTAAAGGCAAGATCACACAGATGAGTTTTGTCAGTTTTAGCATACATAAATTAGTTAACAGTTACAAATGCATGTGACTGCTGTTGATTCACATCTACTGTACATCAGTGGCTTAAACCTGAATTAAACTCTCTGCCTATAGGGGGAGCCCTAGAGTTAATATAGTTGTTTCTGCTCCCTATTTTTACATTTTACAGGATGCATGCATCACCTACATTGGAGATGTCTGTTTCCCTTTAGCATGCTCACTGTGTGCGCGCGTTCATGAACACACATGACACTGTGGGAATGAAGGTTTTTTATTTACAGCAACCACATGATGGCAGCACTGAGCACCTTCTTAGAGAAGCCCTCTCCTATTCTTCGCAGTCCACTGTTGGACACACGCGCGCGCGCGCACACACACACAAGGTGACGGTGTGCTTTTAATAATTCAGTCGTGGCCATGTTAACGGTTGACAGTGAACATGGCCTTTCTGCTATGTTGGTGGATCACTGGTGGTTGATTCTTTTTCACTCTCACTCTTTCTTTCTACATTCCCTTTTTATTGTGTTATAGTCAAATTAATCAAGCGCAATCGCCAGAATCAGAATTAAAGGACTATATTAGGGAAACGGTTAGTGTAATTACAATGGTGCCTTGAGTAGATATACACGCTCAGTTTATGCTTTGAGTTGTGAGGAAAAGTTCAATACTTGAGTGCTGTATTTTGGCAATTAACTCAACTCACTTCGCAATAAGATGCAGGTTGGCAATATAACAATTATAGTGTGAAAATGACAAACATAAGTTATGAAAAACTTCTTTGAGTGTGTCTCTTTTTTGTATCATATTGCCCTCAGGTGGCCAAGGCAAACACACTAGATGGAGCAGCACAACGTCCATTGAACTGAAGCAAAAAATGTGGCCAGATTTTTATTTTTATTTTTACGTTGGGATTAATTTTGTCATTACTTAATGTTTTTTTTTTTAATTATGTGCAGCTTAAAAAGCACATGACATTAACTTTTATTGTTTTGTGTGTGTGTGTGTGTGTGTGTGTGTGTGTGTGTGTGTGTGTGTGTGTGTGGAGATGAGTCAAGATGCAAGTGCTTTGAGTTACAAGCATGATCTACTATTTAGTGCCCTGTATCGACATCAAATCGTTTTAAAATTAATGAAAAAAACCCACATTGCTATTTTAAACATTGCATCATTCAAAAACACAAAGCCATTTTTAGAGGTGTTAAATATGCACTCTAAATACACCTTTTCACACTTTTTTGTTATTCCAGTCACACAAATAATAATATAATAATATAATAATTTTATTTATATAGCACCTTTCAAGCAACACAGCACAAGGTGCTTTACAAACAAATAAAATACAAACACATAAAAGCCAACAGGCAGTTAAAACAGTTAGACATAAGAAGATTTAAAAAAAAATATATATATATATATAGCAAACATACAAATATACTAATACAATAAAAGTCAAACAATGTAATCAGAAAACGCAAGCCCAAAAAAATACGTCTTTAAAAGAGACTTAAAAATGTTAGAGACTCCGCATTTCTAACATGGTTAGGAATTTTGTTCCGGAGTCTCGGGGCCTTAACAGCAAAACCTCGATCGCCCTTAGTTTTTAACTTGGACACAAAGGCAAGTATAGATATCATCTTTCGTATGTTTTCATTTGTATCGGCCTTCAAATTATCTGACATTTCTTTGTTTTTTTTCCCATCCTCATCTGCTTTATTCTCTCAACCTTCTGTCGCCTTCTCTTTGAAAAACTGTTGAGCAGACACTAAAAATAAATGTATGTCATTCTGCTTAAGCACAGTCTAACACTATTATTGCTTCGACTGGCACTGGGCATGGGGAAGTGTGTGTGTGTGTGTGCTTGACGTGGGTGAAGAATAATATGACCCCAGCACTAATCCAATCACATCCACTAAGCAAATTATGGCTCCAGCGCACCCTGTTTCTCGCTCTACATTTCCCTCACTCTGGTTTGAGCCACGAGGGTGTTTCATGTGGTCTACGTGGTTTTCAGCTTGTGCAGGCTGCGTGTGTTTTTCTAGGCTTTGCTTCACTTCAACAATTCCCTCCGCCTTCCTCCTCCGCGATAAAATCAGAATGAGTGCGTTTGGGGCCATAGGAGACCTGGCGTTGCAATCTGGCCAGGCTCAGGCAGGCTCAGGGGGGGATTGGAAGTGACGCGTCCGGGGTGTGACGACGCCCCCTAGTTGGGGCTCTCAACCAGCCTCTCTGGCTCTAGGCAGGCCGCTTACAGTCCAGCATGGCGCGGGGAGGCGGTGCTCCGTCTATCTCCTATAAGACCCCCGCCCCCCTCTCTCGTTGTCTTGTCACATCAAAGAGCTCTCTTTTTTTCTTACCTCCGCTGCCGTCACCACTTCCAGTTTCCCGCTCCTCTTCCGCCCCTGCTGGGTGTTTCTCGCATCCCGCTCTTTCACACAAACACTCACGCAGCCCTTGAATACGGGGTCACCATCGAGGCGTGCTGTTAATTAGCCGCCAGTGGTTGTTATAGCAATATGATGATAAGGTGTAATTAATTAGGTGGCATGCGCACAGTGGGAGAGGAAAGAGGCGGAGTGAGTGAGGGAGAGAAATACATGCCTATCAGGCCTCCTTTTATCCACGGAGCTCCTAATGAGAAAAAATGAGACGCTCCCAAGCCAGGAAGAAAGCATTTTGTCCTTTTGCATGTTCTCTCTGCCTCTTGTCGGCTTGTCATTCTGTCACCGCCTTGTTTCTGTTTCATCTGCCTATCTCATCCAAGCTCTTGCTCGTGGGGAGCCGGTGAATCAGACTCACTCTGCATTGTTTTTCCTTCTGTAGCAGGCAGCCGCTGGGACACGCTCGTCGTGCATATGGTGCTGACAGCTATAGTATGCAAAGCTCAGATAGCATAGCAAAGCTTTTTTTTTTTTATTATTACCTGAATTAAATGCGAATCTGTTTTAATTACAACCTCTTTGCTTCCATGCCGCTTTGTTCCGTGGGAAATAACAAGGAATTGAAGAGAGGAAAAGGCAAGAGGCGCACAAACAGTCTGTTCTATTGATCCTCTTAGCAACTCCTCCACACCTCTGCATGTCAACAACCGTGCGAGTTTGTGTGTCAAAGGCTCGACCACGGTGCAATGCATCTGTTTACCACCCCGGCGGAGGATCTCAACTGTTGTCGACCTTTCCACTCTTTACCACTTCATGCATATTTAAACGTGCAAAAGAAATATCCTCCCGTTTGACTAACATTTGAGTGTAGTACACATACTTACATCTTCTTTAATAAACCCTATGTAATCTTACTGGATGCTTTATTGGGTATATATACACAATGTAAATAGTGGTGTGGAAAATTTAGGCCATGTGGTCGTCGTGCGGAGGGGTGCGGTTGCTGTAAGCTCAATTGCTTTTTAAACAAATCTTGTTGAGGATAGAAGTAACAATAAATAATTAAAATAATATGTTTGTGCAAGTGTGCACATTCTCTTATAATCGGGGATGTAGTTGTGTTCAGAATTAATTAATCAATCAATTACATTCTAACTCGTGTTCAATGGGAGTCAGCATATACATTTCAGATTTTGTAGTCAGCTTTTCTAAAAATGACAACCTTGGTTTAAATATTTTGCAAAAACATGATGGTGGCAAAGTGTCATGTTTTGAGGATGTTTGTCTTCACCTGCAACTAGGGCAGGGGTCAGCAACCTGTACCGTCAAAAGAGTCATTTTAGGCCAAATAAATAATTTTTTTTAAAAAATCCGTCTGGAGCCACAAAACATTTGAACATTGTGATGAACGAAACAGTGTGTTAGTGTTTGTCTAATGTACTAAGGGCCCAAGAGTGAATTTCAGCTACACTTTAGAAAAATATGCAGCATCCAATTCCTTCCAACATTTCGTCTTCCATTTTGGGATTTTTTGTTTTTGTTCTTGTAATTTTTCATACTATGTTTTTCATATATTTTGAGACTTGTCAGCTGTTCCTGTCCAATTTCTGCCAATTTAGGCAATTTTATGGACATATGATCATTTTCTGCCTCTCTTCTTCTGTTTTTGGACATTTTATGGCTATTTTTATTTTATTTTATTTATTTGTTTATTTGTACATTTTCCTGCCTTTTTGCTAACATTTTTCTGACATTTTTGACAGTTTTGTATACATTTTATGGTAATTTGGGGGATTTTTGTGGTTTGTTTTTGGAAATTTTATGATTTCTTCTTGAACATTTTCTTTTCTGCCTTTTTTTAAATTAAATTTTCTGACATTTCTGCCAATTTCATTGACATTTTATGGTAATTTTCTGCTTTTCTTCTTCCTTTTTGGACATTTTATGGCTATATATATATATATATATATATATATATATATATATATATATATATATATATATATATATATATATTTTACATTTTTCTTGCCTTTTTTGCCAGCATTTTTTGTGTGGACATTTTTGACAATTGTGTGTATATTTTAAGGTCATTTTTGGAATTTTATTTTGTTTTTTGACATTTTGTAGTTAATTTTAAATATCTTCTTTTTTGCCTTAAAAAAAATACATTGTCTGACTTTTTGTTGTTGCAATTTTGTGTACATTTTATGGTAATTTTAGGAATTTTTGTGTTTTGTTTTTGGACATTTTATTGTTACTTCTTGAACATTTTCTTTTCTGCCTTTTTTTAAATTTAATTTTCTGACATTTCTGGCAATTTCATTGACATTTTATGGTAATTTTCAGCTTTTTTCTACCTTTTTGGACATTTTATGGTCACTTCTTGGACAATTTTAGTTTTTTTTAAAAAACTTTGTCATCTACCTTTTGTCTTAAAAACTAAAAAATGGGGCATTTTTTAACATTTAATTATGATTGTGTTTTTTTTACTCTAAAACAATTAATTTGAAGAATATTTTATCTAAAAAAAAATATATATATATATATATTTTTTTTAGAGATCCACAGGGAGCCACATGAGATGGCCTAAAGAGCCACATGTGGCTCCAGAGCCTCAGGTTGCAGAACCCTGAACTAGGGCCATAGTCAAGCTGGAGGGGAATTATGAACAGTTAATTTTTTTTTACAACGCAAAAACCTGGTGTTTGAACAGGGGGTGTGTAGACTTTTAATATCCACATCCGCGCACACATACAGTCCTGACACACAAGCGCACCAAGTAGGCCCATGTCACACAAATGCTGTAGATCCACGTTTCAATTCTTTACAACCCCCTGCCATCATTTCAACGACTCGCTTTTTCCCCACCCCCCCTTACCACCTCGACACTCACACCTTGACGTCTCTCATCCACTTCAACTATCATTTAGCTTTACGAGGTGTGCTAAAAGAAGCCTGTAAGGTGGGCCGCCCCTCCCTCCCTCCGTCCCTCCGTCCCTCCGTCCCTCCCCTATATGAAAGATATTGATATGGTCCACAAGTCGGACGTGCCTTTCTCTCCCTCCTGGAAATTGACGTCAGGAGGGGCGTGTGAGGAGTCTGCCGGGTACTTCGAGTCTGCGTATGTATTGGCGTCTGTGTTTGTATAAGACGAGGCCTCCGCGAGTGTGCCCCGCATGCTAACTGGCTCATTAAGGAAATGAGCGGAGTTGGTTTGGAGAAGAGTGCTAATTGAGGGAGAACACAAAGTCACAGATGTGGACTGATGAGGAGTAAAACGTTTGTTGATGCATTCTGTGTGTGATACTGTTACCATAAACAGGAGCGAGCGTGTCAAAAAGCATGTGAAATCCTCCGAAGTCTGCGTGTGACGGGTTTGTGTTGTATAGTTGCACTCAGAAACTTCACACTAGAAACCGTGTGGCACTTATTTATTACAGTGACGCCTTGACTAATGAGTTTAATTTGTTCCACGACCACGCTTGTAACTCAGAACACTAGTACAGTGGTACCTTGGCTCACAAACTTAATTGGTTCCCACAGAGAGTATGTGAGCCAAAAAGTTCGTCTTCCAAACAAGTATTTCCCATAAGAAACCATTGAAATGAGAATAATCCGTTCCCAGGTCCCCATAAAACACAATTTTCTACTAAAAAAGCCTTATAACTACACAAAATATGTATAATAAATGTGCTATTGTATTGTAATTAAAGAAATACAGTGTACTGTATAATAAAGTGTTTTTATTTGCAAAACTTGCAACTTGCCTTTGTGATGGTACAGTAGTTGAAGGCTTGATGGAATGGAGTGGGAGGAGGAGGGAGGGAGGGAGTTACTGCTTGGAAGGAGAGTCCTCCGGTGTGGCTTCTCTTCTTTGCTTCTTAGGAGACTCTTCATCCTTGTTGCTGACTAAAAACCTCTTAATTGACACCTGTTCCTTTCTGAGTTGTAAGGTCTTACGAAACTGAGGCATCACATTATCATTCATCATGTTGATGATTCTCATAGCCACAGTCTTTTCTGAATGGTACTGTTCGACAAAATCTTGCACATCACTCCACTTTGCTAACATGGTCTTGATGCTCTCACTTGATGCTGACAAACGCGCACCTCGTTCGTGTTTGTCGATGATCTCCTTCTTCTGCTCGACCGTAATTTTCTTCAATGTCTTCTTAGGCTTAACACTAGCCTTTTGTGGGGTCTTTTTTGGTCCCATGGTAGCAAAAGTACTTCAAAATGATCCAAAATGTCTACCGAACACAAACCACGTCCGCACTCAAACAAAGGGGGCGACGAACTGGGACGCCGTGAGCGTGCGTCAGCTTCTCGTGATTTCTCGTGTCGCGAGATTTGGTTCGTCCGCCGAAAACTAGTTCGTCAGCCGAGACAAAATGCTCGCGAATTTAATGTTCATGAGGCGAAAAGTTCGTGAGCTGAAGCGTTCGTGAGCCGAGGTACCACTGTACCTAGAATCATCTTCTCCTAGCCCCACATTGTGCTCCTGCTGTTATGCGTGACTTGACCACCAGGGGCCAGTATAATAGAGACTTCCAGACACATGCGAAAAAGAGTTTCACAACTGACTCGGCAAGCTGCAGTAAAATAAGTAATTTGTTGCAGTGAATAAAGAAGATTTTGGAACAGGTAATTCCCATATGTTACAGGGAATTAACTTGTTCAGTTTTCACGTTAGTCTGTAAATACTGCGGTTTGTGATTGGACTACCAGTCAACCAATGGCGATAAAGTTTGTTGACGTCAGTATTTTGTCACTCGAAACTATTCAAAGAAGTAAATTGTAATAAGCTATAAAGAAAATGTTGATGTCTTTCTGGTGGTGCATGTTTGTTGTATTTGCTGAATGTTCCTGACAAAATATCCAGAATGTTCCAATCGAGGTGATGATAACTGTGGGCATCTTTGGTGTTATACACTAGTAGTGTTCAAATATCGGTTGCATGCAGAATGATAGCACTGTGAGTATCAATGCTATCCGTTAGCTCGTCTATCTGCCAAACTGTTGCTTGTTGTGGAGTGAGTAGAGTTTGCTTCTACCATAGCATCTTGAATGTTTACTCGCAAGTCAAAGCAAAAAAAAAAAAGGAAAAGAAAAATGTTCAAGTTGAGTCACTCGTAAGTCAAGGGACTTCTCTATCACATCTACCGATGTTTATACATTTGTCTACTACAAAATTAGGCTAGTAAAAGTGCTACATTCAGGGACAGACTGATGTGGGTTTTTTTCAGTGCCAACAACCGACATTTGAAGCTAATATTTGAATGCGGTAAAAGTGAAAGTATTGGTGTCAAAATTTTGAGTAATGCAAACTCCAACACTTTATGCCTTTAAAGAAGTATTTATTGACCAGATTTACAGATTTGCAACATGTTTTTTTTCAACCTTAGAAAATAGATATATTTGTTTAAAAAATCAGCATGTCTTATAATGTTAAATGAAATTGTCAACAAATAAATAGCTCCCTAAAGTATTGTGCGAAGTGTAAAAAAAACTTGAAAAAAATCTATTTAATTTAAATGTATTCTTTTTTTTTTTACTCAATTTTAAGTTCAAAAACAAAAAAAGTCCATCCTCAATGTAGATAGTGGCCAGCAGGTCACCAGTGTGAAAATATAACCCAATCTATAATTAATCTCTTATCAACCATTGGATTTTTTTTTTTAATGGCAAATTTGCTTTTAAAAAATGCCAAATATTGGCCTGGCTGATAATCGGTCTATCACTATTCATTCTTAACAAATGTTACACAATCTAATCAAATTTGAGTATGATCTGATATCCAGTTTCCATGCTTGTGTGCTTGTTGTTTAAAAGACAAATGTGAGACTGCGCACAAAGACAATAAGGATTAGAAAACAAGTTTGTAGACATTTTTGCAATATCTGCTCTGTATTAGAAATAAAATTCATACGGTCGGAAAACTCAAACGACAGCAGTCCCTCCCACTGATTGAACCAGTGTGGAAAAAAATCCACCGGCATTACAATACTAAATAGATCCCTTGCTTGTGTTTCAGGTCATTAGCATACAGTGTGTCACTACTTGGAGGTGGTGAGACTAATCTCACTTGAAGAAGTCACCTTCACTTGTCAAAGTTGAGTCACGCGAGCATGCATCACAAATAATTGTCTCCTCACATGTGTCTTAAGTGGTGTGATTAGTCAACTTGTTTGCTGTGTGAATTGTCTGTTTTGCATATTTGTCTGCTTCTTGTGTTTGCACCCCCCCCCCCACCCTTTTTCTATTCCTGGGGATAAAGAAAAGGTTTGTTTGATTAATTAATGCTGTTAGACATGAATGTAAATGATCAAAGGAGAGCATTTGCATTTGCCGTTTAATTATTCATGAGCTGCAGACACTCATGAATTAGGACACCTGTGAGGGTCTTCTCCTCTCCAGCTCATGGGATGTAACCCCGTGTGTTTAACCCAGCCCGGCTCATCACCCTGTGTGCGTGCGTGTTTGTGCGCTGGCAGGGATGCGGGTCACGGCGGGTTCATGTGGGTATTATTGAGTTATGTCGCCACTCTCGCCGGGGTTCAGCGTTGTGATTAGGTTACAGCCTAGCGCTAAGGCTCCCACTGTCACCTCGACTGTATGATTCATCTCCACGGAGACAAGAGAAAAGCTCTGATCCAATTAACCCCGCCGCCACCATCTCTCGACCCGGGTTCCGTGAATAAGGATTACGATAGGACGCCAAGCCGTTTAAAGCCGGCGAAACGGGCGGCGCCACGCAAACAAAGGCGCTCTTGCCAAACGCAGGTATTTTTCCTCCTTCATCTCCTCCCCGCCCCGTCGTCAGCAGCATCCGACGGCAGCACAAATGGGCCCTTGTTGCCATGGATATGAGCAATGGTTCCGCACGATGGGGCTCGGTGATAAATAGTGGGATGTGAAGGAAGTTAATAATTTATCCCGCAGAGGGAGTGACTGTTCTGGGGAGCGTTACCTAGCATAATGGGTTAAGTGCAGCGATTGCCGCGTGCCAAGCAGCCGACTCGGAGGAGGTAATATAGAAAAAATTAATAAAGGATGAGCACCCTGCTGGGAAGGAATTGTCAGGGGGAGGTGTTGTTGTGTGTTGTGCGTGTGGTGAGGAAGAAGGCTTTGTCGTTTCTTGAATCGCCAGATCGGCAGGTAAAGAACAGTCACAAACGAACAGAGCCTCCCCCAGGCTTTCCTTAATGCTCCACTTTTGCTCAGAAAGCAGAACAGCTCCATATGCTCGCTCGTTTACACGCGTGAAGTTGCTGTGTCGCATGTGTCGCAAAGGTGGAGGCCATCGCTAATCACTGACACTCACAAAAGCGAGTTTTGCTTTTGAAATGAGACATTTGCAATTTCTGGAGAAATTGCGTGTGAAGGCTGAAGCGCTGACTAAAAAAACATTGAAGCATGTGGAATGATATTCAATGACATGGAATGAGCTGAACCTGTTGGAATGGTTTTAATTTGTCAATACACGTGTAAATTGAAGGTAAATGTGTAAATAATAACAATTTGGGGCTTTAGAAAATGTTGTGAATTTTGTGAATAGGAGTAATAAATAAGATGGCGTGAATGATCTGCACATGTTGAAGTTGGAATAGTTTGAGTCGGTCAAGTAATGCTGGTAAAGGAGTGAATAATGTATAATATGTCCTAATATGGCAATTTTTGGCGGGTAAAAAAAGAGGGAATTTTTGTTATGTGCAAAATTTTGAATGTGTCAATGGAAATAAATAATGGGGGGAAACTGGTCTCACTTGGAATGAATAGGGATTTTTTATGTGATAAATGTTGAATTATGGAAAAATTGTGAATATTTGGAATACAAAAATGGAAGCCTCCATGGCATTCATTTTTTAAATATATTGAAATTGAAATGATGTGAATCGGATGAATTACTGTATGTGGAAGGAGAAGTGTGTCAAAGTGGGAGGAATGAAAAAAAACCAATATCTTATGCTTTTACGCAATAACGCTTTAAAAGGGGAAGTCAGCCCCTAAATTTTGTTTACAATATGTTCTATGCACGCTAACTAGTTTAAACCTATAATTCTGATTAATTGCATATGAGGAATATTAATGAAGGAGTAAAATCCACCTGTTTTTATCTAAGGGGGCGGCCATTTTGCCAGCTGCTGTCGACTGAAAATGACATCAGGTAACAACCAATCCCGTACGGCTCAGCTTCAGAAACCAGGTGAGCCGTGATTGGTCATCACCTGAGCCCTGAGCAACGGTGATGTCATTTTCAGTCGACAGCAAGTGGAAAAATGGCTGCCCCCCTGAGATGGATAAAAATGTGTGGATTTAGCTGATTAACTCATATTCCACAATTGCGACATTAATCAGAATGTCGTGTTTAGACTAATGAGGCTGCATAGAATATATTACTGTAAAGACATTATTTGGGTTTGACTTCCTCTTCAATTTGCTGTGCGGCTCCTTCTGAGTGGCCGAGAGACATTTGCAAAAAAAAAAAGGGTGCACGGGGCTCGCCCTCACTGCCAAGAGCAAGAGCACAACACCTGCTTTGAGTCTTCTTAGCAATTCATGAGGTGCTACACTCCCCAAATGCTCCTCCCTCTTTATACAGCTGGAGGTCATATGGGGGTCATCGTATTGTGTTAATCCTCCGCAACATATCAGATCAGCTTGATGTCATTATTGTCCCTCTGATGCCCTACATGTACTCCTGTGGGGGAAGGGGGGCTCAAAACTGCTTGGAATGATCCTCTCCGAGTGATGTGAAGAAATAAAATGAAGTGAATTACTTGCAGTTGGACACTTACTGCATCCGAGGGAGGTTTTGGAACGAAACAAGCTTGTTTTAAGACACAGCGATTCCACTGTACTGCCTCCCACTGTTTATTTTTGAAGGTTTTCAATACATGCGTCTGGTTTAGATGAGTTTATGCTCCTCAGGCATAATATTTGTCTGTCTGTCTGGTTCCTTTTCATTTGGTTTCATCCTGCTTGTGGCTGATAAGTGATGCAGATAGCCATGATTGATGAATGGTGGCCAGCACGCAGCAGCCTCTGTGTTTATTGTGTGCGTGTCAGCACTTTAACATTGCGTGTGTCCTCTAGTGTTTTGTGACCTCTCAAGGTAGAGGGCCTTGAGATTATGACACGCGGTGGAAGGTGGAAGGAAGCATACAGATTAAGCGGGGGAGGAAGATTCTGTGATGAGTTTCTCTGCAGGTGTCAACACCATATACCTTAAATAAACCTCAGGAAGTCAGGTTGCATGATGTAAATCGTAATGAGCTTAATAAATTGTTGTTGCAGCAATCTTTTTGGTTCAGATGCCATCTTCACAGAAATATTAAACACAAATACCACACTAGCCATTAGCCCACAGACTCAAAGATGATAAAACACGTTTTTTTGGTTCTGTTGTTTCAATGACAGATTAGCATTTACCTAATACGGTAGACGGGATAAATTTGGTCAACAGTATGAATTTGTATTGTAGCGGCTTATTGTGAGAACACATGCTGACCACGGAGCTGATGGTGCATCCATATCAAACTGTCACACATCCTCCCTGCTTCGCCAACTGCTCCAGAACTAATTGGGGTTAGTTCTCGCCGCTTAGCTAACTCGTTCCAAGGCCACATCAGCTACGAGCTTTGGCTAGCTAGCTAGCTACAGCTAGCTAAACACTCTTCTTTCATGGTACGAACTTCCTTCTCTTTCTCACTAATCCTACTAAGCTACACTTCTCACAAGTATCATTATTACTAAAAGGAGATTGAGGAGTAAGTAACAGGATAAGCCAAACAGCTGTGCTGACCAGTAAGCTAAGGTGAAATTACTTGCGAGGCGAAACAACAGAAGATTAAGTGCTTGGGTGGAACAGTACACTTTTGACAGAAGTCTTGCTGAAGCCGCGTTACAGTGGAGCATAATCAACTATGAACAGCGAAATAGCCAGTAAATTAATAAAGTGTCTCGAGCAAAGATAATGCAACAGCTACCACACATGTCCAAAAACCAGAAATCCATTTGTATGTTTCAGTCTGGTGGAGAAGCCTATAGTAGATTAACTGTATGTAACATCAACAATGTTATTTCTTTCCTTTTTCACCATAGAATGTTGATGTTTTGGTTTTAAATCTGCACCATAACTGTGAGTTGAGAGTTCTGAAAATTACATTGTTATTTTTCTGCATCATTAGCTTTGCTAAGGGACTACAAAAAAACTATTCAGAAATACTTCATTTATCATTTTTATACTTACGTTTATATCACAATATATGCTGTTACCGTTAAATTCAGTTTACTTTTATATGAATTTTAGGCCATATTGTACAGCCCTTGTGCTATTGACATGTTGACATGACAAATGAAAGCTAACCTAGTTCATAGCTAAATAGCTGCATTAGCATTCAAATTTTGACTTTTTAAATAGCAGTTCACTGATCACTCATATACTAAAAGATTATTCTAAAGACTAAGCATCCTTTATTGCTCTGAAAGTCGAGCATGAGTGGAGCTATACAGGCAAAGTCACATGGAACGAATTGGTGTAATGACCAAAACACGAAGAAACAAGTAATACCACTTAGCTCCACTTAGCTGGAATGAGTGCACGCACTAAATGCACTTGCACCATGTGCTCTGGACCATTTAGATGGGACCTTTCATCTTTTTTTATGTGCTCTCATTGTTATCAACACTTAGTGGGGTTACGCAGGTGCAGGTACAGCTACAGCGAGTTGTGACAGCATCATGCTCGCAAAACACACACAAACACAACCTGGAGTCACAACCCTCATTTTCTTTTTGTGGCGCCCTGAGTGACAACTTAATCAAACCCCCACCCTGTCGTACACATGTGGACGCACACACAAACCCGCGCATGCACGCCCCCCTCCCCGGGCTGCCTTTTGTTCCTTGCATCTGTTTCCCTCTGTGATTAATTGCAATTAGCGAGAGGTTTGAAGGCCCGTGGAAGAACACAGCGAGAGGAAAAGCGAGGAGATTAATGAGGGGAGGCATCCACGGGAGAGGGAGGGGGTAGAGAGAGAACGGCGAGGAAAGAGAGAGGCTGCACAGATGACATGGTAATAAGGGAGGGGCTGAGAGAGATGGAGGAGGAGAAGCGAGGGATGCGCGGATGCTAATGACATAAGAGATGGGAAGAGCGCAGGAGTGTGACATGGAGCTAAAGTGGGAGAGGAGAGAGTCGCTTGTCAAAGCACAGGCCACAGAGCGACACCACAGGGGACTGATTAAATATGGAAATTATAATTGCTAATTGACCTTTATTAATCAGAGCAGGGGAATGGGGTGTGTTTTGTGGCTCCTCGTGGGTGTGCACGACACTGCGAGCGTACTTGAGTGAATGCGTCTCATCCTCTTGTGCGTTGCCCTCTCGTCTCAAAGCACTTTCTCGTATTTAAATACAGCATGATGAGAGAGGCAGTTAGAATGCACAAAATATGAGAATGCGAATACTGAGAACTAAACCGGGTCAATGTTGAGATGAGCATGCATTTGTTTTCTCGAACGTGTTTGTCTTTATACTATGGATGTAACAATATATCAGAATTCGGACCCACGGTTCAATAAATGATTCATTTTTAATATAATATTAGAATATATTTACAATATAGTCATTATATTATTTACGAATATAATACATACATTTGTGTTTTTGTTTTGATTACATTTAATTTTGTCATGTTTTCCCTTTTTCCGATCTGTTCATTGTGTTAGGGTTGCAGGTTCTAGTGGTGGAGTATTCAAAAAAGTGGACCCAAATGCAGGGAAGCATGGTGGCAAGGCAGGATGGCGCTAAAAAAGTATAAATTTTTTTAACAACAGCAAAGGCAAAGGATAATGCAGAAATCTAAATAATAAATTAAAAAAGTCCTAGGAAATCAAGGATCAAATAACAACAAAAGGAGTCATGTGAGCCGTGCTTGGTCTGGTCCCTCACCTAGGACCTGTTTGCCACAATCATTGGAAAAACGTTTCCCTTGCCCAGACGCGGGTCACCGGCCTGGAGGTGGGGCTCGTTGACGAGCACCTGGTGGCCGGGCTTGCACTTATGGGGCCCGGCCGGACATAGCCCGAAGAGGCAACGTGGGTCCCCCTTCCCATGGGCTCACCACCGGCTGGAGGGGCCAAAGGGATCGGGTGCAGACTGGGCTGGGCGGTAGCCAAGTGCGGGGGCCATGTAGACATGACATGAAAAAAGAGACGGGGAAAACATGACAAAACGACATCTAATCAAACCAAAGTTAACAAAAACACACATCATAACAGTCTGCCATATTTCTGAGCTAAATGAGCTTTCTGGGTTCACGTTTTCAGCGGTACTACAGTAGCTCTACTAGCTATGTTTTGTCATCTCCTCATGTAGATGAACAGAACTAGCATTAGCGGTAGCTACATTGTAGCTCACGCCGACCCAATGCCTGTCACTGGAAATAGGAGTCACATGACACAGTCAATTTTATAAACGTAAGATGCAGTTTCATTGTATTTCGTTATTGAATTATTATTTTTTTCAATTTAAACTTTAGTTATTTTGTTAGTTTCTAATAACTACGATAAACCTTGCTATTGTTGTAAATGGCGGATTCTTACCATTTGCGTGTTCATGCCGTTGATTAATAAACATACATGAGATCAGTGAATTCAGGCATTTTCTTCACATTTATTCACGACATCGCCGACAGGAGAAATAGCAACCACCCGCGCCATCTTGAATTCTCAACTGTCCCGTTCCTCCCCCCGCTTGCTGGCAATATCCCTTGTCCTCCAAAACGTTACCTCCCAGAGTCACATGACTACGCCCCCATTGGTCACTATGATGTCTCAATACATTTGTTTAGTAGGACTTTAAAGGTAAAGAGAATTGTCATACAAAACTATACTGAGTAAATCAAAGCAATTTTGTCCAATTCTAAATAGTTATAACAAATCAAAACAGTTATAATTAAATTGAAAGAAATATTCTGTTTCACTTTGTTGTATGCTGCTGTTTTTCTCACCACACTAAGATTTATTGTGCCTTGCCGTCGATATAAAGTCCCATCTATAATGACACAAACAGAGCTACACGCATGAACGTCAGTCTTGCAGCCAGATCACACAGATTTGATTAGAGAGCTCCTAAATTCATTAACACAATGCGATTTGGCCAGACGTCATTAGAGTAGCATGTAAACTGATCCGAAGTGGTTTGATTTGGTTTCAGCTTGTTAAATGCAGATTCATGCTCCATGAGTTTGGCAGGTTGTTTTTCTTTTGAAGCCATCGCTTTCCAGAACACCCATTAAGCACAGATGCAATTGGAATTTATACCTATCCCGACAATCACACTTTTTGTTCAAACGCTCCTGTGTTAACCTCCCCTTACTCCAACATCCTTAAATCATTTGAGCTCATCTCAGTATTAGACTGATGTGACTGAACTTACCCCCCACACCTAACCACCCCCTCCCCTTAGTCAAGGTCCAGCCTTAGTGAGGCCTCAAAGGGGCAATTGTTGCAGGGTCCAGAGGTGATTGTGAGGTCAAGCATCAGCGGGGATGAGATGAGCCTGGGAACGCACATATGTAAACACAAAAAAAGAAAGTACCCAGACTTTCATATGTTTACCCCATTTGTCGCTTTTTCTGTCCTCACATCACACAAGCAGACTACACACTGTATGTACTACACTGTAAACTGCAGACTGTCTGAGATCTTTTCCAGCTATTATTCCTCTTTTGTGTTCTTAGTGAGAAGCCCTTCTCTCCTGGGGGATTGGATGGCTTGTTTTAGGAGTGCGGCACAGCTCATCCGCTTTGAACGTGGGCCCAAACTTCATCTGTAGGCAAGGGAGGGCGGCGTAGCAGCCTGCAATACTTTCTTGATCCAGCAGAGGGTGCGCAGCCTTCAGTCCCCCTTTGCTCATCTATAGAAGAATAATGGCTGAAGTCAACCGTAGTACAATGTTAATAGGCACTTTGAGAAATTAATTAGCTAAGAAAGTTATTCACCAATCAAAATCTCAGTGGTTATAAACCGAGCCTAGTGGGGGGTGGGGTCTGATTTGTTTGGGGTTAGCTGCCTGAGTTGGGCTCTGCAGGCTCAAGGATCACTTCCTCGGTATGTGCGTACATATGTGCATGTAATCCTGTGGGTGGGTGTGTTTACCGATGGGTAGAGACAATTTGATTGAGCTTCGCGTCGCGAAACTGTCTGTTTGCCAGACGGTTTGTCTCCGAGCCAAGACACTGCAGCCAAGAAGAATACGACAATTATCTGTCACATGGCGGGAACATTTTTCATCTGGTCAACCAAGACTGGCCTGTCCGCACCTTGGACTTTAACCTTCTTCTTTTTTGGGGGGAAATATTTGATTGTTCTTTTTGTCCAAGGCTTGTCTGTGACTATGTTTACATGTCATCAATATTCAGGCTAAAGTCAAGATTCTGGTTTGTGAAACATTCTTTTTACATGCGTGAGCGGAGTTACTCCTTTTATAAATGTCAATTTCAATACCCCGATCTAAACGCCGTTGCACGGACATGCATCTTGTCGCAAATAGACATAATTTCCACTTCTTACTTTCTACGGTCAATAAAAGAGCCGTGTCACTTACTGCACCAATAAAGCAGTCGATTTCCTCCTCACTCCAACATTTTGTCGCATTTTCACCATAGCGACAGAAAATAATGTGAAAATTCCACGGAGAAATCAGTGCATTCAAGTCAGGCTCGTTTAGCAAGTAGTAACGTAAGATGGCCGCGTACGAGTAGTTCCTATTCTCAAGATTCCTGCAAATTGGGCATGTGCAAAACACAAAACCAAGTTATCGTTAAAGGAGTTACCACGATTGCGTTTATAAGACCAAATATTCGGGTTAGAAAAGGGGTAGCCCAGGGGTTTTATTTGGGTTTATGTGTGTGTTAACAGGGCCTTTCAAAACCTGAATATTGCCAATATTTGGGTTTTGAAAGGGTTGTAAGGTGGGTTTCCATCCACCCCTTTTATTTGAATTCTCAAGAATTATGAAAATAAACCGGAATGAAAACATTAGAAAAAAAAAAAAGGCCTAAAAATCCTAAAAACGTTTTTTTTACGTTTGGAGGGGACTTTTCAGTGTATCAATACAAGGATAATGTGAATTTTGGCTTTGGAAACTGGTTGAAAATTTGTTGTGGAAATAAACGATGACATGATACATTTTGACCGGATATTACGTCACACGTATGGAGGACCAAAACGTTCAAAATTAAAAATAAATAAATGAAGAAATAAATACATAAATGAACAAAAGTAAAAATAAAAAAATATTTTTTACAGCAATGTACCTATTTAATAAAATTTATGAAGGTTTGAACATTAAGGATGTTTAAACAAGAGAGAAATGTGAGAAAATGTCAATGCCTCACTAAGAAAAGTGTATAAACTTTGTGGTGGGGGTTTTAGAGCCTTAAACATATATAGTAAATGTAGAACATAAAGCTAACTACTTCGCTGATTTCATTTATTGCGGGTATTTTTTGGAACCTAATCCCAACGTAAAACGAGGGAACATTGTAATTCAAAAATTAAATACAAAAATAAACATAAATGTAAATAAATGATATATATTGATATATATATATAAAGTAAAAATAAAGTAAAAAAACTAGATAAAAAATTATAATAAATACAAAAATAAATATGGAAATAAGTACAAAAATAAATATTTAAATATAATTAAATATCAATAAATAAAAACGCCATGCTCTCACATTTATTTATTTCATGCTGCAGACGTTCTTTTCAGAAGAAATGTTGTTCAACTGGAGACATTTTCACAAAATTTCCTTAAAAATGTTGAAATATTTGGATGGATGCCCCATTAATGAGTGCATGTAATCGTAGTCATTGCTTGACTTTGAAAGACTTCGAAAGAGCGTTCACCTCTCTCTCTCTCTCTCTCCGTGTTTGTGCTGCGTGTGCGTGTGTGGGCCGAGTATTAGCGTTCAGCAGTGTGTGAGGAATGTTAACAACCTTTAACCTCTGGGCTCATTAATGCAAGGGGTGTGGGGTGATGATGTGGCGCTGGGATAATTGGCGTGTGTGTGTGTGTATGTGTCAGGGCGGACTTGATTTATCACACATTTGTCGGCAAGGAGGAGGAGAACGGGTCTGAGGTCAAAAGGCCGGGCCAAAGGTCTGGAAGGGGCAGCGTGCTGAGTAGATATCAAAGAGCATCCTGGGACCTAAAAATGACCGACCAGGGCCAGATAGGCTACCAGGGGTCGCCGGGACCAGACAAAAGCACATAAACATGCTCACTGTGGCATACGTCACTCGCTGGCTGGCGGAGGTGGAGTGCATCGAGGCGAAGGTCAACGCGTCTGTTCCCTGATCAGAGGTCGGGGTACGGCGCCGTTAGATCCGACTGTGGATTCCACCCACGCGTTTTATTACGCGCAGCCAGACGCGGGTTACCTCTTGACAGCCTGGTGACAAATATGGTACAAAATATGCGTCAAATCCAAGCGTGCTGGTGCACCCAAACACGCACGCACACAAGCAGACAAAGCCCCACAAAGGCAGCTAATTTCACGCCGGCTCTGCTGGGGCCCGCTTTGGGCCCGGCTGTGAGGCACAGACATGGAGACAGATGGTGCGGGCCTGGCAGGAGTAGTTTCTGCTGTCCTCTCGCGCCTGTGATTGTCGACGCGCTGGTGAAGCTTCTCTGCACATTTTCAAACGTGGTTTTTCTAGCCCCGCGCTCACCGGCGGAGCACTCGGGGGCCACGTCACTTCCCGACCGCTTCCTGCTGCCAAGTGAGGTGTCAGGGAACGTTAGCCCCGTAGCGACCCGCGCGTCTTCAAAGATGGTTTTCAAGCCAGTAGCGCAGTGTTTTGTAAGTCGGCTCCCTTCTAAGAGGCCGCCGAGTGGAGGCTGCGCATTTTAAACGGAACACTTGTTTGAAGATGAATAGCTGGCAGTGAATGAAACAGTCTTGTATCCTTCTTAGAAGTATTGTTTTTGTCGAGTTGGTGTGTGTGCACACTGCTGCTGTCATTGAAATGATAGCGTTAGCATAGCTAAATCTTGTTAGCGTGCTTGGCTGAGCTGAAGATGAGCCGGAGGGTGAAGGAGGAGGAAAGCGAGAAGGGGTGGGGCCACGACCAATCGGGATGGTGAACGCAGGTGGCGCTAGCAAGCCGTTTTAGCAGGCAGCAGGGGCGACATGAACAAGCCTGGCCGACTGACTAACCGCCGCTTTGGGCCGACAGACGAGCAGACGGACGGACGGGCCGACGGCCAGCGCTCCAACCGGGCAGACGGGGAGCCGGTGTCATCCCATAGCGAGCGAACAGGCGGAGCGAGCGGGGTTCGTATTCCCCGGGACAGGTGGCGGGACATGCCACTGCTGCCACCTGGCACTCTGCACCTGCCCTCGCGTTCCCCCCTCGTGCCACCTTCCGCTTCATCTGGGCCATGGTATCGCTATGAGCTCCTGACCTCATCGTCACCCACAAACCCCTGCTGTGGCGTTACAGCAGTGACTGGGATAGACTATCCCCTCTTGGAAAGTCTTCACTCCGCTCCACCGGAAAGAAGCATATTAAGTCACATTTCCGCCTAGCGCAACAGTTCAGTGCTACTTTTGAGCGGCTAACGCAGATCTTGTATGCGTTTCTCATGTCTCAGAATTACAGTACAAAAACATCTTGCTAACAAATAGTGTAGCTTTGTAGCTAACCTAACAAAATAGGAACGCAACAAAGCTCATTTTACTGATAAGTGGCGTCAATAGTTCAAAAGTTCCCCACGGGGAAAATAAAAGTATATCGTATCGTATCGTATAATACAGTTAACCGCCACTATTTTTAGATGGGATATGGAATGAATGGAAAAAAGCCACACGTAATTGTCGCTTCCCTAAAAAGGTTCATAATTGCCTTTCGATGTCACAAGATGGTGTCAAAAGGCAACGTTTGTCAAAATAAAGCTCTTCAGCTCACTTTCAACAGTTCCAGAGCACTAAGGTGCCACCAGATGGCGGCAGAGAAATATTATTATGTTTTTAGCTAATAATAGACTCCCCCTCCCCCAACTGAGCATGCATTTGAAATTGACTGCAAAGGACTTGTAACCAAGTCGTAAAAAAATTAAAGTTCTATTTATGATTATTAATTTGTCCCACGTTTGGTCCCTTCAAAAGTGGGAGATATTTATATGTACAAAATGTAGTAATTACCACACTGTTAACTTGATTTGGATATAAATACCCTCAAATTAAAGTAAATGTGCACTTAACTCATTTGCTCCCAAAAACGTATAAATACGTTCTTTTTTTAAATATTACCATGCTCCCAAAGACATATTTAGATGTTTTTTAAATGTTTTTTTTAATGCTAGAACATACAGAAGGCTTTGCTGCAGCCTCTGAACTGAAGAGAATGCATGAAGCAACGGTAGTTATTACAAAAACGGCCAGCAGGTGGCAGCAGAGTATAAGAGATCAATCAGGGCCATGTTGCAACAAGCTGTTTTCCCCACAGTTTAAAAACCGATTTGGTGAATAATGATGAAATTGAGCTATATTTTAATGCTAATTGCTGCAAAACAGAAACATAAAGATTTTTTTTTTTTTCCTGATGAAAGAAGGTTCCGAAAGGTTCCGACTGAACTGTGCTCTTCTGCTTGGTGTGATTTGGGCTGTAGAACATAATAAACTGGAATATAAAACAGGTATTATGCAGTGTCGGTACTGATTGCAATCGTCTTACTCAACCATAGAGATACATGCAGGTTAGCCCTCTGTCCCCATCAGTCGCGGCCAAGGTTATATGTGAGAGGATGGCGTGCGTGTGTAATTCTTTCTCCCCCAGGTAGCAGAGGCCACCTGCTCCCATTCACCCCTCCAGAGCCCTGTGTGACCACGGTGCCGCCAGCAGCAAGCTGCCTAATTAAACTCAGCGTGCACGGCTCGCCGCCTCTTCCTCCCACTCGCAGGGAGAGAGCGGCACGCCAGCTCGCATCAAACGTGTGAATTTGTATTTAAATTAATAACACAAATAGACACAAAGAATGTAGTCCGCCCACTCGCTCTGTACGGCGAGAAGACAAAATGCAGAATGCAAACATTTTGTAACGTGGCATCTCGCAAGCACACAAACATGCACACTCAGGCTTCCCGCTGCCAGCAGAATGTCCCGTTTAACAGTTGGAGGGTTCTTTTTGGCGCGCTACTCCTCTCTTTCATCCCAATGCATCTTTTTTAGTGGTCCCCTAATGGACCAGGGAGGACGTCAGTGGTGTCCTATTCCATCCCATCAAAAGTATCAAGTCAAATGGTTTGTTTTATTAGAATCTTCAACAATTCATAAGTGTAAAATGAGATATGGAAACTACCTCATCTGTCTGCTATATGCTGGTCTTGGCCTTTTTTTTTTTTTGTTTTGTGTCCATTGCATGGACACCTTTTAATGTCTCTGACACAATGTAAACTGTTCTCATGTAGCCTATGCTATGAAATGGTGCCTTGAGATACAAGTCTTTTCAAGATAAGAGCTGTAATTCAGATGAGTTTTTCTTCCCCTTTGACTTGTGAGCGCACACTTGAGATACAAAAAAATGTATGGTGGAAGTGTACTTGATTCAAGTCACTTTACAATATGCAGCAAAAAATATTCAAGCTATTTAATGTCACTCCAAGCTGAAGTTTCCTGTCACACTAAATTTAAAACCATTTCATAGTATGTACTTTTTTTTTTTTAAACAACCAAATTTTGTTGCCTTATAAACAATCCCTGCTAGTTTCGAGCTAACACACAGTGGAAAATGTCATTGACAATGACATGCTAACAATTAGCATCAATATTGGTGTTTTATCAACCATTTTACCGTAAGGTGGAACAACACATGCTGTGTTGTATTGTTAGCCAATATTCTCCCAGACTGAAGGTGGCAGTGAAGAGCGTTACTTCACAATAGAAGTAAAAAAAAAATTTTTTCAAAGGTTTTAATAAACTATAGACAACAGTAGTTTGGGGTGAACAGTCTATAAATACATTTAACCGGAAGTTTACAACACTGTTGGTTACAACAGCTTTTTTCCCACACAGACTGTCTGCCTTGTTAAAAAAAAAAATGTAGGTATGTGGTGTGTGGAAAATTTGGGTAATGTGGATGACACGCAAAGGGGTGTGGTTGCTGAAATAAGTGCAGACTTTGCGGATGCGTCAAACATAAATTAGCTTTAAAGGGCAACACTCTTCTTCTTTTGTCTGTTTGACAATATAATATTGCCCCCGGTGGTCAAGGTGGGCATACCAGAATGAACAGCATAATGGATTTAAATGAAGCATTGAATCATGATGTACAAACTGTTTATTTGGTTAAATTATATTTACAGGAATGACTTATTAATCAATGTTTTTATATAATACAATATATAGTGATATAGCATAGTGAGTGCTTGTTAACAACATGTTACACATTTTTGTTGTTTTTTTGGGTGAGGTTGGAACTGATCAATGTTTTTTTCCACTCATTTCAGTGGGAAAAGATGATTTGAGTTTTGAACATGGAAAACATTAAATCTGTATCTCAAGGCAATCACTTTATAAGGAAATTTCAAGTTGCTACTTGAAGTGTCATCAGTCAAAATTTTGTTTGAGGGAATAATATGGAAAAGCTGAGGTTGAGGAAGTCAACCATGACTTAAACATTTTGGAAGAAGGAGGGTGAATATCGAGGGGTTACATTAGGTATGTTGGTGCACGAAGAAGAGAGACACAGGAAGATGAAAAGTAAGAGACATTGGCTGCAAGGAACTTCTAGAGGTGTGACTGTTCCCTAAACAGATTTAAGGGGCGGCCCTTCCAAACCCCCGCAGCTTCTAAAATGCCACAGGGACTTGTCCCATAATCCCTTGTTCCAGGTAAACAGCTTTCTTCCTCCAAAAGCTTGGGCCCACTCCTCGCGCACACAGCATCAAAAAGCGCTCCTTTGCATACGACTTCAAAACCTCCTCCTTGCTTCAAGCTCAAGGCCCCTGGTGGCTAATGCAGCTCACCGATGCACAAACGCTGCTCTGTAATTGTTGAGAATCAGCCAGATGCCTGCTAAATTGCGGCTGATGAGCTGCTTCCACAAACATTTGAGTCATTGTGTTTGTCTAATTGCTTATTGCCTATAAAGTTTGTGTTGGCGCTCAATTGCAATCACTGGGCAGTGAAATGTATAATAATGTATACAGTCCAATACATTCTACACATTTTGATAGATTATAACTAGAACCAAAGCATGGCTTCATGAAGTAAATTAGGTAGGGTTCGATACCATTTTTTCACCAGTATGACTCACTCAACTCGTGAGCAGTCACCGATACCAAGTACCAATACCACTACTAGTTTTGCTAAATACAATCCCCCCAAAAAACAATGACCGATAATTTTGAAGTATTACTTATTGGCTATTTATATAGCATTAAATCCAATATAGCATTTTCCCTTAAAATTGTACAAAATGAATGTCAATTTCCGAGTCCTCTCATTTCTAATTTCTAGTTAATGATCGTAAAATGGCCACAAGATGGTGGCCGATTCTGGTGCTGTTGAGTGTACCTATACCAATACCTGCTATCGGTACTCACCCATCCCTGAAAAAAATAAAATGAAAATACAACTAAATTTGTATGACATCATTTTGAAAAAAAATATGACTATTATTACCCTTCATAAGATTGAACCGCCAAATATATCTACTATACACAGGTCAATTTTCCTCATTGATTTAGCAATTAGTTATTAAAATGTATTTCACTTCACCCTTGCTAAACTTGAGTGACTTGAAATTATTAACAAAAATATTAAACTCCCTTTTATGTGAATTCAGAGATTTGTTTTGAATGAATTGTTTCTAGATAGGTTAACTGATGAAAAACAGTTTGATTTAGAATATATATATATATTATTTTTTACATAGCTAAAACAGTGCCCAGTGACACACTTGGGCCACTGGCATACATTGCCCCTTCCCCAATATATAAGAATTTAAGCCCTTTTGTTCTCACAAGCGATTATTTGTTGCAATTGTGATGTGGACTTAGCTAGCTAGTTAGCTAACTAGCTATACCTACACCCCGGAAATCTGTCAGTTGGCACGTCATGGAGAGAAGGTAGAAAGAAAAGTCATGTCACAAACCGAACGGATATATTCCAGTCACCTGACTTTTTACACGGATATATTTTCATGGGTCAAACAAGTTATAGAAGCATCCATTTTCCATGTCATAGTTGCGTTTTTGAAGATTCACTTCATATACTTCTTTGTGGTATGTCAAATGTAAGACATTTATTTTCACTTCACATTTAAAATGCCAATTCTGACATTCTAGCATGTTTATGGTGTTAGTTGTGGCAGGACACCATTGTGTGCGCCCATGTGCCATCGGACACATCCCAAATTTTACATGTCCATGAACACACGACATGGCCTTACATGTTTGGTGTCACTTCGCGCAGCTGCGTGTTGTGCAAAGCTGTGCTCTCTCCTCCTCTTATGTTGTTGTTTGACAAAGCCTTTCTGTACCTCGGCAGAGAAACTCCTCTGTTTACACTCCATCACAGCCACTTAAACACTACTGCCTTCCATCCCTGCTTTAATCTCTCCCTCCTCTTTCTTTTCTTTTCTCGATCCACTCCATTTAGTCATTAGGTCGCCTCTCATCTGCATAAGCTTGCTGTTGTGCAGCTCGATTGCGCCGGGCTCTCGCTCATGTTTATTAAATACGGCTTCTTGTTGTGTCGGCCCCACGGCACTCTGCTCGTCCTGCTATTGCCTGGCATTGGTGCCCCCCACCCCCTTGCCCACCCCCTCTTCGCGCTTCGCTGTGGGGGCATTAAAGACGGGTTCTGCTGGCCGTCAGTCTTCATAAGTGGTGTCTTGCTCAATGTGTTCGGCTCGTTCCCTGTGCGAGTGCACCTCAATGCCCCGGTGCGCGTTCTTTTTACAGGCCCCACTCAGAATGGAAATGAAGGGAGTCTGTAATGAGTTCCACTCAGCCAGGGTCCCCGACCCCATCGCCATCAGCCAGCTTAGAGGAGAGAATCAGAGAGACGAGAGAGGGCATCTAGACGGGGGTCAGAGATGGAGGGAAGAGGAGGCTCGAGGGAAAACACTGTGCTACCACACCCCCCCCCCCCCCTTCTCCTTGGTGCCTGGTTGCCAAGCTGCTACAATGTTAAGCTGGCCTTTCTTTAAGTCTATAGGGAACAGTGTGGGACCGTCAGATAGGGAGGGAAAGAGTGACGGAGAATGCTGAGGGGGCGTTTGAAAAGGGGGAAGGGGAGAGATGACTCTACACAAGACAGGGGAGATTAACCGTCGCACAAAAGGATGTACAGTCGTTTGAACATATGCAATATATAAGACGATGAGGTGGCACGGACCCTCCTCCCTGCGTGCTCGCCGCACTGTGAAACACACTTTGCTCTCATCCGGGCAGGACGCCGCATTGAGCTTAATTGGTTTGAAGCCTTGGAGGCTTAATAGCCAACATTTATGGCCAGAAGCGTTAACCCTGAAACCCAACAAGCCATGTCATCCTAATTGTTGGCTTGGAGGTGGACTTAAGGACTACGTGGCAGGTGTGATAGAAAGCAAAAGAAGGATGGGCTACATTTTGAGAGATTTGCAAGTGCAAATGTTTTTCTATTACAATGCATCTTAACTCATTCACTGCCATTGACGGCTATAGACGCAAAAAAAAATCTTTTGAACTATTTCAATTCGTTTTGTTTTTTTTTGATACTTTTGTTAAGAAGAGTATGAAAACCTAGAAAAAAATATTGTACATTTTGAACAAATATAAAATTTGTGATTAATCGTGAGTTAACTAGTGAAGTCATGCGCTTAATTACGCCCATAATTTTTAATAATCTTTTCTTTTCTTTACTCTTTTTTTGTTAAGAATAAAAGATTATTAAAAATTAGGGGCATCAGGTGAAACATTTTAATTGTAATTAATCACATGACTTCACTAGTTAACTCACGATTAATCACAAATTGTAAATCTGTTCTAAATGTACAATTAAAAAAATTCTAGGTTTTCTTACTCTTTTTAACAAAAGTAGAGAAAAAAATGTTAAACTAATAGAAATAATCCAAATGAATTTATGGCAGTGAAAGAGTTAATGGTTAATGGTAGCACTCACAACAGGAAGTAGCTAATTGAATTTCAGCCCATGATAGTTATCTATACATTATATGAGTTCCAGTATTTTAGCTCGCAAAGTTATAAATAATCAATTTTAAGCGATTGAGAACAAATTGGTCATTAGAGTTGTTTATAGGAACAATGATTGACAATTTCTATCAAAATTGAGTTTTTTTTTGTGTGCTTGTTTTTTGTTTTGTCTGGCCTTAATAATATGTTTAGCATTAGCGTACGGCCTCGAAAAAATAATTATCTCTCCACATATCACCTTCCTGACCAACATTTAAATGCAGTAATGTAGTAGGCCTAAACATTCATCAATAACAAGGTAGAGGTTTTTATTAGGGATGGCTGAGTACCAGTAGCAAGTATCTGTATCAGCCCGATACCAGGCCTTATTTCAAGGTATTGTTACTTGCAACGGCAACCGATACTAGTGTTGGTTGCCCTCTTGTGGCGAAATTAGAAGAATAGAAAAAAGCCATCAGTTTCATGCAATTTTAAGCTAATATATTGCTAAAATTATCTTTCCTTTTTTTTTTTGGGGGGGGGGGGGGGTACTCCAAAGTACTAGGGGTATCAGTACTAGTGGTATCAGTACTTGGTATCGGTATCAGTGACTACTGGTATTTTTGAATGTTTATAATGCATGCAAATATCAATGATTCAATTAAATTGTATTTCACAAATTAAATAAATAATGCACGTACATAGTTTAAAAACAAAACGTTCTTAAAGATTACATGCAAATGTATTTTATTTTACTTTAAAGTTAAATACAACTGAACTGTATTTAAAACAAATATGACTGTAAATAGTGAACTGTAAGTAGCACCGTGCTCAAAAAATAATAAAAAATTTGCACTGTATATGAGAAATAAAAAACTACTTTACTGGATTGAAAAAAAAAGTTTAAATAGACTGTACCATTCATCCTAATATATTAGATTGAATTTCATGTTCAGTGATTCTTTCATATAGCACAAGCGGTACTCATACACTATGAGAATCACTGGTGTAGCGTTAATTCTAAATCAACAAGTATTTCACCCTTTTAATGTAATGTGAATACCGTATATACTAACCAGTAGATGTTTTGTCTTAATCCCTGCGTGTAGACTATTAGCATGCGTAATGTGCACTTTGAATGACCTGAGACTTGTTTGCAAAGAACTCACGCGGTCGCACATTAAAGGACTGAGAGGAACTGCTGCAAACTGATCTTGATTTAGCGCACGCATATGATTCCTTTGGAAGAGGCTGAGTTATATTAGACATTATTTACACAAGGTATATCCCACCGAGGCGGTCCGAGGAAGGAGCTGGAGCCGTGTCAACACCAACGGAAATGGCCTCCAGAGAGGAGTGCGCTTGTGTTTATCTCCGTGTGCGCGTGTAAAGTGAGAGTTGTGTCTGAAAGGCTGTGATCGATGAGAGACAGCTGATAAGACGACCTGGGGTGGGAGCAGTCAAACATTGCAGAGATACAGAAGGTCTTGGCCTTTCCTATTTATTCCTCCTGTGTGTGTGTGTGCGTGTGTTTGGATCGTTTGATTTGTCACCTTGAGACGCATTCATAGATGCTCGGTTCGGGTTTCACTTAGGGTTGAAGACAGCTACTTGTTCCAGTATTTGTTCCAGCGTTTCGTTACCTCACTATAGTAGAAGCTTGTGTGTGAGTCTAAAATACGTGTGTGTGCACCCAAGTGTGTGTGTGTGAGTAAAAGAGGCTAATGGCTGACTCCACGCGGCCCCTGACCTTGCTGGTCTGCGTAAGTCCTCCTCTGTTTCTCCTCACGCTGATTAAAGGGTCAGAGCTCCGTCTCACTCACGCACACACACACGCACACATACACACACAGCGCCTCTTCTGGCGGTGCTGTCAGCACAATAGAGAAGGAGAATGAGGACATTCGGCAATGGCGAGACCGAGAGGGGGAGCACAGAAGAGAGCAGCGGTGGATTGAGGAAGATAATAGAGAAACATGGATATCAGGATGTAGATAAAAGCCTGTGAGCATTATATGATATTATATTATATTGACCTGCTTATGAGAAGCAAGGGAAGGTTGGGTGGAGTTGAAATAATGGAGAAATGAGACTGGGCTTTTTTTTCTTTCTTTTTTACTGAACGCTCATTTTTTAAATTCTTTCCTCTTAAATTCTTTGGGTATTTCGAATCGATTTTTACATTTACGCCACCTGTCCTGTCTTGATGCCTCACATTGCGCTTCATATCTCTCAGCCAGCAGGTTGTTTAACAAAGAGGCGCCTGATAAAGAAAACAATGCGTGAGAGCCAGTGTGTGTGTGCGCGCGCTTAAGTGTGTGTGTGTCAGACTGACAGGATTTTACCCCTCGTGGCAGCTTTCTTGGCGTTTGACTAAAGGCTCGGGTGTCTGCAGGCCATGTTTTGTATGCATGCAGTTGTGAGTGTGTGTCCACGTGTGCTTGCATGTGTTTAAAACCGCTGCATAGCCTCCGCTACCTTAATGCTAGCATACAACGGGAAACTTTAGTCACACTAGCTCGTTCTTTGCATCTGAGGCAACACAAGTAGATAGACAAATCTTCTGCGTAGAGTGACTAAAATGACTGCCATGATGAGAAGCCGACAGGAGCTGAGCCCATAAACAGTATGTCTTATACTGCCCCCAGGTGCATAAATGATGCATTGAATGAGAAAATGTGATGAAATCGGTTTAATTATTTTAAATTCTATTTATCTCATTACTGTCTGTTTTTATAAAGTATAATAGAGTGTTATCAACAACAGCTATAAATAACATTATTTGCCTATTACATTTTTGTAAGTACACTTCTGACAACAAGAGCGCCACTGCCCCCTACTGTAGTGGAGGTGCAATTACACTCAGATATAAACAAAACAAAACAAAACATGTTCTCTGTGGTGATGCCCCTCGGCACCTAATTGTGGACATCTCTACTTGTGCTAACATCTAACGCTCAAAATGTCACAAAGTTTAGCCTCTCCATGTCTGACTTACATTAAAAAAAGAATTGGGAAATTAAATAGTTCTCTTTGTGGGTTCCAGATTCAAAGACCCCAACCTTAATCCCCCAGCCCCACACCTTGGCACCCTCTCCTCATCTGTATAATTGCATCTCTGGCTTTTCAAACTAGCTCCACCTACTCGGTGCTTTTTGGAGTGAAAATGTCATTTGTTTCGTGAACTGTTCCAGACAGGAGCAGCCAGAGTCTTCCACCTGTTAGACACCGATAGCATGGCTGCACACTGCATACGCACTTGATCTAGTTCCCCTCGAGTCCCTGAATATTGCACATTATCCAGTGACACACACACGCACACGCCTCTCTCTCTCTCTCTCTCTCTCTCTCTCTCTCTCTCTCTCTCTCTCTCTCTCTCTCTCTCTCTCTGGCTCGTTTCCAGGTTGCAGCATTTCAGAGCTTGTTATTCTCTTCTGAGCCCGGTGGTCACGATGACAGAGCCTGCTGCTATTTGTTTTGGTCAGAAGAGGTTGTGTGGCCTCTTTGTTAATACAAAAAGGTTCAATATGTTACTATAATGTGCCAAACACTGTCGTCGTAAATTGGTATTATAAATCCTGCAAGTGAAAGGAAAGTAAGTACAGTGGTGCCTCACTTTTTGCGGGTGATACGTTCGAAGTAGAGGTTGACATTTATTCATTGGGGGGGGGGGGGTACGACTCTATTAAGCCATTACAAGCCCCCACCCCCACACATTTTCTACCCTTCTAAACACTTGTTAACCTTAATAAATGTAACTTAAAATGTTGTTGTAAGGCAAACAAGGGGTGCAATGTTTTACTTCAGGTCTCTGTCTGATGTGATGATATCCACATGAATGTGTGAAAAAATTTGCTACATTTAAGTATCTGTGCGCTGGGGCATCGTGGAATGCAAGTCTCAGAGGAATGTTTGTGTGTCAGTGCATTTCTTTGTGTGCACACGCGCTCACTTTTTGTGCGCCCAGGAGGCCGAGCCACTTGAAGCGTCGCCATGGTGCGGTAATTAGCAAGCAGGGGTGAAAGGTCGGCCACAATTCTGCTGCCCCGGGACAGGACCTCTCTCAAGAGCAAAAAAAAAGGTGCCGGGAGTTGAATAGGAGGGGTGGAGTGAGGAAGGTGGGGGGCGGCGACGTGACCAGCTGGAGGAGACTCCTGACTGAAGCGAGAGAGAACAGAAAGGCATTAAGCTGTGTTAGTTTAGTAGCGGTTAGCGTCCCCACTCTGTCTGTGTTAGCATATGTCAAGATGCTTACTGCTGAACAGTCTGTGTGTGTGTGGGGGGGGGGGGGGATCGTAAGGTAGTCAAGTTTAACCTTTTTAGCCACTTGCTCTGAATGTAAAAAAAAAAAAAAAAAAGCATTTTAGGTACCTGACCTTTGCTGAACAGCATCGACGTGAGGGTCATATAATAAGACAAAGAATCTGAAGTGTGTTTTCTCACTCCTCTTTTGTCATTTACTTTTTCCCACAACTGAGACAGCTGCACTTTTAACAGTTTAACACATCAGCGATGTAGAATCTGTCTGTCTGCTTGTCAGTCTGTCTGTTCAGCCTGCTTCTCGTTTGCAGCACATTGCCGTGAGTCCAAAAGGACACGTCGCCGTGCTTTACTACGCCAAACTCGCACCACTGTTGTGTGTATCAGTAAGCATGAATTAGTAAAGAGACAAAATAAGAGCCCTCCATCTCTTAAAACCACTGGTAGATGTCCTGTCACATCCACAACAGTTGAGGGGCGGTATTATGACACGTTCTGTGCCTCTTGTGCGCAGGAAAAGCACTATCTTTATCAAAGTATAATGTCCCGAGAGGGGGTGGACGACAGTTGTTCCTTGTCAGATTGTCATCTTGAGTTGAGTGGAAAAGTAGGCCTGTTTATAATTAACTCTTTGACTGCCAAAAATATTAAATAACGTTTAGTAAAATCCTATGGAGGAGTGCCAAAGATGTTAAAAAACATTTGTTTCAAAACAGAGGTGAAACTAACCATTTTCTATTGTTGATTACTGAAAAACGGAATAAGGTAGAACCAAACTTTTTTTTTCTGATGAAAGATGAGAGTCCAATCTTTCATTTGGTAGTATGTGTGTTTCCATAGTCCAAACACATACCACCAACCACATTTTCTGTGGACCTTGAAAGATCAGTCAAAAATGCTTAAATCGGCTGGCACCCACGGCATCCCTTTTCTGAAAACGTCTGGCAGTCAAAGTGTTATAGGCTTCTTGCACAGTCTATTGAATTGTCATGACTGCATTCCATCACGTGCAACCACATACCTGCTCACTCACTCCCATCAATACTGTATACAGACAATATAGCAACATCTTTACATCTCTTTTAGCGTGGCCAAGCCAAGTTTGTGCAATTAAGGCTTTGTCACACATGTTGTGCTTGTTGTGATTTGATTACAATCTATGGTTGCTTTTATACAACAGCTGTAAAAAAAAAAAAAAAAAAAAAAAACAAGCTGGTGTTCTGTTTTTCGGAGTAATTTTTTTGGGACCGCTGAACTCCAAGTGACTTGGAGACTCGCAATTGCGCAATTGGATACTTTCCCGCATACCTCCATATGCATGTTTACTTACTGGCTCTCAATAAAGGAATGAATGTGTATACTGTATTGTGGTTTGTTCTCTAATCGCCTTATATAAATATTCAGAAAAAAACAGAAAAATTATTATTTTATAAAACAGGGAAAAATTACTGAGAAAAACAGAAAAAAATATTCTGAAAAACAGGAAAATATTTTTTTTTTAACAGAAAAAAAAGTTGCAAAAAAAAACAGGGGGGAAAAATCAATAAAACAGAAAAAAAATAAACTTAAAAAAAACAAAGCTCCCGCAAAAACTTTTTTTTTCTCAAGGGAATGCAATACGCTTCCGTAAGGGACAACAAGTTAGAGTATGTTCTTTTTTGATTATTTACTCAGTTATTCGGCTCCACTACACCAACTGCTGAGTTAGCTGTTAGCACGACATGCTAATTAGGCAAAGAGTCATCATAAACATTGACAACAAAGCAAACAAATAAAGCTTATTTGACTATTTTACTTTCCCAGGGTTGAACTATTAGTCGACCTCACATCAGGTCGCATAACAGTAATGTAAGCCAGTGGAAACAACTGTGCGCTTGCTAGCCATGTTAGCTAGCTTTCTACTCTTGTTTGTACACTTAAACCGTTCCTCAATATCAAGATTGCAGTACGAGTACTGTCATGTGAACGATCAGCATGTACAGTATTTCTAAGAATGTGCTTGAGAACGTACTTCCCAAGAAAGTCTGTCTCTTTGTATTTGGAACAGCTGTAGCTACTTGCGAATCCTTCAGACGTATTTCGGTAAAATTGAAAAAAAAAAAGGGGGGGGGGGCTTCATAAACGTGATGTGATTCCTCTTCTTAGCCATTTTGATTGTAGCACAAAATGCATCTTGGGATCTTTTCTCAGTCAAGTCTTCGCAAGTCTCCAATCAATGCATCCTTGGTTTAAGCTAGCAGACAAGAACAACATCTGGGTATTTCGTTTGTTCGTGTTTATGCGTACTGTCAATTGGAACTGGACTTGGGCCATGACCGATGACGTTTCACAAGATTACAAGGGCACTCATAGAATGACTCCTGTCCAATCAAATGGCTTGATCGGAACTCATTTAGCTAAGATAATTGTAGTAAAAGTATGAAGCGCCTGCATTTCAACTTCACAGCAAACTCCAACCACAATAATAAACATTTTTTGTTCATTGAATTTATTCTTGTCTGACTGTATCAGACAGACATGTGTGGGTGTCCGCAGAGACTCTTCTAATTGTCAAATGGAGATGAACACAAAATCTGCTCGTGACATATGTGAGAGGGTACGCCTGACTCTGTGAATGGGATGGATGCCAGCGATATTGGACAATTGTTTGATCAGGCGACCCAATTGGAATTAACTGTATTTTATTCAACCCAGTAGGGAAATTTAATTTTGGATGTGACATTTCAGAGACAATGTGTCAGCGTCCAGCTATTTGGAGAGGCCAGTGAAGCAAGATAGCGCTGACATTTATTTGCTTTCAATACTTAGAATCATTCCGTTCAATTAAGTCAAAAAGACAGACTATGACCCATAGGTTCATGTTGCAGATTTTGTAATGTTTTACAAGCAAATGAAAAAGACACCTCACGCGCTTATCAAAGTCTTTCTTTCTAAATAAAGCATATCACATCCCTTTGCTTTTATACATACATGCTCACTATGGAAATTGGTATGACTATGATATATTTGAGGTTATTTGACTAATAATATTTGGTCTGTTATCATTTTTTTATGTTGGCCTGCCGCCTCGAAATAAATAAGGAAGGGAAATTACATTCATACATCCAGATATTTGAAAAAGCAGACGTCTGACAGTGAGTAAATGTTTCCTTGCGGGCGCGTGATTGAAAGTTGTCTTCCGGACATTTCATTTAAATTTATGCCTCCTGACACTGTATATCATTTCTTATCTTTGTGTATGAGCTTGTGTGTTCTATACACATGTATTTCGGGATGCCCATATAAATCTCTTCTGAAAATGTCTATTTATGAATATCAAATATGGCCCATAATGATTTTTATTCCAGAATGAGTAGACATTTGCAGTGTATTTGGACTCTTTGCAGGTTCAGCCATGAGGTTAACATTAAGGGGTAGCATGCAGTGATAAAAGGTCCCCATGAATCTATGAATCATGTGCGTGTGTAGGCGGGCTTGCTATCTGCTTGTGTGCTCTGTGCTCCACATTGAGGGAGTGTGCCGGTTAACTGCGGGCCAACTGGCACCGAGCCCCCCTGGCAGTGGGCTGGCATTCGGATGCCCATTCAGCTTCCACCACCTGTCTGGTCCCTGGAAGAGTCACTGGGCCCCTGCGGAGAGGGTCTCCACTGCGGTGGAGAGTGGAGTGCATCCATGTGGGTCGTGTGCACTTTTGTGTGTGGGATGTGAGTTGGATGGCATTTGTAGCCTTGGAGGAAGAGAGCAAGTAAGGGCAATTTAAGCTTCTGGACCTCCAGATCGCCACAACGGGAAGAAACAGTCAGAGTGGGACAACCAAAGAGTTAATGTGTCTCTCTTTCCCTCAGTCCATCTGTTTGCCTGTCCATCTGCATTCTTGGTTATTCTATTTTAACTGCTACTTGTTTTTATGAGTTTACATTACTTATGTATTGTGTGCTGTTTATTCAATTTGGATTTATGTCTGCAGTGGCCCCTTCCACCACCTTTAGCTCAGTGCTTCTCAATTTTTTATGTTTTTATTTTACACTAAGCACTACATTACGGAAGCATATTGCATTCACTTGGGGGGAAAAAAACTCCTGTTTTTCTGACAATTTTTGGGGGCTGGGGTTTGGTTTTTGGGGAGTTTTTTTTTTCTTCAGTTTTTCTAAGTATGTTTTTTCTGTTTTACTGAATATATATATATATACCATTAAAAAATATATTCAGAAAAACAGGAGGAAATATTACTCAGAAAAACGGGGGGGAAATGATTCCGAAAAAAACAGAAGCACCAGCTCTGTTTTTCTGAGTATTATTTTTTTTTATTGTATTTTTTTCCTCTGAGTTCCAATTGACTTGTTGCAGACTCGCTAATAGCGGAAGCGGACACTTTCCCGCATAACTCAAACTGGCTCAGTTTAGGTAATGCATGTACTGTAATTAGTAACACACACAGTATTATTAATGTTTTAGTGTAAGGTATTCAGAAAAACATTTACGAAAATATTCCGAAAAATTGAAATAAATAATTATTTTATAAAACGGGGAAATTACCCAGAAAAACAGAAAAAAAAATCAGGAAAAACAGGGAAAATATATATTTTTTAAACAGAAAAAAATACTCAGTAAAACAGAATTTTCTTTCTTCAGAAGAACAGAATTGTTTTAAAAATGTCCAAAAATGACGTGCCACATGTTTAACACATTAGTTAATTAACCTCCTCAGTTTGCTTGTAATTTCTTGATGCTTACCCTCAATAGAGCGAGGGGGGTGGTTGGCTTTGTGCAGGAGTCGTGGCTTTTCTGAAAACCCTGGTGCTCCCTTTTGGCGAGGGATTGTGTGAACATTAAGGATTAATAATTCAGCAACTGCAAAGAGTGCTTCTGATTAAATAATGAAAAAGCCCGGCGCTGATGATCAAGCATGGGCGAACAAGTGAGTGTATGTGCGTTTGCATGACAAGGGGCTTTATCCAGTCACATGCCCGCTTGCACTCGGATGGCACCCCACCACATCATAACTCCAATCAAGGCCGAGCTCCGGCACTGGGGCATGACAAGAAAAGAGTCATTACAAAAGCAGAGAGAGCGTGTGTGTCCTTGCGCACTTGCTGGGAACATCAAGATGCAATCAACAAGGACAATCAGGCAAAGTGAGAGACACCATTTCTCACAAGTGTTTTATTATATTTCTGGCTCAAATATCAAATCTGATTGCTCATTACTTAGTGCATCGCAAGTCGCGGCTAATTTATGCCTGTGATCACAAGAATGTGTCCTGTTGAATCATTTCAACATTAATACGTTTCATTGTTCTGCAGACTATATGTCTGTCTATGTATCTAATGTATCTACATTACCTAGCTTGCTAGATAGATTGTATAAGCCGGTGTAACTGCTCAGCTCTCTATACCCACTGAGCAAGCTAGCTAGCTAGCTTTCTCTGCTATCTGTCTACAGTACCCACCTAGCTAGCTAGTATACGGTATAACTGCTCATTTAAACTCATTGAGCAAGCTAGCTAGCTATCTTTCTCTGCTATCTGTCTGTCTGTCTGTCTGTATATATATCTGCAGTACCTAACTAGTTAGCTAACTAGTTCGTATAGAGTATAACTGCTCAGCTACACTCATTGAACAAGCTAGCTTGTTTGGGTGATACCTGATAAGAGAGCATGTGAAAAAAAGTTTGGAGACTATAGAAAGTTGAGCAGTGAAGGGATAAACTTGTAGATTGTAGTAAAAGTCCTGGGATTTTTATGACACCCCATATATATTACTTCATCTTTGAAATCATTGTAATGTCCCATTTGCAGTCCTAAATTGTTTATGTCAGCCATGGTTCAGGTGCATAGCAGGATTTCCTCAAGAGTAGGGTGAAGTGCCAAAGGTCATTAAAGCCTGTTGCTGTCAGCAAGTTGTAGATGCTACCGGTGGCAGCAGCCTTAGAGCCTTCAGCTTGACCTTTGAACCGCACCTCTGAGGTCAGAGCTGGGAGCAGCATGCGGTCACCCAAGCGAGACCTTTGAGGTTAAAAGTCAAAGGTCTCTGTGCACTCATGTTTTTTGATTAGCTAGCATCACTCAGCATGTCCTCTCGGAATGTAACTGTATAGTTAAATGTTAGTGTAATGAAAAGTGTGTTTGTTTGTGTTGGGAGAGGGAACGTAATGCGGTCAGGGCCTTCTTTCTATAATGCAAACCATCCTTCATTTTGTATCTGAGGCTGCTAATGTCTGAAAGCACGGCTGTCTACTGTTTGGAATTCATGGCCAAGACCTTGGCTTTGTGAGAGCACTCATCAATAACCCCCTGCCCTACTGTACACGTTTGTGTGTTTAACAGTCCATTGTACTCAACACCTTTCGGGCAGATTTTGCATCAATGCTTCTAATGAACTTATCCATAATTAGTTGGCATGGTAACACTATTTGAAATTACCCTAATATTGTATTGATTCACCACAACAATTTAAAGGTTTTGTAAAGCAACCATTTGGGATTTCGGGGAGACTCAAACCACATTTTAAGTCAACTAAACAACTGTATGACCGCCTTTAAATAACAATTTGCAAGAAAAATAGCTGTACCTTATAGACGAAATAGCTTTATAGAAGTGTTCCATTTTAATTCTGAGTCGCTTTTATTGCACTATGCGGTTAATTCCTCCAGAAATAATTAATCTGTGTCAAAATGCCCTTGTCCTGACTGGCAAAAACATCTTATGCACTCCAATTGCAAATGGATAGGGTAACATGCTACATGGGGGGCAAAGAGAAAGTAAGCCTGGCCTTTCTGCTCTGATAATAAGGTGCCATTTTTCACAGCATCACCTCTTTCAGTTTTAGTACATTTGTTATTTTGCTTACTTGATCTCAGCGTTTATGTGGCAGGCATAATTTGCGCAAACTTAGCAAAGTAAGAGTTTGGCCCTTTTAGCACGCTGGGAGGGACAACAGAGGGTAATTACACGGCACAAGCTTGTCATGAAGACAAATAAAATACACATCTACACATTGGAAATGTCTACCTGCAAGATCATTAGTAGGATATGTTTCATAAAATGGACCTTGACAGTTAACACAAAGCAGAAAGTGAAGTAAATGATCATGAGTCATGATATTGGATGCTAATTTAATTTAGTCATGCTTTCAATGGGGAGCTGTCAATCGAAATGTCATTATTATTTTTAGGGATGTTTTACACCTTTTTTTTCCCAGACTGATAACAGTACAAGTGATCAACTTTTGAGTAGTCATCGATGCCAAATACCGATACCACTAGTGCTTTTGATAAATAAGGTTTCTTTCCCTAAAAACAATGACTGAGTTACCGGTAGTTACTACATATGACAACATAGCATATTTCCATTAAAGTACATGAAACTAATGGCAATTTTATATTTTTTGTCATTTCTAGTTCCTGATTTTAAGACGGCCACAAGAGTATCGGTGGCCGAGTACTGATACATTAAAATAAGGCTCATGACGGCACCAATATCGATACCTGTATTGATACTCATCTATGTCAAATTATTTTAATTTATAGTTAATGTTAGGGATGTTCAATACCACTTTTTTTTCGGACTGATACCAGTTTGACTACTAAACTATTGAGTAGTCCCCAATATCAAGCACAGATACTACTAGTACTTTTGATACATAAACCCTCACGCACCCCCCAAAAAATAAATAAAAAAACACAAACAACAATGACAGATCATTTTAAAGAAAGACCTATACCCAAGTACCGATACCTTGAAATACGGCAAGGTGTCAGCCCGATACGATAGCTAGTATTCGCCTATCACTTGTTAAAGTTGTTAAATGTGTTCAAGGACAATCACATATATTTTTTTACCTTTAGATTACAATACAGTGTCCCCTCATTTATTGCTGGGGTTACGTAAACTTTTTAAGTCTGTAAAAGCCCTCTCCACACACTTCATACAATTTTCTCATAGAGGCATTTAATTTTCTCAAAATTTATCTCGTTTTAATACTCTCAATGTTCAAATCTTCATAAAATGTAAAGAAACAGGGACAATACTGTTAAAAAAAAAAGCATGCAAAATTGCAGTAAAGAAAATCCACGAAACAGCAAGACTGCAAAAAGTGTGCGGTGTTATAGCGAGGGAACACCGTACCGCCAAATTACCGGTAATTGTCAGTCACTTTATCGCAACTCTCTCTCTTGCTCTTAATTTGTCGCCTCGGCTCTCTGGCTTTCTGAGCGACTTGCATCCGTGTGTATATATTGGTTGGCTTTCTGGCCTGTAACTCTCCGTCCTGCTCTGTCTCCTCTTTCATTTTCTCCCAACAAGCCCCCCTGCCCTCTGTCGCTTCAGCTCAGACAAGATTATCCCGCCGTTATTCCACCTTAACGTTCTGTCTGGCACTTGCCGCGGCCCTCAGGCGTGACCCTGAAGGCGACAGGAAATGGCCGTTTGCAACCCTCACTCCTCTTCATCTCGAACGTTTTCCCGCGTGCGTCGCCGCTCCCTGCGCGCAGGAACACTTAGGACAGGTCACAGATCATTTGGAGCACCTTGAGTGTACTGACACAATTACTCTCACCTCCGGTGCTCCTTCCTGCTCTACGTTCTGCGCTCGGAGGTGGAGGCCCCTCTCCATTATCCGCTCGCCTCGCACGGCGGCAGTCGCTAGCCTGCGCTCGTCTCACCTGCTGCTGCGCGACAGCCTCGGGATCGTTCGTTTGTGGCTTTTCTGCAACGTAGCCATCAGCAGCATCAAGGTGCCACCATGTTTGTTATCTTTCCAAACAGAAAAGGCGGGACGCCAGCTCACATTGGCTCCGAGAATGAGCCGATCCATCCGTCATCCATCTCCCTTGTTATGTTCCCTTCATTGCAGTCCTCACACATACCAATTGTGTGTGTTTGTATGATTTATGGCGACTATACGGTCTTCAGCAGGCACTATTAATCCATTTAGTGATGTCACAGAAAGGAGTGTTGTGCCACTTACTCGTGACTGCCATCCAGCCTGATCTGTTATCACACACATGCACGCACACCTCACATTGTAATTGAGGATGCAATCAATACATTTGGTGTAAATCTTGGTAATGTAGTCACCCTTAAAAGTGTGTGTCTCCTCTCTTCTATTGATTCCTCTGGTCTGTTTACTTTGACAGGGAATCTATCACTCACACACACACACACACACGAGCACAAATCACCTGCATCATGCGATGAGACGACACTATTGGTAATCAGACACATTCACATGCGCACGTACACACATAAGACCCACCGCAGAGGTTGCCAATAACAGTCAGTGAGATTGATGGAGCTAATTTTGGTTCAAAATTGTCCCAAAACTACCGAAGCGTGAACTGCCAACGTGGAGTAAACATTTTTGCCTGGCGAGTATGTTCGAACGTACTTGCAAATACGTCCGAAAATCTTGCGCAAGTAATACTTTAAATAACTTTAAAAAAAAATAAAAATTTAAATCATGCACTGCATACAAAATAATAAATCATAAAAGTTTCAAATTACCACAGATTTTCTATATAATTTTCAAACATATTGGTATAATGTGGTGTTTTCTCACTCGCGCATGTGAAAGTAAACCCGGTGGCATTCTGGGAAAATTTGCTATGTTTGTAGCATTTAGCCTACAAGTATATTCGAATGTACTCACGAGTAGGTTCGAACATATTTGCGAGTGTTTTCGAACGTATTCGCCAGTCAAAATTGTTTATTGTATATTGGCAGTTCTTCGCTTTTGTACAAAACAGACAAGACAACATTTGATCATATTTTGGCTTAAAGTTGCATTGTGCCGTTTAAAAATGTAATGTTAAAGCTTTTTTTTTTTACATCATGCATGCGCCACCAATGCCCAGATGAGTACAACGAGCCCTGACTCTTTTACTCTGACTGCACCTATCAGCTTTTATCTTCCCTTTATAGTAGAGTGTGCGGAGCCTGCACACTCCACAGTTTATTTGGGGAGGGGTGGAGTTTTTCTTTCCTCATTTGAAGTCATGTCTTGGTTTGTCAAATGTGACTGTCACTTTTAGATCGTGCACGTACTCGCACGCACACCATGAACGAGCATATACTGCAATTATGCTTTGGGCCAGAGGTGGCAGTCACGAGTGAAAAAGTGACAAACTGCACAAAGATCCTTTAATTAAGTCTATTAGCATCTCCAGTTACTATGGTGCCCTCTAAAACTAATTTGCAAATCAATCATGAATGTGAAACTTGATATAAATTCATAGCATGAAGCACTTAACTGACATAATATAAAAATTTATTTGTGACTAATACAGAAATATGAAAAATGGAGGAAAATTTGTAAAATAAGCCCAACTTAGCAAAAGCTTATCATTAACTTTCCCAGACTTCATTTTGGTGTCAAATGTTTTACAGTCTTTTAACTATATATTCAATACACAAAATGGGCAATAATGTTCCACCTAAAAATAAAAGACTGATCAACATACACACAATAACAGATGGCATAGTAATAACATTTTTAATTGCCTCTAAAATTGTCTCACGTGCGACTGTATTAATGCATACAGAATGTTGGCAATAATACACACAAATAATTTTGTCTTGCTTGTACACTGTTGATCTATGTTACAAAGTATAAAAACATGATTTACTAATAATGTTACTTCCTACAATAAAAATTTGAGTCAGCTAGCTTCTCTGAAATGGTCACATGCCATCGTGCTTGACATTTTTCAACACCAAACGTTTATGGAAAAAAGCAAATGTGAACTATGAAGATAATTGTTTCTCACAGCGTGATCTTTTTGTCGGGCTGTGATATTTAACAATGAACCACTGTGTGTGAGTATCCTACACTCAAAGAATGTCAATAAGGAGCGTAAAAGTTGTGATTTCACTGCTTTCTAATCAATTGACCTTTACTGTTTGTCCTCGTTAGGGTCATAGGTGAACTGGGTCTCCCAGCTGATTTTAGGCAAGCGGCAGTGTACATCCTAGGCCGATCGCCAGCTAATTGCTGATGACAAACAACCGCTTACCCTCGCACTCACATACGGACAATTTAACTCTTTGACTGCCAAAAACGTTAAATAACGTTTAGTAAAATCCTATGGAGGAGTGCCAAAGACGTTAAAAGACGTTTGTTTCAAAACAGAGGTGAAACTAACCATTTTCTATTGTTGATTACTCGAAAACGGAATAAGGTAGAAACAAACTTTTTTTTCTGATGAAAGATGAGAGTCCAATCTTTCATTTGGTAGTATGTGTGTTTCCATAGTCCAAACACATAATTTTCTGTGGACCTTGAAATAGGGTCAAAAGATCAGTCAAAATGCTTAAATCGGCTGGCATCCACGGCATCCCTTTTCTGAAAACGTCTGGCAGTCAAAGAGTGTCTTCACTGAACCTGAGATGCATGTTTTTGAAATGTGGGAGGAAACCAGGATACCTTAAGAGAACCCACGCAAGCACAGGGAACAGTCACCGATTAAAATAGAGTCATGAGCTTGTGCGTCGTGTCAGAAAAGGCCTATCGGACAGGCCAGTTGCCACTTCCTCAAAATTGCCAGTTCCCACGGTGACCGAGTTCCAGCAGCGCCATTGTTACAGCCCCCTTTGAAGTCATCCCAGTTCCCCTCAGGTCCCTCGCTCTTCTTTCTTGCTTTTTCCTCCATTCATCCTGTCCTCACATCATAGGGCCAAGGCCAGAACTCCTTTGGCCTCGCCGACAAATAGTCCAGACACATCTCGCATCACAAACTCGACAATGTTATGACACGTTAAAAAAACATACGTTAGCATTCCTGTCTGAAGTAAATGTCCGCACACTGAGCTGATTTTAGATGGAACTTTGGTTTTGGTGTGTTGAATCTCAGGAAAAGGTTTACGTACATTTTGTGTCATACTGCAATGATGCAAATCGAGCATTTATCCACAGTGAGCTCAGATTTATACGGCTGCTTGAACAGATTTATGTGTGGAAAAAGCAGGGAGAAAGGAGGGATTCTTGAAAGGCACTTTAGTCTTTGTGGCGGAGGACTGAGACACTCTGTACGATAAATAGTCCTGATGTCAGGTGATTTCAACGGGGGGAACGTAAATAACCAGAACTGTAGCAATTTGTGGCTTTAAACTACTCTTAGATCTTGTGAGTAAGTTGTGACACTTTAAAGCAGCAGTAAGAACTTTTTTTCACTTCATCTTTACCCCTTTCGTTTTTCAAGTGTTGTGTACTTGAAAGCAACTGTGTTAAATACTTGTAGTCAGCTATGAGAAGCATTTTGTTTTGCTTGTATCCAATAAACAATATTTTAGCTAAACGGAAAAAACAAGATAAAGAGGAACCTTTTTGGAATTTGATTAACTATATATATATATATATATATATATATATATATATATATATATATATATATATATATAAACTCTAATGTATTTATCAAACAACCATTGCTGAACCCTGATGTGAAATCAACACTCGTTAGCATTGCAAACATTCGCCCCTCAGTGGGATACGGGCCTAAGGCGTTCTGATATCTCGTAAGGTAAGCAAAAGATGCCTTTTGCATTTCTTGACATACTTTGACTAGTAAGTCGACTATGTTTTTTTTCTCCCTCTACGTCTCCATTACAGATTTTCAGTCTATGCTGCATATGCCGTATCTTCTGTCCAAAAGTTGAACATTTTGCATAGCTTTTTTTTTTCTTTTCCTGAGAGAACTCAGTATTGTTCATTTGGTAATCTTACCGATTCGACATGTCATCATCATTGTTCTCTCTCTCTCTTACTCTCTCTCTTTTTTTTTTTTTGGTACATGCGTGAGTATTTGCATGTGCGGGTGTGTGTGTGTGCATATGTGCGTACGTGTGAGTGTGTGCTCATTAATTCACCTAAAACCTATTAAAAATCCCATACTGTTCACCTAAACCGAATACTTCACAATCCAGCGCGAGGCCTGAAGTTGTCAGGAGACCCGAGGAAGGATCAAAGAAAAGAAAGAAAATTTTGCATAGCTAAAGCAATCAGGTGAACAATAACGGACAGGGACCAAAAACATCCCTTACTTCGTTTTCTTACTGCAAATATAATTGAAATTCACATCAACTGTTTTTGGTCTATATCAAGATGCCTCGTCCTTTCTGACCTTGCCCCTCACTGCTCGCCCTTCTCCGCCAGCCAGCGTTTGCATTCCAAACACCGGCGCATCACACAACAAGGGCCACAGTGGAAATAACTTTCACGCCACAGTAATTTGCTTTTATCTCGGCAGCGGCAGATTCAGAATGAATATAAGGAAGGGATAATACATTCAAAATCAATCCTCAGGTAACTTGTGTGTATGTGCAGGGCTGTAGCCACATTCTTCTTGAGCAAAGTATCACAGTTTCACCATTCACACTCACGTTCACACCTATGGATAATTCTGAATCATCACTTAATCTGAATTGTATGTTTTTTGGAATGTGGGAGGGATCCAGCAAGCCCAAGAGAGGTCATTTCTAAAGTAACAGATCACATTGCGTTTGTATCAATATCTTCATCGAACAAGCAGGTCAAACAGATCAGAAGAAAAACTACAGACAAGTCTAAGTACTGTAGATAAGAAAAAAAGAGAGGTAAAACTAGAGAAGAAATAAATCCAATCAAACATCTTTGTGTCTCATCAAAAGGCATTGTTCTAAGATGGCTGCCATTACCCATCTCAGTCTTTAGGCTGCGGCTAGGCTAACACGCGAGCGAAACCCGGAATAATGCCAAGGCGAGGCCAGTGTGGAGGAGGAGAGTGTTACCAGCAGATTAGCACCAGCAAAAGGATTCATTCATACAAACACATTGGGCATGTTAGCGAGAGAAAGTCACCTATTGGATTGCACGGATTATGGATTTATCCCGTGTGATGTGTGTGCCGCTGGTACTGTTGGAGCAGAGCTGCTTGAATATTCGCCAGTCGTCTAAAGCTAGAGGACAAAAAGTATGTTGGTATTGTCTGTCTGACGTGTGTTTATGTTAAATATTTCATATATGGATGACCTCGTTCTACTGTGTGTTACATGGTCAACTTGGTTTTACGTGCCATTGGTTCTTTTCCACCAGCAAAACAATTTCTATTTGTCGCTTCAGTTTATGCCAAAATGGTGACAAATGCATTTGAAACCTTATTAACATGTCTATTATTATTGATTTATGTATTTATTTTAGTTCGGCATAGTTGTATATACAATACATTTACCCGATAAACCATCCGTTCGAAAATCGGTTGAGAGGCTGGGAGAGTTAAGCAATCGACAGTTATTTCTGGGTGGCGTGGCTCAGTGGTAGAGTGGCCGTCTCACAACCTAGAGGTTGTGGGTTCGATCCTATGCCATTGTGACCACGTCAAAGTATCTTTGAACAAGATATGAAAGTGCCATTTACCATTCCAAAAGTCCACGCTCCATTGACTGTAATGTTATGAGTGGTCGAGCAGCCCTGTCCTAAAATGGCCGCCCTGTGACGACGTTACTTCATATTGACTGACGTTGTGCATGAGCCATCTCGTGTTTGTATATATTTGGTGATGATGACGACTAACATGCGCCGGTGGGTGAACAAGAGAAGGGCCGGCGTAGGCTGGCATCCAGCTGGGGCTTAGTAAAGCTAGGCAGGCCGCCAGTCCTATAAAGCATTGGGGGAAACCCTGAGAGCAACCAAGCGACATTCCATAACTTTAAAAACTTTGGACACTCATATGCCAAAGTGCCCGAGATGTTTTTCTGCATTCACCCACAAGTTTATTCCAGAGGTCAGAGTTCAATGATGTCGATTCACAATCTCTGTTACAAACCCAAGAGTCAGGGCGCTAAGATCACACCATACTTTCTTCGGCCTTGCTCGGTGCACTAGGAAGAGTCCCTCCTCCCTTCTTCACTTGAATATTCTCGAATATCCAATCGTATCTGTCTCACGCTGGCTCTCTCCTTCCTGGCGCCCTTCCTCCACACAGCATTTGCGAAGATGACAGGAAGGAGTTTTTCCTTTGTTGGCAAGCTGCTTGCATATTCTCTCCTCTGTTGACAGGTAAAAGACATGAAAGACGCTAAAAGACCGAGCATGATGGAATCCTCTGGAGGAAGGAAATGGGGAGTGAAAGAGGGGGAGAGGGATTGAGCATGAGGGGGAGGGTAAAGATAAGGTGCTAAAGGTAAGGCATTTAGTGATAGTGAGGTAGGGGGGAGGGAGGTTCGACAGTCCGTGACCTCGGTTAAGTCTCTTGGACGGCGTGCTGATGCGTGAAACCTGAGCACACGCAGCATCAGCACGCCTCACTTACTGAACACAGCGGAGGCCTGACAGAGGGCAAAGCACACACACGCAAACACACACACGCCAGTGTAGCGCTTCTCGTGGCACGTTTACTCCCTTCGTCGCACACACGCAGCTTCCTCGCAGGCTCGTGCGCGTCAAGATCACCGCCGAGCAGAGAAGGTCAGATCAGGCCTAGCGGCGCGGCCCCGGGTCCTGGCGCTCCGATGACCCCTCAGCTGCTCTGCACCGCTTTTGTATGTGCGTGCGGCGCAGCGTGCGCGTTCGATTGGCGCCGGGCCAGGCCGGCGCTTGTTTGCCGCCTCGCGCGGTTGTATGATTCACAACACGCCTCGGGCAGGTCAGACTATAATCCAGCTCGCTCGCCCGCTCTCTCTCGCCTCCTCCCGTGTGCTCGTGTGTGAGTGGATGGCGCTAAGCACCTCTGTCCAATCAGCGGAGTTAATTGAGACAAACGAGCCAATGAGGAAATGTCACGGAGTCAAGTGGAAAACCGTGCCAGCAGCTCTTTGTGTGCTACGCAGGGTTTATGCACGGGATCCAACAAATTAAATATTAAGATACTGTTGGTGTGCTGCTGTGTGTGCGTGTGTGACGATGTTGTAAAGCAGGATTCTCCCGGTGCCTCTCGTCCGTGTTTGCATAAACAGCAAAATTGGCAGTGATAATTCAACACCTATAGAGTTTACTACTTTAACACTTAAAAAGTATAATTAATCTTAATTACACTAACACTATACAAGCACACTGGAGCAATTCAGCACTTTAGGCTATGTTCACACCAAAATAGGGGGAATCATTCTGCTGTTGTGCTAAAGTAGCCTACATACCCCTGTAAAAAAATGTATCCCCTGCCACGGGATCGTATAACTCTTATCACAGAAATGTAGAGATTCTTTGAAAAGGTTCCCTTTTCTTTTAAACAGGTAATTTAATTTCAAACGTCTAGAACAAAACCGCAAAACAATCATATTCACTTGTCTGAGCTTTTTCTATGTATATCTGAGATTTCCTACTGCGTGCGTGGTCATTGAATGCACCAAGAGTCCGCTGCAGCGCGAGCGCTTGCTTTTCTTTTGCTACATACTTTTTCTTGTTTTGAAACGTTTCTAAAACTAAAAACACACGTGTGTTCTTCATGTATTTATTGAAAAACATGCGTCGTACCTGCGGCAGGGGAGGCCATTTATTTTTTCTTTATTTAATTTTTTTCTGGAGAGCTCAGTATTGTTCATTCAGTAATTTTACCGATTTGACATGTCATCATCATTGCTCTCTCTTTTTTTTATTTAAAAAAAAATATATATATTTTGTATGTGGGTGAGTATGTGTATGTGCAGAGGCCATTTTTTATGGGGGAAGTGTCCGGCTGTGTTGACGACAGGACGCTGTGTGTGTGAAGCCCATGTGGCGCATACTCAGAGCACGAAGAAAGTAAACATTTTTCAAAAATAATAAATGAAAGTGCGGTACGTACCGGACCGTTCCGGCCCACTTTCACCCCTGATTGGTCCACACTAATAGTTAAAACAACACTTTTGAAAATTTTATTTTTCAATAGGGGGCGTTAAAACAAATCTGATGGTATACCTACAGTATATATAAATTTAACACTAGCCAACACTGGTCATTGTGTTGTGGTAAAATATTACACCATAGGGTTGTACTATTTAACACTGAAAACGAGTTGTTTTTATTAACAATAGAAATGTTAATATTTACTAAATATTTAACTCGGGTAGCGAATCAAAAAATATAGTGTCAATTTAGGCTCTTTCCCACACACTGTACAATGTTACAATTTTTTTTTTTAAAATACACCACATTTGTGGTTGAAAAATAATCAATTCCATCACTTATAACAATGCACTGACTTCAGTGTTTTTCATCATCATAAGTGTTTCTCAGTGATAAGAGGAGACAGAAAATGGCGCTGTCTCTCTCAACCTGGAGACGTGCAGGTGTGAAGGCGGAGCTTAATTGCATCTGCAGAGTTCATCTAACACTTGGTGGTCGCTAATAGCGTCTACTCTGGACACAATTTAAAAATTACACTTCAGGAGTTAAAGTCAACTCCCAAAAAAGGTAACCCTGAAATTTGAACACTACAATTTTTCCTGTGCACCGCTCACCCGCGCCCTCGAGCGAGCGCACACACCCACGTGCGCAACACGTGCATGCATATTTGTTAATCAAATAAGCGCTTTTAATGAGTCCCTCGCTTCTATATTTCCGGGTTCCGTTCTCGGTCTCTGCCTGCGTGCACTCGTATCCTAACAACTGGGCTCGGCGAGAGGCAGCAAATCTTGCACGTTTGATACGGCGACGCGTGAAGGGTTGGGAGATGCAGGTAAGAGAGCTGAGTGACTATAAAAAGCCTCATCAGAGCCGAGATGCGTGGCGTTGATGCGTTCCCTCGGCTCGTGTTGTCAGTGCTTGAAAGCAGGTGCGCCACAAGGCATTCTGGGAGGGTTGGTATATGACGGCACATCAGTTTGGCAGCTCTGGCCAGCTCCCCCCACTTGCAAGTGTGTGCGTGTGTGTGTGTGTGTCAGCCACAATAACGGCTCACAGACATCTAAAAGGGAAATCCATTCTGAATCAGGTGTGACAGCAGTGGAGCGAGCAGGCGGGGAGGGAGAGTGCAGGCTTGATTCGTGAATATTAAAAATGTGACTCAAAGCACAACATGCAAGTGCCAAGAGGCTCCTGAAGAATGCCATCATGAGAAAGTCTAGAATATTTTCACACTTCACAAATCATCCATTTTAATGAGTTTATTGACATGGATGTCTGTCAGTTTCAATGTGTCAGCGAGTACGGGGCAGAATGTAATACCTGTAGCTTTTAAAACACATTCAAAACTGACTTGGCTTGCCGTAACGACCTCATATCACCTTCATTAGTGAGCCTTAAAATCGCTGATACATCCAGGACACCTCATCTCAAGATGCACCGATACATGCGGATTAAGTGCATTTGTTCTCATACTCCGACACTGCAATACTCGATACCTTTTACCAGCATGGCATGTACTGTAACTATTCTGTCCTCTCTGTGCAGCTTGGCAATTAGTGAGCAGTGCCATAGACTCCCAGTTGAAATGAATACAACTTGAACAAAATAAAGACACTTGTAAAATAAAAACAATTTAAAAAATGTGTGTGTGAGATCAGCATGAGTAGCATGTCTGGCATGCTTTGAATAAGTGTGACACTCGAGGTTGCTTGTAGAAAAAATAATTACAAAGAGGCGTGTGAAGCTGTAATGTCACTACGGGATAATAATGACTGGAAGAGCAGGTGGTTGGCGTCCCATCACTGTTGGAACGTTTTATGTCACATTCACCCTGATGTGACCTTTTCTTTTAAATACAAGGAGGGGCCCCAAAATTCCTGAAGCTAATTAATTTACTGAATACATACCTAGCTTTTGTTTTAGAGGTGAAGCAGGCTCGCCCTTTACTAACCATAAGAACGTCACTTATATCCACTACTGTGTACTACTGTACAAGAGCAATCTATCAGCACTAACATTTTGAAGCTCAAAGGAAACAGAATTAGGTAAATCTACAAATCTAATGTTGACATCTTACACATTTTGCCTTTAACAAGGATATTACTGTTCAGTTTTGATTGCCACAGTCCCTGATTGCTAATGAGCAAAAAATTAGCAAAAAATTAGAAACAGCATGATGTACGTTGTACAGTAAAAACAGCTGGGTCAAAAATAAGCCAAATTGGGTCAAAAATTGACATTTCTAACTTTTTGGGTTATTAAAGGTTGTGTCAAATGAATAACCCACATTTTATTATATTTATATTAAATATTAATTTAATTTGACCAAACTTTTCTGTTTAAATAACTCAAAAAATTGGGTTGGTTAATTTTTTACCCAATTCAATCAGATTATTCAATTTACTCAAAATGTGTCAAATAAATAATCCACAAAACAATGCAAAAAATGTGATTGTTTTATGAGTTATTACTTTGACCAAAACTTTTTTAGTTAAATAACTCAAAAAGTTGGGTCAATTTTTGACCCAATTCAATCAGTTTGTCCAATTTAATTTGTCCAAGTTGGGCCAAATGAAAAAAGAAAAATGGGTTGTTGAAAATGCCCCCCAAAAAACTTTTCAATAACACAATTTGTTTTGGGTTGTTTTGTGGGTTATTAGTTTAATTTGACCCAACTTTTTGGGTTACATAACTCAAAAATTTGGGTCGACCCATTTTTTACCCAATTCAATCAGGTTGTGCAATTAACCCAACAATCATTTTGGGTCAAATGAATAGCCCACAAAACAAGAAAAAAAAGGGCTGCTTTGTGGGTTATCAATTTAGTTTGACCCAATTTTTCGGGAGGGTCCGCTTTTGATTCAATTAATAATTTTTTTTCTGCGATGTGGTTCTTCTTGTTTAAAACTGTCACCTCTCATGTGCTTTGTCCAATAATCTGCAATTGAAATATGTGAGCTTTTCAAAAGCTGCAATAAATGTCTTTTTTATACAATATATCTATACACATCCTCTAAAGCATGAAGTCTCCTGGCTTCTTGATTTTGCCCATTTCACTCTGACCCCTCGCTTCACAGATGCGTGTGCGAATGTACACACACACATACAGTAGCTAAGATACTGATGAGGGCGTGTGATGATTTGAGCTCAAAGTGAGGCGCTTTTGGAGGATGTTGCAAACAAACGTGAGAGTCGAAGTGCAGTGCATGAGGTGCTGTGAGTGCATTGCGGACAGGATCAATACGGATATAAAGCGATGTTTTAAAGCATGATGGTAATATTAGACAGAGCATGTTTGTATCAGTTTCGTGTGTGCATGCATGTGCCAAATTGTGCACGGTGCTCAGCTGGTCAGGCAAGAGTAGTGTAATTGCAGGGTTATTACTGCCGTGCCTGATGGGTAATGGCACATTTGCAAATTAATTCTCAGTGCTGGGCTGTGATTAGCATATGGGCGAAATCCTCTCTCACACACACACACACGTACGTGCACGCCCATTCTGCACCTTATTGTGTGAGGTCAGATTCAGTGAAATACCAAAGCTGAAGTGATTCTTGATCAACAAAGGTAAGGTTTCTTGTCACGTTTGTTTTTGTTAAACATTTACAAAATTGCACAATATCATATTGTCGTTGTTGGCTGCAGTGCTATGTGCATTTTTGCTTTCATTTCATTACATGTGATTATGTTCACAAATCCCAGAATGAACATTTCCAACCCCACTATTAATACAATCATACTGTACAGTATTTATGATTTTAAAAAATTGCTTTACTCTCTATTTTGTTAATCTGACACAAGTGTCTCTCTGTTTTTGAGTTGGCTGACTCTCCTCCCCGTTTGCACTTTTCACTTTTATTTTTGTTCTTTTCCACTTCTCTCTGTCGTCCCTGTTGTTTTCTGATCATAGCGTTTTCAGATACAAAATCCCTGCTTTGGTCCTCCGGGAGCTTTTATACTCTCAGAGAGCGAGAGAGAGAGAGATTGGATGTGTGTGTGTGCGTGTGCGTGCGTGCGTGTCTGTCTGTCTATGTGTGTGTGTGCGTAAAACATCTTGTGGATTATTTTACCTGCATATGAAGAATAAGGAATTTGTCAAGAACAAGATAATTATGCTTGTGTCCACTCTATTGAAACATTGGAGGGGTAATGAACTCAAAAAGCAGCTGAAGAAAAAAAAATCCCCCATCCAAATGTATTAATTATGTTTTAAAGTGCGTAGCCGTGTACAAGAAAGAAAACTACCCTTGTTGTTCCCATTGAGCACAGCCATACTCTAATCTACGAAGCGGCACAGAAAATTCAAAGCATCTTCACAAGGGAAATTCCTGGAATGGTCTAGACTGCAAATCCAAAGTAGACAGTCAAGTGATCCAACCGCGGCCATAAAATGTGGCTTTTAATGACATGACATTTACATGTAGTGAAGCAGGAGGGCAGGCAGATGACAAATAATGAACACTGACAGTTGTTAGATTCCCATTCTGTGGCCGTTTATGGAGTATGTTTGGGAAGTGTTCATTTTCTTTTTGCAGAAGTCACAAGGCCCAAGTGTCAAGTACATAAATGTTTTTTTGTTTTTTTTAACTGAGTCACAATGTTTTTTCTAAAAAAAAGTTTATTTTGGTCCTAACCAAAAGGTAGACGATGCAGTATGGCCAAATTGATTGGGGATAATTAGAAATGAACCTTTAGTAATTTCATGAAACTTTATATATATATATATATATATATATATATATATATTGAATGTTATGATAATTTTCTTAATAGGCTATAATGCTAACTGTTGAAAAAGATTGGGGGAAAAGACAACAAAAAACCCAGTAAATCACTTTTGTTGTAAAATTGTATAATTGTAACTGTATCTGCCTGTTGCTTTTGTAATGTGACATCCTGTGTTTGAGCTCTCCCAGCTACATGTGCCAGTCAAGTGAAAAGTAGAGCAGATTCTAATATTGTGTTCATTTCTTGTCGCGCTTTTTGCTAGAAAAATGTTGCAATCATTGTTTTTTAGAGTCTTAATTTCAAAACACATAATCATCTTAATATTTAAATAGTTGGACTCAACTGACCAATTACGATAACACTTGTTGAAGATGTCATCTTATTTGTAATAGTCATCCACCCTCTGAGCTTTCCCTGCTGCTCACAAACTAGTGAGGAAATGCTATGCTTAGCTAAGCTTAGTTAACTTGCTCTACTCTAGCTGCAGAGCTAGCTAGTGTGGCTAAACACAACGTGGACCCGCTCCTGTAAGTCACTAATCCTCTGCTCTATGCCGACAAAAATACTTCTGACAAGTGTCTTGGACGAGGAGTAGCTAGTCAACACGCTGTGCAAGAAGAGAAAACAGGAGAAGCTATGCTAATCGCTAAGCTAACGTAAAAGTAGAGTAGAAATAGAATATGTTATTACCAATGAAGGGATTCATTTTATCCCATGATTTAAAGTTTAGGCCTTATGCCCAGCTAGGTGTGACATAAGAAAATAAATGATAGTTTCATTAGGGTTTAATTGGAACAGTCCCGTTTTGAGCATTGTGTCCCGAGTCCCAGCGGATTTCTCCAGTCCCGTTGTTTTGTCCAACTTTTACGCGTGTCCCCATCCCGTCATCACAGTTTTTCTAGTCAGCAAGTCAATTGTTTGGCCCATGTGTATGTCAATTAAAATAAATTTAAATTCCTTCCTATTTACTTACGCATTCAAGTCATACATAAAACTACTTCCTGTTTCTGTATCAAAATCATGGGAAATGTAGTTAGCTGAGCGTTTCTTGCTGTACATTTGTTTTAATTTAAAAACATGAAGGGCACACTTTTATTTAGTTTTTTTAATAAAGTTTCAGTTCTATAAACAAGGTTTAAAATTGTAGTGTCCCGGTTTTTAAGTGTGAAAATCTGGCACCCTAAGTTTCATACATGCACTGACAGTATTGTAACCCACTGGGGAAGCTGACGGATACATAGTTGTACATCCGCTGGAGAGTTTATGAGAGTATATGATTTTCTGGCTGAGTAGACTGAGCAGACACATCAACTCACTGCGGACATGTACTTGTCTTAATTAAACCGCCATTGATTTCCTGTCTTTGTATTAATAAAAGGACCGCGTTCCCAGAAGGCCCGCCACCCACCTCCCTCCACTTCTTAATCTATGCATTCCCCTCCCAGTCTACTTGCTGTCTTCCTTTAAGCAACCCACCCCCAGACCCAAACTACCCACTACCACCATAAGAGACTTCTTGTCTTTTGCCTTCCATGTGTGCACTAATTCTCACTATGATTGTCTTTCATGCCATTTGGATCCTCCTAAAGGCATACCACCCCCTTCGTCCACCTCCCCTCTGTATGACACTCCTGCCAATAACCCCCTCCTACCCCCTTTCCTTCTCTTTCTCCCCCACTGAGCGTTTCATGGAGTGGCTTTGAGAGCAAATCAACCCCCAGGGCAAACTGTCCTTGTAGACCGTCTCCATGCACTGTCCTCCATTTTGCCTCTCCTGCTGATTTGGAGTTTGGCTCGACAGATAACTAACTCGTCACCGCTGGGTCTCACCATTCCTGTCGGGACGGAGCATAATACCAGCATATTTCACAGTGAGTGTGTGTGTTGCACATGAAAAGCGGGTAGAAGGTGCCAGCCAAACACAAGCCAAGTCTCCTGGACTGACACATAAGTGCACCCACACACTCTTGGACCGCCAGCAGTCTCATTTTAAAGAAGGATGGAGGCGGAGATCTTCCATTTCCCGTTTTTGAAAGTATCTGCTTGATTGTGCGCTCGGGGTTGGATGCCGCTTTCCTTACAGTGTGAACAGATGCTCCCTTGATAGCCGCCGCCCCCTCGCTGTCGCCGAGGCTGTCCAATCAGCCGTCACCCGGACTCTGAGCCGGACTGTGAACACACACGCACTCTTCCTCCAGGTGGTGCATCAGCAATGGGCAGTATTTTCCTCTCATCTGTACCCGCACCTCATGTATCTTGTCTCGCTCTAGCCACCCCCCCCCCCTTTTTTTTTTTTTACACGCTCCCCACGCTATCTGGCTGTGTTGTAGCCTGGAGGGAGTTCACTCTGCCCTCCTCTCCTCCACCTCCTTCTCTCCGAATCAGCAGGGAATGAGAGGGAGGGAGGGTGAGAAAAGAGAGAGAGAGAGAGAGAGGGAGAGGAAGCAGAGCATTCTCTCCTCTGATCATCTTTCTTGGATAGCGGGATAAAAGACAGTCCCGTTGGAATCTGCCGTCGCACCCGTCTGCAGGATTTACCCAATCTGTATTTTATACTCCCTCCTGCCTCTTTTCCGCCTCAATTTGGCACAGGACTGCTTGCTTAAAAAAACAAAAATCTCCGGTTGTCCCGTCTGTGTGTGTGTGTGTGTGTGTGTGTGTGTGTGTAAGATAGAGGACTGTGCAAAGCACATTTCATGCTGCTGCACCGCTCGCAAACAGACAGCAAGTGTGTGACCTTTCGCCCCCGGGGAGTGAGAGCGAGAGAGGTCGAGAGCAGGAGTTACCCTTTGCGCCGCTTTGTGTGCATCCGTCTGTGTGATTGTGTGTGTGTGTGTCTGTCTTAGCTGGCTGGGCGGTCCCAGCCTCATGCTTGGTTAGCGAGGACCAGAAAGCGGGGATGACAGGCTGAGTCCCTACCCCGGTGTGCCCCACACACAGAGGCTTGTTTCTGGGTGACTGCCGAGGGCACAGCCCCCCTCTTCAGCTCAAGTCATCCAGGACGGGACGCTTGCCGGACATAGCAACCATGTTTGGACTAAAAGCACCACTTTACTACTTGCCAGGTAGGAAAATGAGCAATGTTGCGATGCAAATATTCTTTGATGTTTTTTTTTTGGACTACATGCGAGGAGGAGGCACTTGTCTTTTGCGACGCCGCTCCTGAGGTTGCAACCTGAGACGCGAGCGGGGTAATGCTGTGTGACAGCAGCTCTCACCGCGCCTTGTTAAGCTCTCAGCCCTTTCAAGAGCACGCCAGTCGGCAGGTAAACCGGACACTTAAGTGGCGGCGTTGGCTCTATTTGACAAATGGAACGCTTTGTTGGTGTCTGTTTGCAAAGACATGCTCGGGGCTTGAAGCGTGTAAGTGTGTGTGTGTGTGTGTGTGTGTGTGCGTGTGTGTGTGTGTGTGTGTGTGGCGGGGGCTCGGGTAGTGCGGAGATGAACGAGGACTCGGGTGGCGTGAGGTTACCGCCGGTCGGCGCTTAAGTGCGTCTCACGGCTCACTGAGCACTGATTGTGGAGAAGATAACCGAGAGAGACAAGAGGGGTGGAGGCGTGATTGGTTGGGGGGGGTGAACTTTAAGGTCACGTTTGCTTCTTTGAAAGATTCATTCATCACAACAGGCCCGTTGGTACTTTTTTTCACCCTTTATGCAACATGGGTCCGAATTGTTGTTGGACAATGTTTGTTTCAGTGTGCGTGTGATGCCTTGCATACTTGGAAACGCTTTGGTTAAAGAGTGTTTTCATGAGCTGAGGCTGCTCTCCATTGAAGTGGGCATGCTTGACTGACTCTCGGGAAAGATGAATTATGAATGCTATTCAGCCAGCAGGTAGACGTTGCAATTAGACTTTGGTCCTGGACGTGGCGCAACCTGTGGCCACTTCATCTGGAGCTTAATTGCTTGACATGTGACAATGGAAATATGGAATACCGCCACATTGGTTTTACAATGATTAACACGATATTTGTTAATCTAATCAAATCAAGTAAGTACTTATCGTATTTCTTAGGGCTGTCACTATCAAATGGGTTTAGAATCTATTGTTCCATCGATTATTTGAATTACTTTATATTAACCAATTATTATTATTTTTTTTTTTTCATGACTGTATATTTTGGTGTTGTTAAGTGATTTAAAAAATAGACAACAATTAAGCAATATCATGTGAGAGTGATTGACCAAACTTTCTGAAACTGATGCTGTTACTGGTTACTCGGTCTTTGTTTTTCCAATTGCAAATGTCTCATTTTGATTAAATGCATGGGGGCATTCACGATCTGACTGGAAATGAGCAGTGCATCGTCTCAACTACCGCAACGTGAGCATTCGGTATTGCTCGGCTTCGCTCGACTTCACTCGGCTACCCGTTTTCAAGGTACGTTCGTTAGCTTGTTTTGCTTGCGTGTTCAAACTCCGAAAAATAGTTCAAACTCCCAGGCATTTTTTACTCCGATTTTTGGGGTTGAAGTCCGATTTGTACGAGTTCCGAGACGTTCAAACTCCGAGGTTCCACTGTATAGTAAATGTAAAAAATAAATCCAGCTAGTAGCTACTTTGTGGAGGTCACCTACTGCAGGTATTTTTTTAGAACATAATCTCTGCGATAAACAAGGGAACACTAAATTCAAGTTAGTAAATCGCTCCCTGCAAGTGGCAACGTAAGATGGCCGCCGCGTATACAAGTAATTCCTGTACTCAAAAGACCAAGATTCTATGTGAGTAGATCATGTGCAGAACGCAAATCAAAGTTCCATTCAAAGGAGCTACCTCGATCGCGTTTATATGACCAAATATTCACGTTAGAAAAGGCGTACCCCAGGGGTCTTATTCGGGTTTATTCGTGTTGTCAATATTCAGGTTTTGAATGTTTGCATCACTTTTGTAGTAGCTTTTTCACTATACGGACATAGACATGCACACATTTCACTTTAACTGTATCTAATGCACCTAAACAGTGACTAGTGTAGTGTCCCATCATCCTTTCACCCCCACATCTCCAGCTCCTGCTGAACCTCGCTTGCATGCCGTGTTCAGAAGTAGTGTTTTGTGATGGAGATGGGCTGCTAAAAGGCAGCCGAGCTCCTGCGGTGTGAGAAATGAAGACAGAAAGGCTCGGATTGAGTGTATGTGTGTGAAGGGATGGGGATCGAGGAGGGAGGAGGGTTTCTTCTACATGTGTCACAGCCTTCGGCCGCTGTGCTCTCTTTCAACCCGGGGTGATGGATGGCTCGGGATGACAAGGAACAGGGAGGGACGGAAATAAAATGGAAATTAATTAAAATCAGAAAGGATGATGATGGAGATACCTTTGCCCCCCACCCCTGTGATTGCCTTCAGCAGAAGAGCCTTCAAAAGTGACTTGGACAGAGAAAAAAAGGTCTTGGCTGTAAAAGTGGCCACCTCTGGAGAAGTTGTGTGCTTCCACCTTCCACCTCTCTTTTTTTTTCTGTTTGTGCGTGTGCACTCAACACTGCAGGTTGCTTTTTCCCCCTCCCCCCTTCTCTCATTCAGCCACTGAATGAGCCCCTGCCTGCCTTGCCGTGTTAACCGCCGTTGCCTTGGAGACCACGTCAGACACATGCTAGTTCCCCATGATTATTTGACAACAACAGCAAAAAAAAAGTGGGGTTAAATAAAGACTAATGGGCCCAGAGTGGGGATTGGGCGGGTTGACGAGGAAGGGGAGAGGAGAGAGAAACTAAGAGCGTATAACAGAAAGCGACGTGGAGATAACGGTGGCGAGAGGAAGCACTTGAACTTTACATCCCGGCTAAGGTGCTCACAGGCAGGGAGCAGCCACTTCAAAATGGAGGACGGCTCATGGTCACTCCCTCGCCGTATGCTTCTTCTTCACTGTTCTACTCGTTTTTTCAGCTCCTCACTGGGCTCTTATTATTGCTTGGCTCCTCTTCCTCCCTTTATTCATCTTCGCTCTTAAAGGTGTGATTTCACATCAAATCATGTGTGGGCTTTGTTTTGTATGTGTTGCGAAGCGGTGAGGACGAGACTCACAGTCACAGCATTAGGTACACCTGCCGGTTTATCAAATACAATTCACAACATATATCGAGGTAATCGATGAAGATGATAATGCCATAAAATAAAGTTTATGATTATGGTTGTTAATAATACTGAGAGTTGTTTGGAATATGTTGTCTTACTTTAACTCATTCACTCCCAGCCATTTTCACTGAAGCAACCCACTTCGCTCCCAGCTGCCACAGAATATTATGTTCTATTGCTAAAAAAAACATGGAACCTACCAAAAGAAAGATTACATGCTCTTCTTTCATCAGGAAAACAAATATTTCTATCTGTTTCCGTTTTGCAGCAATTAGCATTAGAATATAGCTAGGTTTCATCATTAGTCACAAATCTGTTTTAAACTGTGGGGAAAGCAGCATGGCCCTGGTTGATCTCTTATACCCTGCTGCCACCTGTTGGCCGTTTTTATAACAACTACCATTGCTTCAACCGTTCTCTTCAGGTCAGAGGCTGCATCAAAGCCTTCTGTATGCTCTAGCATAATAAAAACGTATAAATACGTTTTTGGGGACCATGGTAATATTTAAAATAGAACATATTTATACGTTTTTGGGAGCAAGTGAGTTAAAGAGTGTCAAAATATTAGAAACAGTCAATCACTTTTAGACACACCACATTATTTTGTTGAATAGATGCATTTGATGGCCATCATCATAAAATGGTGAATTGCTTTGCGTGTTTGGCTACAACAATACAGGTGGGTGGGACAAAGTTTCATCTCACCGTTCACCAAAAACAATTTTGCAAAAGGAGAAGACTGAACATATATAGTTTCAAGGGAAAGATGGAGACGCGGTTAGCACGCTGACTCCCATTACTCAACACAACTATATTTATAGAGCACTTTAAAAACAAACACTGCTGTTTTCTTAAGATGGACCCCAGGGGCAGCAGAAACAATAAAAACATCAAAGGCCCAGAATTGAACCCTGTGGAACACCATACATTCTGTTATACATGTGAATTCTTATTGCATATATTTGCCCACCCACTTTCTTTTTTTTTTGGCTCAAGAAAGTTAGTATGAAGAGATTAAAATAATACAGAAATCACACAATGTACCATCACAACAGTCACAAGTCGACTACTGAGCGCACCAAAATTCCCTGCAGCACAGATAAGCCAAGCAATATAGCCGATCACTTGCAGCCAATGATGGCCAAGGGGCGTATCATCACGAATCATATGTGTTCGGTGTGTGTCTTGACCCTGGTTAAGAACCTCTGCTTTAACGCCTATCGACATTACAAAAGTACTATTTCAGTACTTTAGATTTATAAAATATATATATTGTTGCGATTGTTGTCGTAATTATTCTGACATATTAGAAATGTAGAATTCTTTGATTGGCTGATTGGCAGCAGAATCCCACCATGCTAACCGCTATATATCCTTGAAGCTAATGTTGTTTTCTCTCAAATTAGCCGAGATGTTAACTATTCCGGATTATTTAAACAGTCTTAGTTTATTTTCACTTGTCTTCCCAAACGGTTAGCCAGTGAAAGATGTCTGGATAGTGTTTATGATGGCCACGTTATCATTTTGCTGTCCACTGCAACCAAAGTTTCTCTATAAAAAGTCAACTTTTTATCCCGGATCTTAGCACATCTAGGGAGATTGGGAACATTTTAACACAGCTGATATTAACTCCTTGGAGTTATACAGTAAAAAAAAAAAAAACGGACGAAAAAAACACAAGTTTGTTTATTACTTTCAAGCTTATCCTTCTGATCTCTATCTAATACAATATTCAGCGAATAGATCCAGTTGCCATGAGGAGAAAATGGCTGTCGATTTTAAGGGCCTGTAACTGACTCTGGCCTTAGAAAGTAATATTTTCAATTTGTGACATTGACGTGATTTCCACGGGGCCCTAAATCCCTGGTGGCAAACCCTAATTGTGTGTTAAATTTTATGTCCCGATTCTGTCATGTTGGTTTAAGTAATTTTGTTATACAATATTGCCCTATTTAATTGAACAAATAATTTTAAAAATAATCATATTACCTGGTCTTCTCTAGCTGAATGAATACATGAGGATCTACAGTATGATATTTAAGAGAGAGTATGCTGGCCTGCAGTCTGCTGATTGTTGTGATCTTTTTGTGCATTTTTTACCACACATTCACACAGATTGAACTGATCAATATGTGTGCAGGGAGGTTGAGCTCCGCATTAGTGCGGACTAATTGTGATTACTGAGGGCTTGTTAGGAGGGGTTGAAAGATAATGTATGTCAAGGATTTTGAAATTGGCAGACATGCCGTGCTTGTCAATTCATTGACAGGAACAGTCGAGTCCATACTGCGTTGGGAAAGATTATCTCTGCAGTGTTGTAATGATTTTCAAGCACAATCTCCTTCCTCCTACTTATGTGCTGAAGCTGGATCAATCCTGGAAATCTGTCCGCGTGTGTATATGTCCTTATATATGTGTGTGCGTGTCGTGGAATTGTCACCATCTTTCTCCTCCCCTCTCCATGCTTTTATCCACCCCTGTTCACTCTATCATTGTATCCATTTATCTATTTTACTCCCCTTCCACTCCGCAACCCTGCTGTCCGTCCCGCCATTCCTTCCACTCCGTGCGCCCTGACAGCTCTGTCATTAGATGGCAGTAGTGGCAGTAAAGCAGTCACAATGATGGACTACCGGCTCCCTCACCTATTCTCTCCCTCTCCCTCTATAAAAGCTCTGACCCGAGCCGTGTGTGGCATCTGTTCCACGCCAGTCCGCAGGTGGCACCTCTCTGGTCACGGCCGTAAAGGTTGTAGGTGGCGCGTCTCACCGGCTGCCCCCGTTAGCCACCTCGTAAACCCGGAGCTGTTAAACCCTGACCTGCACACCTGCGGCCTGCACTCTCGCCTGGATGCGAGCCACCGGCCATGTCGGGGGAGTCCCTGTGACACACACACACACTTGCGCGCACACTTGCGCGCACACTTACGCACGCGCACGGTGTCTTTCTTTCGCGCCCACACACACATTTGCTCGATTCAAGTGTCACACTGAGAATGTATAGCTGCTAAGTCAGACTATATTTAATTTTGAATATTCAATTTTGAATAATTAAGGCATCGCATAATCATATAAAATCCGATCTCAACTGGATAAGTAGGGTGATCAAAATATTAGAAAAAGTGCAACTCTTTTAAGCAACTTTCAATTACAGCCACAATAGGAAATATTTTATTAGTAATACCTCTGAAAAGTGTCAATCAAACGTAAGCATTACCTTTGTGTTATCCATTTGAAATCAATATCTGTATTAATGAAGTAATTATATTTAATTCTTAGTAATATTATTCTCAACATTGCTTGTAGACAAAACATATGGTACATAATACGACACTTTTTTTTTTCAACACCAAAGCTGTGTTCACATATTTGTTTACCATTTAACTACTTTATCCCGAATCATTTCCTATAAGTTACTTATTGTACTTCACGTCATAGTCCAAAAATGAAAAATCCTATTTGATCATATTAGTAAATGGAGTACACTTTTCTAGCGTTTTATCTACATCATATGTTGTCAAAAACGCTTTTCAAAGCCTCATATTCACTTTTTTGAGTTTACTATGACTGCATATGGCCGACACGCTAACGCAGCCGCGTCAACGTACGGAAAGGTTTTCATTTTTAGTTTAAAATATGTTACTTTAACCCCCCAGTAACCCCCCGCTTTACACTGGCCAAAACCCAAGCAGTTTTTTTTTTGCTTTTAAAGTTTTAAATTAATCGGTGTTGTCCATCTATGTTGTGTCTGTCATACTAGCTAGCTAGCTAGCTAGCACTCACGCTAACCATAGGACGGTTTGTCACTCCAACCTAGCATAAAAAAATCCCTCTCGTTGCAAACTCCCTTCGCGGTAGGCTGGCGTTAAAGGCCAACAATGAAGTAATGACAAAGGCGTTCATTCAAACATTCACATGCACATGCAAACATTTCCGGGTGATGCTTCACATGATGCAGTGCACTCTCCACATATGTACATACATCACACGCATTGATCGATACAAGTCAGATCACATGGACAGCTAATGTTTGTGTTACTTTACGTGTGTACACGCTCGCAATAGAAGTAGCGTGACAAGCAATTGACTCTGGTTATAGACACCCACTTCTGCTGTTTTGCATGAAATGACGGTAAACTTACATGAACCTCATTTGAAATGCAAAAGCCACAAGCACGTAGACTCGCGCGCATGTGTTTGTGTCTGTTTATGTGTTGTCGCCTCTCGCCTGATATATTGTTCCTACAGCAGAGATTGCTCAGCTGTAATTGCCTTCATCTTCTATTGCCTCCACTAATAAAATTAGACTACAGAGAATTCTAATTAACCCCCCCCCCCCCCATCTGCATCTGATGGCTTCCAGTTCACTCACACTTACAGACATGCATGTACGTGTATTTCATATCATGTTCCATTTGTCTGCACTGAGATGAGTTGTGGTTTAACATTTGGGTGGGCAGTGGTTTATAAGCATCCGACCAGCTGTCCTGTATAAAATGTATTGTGAAGCCTATCAGTGTAATAGCCACACATAAGGCTGTGAAGTCATGATCAGCAGGGTCGTGTAGCCTTTTTCATGCACGAAATATGATAACCGACATCAGGATTTTTAAGGATTTAAAAAAATATATATATATATATATATATATATATATTTTTTTTTTTATATATATATATATATATATATATATATATATAAGCAACTTTTGAATAGCTCTACTGTAGTGACCACACAAACATTAAATTCCCACTGCAATTATGCGAGGCAGTAACTGGCCAAATGATTTTGTTTGTTTTTGTCAGCAAGAATGAAATGAAAGTACTGTTCATAATTGTAATTCAGTTCAATTGCAATTATCAAATACATTATAAATATTCTGAATTGTCAAAGTGCAAAAAGTCAGGTATTTCGTAAATGTAAGAAAATACCATTAAATTCCTATGAAAATTACATTTTGAGAAACCCAAGATAAAAAAAACAACTGGGAAAAGTACATTAAAATAATGGATTTATGCCTTTTATAAGTCGATAACAGCCTACGAAAATTAAAATCGATTCGATATTGATTAATCTTTTTTTTTTGTTTTGCCTAGCCCCACTTCAGACAGAATTCACCAAAGCAGGACAAGCAAACAGATAATTAAATACATGATGACATCATCACAAGTGAATAATAATCAAAGCAAGAAAAGGGGCACGGGCAGTCAGTCTCCGGTGTTAAAATTAATGACTTGTGTGTAAGACAATAGTTTGTTAAGCCTCTGATATTATGACGGAAGCCAGCAAAATTGGCAAATCCGGCTCCTATTTGCATCTGTGCCTTCTCATTGGGCAACAGACCAGAAAAAAGCTGATTTCGATAGTTGGGTCTCCCTAGCCAGTATTTATTGAAATATAAGCAGCAGTCTGTTAATGATGGTCTCTTCTGTAACAATCCTAATAAACATTCAACCTCAATTACCTACATCCTCACACTTAAAAAAAAAAAAGGGGGAAAAAAACACTTTTGAACGTCAGTGTTTTCCCCCCGCCTTGTATAACCAGATAAATGGGCAGAGAAACGAGCGCACAAAAAAGATAGATGAGGTTAGCCGTGGAAGCTCAGTAATCCTCCCTCGTTTCTCGGGGTAATTAAGAAGCAAAGATTTATGAGGAAGAGGAGGGCAAAAAGAGATGTACCACCCAATGAGAGGGTAATAGGGATTTGGAAACGGCATGCCCCCCCCCCCCCCCCCTTTCCATCCCACCAACCCCCTCTCTCATCTTTTTTTCAATTCTGTAGTAGAGTGTTGAATCTGTGTATATTTGTTGTATGTGTGTGTGTGTGGGGTGGGTGGGGAAGGCCTTTTAAGCTGACAGCCTTCCAATCATTAGTCATTAGGATTTTGGAGTTTAGCCATCCGAGATGAAGACAAGAAATGTTATGCATGCATCTCCCTTCTGCTTAACTTTTCTCATGGTACATGCGGTTTGTCATGTATTCACGCTGCATGCGGAGTGGCAGGTCTCCCACCCTATTAGTCATCTCCCAGGTTCACAGAGGCAAAGCAAATGAGCTTGTAAATACCTGCGCCACCACGGCGCTTCTCTCAGCTCATTGTGTGGGTGTCGAAGAGGTTACGAATGAAAGGCAGATGACTCCTGGGTGTCAGCGGGAAGTGCAAATGGTCAGCGTGAGAGCAGATTCCTGGATGGTGCGTTCTATTTAACGCACCGTACAAGCGAGCTGGGTCAGAGGCGGCATCCTGAGTGTTGAATTAATCATATCCGTCTTTTTTCACGTCAAGGCTTTCGCGTTGAGTGTGTGTTTGTTTGTAATCCCTCCGCGGGGCCGGCCGCCGCCTTGCCGCACACAGGATATGGAAATTAATCATTGGAGACAGATTAATGGAATGGCAAGAGCCCATCACATCCTCTTAAAGAATAGGAAGAAAGCCAAAGAAACATCTCCTTGCTTCTCACTCTCCCTTTTTTTAACACCTTCCATAAATCTTACGACTGTCCGCGCCTCTTCTCGCTCGCCATGTGATCAGTGATGGCCTCAAAACACGGTGTTAAAAAAAAGGGCCTTGTACAGTTTATATGTGTGAGGCGAGCTGTGATGGATGATAGATGATGGCTGTGGCCTGAATAGATGGCTGCGAGTCGGTCAGATGACTTCCTCAGGAGGAGGAGGAGTAATGAGGAGACAGCACAGGATTACAGATCCATCATTCTCGGTGTTGAAGCCCCACCGTGACCACTAAACAAATAGCAGCGGAGCCATAGTGCTATATAAATCTTATCCCAAAGTGTTTGTGGGGCTTTTTTTTTCTTTCGCAGAAGCAGCCAACAGGTCAGAGGTTTTGATGCTATTTCTCCTGTCATGCTCATAACTTTGAATGGGAAAAGCTTTATGTGTTTACCTTGCCAAAGTGTATGCAAAGGAAAAATATGTTGGGTGGTTTATGAAATGTAGGTCAATGGTCAAGGTCACAGAACTGCCGAACACCAAAAATATTTGTCTGATAGTCTGAAAACAAGATCCACTATAGTGTGGTAGATGCTGAGCTAATTAGTGTTTGGTAAGGATTTTGGGTTTGCTGCAGGTGGATCATTTAAGTCCGTATTTTGATTTCATAAAGACGAAGAGGAATAAAGTAAACATCAAGTATTGTATTTGAAGGTATGCTTCAAACCAGCGTATTGTTTTTCCCGTAAGGTTTTTGTTGCATACACTTTAACTCAGTGCTTCTCAAACTTTGCCACCTCAACAAATAATTGCCGGTCGCTCTCCAAGTATGTAATAATAATATGTATATCAATAATGACCATCATTAAAATACGGTCATATAGTAAGCCAAGTGGTCATCAAAATTTTGGGGTAAATTTTATGTAACATTAGTGATGTTCAATACCACCCCCAACCCCCCCCCCCCCCACCCCCAGATTGATACCATTAGAAGTACTCAACTCTTGAGTAGTCACCAATACCGATACCAAAAACTGGTACCACTAGTGCTTTTGATACATATTTCCACACACACAAAAATTGCAGATAATTTTGAAGAAAGACCTATATGTCCCAGTAGAGCATTTTTCCTTAAAATTGCATAAAATTAATATCAATTTTCTTTTCCTGCAATTTCTAATTTCCTGATCGTAAAATGGCCACAAGTGGCCAATATAGTAAACCAGTTTGGCCTCGATTGTGAGTACTAATACCTTGAAATTAGGCCAGGTATCGGCCCAATTCTGTTTCGTTGCGATACTGGCCCCACCATAAATATTAATAGAAGCCAGTATGAACATTAAAAATGGACTTAAACATAGAAAATATAAAAAGTGTACTTAAATGATTCCGTTAAAATTCATTGCGCTTAAAGGTTAAATAATATCCTACCTGAATAAATGTTTTAAAACACGCACTTGAACACACTGAACTGTTTTCAAACTTCCCTTCATTGTCTGGGTTTGATTGTGTTTCATTTTTTTATATTTTATTTTATTAGCATTTAATTCTGTGACTCTTTCACATACCACTGGAGCAATTATTTTTTGGTTACGGCTCCCTCAGGAAAAAGAAAACATTTTGCGATCCCCAACCCATCACCACCTCTTCGCCGCAACTATAAATAGCATAATTTGTCTATAAAATTGTTATAGTAGAAATCTACCTCATTTACATTAAAGAAAAAAATATGTAGCTTACAAAACTTACAATTTACCAAAAATAATAACTTTATTAACATGTTTTTAGGCTGTCACAGAAAACATTTGAATTGCATCAATTTGCCTAAAATAAAAAAATAATATTATTATTAAATGAGAGCGCCATTGCCACCTTCTGTAATGGATGTGCGTGCAATTAATCAAAATTCAATTACAATTTCAATTATAACACTCCACAATTACAAAATCAGTATAAAATCTATTTAAAAAAAAAAAAAGATTATTAATGCTAATTTGAGTTGTTTAAGTTGTTTAAATTTATAAATTTGTACCTTTTTTAAATTTAAAAATAACTTAAATTTATTTTCATCCAAAAGGAACTTGCATAGTTATAGTGTTTCAAAGAATTGAATTTGTCTTAAAAAAAATAATAATTATATATATATTTTTTTTTGTGCCAAAAAATAAATGATCGTCCTAATCATGATTTTAATTATTACCAGTAACATTAATATTTTCTTCATAATCGAGCAGCCCTATGTGCAATTACACTTTATTGCTGTACTGGAAGAGAAAAAAAAAGTTACGCCCACCCTGGCATCACAACACGCCCCCCACCCCCTTGAGAAACACTATACTAGGGTAATACATGCTCAGCTGATTATTTTTTGTCCATGATTGTCCAGTGTCAAAGTTTACTAGTAATGATGACGACTCTATATATTACTATATTAGTGTGTGAGCTCTCAAGATACAAGGTCAAAGGTGAAGCTACTTTTTTTTAATGACTTTGCGTCAGCCTTGATGAGGATTTTTCACGCTCCTTTTGGGAGCCAATTTAAGACTGAAAGGTCCGACAAGGTTGCAACCTTAAGCGAGTGGACAAACACGCACTTCTCCTCACGCACTACACCGCTGCCTTGAGCCTGAAGACAAGAGCTTGTGGGAAAAACATGCCCCCACCCACCTCTGACGGCCCGCTCTACTATAAATCCAACTGTACAACCAGTTGAAGGATGATGCATTGATCTGACACGCAGTCGTGCTGCACTCTGGTGCTGATTGATGTGGCCTGGCTTCCGGCTCTGTGAATGTCTGCTCCGCTCTCTCTGCTTCGTGTCAAGGAAGGTTTAAGAACAGGGACTGGCGGACAATTCAGACGAGGGAAAGCCGCAGTTGAAGGTCAGAGGACTGAGAACGTAGCTCAGAAGAAAGCGGATGTGTTTTGTGCTGAATCGGAGTGATAAGAATCACATGAAGGATGAAGCCAGGGGGAGGAAAAGAGGGAGATGCGTGAGGAGCACATTTGGGGAGGACTGGCCGGCTGAATCCTGTTAGGGAGAAGCGGTCAGGGGTACGCTGGCAATGCAGAGACGGGGGTAGGGGGGGCCAGGTTGGCTTTTTGGCTGCCACTGGAGCGTACACCTGTCGACAGGCGGCGATTCTGCCAAAGAAACTGTGATGCATAGCGTCGTCTTCTGGAAACGGTCCTTAAAGATGAACTCTACCATATTAATGAGGAATCCAAGTCTAGTGCCGCACACACCAATTGTGTGTTTAGGTCATCAAATAAACCGCCTTGAAAAGCTAGGGTAGTATTTGAAACCCTCCGCCCAACGCAGCACACCCTGTAATTGGGCCCAGCTGTTTTGTTGCTAACTAGCCGCTAATTAGCTCAAAGTGTTCTTTCACTCTTATATTTGCTGCAATTAAACATTTGCAAGCTTTTACTGAAAAGTGTGACCCAGTTTCATTCGATATTTGTGTGTTACGTAGATGTTCTTCACGTACATTTCAGCGTTTTTTTTAAAATGAGCACGTTTAGGTGTTGTCCGTCGCTCGACACAGCGCGAGCAGATGCAGGAGCCAAAAGCTCGTGCACTCGACAGGTAGCTGTCAGACAGAATTTGTAACAACACACCGGAGCACAAACACACATATAACACACGCGTGCGGCATAAGAACATTATTTGTGTCATGTTGCAAACAAGTACATTTTATATTTCATAGATTTATACATAATTGGTTATGTGAGTGTTTATCTCCGTTTCTGTTGCTGACAACTTAAAAACGCTGATGCAAATGGTCACTGGCTGATTTATTTTAATTATTGTTTTTTCCCCCCCTTTTGACAAGATATGGGCGTTAGATGGTGGTCACTTCAGTATAAGCAACTGTTTGCCACATAGTGAAATATTCTTCCAAAAACGAGGCTTTCACACTCAGTTAAAGACAAGTTTACTGTCAAAACTAAACATAAAACTAAGAGAATCACACAATGTGTATTTAAAACATCATAACTTTGAATGCGCCCTAGCTTAATGCTAACACACAATGCAAAATGCTATAGACTAAAGAATAGCATCTATTTGCTTGCTTAAACAATACTCACATGAGCAGAGGTCCTACTTGAGGGTAGGTACTCCGCCGGCCCGATAAACTCCCGATCGGGCTTTTGTGCTGATTGCCAATGCTTAAGTCAAAGCTGAAAAAAACGGCAACCGCCATAAGTTTTTCTCTTTCCACATTGTTGTGATTTTTGCGGCGCCGTGCTTAGGTGACGTCACAGAAACCGTCGCAAGGCTATTATGTGTCAAATTCTTCATCTAAACGCTGTCTCCTCTCACTCAAACCATCAATCCACGGCAAGTACATAAAATAAAAAGGAGAGAGAAACAGCAACCACCTAAAGTTTTTCTCTTTCCTCGTGATTTTCGTCGTGCGGTGCTTGGGTGACGTCACGGGAGAAACCGTCGCACGGCCTTTACCTGTCAATCGAAGCTCGTGACATCGCGAAATGTGTCGTACTCCGCAGTGGAGACGCACCCACAAGCAGGCCGGCTGAGAGGACGGTTCCTGTGAAAGTCCTTACCCCCGTCCCCATACCTGAACGTCCTGCGGTGGAAACGCAGCTTATATCTTTATCCTCTGTGAAAAAAACTAATAACAAGCTCAGCTTACTGAATCATTTAGTTGTGCAAGTCTTCTTCCTTTGTGTCTGTTTGACTGTCATACTGCCCCCGGTGGCCGAGCGGCACACACCAGAATGAGCACAATGACTGGAACAAATGAATGGCATTTCTATTCATTTCAATGGACAAAGTTGTTTTAAGATGAGAATGTTTTGAGTGTTCACAGAACAGTTCAAAAGTCAAGGCGCCATTGTACTTCTAAAATGTTGTGTAAGGCATGTCAAGGAAGTATTATATTTAGCGTGACCAGATTTTTAAAATTAAAAACTAGGACACTATAGTTTCACTGAAAATCACATAAATCACAATAAATTCTCACCACACAAATTTCATCCAGCCTGGTGACTGGTGATTGTGTTTTTACTTTAGCTAATGCTAAATGCTACTTTGGTTGACAGTTCAGCAGCGCCACACAAGTCAATGCACTCACCATTATCCAGCTTGTTTTGCTCGTTCCCGGCAGCTATTGGAAGCTGGTTGTACCGTTTACCTCGCGGCCCATCGTAGCAATATTGGAAACGCCGCCAGAAACGCTCAGCTCATGTTCGGTCTGACTGCAGCATTTGGCTTGTAAGACTAGATTTCCCATGATTCTTAGACACAGAAGCAGAAAGTAGCTGTAGTTCTGGTATGGTGAAAACATGGACGCCTGCAAGCGATTAGATGCGGATGAGAATGTGAAAGTAAAAAAAATTACACAGTTAAATTCCTCTTTAATCGGTGTATTGTATGAATCGCTATGACAACTGTGTGATTAACATACACATGGCTCAAACAATTGGCATGCTGACTGGCCAAAACAAAAAAACTTGGACGCCGAGACAAGAGGTGCATTTAAGTGGAGACTAAACAATGGGGCTTATGAAATCCGCGACTCGCGACACAAGGCTGAAAACCGGGAATGTCAATTAATCCAGTTAAACCAGCCCAATCTCGTTGAAACGGGACAGTTCTGGTTAAACCCGGTTAAACGGAACTGTCTCTGTTAAAGAACATTTACCCGAATCATATTTAACGTCAATAATGCCTTATTGTCTTTCAACTATCAACCAGATTATAATTCCACCTGTAAATGGAACCTACCACCCTTAAGTAGATCATTGTCCTCTGCACTCCTTTACCATTACATTTACAATTAGGCTTAGTTCGATTTTAGGATGTGACACGTTAAGGGGTACTCAGCCCGAAATGAAAATGACAGGCCGACAATCCGTCATAAAATGTTGGAGTTAGTTGGTTTGATAAAGACACAGACATTTGGCAGGTGTCCAGCACTCTGTTGTGTAGGTGAAATGTAAAGGGCAGCTACTGTGCTCCCGTGTTAGCCTTGACTCAGGATGCAATTCTTCGGGCCGCCCTGTACTCCTCTGATCTGACTCCCCTCTTTCATAATGAGCACCACGGAGGGCAAGATAGGGGGATACGGAACGCTTTCAAGGCTGGCAGAAGCACCGTAGCCTTGAGGTGTTATCTCTGCCCCTCACTGTGCAGCAGAGAGTGTGCGAGGCAACGAGTAAGGGACTATGGCAGTAATTGCTGCACAGCCTTACATTTCTTTTTCTTTTTTCCCCCCGTTTCTTTATCTGCTTCCTGTGCAGAGCAGGATGGTTAGCAGATGGTCTTGTTACCAGCAAAATGAAAATGAAGGCAGTAAAATTTGCTTGTGTTAATTTTCACGTCCCCCCCAGGTGAGACCTTGAGCACGCACACACACGGATACACACACTCAGCTATTCACACATGCCGCCGATAAGAAGGGATGCGCACACATTATTGACATGCACAGTGCTGGCCTGCTGGCTTTGAACATGCACCATCTGCATGCAAGCAAAGTGTGTCGGAGGAGTGAGAAGTGTGTTCTTGGCATGGGGATGTGTTTCGAATGTTCATAGCCATAGCTTATGTTGCTTTGGAATGTAAAGTGTGTTACCAAACACCTAATGTATCATGCCTCAGTTGTCCAAAGAAAATGTTTTGGGGGGCAGGCTGACAGAGCTATAAAAGGAAGGATGAATGGGCAGTTAGAGGCAAAGGGAAGCTAACAGCGAAGGATGGAAGAGTGTGTGTTTGTCCACAGATGAAGCATTGTCACTTCATCTTTCTCTTGATGGCTTCTTCTTTGAAACTTCTGCTTCTCTATGTTTGTTTTCAATCTGAACAAGTTCACATGTGCTCCTTTTCTATGAGCGGTACCTTGTTACCACTGACCTCATCAGCCAGGATTACAAAGACCATATATGTGTACTATCGTAGGCCTGAAACTACCATTAAAATAATAATAATTGATTAATGTGTCTGTGTGTACCTAAGAGATTAATCAATCATCAAAAATAGTAATCCATTTGATAATCGATTATTTGTCAATGGTCAGTCAAGAGTACAGGCTAACTAGCTTTACGTCACTTGCGGCTAATCATATTTTAGCCTAACATTTCGTTCTGACCACTGCACATGCCATTCTAAATGTTCTCTCTCTCTCTCTCTCTAGTATTCTTGAATGTGTGGGATTTGCAAAGGTTAGCAGCACCTTAGCTTCTCTTGTATCGTCTCTAAGATGGCAGCTTAATCGGGCGAGAGCCTTCACTCATTATTGCGGCAGAGTGATTGATGTCACGGCACAGTTCCTGTACCTTTTTTTAGAGCACAATAGTTAATGACATCACTTGTCAGTTGTTAATCATAGTCCTTTCCATCAAGCACATTCATCCAGCGTTTCACAAGAAGATTGAATGAATGAATGGCTGCATTTGGGAGAGTTGTTCCACTGCAGCCTCCATGCCCTCAATATTCCATGAAACAAATTAGGCATATGCGAAGTTAAGTGAGCAGACTGATTTTTTTTCTCCCCCTTGTGCCTTAACCAGACCTGCTGATTGAAAGAGCACACTTGAATGGCATATTGAGTATAGTTCATCAATGGAATGATTTATTACAACGCAGATGATCTTACAGGATCTTAGTGTCCTCGAATACAGAAATGTTCTCTGTGTAAACGATGACTTTTCATAACATACTTTACACAAATTACAACACACAATTACAGTAGTGCCTTGAGATAGGAGTTTAATTTGTTCTGTGACCATACTCAAAAATTAAAACATTCATCACAAATGGAAATATCATTAATTTGTTTCAGCCTCCCCTCAGAGAAAAAATTGAATTTTGTACTTTTATAAGGTAAATAAAACTCTATAATTATTGTACTTTGAAAATATAGTAATAGAATAATTAAATAAAATGTAAAGAATTCAACAGTTTGACAGTTTGTGCATCGTGTTTATTCATTGTGGCTCCTTCTGTTGTGAGACTTGGCCATACAGAAAAATAAAGAAGTGTTTCATAACTACTGTAAGTATTGTTATATTGTCTTAATGCATGTTTTGTTCAAATATAATATATAAACTTTATCTGTGAGTGGCATCAAACAGCTTGAAATCTCTTTTTTGAAGATTTGTTTACAACTTGCTGCTTGTTGTGAAGTGATCCGATTAAGTTCACGTATCTCGTATACCGAATTTTTGCTCACAGATCAATGCAAAAAATCTAATAAAAAATGGCCGTATCTCAAACTAGTTTTCCCCAGTAGAGTTTCCCAAACTTTTACATTGTCTAATTTAACATAATCCTCAAATATGTGAGGAAGGAATGTATTGTAATGCAATGTGCTTTGAATGAGCTCACATGGCATATGTTCCATTCAAACATTTGATACTCTGTGTGACACACTTCCACACACGTGTATTCTACGGTGTTAATGCCAAGCCACTATACCACCTACACAGTGCTTGAATGAAAATGAGATGAATCATATGTGAGGATGAGATTCACAAATGTAAAGCATATATGCACAAAGTATTGAGACGCACCCCTTTGTTATTGACTGCATGCTTTGGTGAATTTGGTTTGGAAGAACTTCGACCTCAACCCTATTCTCACTTTCTGTGTGTTTAATAGCCAGGTGTCCCATTATTATTATTTTTCCATATAGGGTATGAACCAACTGAGCCTGTGATGCCATTTCTTATTTACAGACCTCTAACTAGTATAGTGAGTTGCAAATGCTTGGCAGAGTCCTTGATGTGTACAGAGGAGTGATGATGATCCTGATGAAATTTGTCTGTGTTCTGGACGTGACCACCACATTAATGTAGCACTAATGCAACATTTTCTCTCCTGCATGCTAATAAGCACCACACTCCCTTTCACTAATATAGTCTGTTGTTGTGATATGTGTGAGGAGTGCACATCAAAATAAAGGCCTTGTAATGTGGACTGGATTTAACCTGTTCATAAGCACATCCCCGGTGCTTATGCAACGTATGCTTGGATATTTTCAAGTAGTTTTATATACATTAAGTATATTTTCATGACAATTAGTGAAATTTCTGTCCTTCCTGCTCAGTGGTCAGCTACAATCTGAGATGGATTCTTATCTTCAAGAGTCATCACCAGCAACCCTAACATGTCTAGTTCCCACATTGATTCCTGACTATTTTAAACACAGCTAGACTCATTTGCTCCCCAAAAACGTATAGATGCATTGTATTTCAAATATTACCATGCTCCCAATGTATTTATACATTTTTTTTATGCTAGATCATACAGAAGGATTTGATGCAGCCTCTGAACTGAAGAGAATGGTTGAAGCAATAGTAGTTAGTACAAAAACGGCCAGCAGGTGGCAGCAGAGTATAAGAGATCAACCAGGGCCATATTGAAAATAGCTCTTTACCCCAACTGTTTTAAAAAGATTAGTGAATAATGATTAAACTTAGCTATATTCTAATGCTAATTGCTGCAAAACGGAAACAGATAGAAATATACTTTTTTTTCTGATGAAAGAAGAGACTCAAATCTTTCATGTTTTTATAGCAATGGAACACAATATTCTGTGGGCCTAGCAAAATTAGTCAAAATCCAGTAAAACAGCCGGGAGCGAAGGGGTTTGCTTCAGTGAAAATGGCTCGGAGTGAATGAGTTAAAATTACATAATGAAAAATCAATGACGTTCCTTGACACTTGTTCTGCTATCTAAAATCAGTGGTTCTTAACCTGGGTTTGATTGAACCCCGGGGGTTTGGTGAGTCAGTCTCAAGGGTTAGGCAGAGTTCAAGACACACACCGACTCAGGATCATTGGCTGCAAGTGATCATGCTACATTGCTTGGCCTATTTGTTCTGCAGGGAATTTAATGCGTTCAGTAGTCGATTTGTGACTTTTGTGATGGTACGACGTGTGATTTATTTATTATTGTAACTACAAAAGAGAGCGGTCAGACGAATATGTGCAATATGAATTAACATGTATAATGGAATGTTAGGTGTTCCACAGGGTTCAATTCTGGGGCCTCTGTTGTTTTCATCTGCTGCTCCTGGGTTCCATCTTAAGAAAACAGCGGTAGCTATTTTAAAGTGCTCTATAAATGTTGAGTTGAGTGATGGAAGTCAGCACCCTAACTGCATGATAGGACAAGTGTAGTCCAGAACAACTAGCTATCCAGCAAAAATAAAGGGACACTTCCTTAAGCTGCATAGAGCTGGGGAACCCCATATCTATGTCTTGAATTTGAAAAAAAATATCTCTGATATTTTCAATAAAGAAAGGTTCGGTGAATGCAAATAGGAAACTGGTGGGTTTCAGTATCTCCAACAAGGTTAAGAACCACTGATCTTGACAAAGGCCTCGCCACCCTTCACCGTCATAACCAACGCATACAAGTGCAACTTTGGCTGATCAAATAAACATGGCTACTTCAAACAGGCTCAGTGTCTCCTGCCAACAGGCCTGATAGAAAGTGAGGGAGTGTGATACTGTAAACAATCGGAGATGTGTACGCATGACTGTGATTAATGGGCAAATTAAGGTGGTTTTGTAAGTTGTGGAAAGGCTGAGTGGGGACAGAGGGTAGGAGATAATTGTTTAGTTGCATGTCACAGCTTGAAAAAGGGGAGCTGAGAAGGAGAGGAAGGCCTTGTTCATTAGGTTAAATGCTGTAAATAACATCAGAGGGTGCCGCTAAATGGAAATCAATGCAATTACCCTATTAGCATGGGCTTGAACTCACACTGGCTCATCAGCACACACTCTTTCCACTCTGGCTGGTAACTGCATATTTCCCGCACTCACGCTATATTGTTGTATGTGGCAAACCAGAGAGGCTGCGCACAGTTGCAGCCCGAGTAATTTTTTACCGCCGATCAGCCGAGTGGGCACATGAGGAGGTCCCATTTTCAAAATGATTTTGTTTAGATTTGCATAACCCCCACTCATCAGCTCAATTTGAAGTCCTAACAGTGTGTGGGGGAGACTTTGCTTTGCTATTAATTCATAATTAGAAAGCTAATTGCTTTGGCTTCCACCGTCGTTTTGCCTGTTAAAGAGATATGTGTAAATTTGAGCCATTGTGTAGACATACAAAGTATGTAGTTATATTAGGGCTACATTAGGATTTTGAGTGCAAGTCCAGGCTCTAATATTTGTTTTACTCTACACTGTAAGTAACAATAACAGACCTTTATATGGTGAAACCTCATGATCAGTTTGACCAAATCCGCTATAAAGTTGCATGCATAGCCATAGTACTTAATGCTTTTCGTTACGAATGCCTGTGTGCTTTGCACATTTTGTACAAATATTTAGAGGCGCTTATTAAGGTGCTACATATGCAAAAATACCACCAACAGCTGAGAGAAACAGATCATTTGAAAAGAAGCAGGCAGGTGTTGACTGATGTGCATCAATTTCTCCATCTGGCTCTACCAATCTCTCATTATCTTTCCCTACCTTTTACCTGTACCCTCATTCTCTTTGCTTCATCCTTCATTTCCTGCATCTGAGCCCAGACTGGGAATAATATAAACTCATATGCAAGCAGTGCTGATGTCTGTAAGTGTGTGATGATTGCTCATACGTGCGCACGGGCAAGACGCCGGAAGGGTCAAAAGGCTGCCGCTGGGCTCTGAACATTTGACAGCTAAATTAGCCGCCATCGACGTGGCTAATAGAGGGGTGTTAATTTTGTCACAGCAGAGAGGCTGGAATCAGGAATACATTTGAATAATGAGAAAATGCTACAACAACATGTGTTTTTTTTTAAATAAAGTCCCTCCATCCGTTTTGAATGTGGAATGGAGAGTGTTGGTATCATCCATGAACGTGCGGATGTACTCTCATCTTCTATCTCAGACACACACGCACACTGAAAGGCGGCGGCGGGTGTGTGGTGCTCGTGCGCCTGTTTTTCCAGATCAATGATGTGCGGCTGGGTGATCGATGTGAGGGCTTAACGGAGTGGAGAGAGCTAATGGGCAGGTCAGTGGCTCAGACACATCCTGGCTCTCCCCAGCCTATTACCACCATGTCTGTGAATAGGCCTCACCACGCTCCCCCTATTCCACGCGCACACACGGACAGACAGGAGGGAACAGAGCCAAACACGTTCAATCCATACATCTTCTCCCTACTCCTTTCGTTTAGCCACAATCTATCCAGAGATCTCCTTTCCTCCCCCTTTATTTCCCTCCTCTGCTTTCTTTCGCCTTTCGCCATGTGCTCCTTCCTATATCTGTATGTATTTACATAGGTGGGAGAGGTCAGATAAGAAGCGTATATATTCCAGTGATGTCAAGTAGATTTAAGGCAGATTATCGCACTAAATTCCTGATACGTATTCATGCACACTGGAGCCCAAAGACAGCACTTCGTCACAGAGGTAAACAATAAACAATAAAAGGCTTTCCTTTCTACAGTCACTTCCTTGTTTAACCTGTCACTCTGCCTAGCTCCTCCCCTGCTGTTGGTTCAACTTCTCATCAGCATGTTAATTACCTCTATTAGCTGCCACGGATGAGTGTGGAGCACACACAGTGGCCTAGCCAGTCACCCAGCCATAGCCGGGCAAATATTCATTTGCGTACGTACATAAAAGCCGCAGGCTGTATCCGGAACTCTGCCTTTATAAAGATAATACTGTTAAGATTGGCAGTGTCTGGGAGACGTGAATTTTAAAATGTTTTGGCGGTTGTAGTATAATGTAGAGCTACACTGAATTGTAATGAAAAGTCCAAGATTTATTTCCTTTCATGTCTTATAAGATATATATATATATATGTATATATATACTGTATATATATATAAATAAATAATAATTTAAAAAAATATATATATATAAAATAATATATCTTTAAGTACTATGATGCAGTGCAGTTCACTGCAAACGAGGGGTAAACTGATTATCAACCGAGCCAATTATTGGTGCCGATATTCAGCGTTTTGACAAACATTTGCATTGGCCGATAGTAAATCAATTTAAAAACTGTATACTTTAGGGAACTATCTATAGTATTTAAATTTTAAGACTACTTTATAAAACATGTTGCTGACCTTTGGAACTCTCTGTACCTTCTGCATTTAAAAGAAAAAAGAAAAAGAGAGAACTAAAACGGGATTTGCTTACCGTCGCTGCTATGTGAAAAACATGTCCATTGTTGTCTTGATGAAACTCAATGCAGACATACCAAAAATATAAAACCGGAAAAATTGCAAAAAATTTACTTTTAGTGACTACGTTTACATGCAGGCAATAACCCTTTTAAAACCCGAATATTGCCAATATTCGGGTTTTGAAAGGCCATGTAAACGCGTATACGGGGGTAACTCTGTCAACATGTAAACGTGTTATTCCAATTGTTCCAGAAACCCGAATTCTGACCATAACCCAAATATTGCCTGCATGTAAAGGTAGTCAGTGTTTTTCACCTGGCAGCGACGTTTTTTAAGTTTTCATTTAACTTTTAAGCCATGCTGATGACACTGGGAGCTCCCTGAACCTTTTGAATTTAAGGTTGACTTGTTGGAGCTTCTGTAGTTTTTTATTTTTTATTTTGATGAATTAATTTTACTTTTAATGATAGGGAATATTGGCTCCAAATATCAGGTATCGGCCTTCACTACTAATAATCAATTTCAGCTCTTAAAAACCAAAACAAATAGGTACATCTCTACTACTGCAAACTACAACCACAATAATAAAAACTGCTAAATGAATACCTCGATGCCAGTGCTAAACTGCATTTATTATTATACAAGCGTTTTGTTTTTTAAACACCTTTTTGTCTTGGATCCCACCCAATGGCGTCTCCAGTGAATCTTGTGCTCTGATTTTGATATAGACGAGTATGAATAGAAGCCTGATGGGGTGGTGCTTGCACGTTCAACATCCACATGTGGTGAGTGGGACTTTTTTTGGTCCACACTACACTATATCCTTTTTTTTTTTTGAGTCAGTCTCCCCATGGTGAATGCTCAAAGAGCTGCCACTTGACGTCCACATAATGGAGGTGGGAGAGGGAGTTCAAGGAGGTGAAGGAGGCATCCTGGGGGGCACGGGAATGGGGCTGCCATATTTTTAGTGAGGACAAATGGGCGAAAATGTCATAATTAGCACAATTTTTGCAGCCTCCACTCTTCCGCAGCCATGCTGTCTCTGTCTCCAGTGGCTGATAGATTGTAATGAATGTAACAGCAGTCAGATCCTTCAAAAGCCTCTCAAAAGCTTAAGCCCCTTTATTAAATTAAGGAAACCATGCCTTAGGCCAGGTCTGCTGCTGGGGGAGAGAGGGGTAGGGGAGTCGGGGTGGGGGGTAAAGGCTGCAGAGATAAAGGGGGATGTTAGCAGTGTGGATAGCAAGCAATCATGTTGGGGGGGGGGGGGTGTAAAAGACGGTGGAGGAGGCATAGATGAATAGAGTTAGCCAAAAAATTTGGTACACCAGCAAAAACACGATTTAAAACATACTTTTACAAGGATAGCAAAAGACAAATACAGCAAAGACTAATTACCGAAATTGACTCAATGCTAAAAGCTCATTGTTGGTAAATAGGAGGGGGGGGGGGGGGAGTGTGTAAAATGAAACAAACTCACTAAAAGAAATTTGAACACACGCCCACATGACCAAATCAACAGAAGGCAGCTCTGTCAGTGAGGAGAAAGCTGTCCAAACGGTAGCGTGCGCACAGACGGCGCGAGGCAGATCAGAGGCGGAGGTCTCGGTGCCGCATCATACCTGCTTCTTCTTACTGGCAGGCAGGTCAAATAGAGGTGAGGGACACACTAGCACTTGGATGAAAGACAAGATTGACAGTCATTACCACACACTGCACAAGTGCATCCATACACACATTTTCGAGTAAGGTCGTGACACCTGCACTAATATTAGGTAGGATCAGCGGCGGGAAGCAGCCAAGTACATACTAAATTTGTCATGTGACTCTTACTTTTTCAACCTCAGTGTGGATGGTTGTAAAAAAGGACGTAAATAGAGAGAAATTAGGTTTTGGGCCAGTAGCTACATGCAGGTGTCCCACTATGTAGGGGAGACCAGGGCTTGTTGTCACACAGGTAAGTTGTCACATTGCAAGTATCCTCTCCACCAGAGGGCGCAACTAAAAAGTGGCATAGAATCCTAATTTTATTCCTATTTATGGTCAGCTGTATCATTTTTGAGAACAGAATTGCACATTGTGAGCTGAGATGAAAGCCACTTGACCATTTTGTACAACCCAAAGTAAAATACTTGTTCAACAAATTGATCAAGATCAATAATAAACATTTTCTTTGGCTGACTTCGGTGTTCACTTTCAAGTAAAAAAACAACAGAGGACACAATCATTTTGTCAGTATTTTATTAGTTACCAAATCCAGAGTGACATCTAACCCCATGTAGTGAGACAACTGACATGAGGGTGGGGCGACATGTTACATGTTCACACTATTTGATTACTTATCAAATATGAAAATGACATGAATGCAAATTATTTACCTGAGACTTTGGTATTTCATACTTTTTGTTTACATATGATTCCAAGAAATATATAAAGATTCAAAAAAGTGTGACATCAAGCCCCGGTCTTCCCAAGACTTAATTATCCTACCTCCTCCTCAACCATTGCCTATCTAATCCAAATAGCCATCCTTGACTTTGGAAGAACAGTTCGTCTTTACTGTTTACAAGAGTGGCTTTGATTGTACAATCTGTGTAGCCGGCGCTATCTAATCCACAATAAGACCATTGATGAACCAGTAAGGGGTTGGTAGATTGGATGAGGCTTGTCGTCTGAGGCTTCACTGTGTGCGCTTGGTCAGTGGCTGTCCCCTTGTGGACAACCATTGAATTACTCTTCTTCTTTACATGAGCTCATTGAATAGTCATGTACAACAGAATTAATTATGCACCATAATCAATTGACAAAACAAAAGAGTCATTTTCCTTACACCTGTGCTTACTTCAAATAAATATGTGATTTACATATTAATTGTTGTCTCATATAGGCCCTAATGAATCCAGTTGTCTGAGTGCCCTCATAATATTTTGAGAAATCCACAAGATCAAATGAGATTTTGTGGGATTCTTTCAGTACGGGCCAACACAATTTTTGGAAAAATGCAGGTGCATTTTGCCATTGTTAAAGCGACACTTGTAGTCTGCCTACTTGTCGGAATAGTTTAATTACAAGTATAGCCACAGGAGGTATTCATGAAATTTCCTTTAAGGTTATTTTTGTGCCCTGTGATTGACTGGTGAGTAGTCCAGGGTGTACCTCACCCTTCTTGTTAGTAAGCATGGACAATAATGACAATGATGCTAATAATAATAATGATAATAATAATAATGTTGATGATAATAATCATAATCATCGTAGATGTTTATAGCGCCTTTCAAGGCACCACTTTAAAAACACATTTGCTTCGGCAGTCATTCCAGTTAGACTTGCTTGTTTTGATTTGCTTTCCCCATATTAACTGTAAAATGTCACCTGCGACTCTGTATTTCAACCCGCTGAAGTCCTTGCCTATAGCATTTGAGAACAGAAACAACAGATAGTGAAGCCATTTTTTTTTTCAAATCATTCAAATTTGGCAGGTTTGTTAAAGACCCTGTAGTCCACCACGAATTAGCGTGCTACTAGCAGTTATTTGCCACTTGTGGACCGTCACCCGGGGTCCTGCAAACCGGGGGACCGGTGTCAGGTACTCTACAGCCCCAATCCATGCGCCGCTTACTGATCCACACAACAGAGGCACTTAGGAAAAACGTACTTATTTTTATTACATTTGCTAGCCCGCGAGCTAACGTGTGGATGTGGCGTGGTTATCTGAAGTTAGCGCCTCACTCTTTGTTGTGTGGGTCCTCACATAACATAACACCTTAAGGAAATGTTAACTGTTTCTTAAACACAGTGGCGCGTGTTTTTTCAGCCTGCAGCTGACTATAGACACTTTAGAATATATTGTATGTACAAACGTATTTGATGCAGAGCATGTTTCTAGTGTCTTCAGCGGACACGTCGACATCGCCCTACAGCTGGAAGGATGGCTTTATTTTACATTCTTATTTTATATGCTTGATTTATGTTTTTGATTCATTCAAATTTAGCAGGCTTGTTAACAATACTCTTTTCTGTGTTGTGCCAAAGACATTTGTGGTCCCTTTACATTATCTTTAACAACGCACTTCTCTTCTGTGTGTCAAATTTACATTTATTTTCACTTTAAGGAGACTTGATTTGGGGAAAATGGTTTATATGAAAAGTGGTGAAAATGTGCAATTGTTGTACAGCTTTTTATTTTTTTTTTGAAAACAGCAATTGCGAAGAAACATGGAGGAGACATTTATTTGCTTGAGTGACCTATGACATATGACCCGTTTCTTATATATATATATATATATATATATATATATATATATATGTGTGTTTTATAAGTCACTAAAGTTGGATGTTGATAGTGGTTGAGGATGGTCCCTACTTACTGCATTATGGGGGGGCGATGGGGCAGAGCTTCAGTCAGTCCTTCGGCTCCTGGAGGCGTGGCTGAGGGGGGAGCAGGTGCTTATGCCCCCACCCCCTCCAGCTTGTCTGTCTGTCTGTCCGGCCCCCGCCCGCGAGGAAGCCCCACCTCCAGTCTCCCGGCTCCCGGCTCCATGCAGCCGGCCACCTTCCCTTCTCCTCTCAGCTCCGCGCCGGAGTTTCCTGCGTGACACCGAAAGTCGGAGTACTCGACGGATGGACGTATCCGCGTTCCCTCCGCCGATGACGGCAGGAAGTTATTAATTTATTAAGCCTGGAATTCGCCTTTTCTCGCTGTTTGCGGTGAGTGTAACCCTTGTGGTGTGTTGAAGCTTTTTTTTTTTTTTCGGGGGGGTTGTTTGTGTTAGTACGACGAGGGGTTGTGAAGTCGTGAGGACATCGAGCAAACGGCGGCTATCTTTTCGCCGCCTTCAGCCGTTGTTCAGGCAGAGAAGTGCGGAAGGGGAAGCTAAACCTAAAACCGTCGTTAGCGAGTGAAGTGTAGCTCTCGTGCTGTTTATGTATCGCTGAGGGTTCCAGACAATTGTCTTTTTAAAGCAGATTAGCCCGAGGGATTGCCCCCCCCCCCCCCCTCCCTTTCCAAGCACACCCACCTAAATTAACTTAAGTTTTCCTCGCGCTGTTGTGATTATCATGCAAAATTTAACCCCGAGGCTCGCTTTACTGTCACCTTTATGTGAAATAAAGTGTACTGTAGCCTTCCCTCAACACTCGCTAATACCCAGGCTCGTTTAAACCTCGCATTGTCTTGCGTACTCGTTTGGAGACGCATGCTGTGAGAGAACCATTTGGTGCCCTCGAGTGAAGGATGTGACCCTGTTTGTTGACGCGTGTTTTGTTTGTGCACGTATGTGCGCGCGTGGCAGGTGGACCGTGTTGAATCACTTCCCACGCGCGCGCCTTCACTTCACTTGAAGCGCGGGCACGCTCAACAGCTGCTTCTCGAGGCGCGCACATGCCACTCATCGCCCTTTCACACATTCACGCACACACATACGCACGCACATTCCTTTTTTTTTTTTTTCACAAGTGCAGTTGGCCACTGAAGAAGGCACAAATGCACTACTGTTGCTTCACTTGTAGTGACTTTAAATGTACACTACTGTGCAGTGTTTTTCATTCATGAAATTGCATAAACAAGGTGTGTCAGAAAAGCTCCAGGATTGGTCTCACGAAAGATATATTTCAAACCCAAACTACAAATGTTCCCATTCAAAGTGGGTCAGACCATCAACCAACACGTCAACAAAGAGATGCTGTGGCATTTGTGTTCAGTGTGTGAGAAGAGGGGAGAATTGTCGTATGGCAACTAGTGGCAACGTTACTGCTCAAATTGCCCTGATCATTCGACAGTTCTTGGAACCATGTGATATATACATATATTTTTCTTTTTCGCAAGTTCTGTGACCTGTTTTGAAACCGTGTGCAACATCAAGATGGACGTGATGGTGTAGCTGTGAAGGATCCCCGAAACTTTCCAGGAGTGCATGAAGGGGTAGTGGAGAATGTTGGTAACGTTTGCTTCGAGGGGGACACCCTGCAGTTTGTAGTTTGTATTTGAAATATATATTTTACGATACAGTCCTGAAATTTTCCTGACACACCTCATATAGTAGTAACTTGATTTATGAGTGCACAATTAACACGATTTTAGTTATGATCAATTACTTAGATGATATCTTATTTTGTTTTTGGTGTTTGTTTTTTTTTGCTTTGTGTTGCGAGGCAATATTTGACACCCGTGCGGTGACATCATAACATGCAATAGTGTTTCAGTGGATGCTGTATCTTTTGATCAGTCGGTGAACTAAGTTGGATCTATTTGTTTACAAGAAACAAGAAGTGACTTTTTCATCATGGTTGAGGATGGTCGCTAATTTCTTTAAAGCTCTTTGGTCGCTGAAGCAAGCACAAACAGGCTGCTGTTGTTTCACTTAAAGTGACTTTGAATGTTCAATGTAAAGTATAGTATGGTATGCAACGTGAAACAAAACAAAATATACCAGTCAGGGTTTATCCTCATCTTGATTCAGAGTAAGACAGTGGACTTATGGGGTACGTATATGAATGTTTCTTGGATTTGTCACTTGTTAGTCAGTGTTTCTGCGTTGTTCATTATCATTACTCTGAAAGACAAAATAGATGCTGTTGGATTGATTCTACCGCTTTTAAATTGTGACATCAATTATACCTTCTTGGTGCAAATGATATAATATGACATACTAGGGGTGTTAGAAAAAATCGATTTGGCAATATATCGCGATATTACAGCACGCGATTCTCAAATCGATTTGATATGCGGCCGAATCGATTTTTAAACATATTTTTTTTATGGGAATATTCAACAAAACGTCTTACTTGGGGTTAGGATTCACACATTAAGCATGGAAGAATGCTATATTAATGGAACATTAAGCCTTAATATTTTATTTCAGTGCTGTTCAAACATGAAACAGACTGAAACAAAATATTAAATTAAATGCAGTGGCTCAGTTATAAGCCTGAATTTTCAGAAAAATAAATACATTTTCATACAAATCTTACAGTGTACATATATATACAAGTTTACTGATTAGTATTTTCTAAATTTGAGTTTAAAAAAAAATCGCAATAATCAATGTATAGATTCGTATCAGGATTAATCGAATCGTGACTTATGAATCGTGATACAAATCGAATCGCCAGGTACTAGGCAATTCACACCCCTATGACATACTGTATTCATCATCTAAATAAAAACACTGGTCTATCCATCTGGTTTAGAGGAAAATGATGGTTAAGTTCGTTTGCCAATGCAAATCAGGTTAATCAAACTTCTTTAGGCGCATCCAAAACTATTTGCTGTCACAAAATGGTAGTACTCAGTGGGACTTTGTTTAATGGCCAGGAATGATACATCATATACAAGTTGCGAATGATTTCACAACTTCTCGATGCGGTTCAGTTGAGAATGAGCCACATCTCAGTTTTATGTCTCTTCTTAAATACGAACAACTTGCTCTTTATACCATAAAATAACAACCTCATCTTGTTCTTGTGAAGGCATAATCATATTCTCAATCAATATGTTGACATACACACAGTCAATTGATTACTGATTTAGATAGTTCTCTCCTGTTTTCCCACACTTCTCTGTGGAGTACCAGTTTTTTTTGTCTGCTTTCAATACTGTAGTTATGTTTTCAGTGCATTTACTGTAACTGCATAGAATGTCTGATAGTTGAGCACACAATGAGACTGTAAGATGACGTATGAACAGCTTGCTCAGAGTTGAAACTTCCCGCTCCCGACGTGCCGTTTCTCAAGTCGTTCAACACTTTCCCCAGTAATCATTCCTTTAACCGTGTCGATGTGTTTTCAGGGGCCTTTTGTGCAGTTTGCGGCCTGGCGCTAGCCGGCAATGCGGTGAGCGTCTGGGGGCCGAGGCGGCAGCTGTGTTCAGGAGAGTGTTGGTGACAGTTTGTCTGTGGTGACAGCACCTGGCGCTGTTTAGAGAGTGATTAGCACAGTCCCAAGCAGCTCCCTGTACTGTTTGCACAAGGAGCTGTGGAGTTAAAGGTGACCCACTTTGCATTTCCTTATCAACAGCATTCATTGATTGCTTTGAATAGCACTGACTGTAGAGAGAGAGGACTTTTGCATGGGTTTGCATAGTTCCTCAATAGAGAGTATGTATTTTACTGGAAGAGGCTTAGATTTGACTAGCATTACAAAACAATGTCCTGAGATGGTATGCAGATGGCGGTGCACCCAAACCGCTCTCTTTGTGTGCCAGGGCAGGGTTGCTATGTGGTCTGCCCGTGTGATGATGGAGAAACCGCTATAGGATGTTTAGGAATTGAAGGTTTTGCTTGGCCAGCACGCACAGCTTTTTTTTCCCTCTTATGTCGCCACTTGTCTGTTTGCCTCTTTCTTAAGTTATTGCTCTGGATATGTCTGGGATTTTGTGACGTTTGGTGGTTTTTTACCCTTTTGCCTTGAGATAAGGGCCGTTAAAGAAAACAGTAGTCTATGTAAACGCTAACATATGCTGACCAATTAGGATAGTTCAACAATCAAATCAGGTAGTTGTCAAAAGACAGCTGAAATGTTTTAGAGATGGACAGGGAAGCAAGATCCACTTTATTCCTAGCCCTCATGAGCTTTTGCATGAATTATGGACGCGGCTTCCAGTATGACCCGGAACCAGCATTTTGTTTACACGGTGACTGCGTGCACGAGTCCACTTTCTCTGACAGTTGCAGACTTAACCAACGTGGGAATGGCAGTTGTCGTATTTTGAAAGAGAGGACATTACAATGACTACGTTTACATGCAGTCAATATTCGCGCTAAGGTCACATTCCGGTTTCTGAAACAACCGAGGTAACACGTTTACATGCGTGGCGGAAAAAGGTACTCCCGTTTACATGCTCATTTGTGCTCTTTTGGAATAACTCATTCGAAACCACGACGCGCGGACAACGTCATTGCGTAAATAACGTCATTTCCGCTTTTAACTTACGGTACGTTCAATAAAAGACATTATATTTATGTCACTCACCACGCTAAATAAAGTAGTTGGTTTCATCCTTGCTCCAGAAGTGTGGTTCTTTGCTGCAAGCATCATGTTTGTTGACAACGGCTTGAGTATTTCCGGTGAATTACACGCCAGGAGCACGGACTTGTACTTTTATTTACTGTATGTGCATATGGGCACAAAATGCGGCGTTTTTGCCCATATTTTATTAATTAATTAATTTCTAAAAACCCGAATATTGGCAATATTTGGGGTAGGAAGATGACATCACCATGTTTAGCTACTTTCTAAACTCTTAACAGTGAGTCAATGGCCAATCTCAAAAGCTCTGATGTGTATCAGTACCTACACAGTAATATAGTTGGTCGCGTTTTGTCAAGATGTTGGACATAGACTTTTACCTTAATGCAGACGTAGAACCCAGCCAATCTCCCCCTTCCCACTCCATCATAATCACATTCCCAAAGAAGGAAAACCTGATGTATAGTAACAGCAACAAATATTAAATTCAGATGCAGATTAAAACACTGAATTGTTGAGCAATGCACTCAAATGAATGCATTTTTAGGTTAATGCTGGACTAGCAACAGTCCAAACACATGCCACATATGAACCGTTTTAGAAAAAGGTCAAACTACATGTTGTGGCCTGACAAATGCGAACGTGTTGTGTACCCCATTCACATCAAATAATTCCTGATGTTCCAGTTTCCCTGCTCCAAGTCTTTAAGTGGCACCCGGCCAATCTTTTCCAGTATTTGTCATAAAGCAAGCACAAAGTTTGATGTGCGTGTTTGCTCCGTGGGCATTTTGTCCACAAACTGAAAGTACACGTCACGTAGAACGTTTAGGTGGTCTATTCCAGTAAGATTTTCAGACTAATCCGTCTGTGTTTCTCATCCCCGGATAGACGCCGGAATCTATACCAATTCTCATAACAACATTCTCTGTTGGTCCACGATGCATGTTGTGTTAAGAACATTGCTCTCGTAGCCTTGTTAGTACAACTGCCAACGGTGTTATTATTATTTTTTAGATGCTACAGGGGCTTACGACTGTTTAGAAAATGAAACAAAAAAAACCCATTCAAATAAATTCCAGGAAACCAAAGCTGCTGTAACAAATGTCTCACTATTACTTCCGGATTGCACAGGAAGTCATGTCCACAATTGTTTCCACATCAGAGCCCTCAGAAATACGGTGGATAGGCACGACCTAATAGCGCACCAGGAAGTCAAGTACAAATCCAAACCATACATTTCCTGCGTTTCTTTTCTTGTCATCGAAGATGTGCTACGTTGTGTTCCACGTTTGCCATCTGAAGTTTTGTATCGCTCGATGGTTTTCTATCACGTTGATGTGTCCTTATGTCACCCCGACGAACAAAACTCATTCGCTGACACACGCTCGCAACGCATTTAAAAGTGTAACCTTTTTTTTTTTTTTTATAGACCGCATTTCCTCACCACTTCAAACCGTCTCAAAACCAGTTTGACTCACTGTCACCAAATCATATCAAGAGAAGAGACGCATACCACACATTTATTTGCATGGAATTAATGATCATTTCCTTGAGTGACTCTTGCTTCATTCACGCCGCCAAACCTTTTAGATACCTGCAGATATCGCACGTTTTGTGTGCGTTAGCCGGCATTCGCTGCTGCTGGTGTTGTCGCACAGGCTGATAAGCAGCGGCTAAACAAACAGGGCAGGCCACATGAGCACACTAGATAAGAGAACGATACACACTCAGCACTGGCCATGCTTGACTACTTGCCCTCACCTCTTTCTCATTCACCATTATTCATGTGAGTGTGCTCAATACGCTAAATGCATGTCCCACTTGTGTATATTGTACAGGATGTGTTTGCTTCTTTCTGTGTAAGCCAACATTGCATTACAGGCGATTCTTTAACAAGGGCCTTTTCTACTGCTATCACGCCGTCATCGCTCCTCCCCCTGGTTCTGTGTATGCGCCTCTATCTCTCTTCAACATGGTTTGTCTGTTTGCCTCTTGAAACACACATTCATCCCTCCCCTTTGTGACATCAGCGCAATCAGCTGACTGTCATATTGTGTGTTTTACTCCACTCGTGCACAGAGCTTTCTGTGTTGTTCGCGTTGCCTACTTGTGTTATCTGGTTGCTGTTTGCACAGGTAGAGCTGCTCTTTTATTGAGCTCTCTTCAAATTGAAGCTGAAGACTGGCAATAATGTGGCCCTTCATTCCATTTCATGGCTATATCATGTTCCACAATTCATATATGCATGAAGGTCATGCCCTTGAATAAAAATCCGTCGGTGGTTCTTTAGAACTAAATCAATGCATTTACTATGCAAACTTTGCTGCGCTCATATCACACTCTGAAAATTGCAATGCGCTTTGAAATTCTATTTCTTAAATTAGTGGCATGGGGAATTTCTTAGCTTTCAGGTGTCAATTACTGAGAAGAGTTTTATTTGTGCAAATGCATAAAAATGTGTCAAATTTAACACATTCCACATAATGAATGTTGTAGTGTTTTATCATTTATAAGTAGGAGTAGGCGATCTTGCAAAAATAGAATCTAAAAAAAAAAATTGAAATGATAAAATCACAATTTAAATTTTATCACAATTAAAAAAAATGAATATGAAATACAAAATAAATTACACATGAAATAAGAGTAGTATGGGGGGAGCGCAGTGCGTGCGCTGATTATCCACATGATTATAGGGCAGGCTGCAACAGGTGCATGGCTGTCCTTCAGTCAGTGGCAGAACATGAGCTGATTGTCAAATTGCACTGAAATGCTTTGCGTCGCGATCAGACGATTCCACAGAAATCAGACAGATCGTCAGTCACACGATTTAAGATTGCCCACCCCTAATTATAAGTTACCACTATCATGAAAGACATTTTACAATAATGAATAAAACAAAATATAACTACCATATATCATTTGGTAATGACAACCTCCATGGTGGTATCATATCATGTCATTGTAAATTTACAGCCAACTGCTTTTTTTCCTGGGATCCAAATGGTGGCCTACATATTACACTTTAAGTTTTAAACAGTCAAATTGTTATAGTGATAAATGATATTTTGTACATCTCTGAAGTAGGGCTTTGGCAATTAACTGAAATTTTATTGTGATTAAACGATTATTGTGCGGAGCGGTACTATGTGTGACTGTGCAAGTTCCCAAAATTGTGAAAGTGCCCTGAATGCACCCTGTTACTTGTACAGCAAGTATGATATTCTGCTCTACCTGACTTGCTTAAAACTGTTTAATGATTTCAGAGTTGGAGTTTACTGTAAAACTAAACGCACAACAACAAAAATACACACATTGTACATTTAAATACAAACGCTTCGCCAGTGCTAATGCTAAAGTCATTGTAAAATACCATTGGCTTGCTAAAGGGAAATTAGCATCGACTTCCGTGAGTAATATGCCTTCAAATAACGAATCTTCACACACAACCACCAAACATTCAGGTACCTATTTTTCCCAATCTGTAAAAAAACAAGTTATATTGATAGAGCTCAATCACAACCTCTTTCTTCTACTCTTCTTATTTCACTGTAACTGTGTACCCCATGCATGCACAAAACCACACTACCCCTAAGAGGCCAACACATGCACTGCAGGAAGAGTCATATTTTTTTATTATTCTTATTTCTATTGCTATCAGCGTTTCCTTTACATCCATTCAGGAGCGGCGGCCCGCCACTCAAATCCTAGCCCCTACTCCTTCAAATTTCTAATTAAAACAGTTGGAGGCTAGAGGGAAGGCTAGGTGAGTGCAGCTTGCAGCGTTAGTGTCTATAGTACTTCATGTTTAAGAACGTCACAGGTGCTTTAACCACAATGTGCTCAATAATGACAGTGCTTCTGTTCTGCTTGTTTGCCTCCGTTTTGTGCTTTTGAGTTCACATGCACAACATATGTCGCGTCTTGCCGCACTGCCACCTCTCCTGTCTCGCTGCAGCAGGTGCTTAAGAGACGAGGTCAGCAGGGCCCGAAGGCAGTGTAGACCATGATGGCGAGGACGGTTGAGTCAAGAGTGGACTCCCTGCCTCCTCTCTCAGCCAAACAGCTGGGCTGCTGCTGAAGCTGGCCCCCTCATTAGGCGAGCAGCGGGGGCTGCGTCCCCCTCAGCAAGGAGCTGCTGAGAGAGCACAGCCACACAGACAGCAGCTTGACTCCTGGGGCACGGACCATGTGAGCCAGAGAAGACAGAAGGCCCTAATGTGCGCGTGCTACTTTGTGTGTGTGTGTGTGCGCGCGTCTGCATATGTGTGCTTGCACCCGTTGTCAAGCGTAACCAGACTGTGCTGTCACGCGCCCACGCTGGTGTCTCCGAGAACACAGCCGCACACTCCTCAGATGACGCGCACGCACACACACACACACAGCAACCTCGACCACAGCCAGCATGTAATTAACAGACAGAGGAAATGGCGCTGTCGGGGCGGCTGAGTCGGATGCGGGGAGGAGGAGAGAAAATCATCCGAGCTCGTGCTTCCCCTCAAGACACATACTCTTTTTGGATGCGTGTTTCTCCGAATAAAGGGAGAGCGAGGAGACGAGAGTGAAGCGGTCGGTGCCGGTTGCTCTTTTGAAATGTGTTGCGAGCTACTGCCATGCAGGCTGAGGTGCTGCTGCTGGTGTGCAGCGTGACTAGAAGAGCGCACGGGAAGTTGGAGGTGAGGGATGAATAATGAGAACACACACTTAAAGCAACCTGTGCGTTGCTTTTGTGCTGTGTGCGCATGTGGGTAAGATCGTCTGTGTGTGTGCATGTATTAAAGACAGTGAGAAAGTGAGGTCAGAGGGAGATGTCCTCGGTTCTCCGCTGTAGCGGCATAATGGAGGCCTGCTGTATAATGACAGCCCTCACACAGGCAACGCTCGCTCTCGCTGGCTGTCTTCATGGTTCTTCGCTCCTCCCTTCCGCGTTTCTCACCCCGACTCTTTGTCTTCCTCCTCGCGCTTCAGCTCGGCAGCCATAAAGCTACTGTTGCAGGATTTCCTTGATATGATTTCTTGGCCTTTGCCACCAGGCAAATGAAGTAGCGCGCACGCGCACAGACATGCACTTGCAGGTGCGTGCGTGTTTGCAAACACACAAACAGACGCATCCGTTCTTTCACGCTCAAGGGTAGATTGCCCTGACATCTCATCTTTGAAGTCAAACAAACCTGGAACCACCTGAGCTGGTTTAGCCTGCTGTGCCGTAGAGTGAGTGAGTAGACTAGCGATAGACCGATGTTCGTTTTCAGGGCCAATAACATTACGATTATTAGTAGTCACGGAGGTTGATAACTGACATTTAGAGTCAATATCAATTATCAGTAAAAACATTTTAAAAATATAGAATTTTTTTGTAAGTATACAAACTCTTTGTTAAAATGTTTTTAAGCATAAACTTTTCACATTTGCAAAATGTTGAAGGTTTTCCCCCCCCCCCAATCTTGTTTTTAAATTCTAACCTAGTTCAGGGAGCTCCCAGGGTCATCAACATGCTGTAAAAAGTTAAATGTAAACAGTTCCCTATAGTTTTCTATGGTAAATAAAGATTTCCAAAATTTCTAAATAACTGAAAACTTACTGTATCTTTGTTTAAATTTCAATCACAAACAAAAGGTGCAGAGATTTCCCAGGGTCAGCAAAATATCTTATGAAGTTAAATACAAATTTAAATAAATAGTTCCCCGAAATTTGGTCTATCACAATTTTTTTTTTTTTGCCTTTATTCATTCACTTTGAAAGTTAAGTGTTGCTAATACACTCCAAGAGGAAACTGAATTTGGAATGTGCATGGGATTCCGAGAAAGGATCAAATTTAATGTCACTTTGTCCAAAATACTTTTGACCCCTAAAAATGATGGATGTGCGAGTAGGTATCCATATACCAGGTATCGGTATCAGGCTGATACCTGGCCTTATTTCAAGGTATTGGTCTTCGCAACGGCAACTAGAAGTCCGAATAAAGAAGAATAGAGAATGTGATTGTTTTTGTTTTGTTTTTTGTTGGGGGGGGGGGGGGGGTATGTATCAAATGTATTGGTAATAATCAGTGACTACTCAAGGGTTGAGTACTCATACTGGTATTGGTCTGGAAAAAAATGGTATGAAAATATAGGTGCTTTCAATCCAATTTTTTAATACACAAGTACTAAAATCACATTGCACATAGTTGATTGTTTTATTTCAAATCCAGTTGTGGTGTATAGAAATAGTAGAAAATGTTATTGTCCAAATACTTGTTGACTTGCCTGTAGTTTTACCCCCTTTAATCTCTCTCTGTTATTCAGAGGGAAGTAGCGCCCTTTTTACATCCTGTTGGTAGTTGAGGTTGTCCACATCACTTATATGTCTTCTTGGCTTTTATAGTGAGAAGTGCTCTGATATGGCCGCCCCACTCGGACAGCCTTGTCAGCACAGCTAACAAGGCTGTCAGCCATAGCGGATGACATGTTCTCATCACACTAACTCCAAAATCCCTCCCGTGAGTGGCTGAGCTATTTAACGCTGGCTAATTTCACCATGACAGGAAGTTGAACCAGCCCTCAAATAGAAGTTGTCTTTTTCCCCCCGGAGAGCAAAGCCTGTGTGGTGCCCTTTCGCAACGGTTATGAGATTCTATCATCTGAACATTTTTTTATACTTGATGTTGCCAAATTCAAAATGGTCACACACGAAAAAAACATCACAAGTCACTTGAGGCCTTCTTAGCATTTCACCCATGTCGTTAAAGCTCATCTATAAACAAGAAGTTGACAAATTTCTTGTATGAACCGTTCTTGCTAATAGTCAAACCCTTCAAGCAGGGTTCTGGAATAACCAGTACAGTGCGCATGGTGTATTTGTTCTGCTAGTACTGTACAGTGGGAAAAGTCAACAAACAGCAAAATTGTTGAATGTACGAGAGTTCGATTTGAATACATGCTGAGCTAACTTCTTTGCCAAATGTGGCATGTCAGTGAAGTGCAGCCACATTTGTGTGGCCAGCATGAGGAGGATGCTAAAATCAAAGTGTGCCAAGCTTGTTAAAAAAAAAATCTGCTTTCACTTGAAGTGAACAATGCTTCTGCAGTTGTTATAGGCGGGTGTCTTCTAACCTCGTTTTGTTCAACTTGGCGTAAATGAGCTGGTAGATGGATCAGTCCGATGGGCTGCCACTGCTAGTTTTAACAAGCTGATAGGCAAATCCCTTCCTGGTTAAAGATTAACCACTCGCCAAAGCTGCCACTGCATTATCTCCCCACTGGCCGGGGCACACAGGAGCCAAGAGGATTTATTTTGTGAGTGTGTGAGAGCGATGGAGAGAAAGAGAGAGGGAGTAATCCGAATTCAAACCACTAAAAGGTGGACTGGAACTGTGTGTTGGTTTGGTGATGGGGGTTAGTGATCAGCTTTACTCTGTGGGGTGTTAAAACTGTGTGTACTGTTTACTGTATGCCATTTAGCTGTCAATCTGTTCAAGCCGTGTGTGTGCGCGTGTTTGTTGTAATCTACATTCCGTTTTTCAGACATTTTGTTTTATTTTCCCCGAGGGCGAAACAGCACAAGGAAGCTCGGTGTGTCTAACAGATTCCTCTTAACAACTGGGTGGCCAACTGTTGCGCTATGGTGCCTTTGCCAAAACGTATTGTTTATTCACATCTCCTGAGAGTTTCATGCTAAAGAGTATGATCTGTTAAATCAGATTCTCCCCTCCTGTCTTGCATGTGATTGGATTTAAAAGGCAAGGCTTGGACCTGTGCTGCTTTAACAATTAACTGGGTGATGACGCCATCTGCTGGATATTTTTAGAACTGCCGATCGCCTTGTAAGACTGACCTGGGGAGGCTGACTCAATGGTTGTGTTAGGTCAGCAGGGTCTGAGTACCATAATCTCCTCTGGTACTGACACGTTTTCTCATGTACTGTTGTGGTAAAGAAATCTCTCGTTAGATTTTTTTTCTCTCTTTTGTACATGTTATAACTCTCAGTATCAGTAAGTACTCTCTAATTTTGTCAATTGTGTCACACTGAAATCGTTTTGCTTTCATTCTACATTTGTGACAGTACCTGAGTCACCTGCCTCTAATCTGGGTCAGATCTCTGATGGTGGTTGCCTCATAATAAGAACAGGCTGAGGTGTGTGATGATGGGGAGATACATCCAGAAGAACAGAACTGTGCTTTGTCAAAAGGTGGCCTTTGGCTCTGTGCTCACAACCGTGTAGCTGTGCCCCACAGGTAATCCCTTTCCGCTGTCATCTCTCTGGCCTGCCTGCTCCCTCGCTCTTCTGAGGAAAGAGGAGAAGTGGCAGCAGGAAGCCACTAAAAAATGACCCACTCACACCCCTGCAGTGAGAGCAGGACAGACAGAGCGGAAGCCGCGCTTTTATCCAACACTACTCTCACCCTGGTCTAACATAAATACAGCATCCTCAGTCAGGAGTGGGGAAGCGCGAATGTCAAAATAGCTCTGAAAACCCAAGAATGCCTATAAAGTAAATTGAGCTTAGCTCATTGTGGGCAACGCTCCTAACACCACGCTTGCTCATCGCTCGAGGGCTCGGCACAGGCCACAACATGTCTTTCCGTCTCAAGGAGGGGAAGGGGAATTTACCAAACCTTTGTGTTTCCAATTGCGTCAACTCCATACATGCTCGCACATTTAGCTCATGCGCACACGCCAAAGGGGTCAGGCGTGGCGAACGGCTGAGCATCTTCTGCTCTCCCCCTCCCCCAGCTCGCCTTGGCAAGCCATGCATGCCTGTGTCTGTTATCTACAAATGGTTAAGGAATTATAGGTTGCGAGGGGTGGAGGAGGGACAGTGTGAAGGAGGGAGGTTTATGTGTGGGTGGGTGGGGAGGCAGCGGCAGGGGGGTTGAGGTCATGTGACATCGCAGCAGCTGCTAGGCTAAGAATTTCTGTTTTCTCACTCAGAGGGAGCGAGCGAGAACACGGAGGGGAGAGATAGGCAGCGCGCGTGGTGTGTTGCTTTGTTAGATAAGCTCCAAACGCTCTTTGTGAGAGGCAGCACCCGAGACAGGAAAGCAGGCGGGGAGGGAGCGCAGCCGGACAGGCGGGCGAGAGGAGATAGATAGACGTGAGGGAGCAAGAGGCGAGCAGGAAGATGGTGTGCGTCCTCTCAGTGGCCGCCGGTGTGCGCTGGTGTGGGCTGAATGTGAAGATGCAGACATGGGGGATCCAGGCGCTTCCACTCCTTTGTGCAGTAAGGAGCGACAACCACACAGTCTGTTTGTCTGTTTGGGAGGGGGTGATTGTGATGAGTGGAGGTGACAGGAGCCGGGGCCAGACCTCCGGATGTGTGGCTGTGTTTGTTTGTCAAGCTTTATGCTCGTCTGTCTCCTTTCACCATGTGGCTTGATGTGTGCGGTCCCCCTTCTGACAGCCTTCTGTCTTTATGGCGTCTATTTATGAACACTAAATGCTCAGTCTGTCTTTCGTTTACACTCTTAGCTGACTTTATGGAATTTCTTTGCCAGAAAAGGGCTTTACTAAGTAGTATTACCGGACAGGGCAGTCTGTGTGTTTGCTCGTTTGCCACTTTCCCAATGCCGCAGTGTGTATTGTTCAGCCAGTAGTCATTGTTGACTTCATTATTAATTGTGCACCGGGTTCACACGGAGTGCACCGGGTAACTGGGGGGTTACAGCCCGGACTATCTGTGAGCTGTTGGAAATGTTATTCTCTCTCTCTCACTCTCTCTCACTCTCTCATATGTATGAATCCACTGCTGACTATGTGTCAGACACATGCAGGGTGCCGTGCTGCTCAGCTCCTGAGGGGACGCAATCTATTTATAGCCCTCTCAGCCTCGAGAGTAAACTCTGATATAAATCCCATTTATACCATTGAGTTGAAAAAAAAAATCCATGTCAGTAGGTCATTTTTTGTGCTAGTTTTGTGAGCACACTAGTATGAATATAGATTGTCCTCTGAACTGCCCTTCATGTGTATGTGTGTGTTGTCGGAGCATGTAAGGCTATCACACACACCCTTCTGGCATTTAGGGATTCCACTGACTGAGGGGCTGTCAACGCGGTGTCACCTTTCAACAAACACACACAGGAAGGAAAGGAACCACCCCCAACCCTTTCTTCCACTCTAAATGTCTTACACGAGAACTCAGCCAGAGGAAGTCTCATAAACGTGTGAACTGTGATAACATGCAGTTAACGCGCAAGGTAACACAATCACTTTCATTGTGTCGTAGAAAACGCTGTTCCGACGTTGTGTATTGTCTCACCTTTGACCTCAAGCAGACATACAGCCAGACTTTTAGTTCTTGGCTATGGAAGGTCGACCTGCCCTCGTGACCTCCAACCTTTGACCCCAAGCTATACAATGAATGGCCCTCTGCCCCTCACACCACCAATCCCCATCCGCTCCAGCTGTCACAGAAACTCAGCACCACACTGTCACTGTGCAAGAGAACAGCTTAATGTGTGTGTGTGTGTGTGTCGCCCCCCCATCAATGTGAGAAGAAGAAAAATCTGGTATTAAAATTGTTCCGTCCATTCTGTTTGTTTGCAGGCATGAGCCATGAGCCAAAGTCACCATCCTTAGGAATGATCTCCACGGCAACCCGTACAACGGCGACGGTCAGCCCTCTCACCCCGTCGCCTCTTAACGGCTCCATCGTAGCCAATGGAAGCCCCGCTGCGCAGTCGGCTCACTCTGGATTCGCTGCAGCCCTCCGAAAACTGGCCAAACAGGCAGAAGAACCACGAGGTAACGTTGTGATGCTAACATTAAGTCGGAGCCTCCTTCACAACTGGCTGCATGACAGATTTGTTGTTGCTTGCTGTATTTGTGTTTGACGGTGTTCATGGGCTGTTTGTGCAATTGAGTGCAATATTGCTATTTGCAGGCAAAGGATTGACTTAGTTGATGGCCCTTAAGAAAATGGGATAAAGAGGAGCCACTGTCACTCAGCCACTTAGTGTGTCCAAATATGTTTGCGTTTACAGCAGTGAGGCAGACCAATTCCTTTATTTTTGCGGGTTGAATGACATATTTTGGATTCAACATCAAAAGATTAACAGAAGATACTTAAAATAGATTAAAGTTGAGAAGACTTAATATTTAATTCCAAATCATTTGCTTGCAATAACTCCCATTTAGCCTGTGACCCCTACTTTTGCATTTTATTGTATAGTTTTCCTGGCTTTCACTGCAGCTTCTTTCAATTGTTTAGGTTTGGGAAAGTGCATACTGTCTAGGGTCAGTGTCTGGGGATTGACACGGCCGGTCTAAAACCTTTCACATGCCTACGATGAACTCATTTGTTGTTTATTACAGTATATTTTGGGTCAGTTAATTTTGGTTGGTATACTGAACATTGGAGACATCTTTATTTGCCTAAATTGGCATATAAAATATAATAGAAGTGAATTTTGATGCTGATTATCAATGACGATGAGTGAGCCCATCCTAGAAGAAGCCATGCAAATCCAAGCCATGACACTACCGCCAATGAGTTTGACAGATGAGCTTGTATGTTGGGGATCACAAGCACATACTTTTTTCCCCTCGAAGCTTTTTCCTTTTCATCCCTTTGGTGAAGGTTCATCTTTTTCTACCCAGTCTTGGGCTCATCTCTGTAGTCTTTGGCAGATTCCGGCCTGCGTTTCCAATTCTTCTTGCTAATAAGCTTTGTGTAGCATCTGTGCTTAAGCTTTTGTTCATGTTCATGACCTTTACTCTTGTTGTTGCTAAAGTAGCAGTTTTTATTACTGTCTTTCTCTAACCACTGTTATTTTTCATAGTCTACCTATTAAATGTTATTTATTACACCCGTGGTTTATTTTATCTTCAGGACATTCCAAATGGTTTATTGGGCCATGGCTGTAAGTTGTGTATCCAATTCAGATATAAATATGTGGAAATGAAGTTCTGTATTTATTTATTTTTTGCTGAGCTCACAGTGTCAGTGTCAAGACAACTCAAAAAAAGGGCCACTACACACTACGATTGTCTGCAACACATCTATCTGGTCAAAATTGGGCTACATGTGTGTAGTCTGACCGTGGCATTAGTGTAACTAGAACGGCAAACAGAGCAGACCATCAAAAAGGATGAACAATCCTGCACCTATTGGTTGCTAACTACTCTTGCACATCATAGACTGACTCATGATAGTATATAATTGTGATACTTTCGTAATGATAATAAGAACGTAATGTTTATATGATCGAATTACTGGGGTAATCCTCGACGATGCATTACAGTGCGTAGTCACTGTAGAGCGGAAACTTATAGAATCTCAGTCAACAGCTCAGAATCTCCAAGGTTGTCAGCAAGTGAAGACGTTCGACTTGGTTCTTGACTCTTTGTTCTTCATCAAATAAATAAAATTATTAAATAAAAATACATCAGAAAGAACATATAGGTGTATACAGAGATCCCCATCAAGTCAAAGTCATCAAGTGTGTAAAATGTAAATTCACATTCTTGGACTATGGATAGCCGCAGTTTCGATATCTGATGCTAGTGTAGTGAAACCATGGAAGATTGTAGTTATAGTGCAATATTAATATGTTTGTCCCAACCCTAGAACTAGAACTCACTTTGTGACATTCGTGTTTCCCATCTGGAGTTTATAGAGGCCTGTATATGTACAGTATGCTTGCGTGTGCTCATATCTACCTTTTGTAGAGCCCCAGCTAGCCCTGTTGTCTACCCTTGCTCTTAAATCAGCATCCTGGCTGTCCCCAGACACGGTGCTCCCCTGCAAATGATTTATTAAGTGCAGATAGAGAAGAGGACTCGGCTCTCATCACCTCCCTCGCGATCCTTCTCCTCTTCATCTCACTTCACGCCCTCAACCCTCTATACACGCTCTATTACTTTCTACTTTTCTGTCTCTCTCCAAAAGAAAAATCCCTTTCCAGAAGCAATTCTTTTTTTGGGGGGGTCCGTAGCTCTCCTTTTCATATTTTTTCTTCTTATCGCTGTTTTGATTTTTAATATTTTTCCCTTCCTGCTGCCAGATGAGAATATGTGAATGCCAAGTCATATAGGATTCTGTTCTTTGTCCTTGTTGTACAAAAGGTCATCAGATAATTGCTGATAAATCCCAAGTGCCGTTTTTATTAAAAGCACCAAAAGCTGGTTTTCTATTTTTGTGGCCTGCTGACTGTGCATTCTGGCTCGTTGAGGATGTGATGCGTATGTGAGTCAGCCGTCAGGGGATCAGGGGTGACTCCACTTGTGTTCCGATTCATGACCCTGGGGTGGGTAGAGGCACGTAAACCAAGGAACTCCAGCCACGTCTATGACTTCTTAGCCTGTATTTATAGTCAACACACCTCAACACCCCCATGCATGCAAATAGTTGTCTTTGCAACCTTGGAAGCAAGCTGCAGCCTGCCATCTTTTCATTTGCTGCCTTGACTCAATCTCTCACGCCGTGGTTAGACGAGTTGTGCGGCGTGCCCAACATGACTCACCGTCCTATGGCCTGGAGGAATTAGCTCGGTTTTAGTGCTGCCATCAACGCCGGCAGCCACTGAACTCATTTAAGTCTCTGAGCACCGTCGCTGTTTATACGCACACGTGCAAACCCAGACATGCAAATTTTCACTTGTCTGTGGCAAGTATAATGAATAGTTCCGTGTACTGAGCGCTATGTCGAAGAGAGGAGGTGATGGATAATGAGCTTCAGAGTGGCACAACACACACACATACACAAAGCGCTGATAACAGGCTGCCTCAAAAAGCCAGCCTGCTGATATGTGATTAATTAGGCAGATCTGGGTTTAATCCTCGCAGTTGTTTCCTCTCACTCGCTTGTAGACACATCATCAGAATTTCATCACTGGCTTCATACCAACTGTTGGACCCTGCCTGGAAATGGAGTGACTACAGACAGAGAACAAAGGTGCACACGATAGCAAAGTACATTGGCAGGACAAAAAAGATTTGAAAGTAATTAGCAGATTTGTGAAAACCTGAGGTCTTAGTCACATAGACGTGTCTGTAAGATGCGTTTGTGTGCATGTATCCGGAGGCTCTCCTTGTTTCGAGGAGCATGCTGGGACAGTGAGGCAGTGTGACCTCTCCATCTGGAAACCGCCCGGAGCCTGTACTGCCTGGCTGTGCTGCACATTTATCTTCAAGGCAAAAGCCTCCAGGCTGTGACTGGCACTGACACACTCACAAACAAGCCCATTTGACACCACACCACCACCCACCCTCCTCCATATAACATAACCGGATTTCTTGCGTGACCCTCATCAGTTGCTGCGAGGGGTAATGAACAGTTTGTACTAGGGCTGTCAGTCGTTTCAAGTTTGTTCATCGTGATTAATTGCATGATTTTTCCATAGTCACTATTCGCAATTAATCACAAATTTATGTGTTCTAAATGTTAAATTAAATAAATATTTTCATGTTTTTAATGCTCATTAAATAACATAAAAGTGGACAACTGGGTTTACCTAATACAAATATGATTGTATGTTTTAGTTCATTGATAAAGTAATTTTAAGTTATTTGAAGTAAAAAAGATATTATATACAAGTTCAAATGAGTGTAAAAACATTGAGTCATTGATTTCTATTGAGATCATTTTTCTGCCACTTGGTGGGATTAGCGTTTCATGTTGGGTATTGCTGACACGGGCAGTTTGTTTCAAATTAAGAGCAAAATTAATTATAACATGAAGTAACTCGTTGACTCCTGCCCATTTTATTCATTGTAAATTACAACTAGACCCGTCATGACAAATATTTATCTTTCCATTATATTTATTATTATTAAATTGTCTAATATTCACTCCTTTGTACAGTGATGTATGCCTTTATTTTGTTGGTTTTATATGGATGTGCATTATCATTAGTGACGCACCTTTCCTACAAACGAACCAAGAATACCACCAATAATGTTACTATCTTGTGGAATTGCTGAATACAATACGTCTCGCGTCTAAAGAGCAAATGACTTCGAGTCAAAGGGTTCCGGGAGTGCACATGCTTTGAGAGCTGTTGCTACATTGCTCGGTGCTAACTGCTAACCGGCAACCTACCAAGTGCGTTCCCCTCTAGAAAGCAGCGTTGAGGTGGTGGTGGTGTTGGTGACCTCGAGTTTGTACAGTCAGCAGAAGACACAGAATTTCCCTTTTACCGCTGCATTTTCATTCGCCATCTTTTCCCTCCTTGGCACAGCATACATCATCGTCCCCGACCGGACCCGTATTTTTGCTTGTTTTTGTTGTTGTTGTTTTTGTGGGGTGGCTTTTATTAGATGAGGTCATTGGATGAAGGGACAAAATACAGCCGATGACAACAGCTCGGTCTGTTGTTTGCCGTAAATATGAGCGCGCATGTGTGGCTCCGCTTGAGCGGTCAAGTGCAGAGGCAGCCTGGGATTGGAGACTTGTAATAGAGGACATCATGCAGAAAGGAGTTTCACATAAATCAAGCAGCCTCGCTCTCCAGGCTCACATTCTCATCACTTCTTATGGCCTCTCTGTCTCAGTTCCTCTCTTTTTAAAATGTATTTTTTATATTGATCATATAGATCGGGTTGTTTTTCCAAATAGATAAAACAAAATAAAGTACTAGGGTTGCACCGATCGATCCGCCGGCCGATCGATCCGCCCCGATTTCCTTAGTTTTGGGGGACCGGTGATCGGCCGATCCCTTAAATATAAACCGATCTTTTCCACCGTCTTATCTCCCGCCTCAGAGGTCTGAAAAAGTCAGCCGCTGTCCTCTTCTGCTGAGATGACTAAAAGGCTTTTCATTTTTATTTCAGAGAACTACTTACTTTGCAGTTAAAACAGCCTGTTTGTATTATTTCACAGATATTGTTCAATGTTTTTCAATTAAATAAGATTGGTACTCTGAAGGATTTATTCTGCTTGTTATGAAAAAAATCTAAATCGGCAAAAATCGGGATTGGCAGGTCAGACTTTTTAAAAGATCGGAAATCGGTGATCGACCAGAAAATTGTGATTGGTGCATCCCTATAAAGTACCTATAGGTTGCTGGAGTTGTGCCATAGCCCAGGTCTGTGTGTATGTGCTCAACTTTGCGTAGCTGATTTGTTGTTCTTGTTTAGACGCAAAACTAGTTGACTAGTCAGAAATAAACAGCACCTCTACTGGTTGCAGCGAAGCAGTGCACTCCATTTTCCCTGTAATCACTTTAAGACATGATTGCTTAACGATCAATTATTATGCACATCTTTATCCGTCCCTCATCTTTAGGTTTATTTTTGTTGCAGGTTTTAGCGTCACATTTCAGAATGGCACTGATAAATCACGGCCAGTCTGGATTCTTGCACATTAAGGTTGGAGCCATCAGCGCAGTGAAGGAAGCTATAAGTATTATACTGTAGTTTGGCCTTAACTTGTTACAGGTCGCCACGTTTGCTGTTAGGGCTAGCAGGATTTTTATATTTAAGAATAATTGATAGTGATGTGGTGGTCTTTATTCTTTAAATGGAAAGTGAGGTAAGGTGTTAAGAAAGGTTATTGGATATCTTGTCATCGTGAAAGGAATTGCGGCAAGGTTTTATATTTTTGTTGTTATATAGCTCTCATTTTCCCACTCACCTGTTTTTCTTCTTTTCCTGTTCACTTAATTATTTAGCTTGCTCTTCCTCCTCTCCAATCTTTTCTGCTTTCAACACGAAAAGGAGGAGGAAACAGAGATGAGAAGAGGGCTTTGGGGGAGAGGGGCGGATGAAATAAATGGAGTGGAGGTCTGTTGCTTAGCAGTACAGTATCACTGTGATCACCTCTCCCCTCCTCTCATCTCTCTTCTCTCCTTCCAGCTTCATTTGTTCCCCCATCCTTGTAAAGCATTGCGAGTGTGTATGTGTGTGTGGTCAGTGACACAAGAGCTGTATTAAGTGTACCTCCGTTCCCCAGGCTGAGTGGGCAGCTATTGATTGGCCAAGTCTTGCAGGGGAAAGTAATGGCTCTCTGAGGTGAGAGGGGAGAATTAAGCTACTAATTGCCTTTGTGCGGACAAGATATGCTCCCCAACATCCCCGCCACCACCACCAATACTCACACTGTTTTCCTTTCTGCTCCACCTCTTGTCTCAGCTCACACCTCTTTTGCACTCTCACTTTATTTTTTTAACCCGCAGTCACCACCTATCTCATTTTTCATTTTCATGTCTCACCTCACAGTGCTTCTTGCCAACTACACACCCCAACCCCGCCGCTCTTTCTACTATAGATTTTCAGTTTTCAGGATCGTAGTCTTGCTGCCATTATCGATTCCTTCCATTATTCTGCGGTATTGGTCAGAATGAGATGTTTAAAATCTGTCAATGCCCTGACCGCACCCACAATGAGAGGATGTTGTCTGTTCAGTTACCACGGTAACTGTTGCTAGGAAGAAATGGTGATATGGAAGAGACCTGTGGTTTTTGTTCTGGTGGGGAGGAAGTAGACCTGAAACTGGCCTGCGGTTTCAACTGCTTTCTTTTGTGCGGCTGCTTGCGAGGTTGTAGACGCTCCAACCTACCTACTTGAGGATGCTCTTTTGTCTCCTGTTCTTCTTGCTCGCACGTTGAAGTGTGTGTCCCGTTTAGGTGGCTGTGACCCAGTTTGACTTCATAATGCTGCGTTTTTGATGAGCCAAGGAGACCCGCTGGACGAGATTATGGAAGAAAGGATCAGGATATCAGGCGCCTTTTGTGAGGAATCATAGCTATCGGCATACAGGCAGATACAGTAAATATGTGTGGTATTGGTACTGAAACTGCAGTGATGTGTCAATGTGAGCATATCATATACTACAAAGAGAGAAAGTGAGAAGTGAGCAAAGCGAGGCACGTGACCAGACTGTGACCCTCTGCTACAGGCTGTCCCTGGAGGGTTTTGTTAATGTGACACAAGCCTCAGCGCGGCAGAGAAGCTCACTGGGCCTTTTTTTTGCCACCTGCTGTGCGCGCATGCAGCGGAATTGCAAATCTAGCGGTATGTGCAACTGTGTACATTCAGTTTGACTGTTTCACTCTCGAGCAACCTTTTACGTGGTGTGTTGAGACTTTGACTACATTTACATGCAGGCAATAACCCTTTTAAAACCCGAATATTGGCAATATTCAGGTTTTGAAAGGCCATGCAAACACGCGCAATAACCTGAATATGCCCTTATTCGGGTTTGTAAAAACAATCTTTCACCCCCTTACATCGGGTTATTCCAAACGGCATGTATACAGGGGTAAACTCTGTCAACTTGCGCATGTAAAACGTGCTATTCCGATTGTTCCAGAAACCGGAATTCTGACCATAACCCGATTATTGCCTGCATGTATACGTAGTCTCTGACTCTCTCACAGGGCTGCTCATCCTAATCACTGTCACGTTATAATAGTGGCCCAGGGCCATACATCTGGCCTTTTAAGTGTGTTATCTGTGGCTATTGTATTTCTACAATCCCATTTTCGTCTTTAGTGAGGAATGAGCATTTGAACAAATTGTCTAGATCTATAAATCTGGAAAATCAATGACGACAGAGGGAATTTTATGTTATAAAAGACAATTCTGAAAAAGTCTTGTTTTTTTCCACAGTGGTATCTTGATCTACATCTTTCCTCCAAGAAATTACAATTCCTTGAAAATTTAAAACATTAGATGTTAATGCTGGAATAACAACAAAGCAAACTAAACCCGTTCATAGAACCACTACATAGACCGTGTACTTCCTATTATGATTTATTTTTATTTTTTTACACAGCTTCAATCAACAAATGAGTTGGGCCTGAATTAATTGTACCCTCTCTGCAGTTTGGATAATCCATGATTAATGGCTTTTCTTAACTACACAACCTACGCATGTTGCTAAGAACTGTAGATGAATCAAACTGTACATGAGCTCTGAATATGGAGTCTTTAACAATCCTAATTGTGGTTGCATTCATTTATCGTGCCCTTTTGTACTATCTATATTGACTGCAAGATTGCATTATTGTTATATATTAAATAGGCTTTTGGATTTTGGGACAGATCAGTGATCAGCAACTTGGTCAAAACTAATAACCGATCAACGGTTCGATCAGAAGATGGAGCAATATATCTATTTAAATAACTTTTATATTTACTCTACAGTCAACCGACACCAATTGGATAGGGACTGGCCAGACTTATGAATATCAAAAATAATTGTCACCATTTGAAATGCATGAAAAAAATTCTAATTAAAACTTATTCTTTAAAAAAAATGGTGATAAACATTCAATATAATGTAATGTTTGCAACATCTCCTTTTTTTACATTAATGGAAAAAACATCGCGAGTTAATCAGGTGGCTGGGGGTTTTGCTAAAACTTTGGCTAATGCTAAATGCTATTGCTATCTTGGTTCAACAGGCTGCTGTAAAGGTACTTACTTAGCACCTATGCCAACTTCCTCGCGCCACATTCTGTTCCTGCTACCTGCTCCTTTTTGGCTCGTATTGGAAGCTGGCTGTGTGTGTGTACAAGTCCCAGTGCCCACAGACCACAATGATTATTTTGTCTTACATTGTTTGTTGACTTTTTACCCGCACAGGACGCCGCGTGTATCTGTCATGTGTATGACGCAGTAAGCACATTCTCAAGTCATTTGACTCCGGCACAGATCCATACCTATCTACGCAAACTGTGTTGACATGATATCCAATTGTGTCGCAGGAATAGCTCAAGTCACGTTGGGTATGATGACCGCAGTATATCTCATATCCTCGTTTAGCGCGTCTTCTGTATTTCCCTGTTAGTTCAAACAACAAGCCTGCATGCTGGTTGCATCAGTGATTGGCTTCATGCGCATGGCCGGAAGTTCCATGAAACTTGCACCATGTCATGACAGCAATTTTGACGTGATTATGGTGACTTTGATTGTTTGTGTTCTTAAAGAGATGTTAAAATTAAATAAATACCACACATGCTGTAGCTAGTTCTTCTTCTTCTTCTTTTTTTACATAAATAAAAGGGTTTTCTGAATTGTTATCATGACAATTATAAATGCTGTTACTTTGTGATTGGATGGGCAAGGGCACGGAGGTGGAACTTCGGCTCTCAGCACAAAGTTTTTGTATTCACACGACACGCGGCAACACTAAAATAGATTAGCTTTCTGGCTTGCGTAATACACAATGGCAACACGTGAACAAGGTTGTGTTTGCTGTAATGTCTTATTTCACCGAGACGATCAGTAACATCAGTGATCGATTGGGCAAATTAAGACATTACATCCCGATCCAGCTGCTCAGATCGGGGGAAAGTCAAATATTAAATTACTAATCAGAGTAAAGCAGGATGTTATCGTCCTTAATTTCTCTTCCCTGTCATTCCCCAGCTGCCTCCTCCATCAGCAGTGAATCCTCCCCAGTGTCGTCGCCAGCCACCAACCACAGCTCTCCAGTCAGTACGCCCAAGAGGGGTCCTCTCGGTCCAGGGCCTGTCCTGGTACCCCCAGCAGGCCACAGCGTGCCAAACACTCCACCCGTCGTCACCATTGCTCCAACCAAAACTAGCAACGGCCTCTGGAGGAGCGAGGGACGCCAGGTAAAAAAAAAAGAAGAAAAGAGAAAAAAAGAACCTTTTGCGAAAGCTGTTCTATTTTTAGGCCTTCTATTTCCTTGTGTGCAGTCTAAGCTGCGATGAAGTGTTTATTCTTCAGCTTTCCAGTTAGCACAAGCGTGCACGCAGACAGGCTCATGAGGGATTAATGGATTTTTTTTTCTGCTGACCTGTTAATCAAGACTATGGTGGCACATACTTGACATTTGTACATTCGACATAGCTAATGGGGCAAAGAGTATCTGGCGGAGTTATCATGCCACCACTGCCCACCGTTCCCACCCACTTTGGCTCTATGATGTAAAACAATGCCAGCTGCCCCCGGGGCATCAAGGTGACAGCCTCCCTACTTAACCTTCTTGCCCATAGAACAGCTCCTGTGAAGGCCCCAGCCCTTTGGCTCCTCATCCTTCTCCGGCTACACTTTTAGTCCCACCTTCCTCGCCCACGCAGTCAAGTGCATCCTCCACCTCATGAGTCCTGACACACCGTTGCTGTTATAGAGTGGGGCATTAGAAAGAGGCAGGGAGGGAGAGCTGCTTGCTTTGATAAGGAGTGGATTATGGATTATGGCCTTGCTTTAAGCCTTCTTATCTCAGCTCAGGGCTAATGGTGGAGGCCAAGCACACGGCTATGGACAGCACTTGCCTGGCACCTCGCACAAACTGGCCAGGACTCTTTGTTTGATAGATCTGAAGGGATAGAGAGAGAGGAAGGGTAGAGGGCATGGCAAACAGCCAGTGAGGAGGTCACGCATCTTGAAATATGCAAGGTCATTCAGGCCAATGACCTTCACTCATTTTAGCGATGCAGGGTTCAACGGTCATTAAGAGATTGGAAGGAAGGGCTTGTGTATTGCCATTCAAGTGTGTCACCATTTCAGCCAGCTAAATGGAAAACACCCTTACCTCATGGAAATAACGCTGTTAGTTAGCTTGCGTGTTTATGTGCCTGTGTATGAAAAAGGTCACGCTAGAATTGAAAAGGTCATGTCACCAGGTTTGTGTGTTCTCCAGCAGCTTTGTGGAGCAGAAGAATGAAGATGCCGAGGCTATTGATGTTGACAGAGAAGCTGTGGCATGCAAAAGATAGAGTTATAGCACTATGTGGCTGTGACGCCACTTGAGAGAGCACAAAGAGCCACAAGGCCATGGAGGTCACTCAATTCAAAGAAAATGGTTAGCATGGAGGCTATGGTGTTATCTGTAAACCCCTTTGCAGTTGTAATGAAAGCATGTTTGTTGCTGTGTTATGAGCCCTGCTTTCTATTTAGCGTCTCTTAGATGAGGCAGTCTTTCATGGGGGGGGAGTAATGGCCAAAGCAGTGATAGGAGGGTTTGGTGCGTTGGCATTTTGCTTTAATGACTGCAGGATCCTACTCCCGCTGCGGCCAGTAATTGCTTTTTAATTGGCAATTTAGAGTCAGGGCACCATCTGAGAGGCGTAAATGAGCACTCTACAACGTGTAGGGTTTCGCAGCCACTGAAGGTTATGGGCCTGGCTGGCTCCGAAGAAGATGGCTGTAAATGGATGGTGTCTTCAAGACTGCACACTTTCACGGGTGCGTGGATGCGTGACAAGCTGCTTTTAAAGAGAAGTCAGTGGTCAAAGTGTCTGCTTAGGTGTACTCGTGCCCGGGTGAATGAAGGTCTCTTTCTAATGGGGAATCTAACTTGTCTCTCGGGTACCAGCTGCTCATACCTTTGTTTATACACAATGCTGCTTACGCAAACAAAAAATATTTTCATAAAGCTGGTTAGCCCTGCTTTGCATTTATAATTTTGTATTTCTGCTTTTGTTGTTCGGATGAAACATGACAAGGATGTGCAGTGACAGTGGTAAGGCAATCGCAGAATAGCTGCAGCAATGCCGTCAGTGCTTTGTTGCATCCTCTTATGATGGGATTTCTGTGAAATTGAGTGGAAAGGAACAGTTGATTCTGGTGGTAATCATCATCTGGGCATTGCACCAACCAACAGTTACTGAGTCACCGCCGTCGTTATGAAAACCCTGTCACACACCAGACTTGGTGTGCAATGTAGAATATTGGTTGACACTGTTTTCATTTAAATTAACCAAAGGTCTAAATTCATCATAAAATTATAAGGTTAAACAGTGTTGCAACTTGAAATGTGTTTTATAGAACAAAAATGTCTCTGCTGACAAATGTATGTACTGTTCAATATTGCAGTCAAGCTATGTGGCACGCAGAATCCCCTCAAATGAATATGTACTTCCTGCTTTAAGCATTAAAGGGGAAGTCAATCCAACAATTTTCTTTACAATATGTGGTGCGTGCCCCACTCGTCTAAACACTGCATTTTTGTTTAATATTGTGTTTGTTGAAATAGGAGTTAAGCAGCAAAATACACCTGTGTTTATCCATGTCAGTGAGCGGCCATTTTGTCACTCGCTGTCGACTGAAAATGACATCACAGTTACTCGGGGCTCAGGTAATGACCGATCACGGCTCAGCTTCAGAAAACTGGTGAGCCGTGATTGGTTGTTACCTGCACCCTGAGTAACTGTGATGTCATCTTTAATTGACAGGAAGCGATAACATGGCCGTCAGTGCACATCAGTGTCCGCTTGGGTCACCGGTTACGGGAACACAATGCAGAGGGTAATTCCTCACTAAATGGGATTTGTTTTATCAGTGACAGTTAGGCCAGAGCTGTTGCAAGGTTTCCCTCTAATCCTGCTCGGACCAGAGGTTAATTTAGTGGGGGCAAGAACTATCTTCTCCTCTCCCGCCTTCATTACATCCCCCCCTGCCATGTTCAAGTCTCATTTTGTGGCAGTGAGCTGTTCCTCCTCTACTCACTATCCCCCCCCGTTTCCTTGTACGTCTTACAAAGGTTGCAAGATTCTCTGTTCAGCGATTGCATTTGTTGCCAATGAGAAAGCAAAGCTTTCAGAAAACGCACTCCCACTCCCACAGCGGGGTGTCTTTGTAACTCTGAAATGGTGCGAATGTGTGTGTGTGTGTGCATGTGGGTGCCTGTCTGTTTGTGTGTGTAATGTGTGTGCTTGCATGTGTGTGTTGTGGAATTGGATAAGTGAGTCCAAGCATGAGAGATGTAGGATTGACAAGAAACAGAAGCAGCGGGATATTTCTCTTTGGGTGTTGCCTTCCCTGTAGATGTTTTTGGGTGAAGGCTGTACACACACTATCCAGGAAGTTGTTGCTCATGTGTTGGTGCTGTACATTACCACATTCTTTCTTCAGCATATATCCTCAGAGAAACAGTGAAGGTTTTTTTTTTTTTGTAAGAAAATGCTGCATATGATTGAGGTCTAAGGAGAGACTGTGAGAAAGAATTCAGAATCATAAGCAGTCCTCTTTCTCCCGCACAGGATGGGCTCCATCAACACTGACAAGCGTGTCGGTCACATGTCTGCTCAAACAATGAATAAGACTCTCGTTGCATCTCTCCCCCCCCCCCCCCAGGCTGATTCTGGGCCTCGTGGGGCCAGCAGGGAACGGCTGGGTGCGGAGGGGACCCTCCCCCAGGAAAAGGGCCCCTCGGTCCCTGCCCACCTCCTGGGAAACCCTTATGCCTTTGGTCTCCCCCCTGGCGCTGTGATGCAGGATTCACGTTTCCAGCCACTCAAGTGTGTACCTCCCTGAATATGTTTGAAACTTTGGAATAAGATGTTCAAGCAACATGTTATTTGTGTTAATACAATGACTTTAAACTGTTACTCTCCTCTTCATTATATGATCAGCCTTCCCAGACAGTTGCCTAATGCCGTGCCGCCCGGTCCTGTACCAGAAGAGTACCTCCGTGGTTTTCGGCCCTATGCCACAACTGAGGATGCCCTCCGCATGCCCTCATTGCCATTGGGCCTGGACCCCGCCACTGCTGCCGCCGCCGCTGCATTCTACCATCCCAGCTACCTGCCCCACCCCTCCTTCACCCCGTACAGGTGAGTCTCTTTGTACAAATGTTTTGGTGGCTTGATAATTTTCTGCCCTTAGAGTAAAATATTTTGACTGAAGAGGACTATTGGCAAGTAAACCTTGAGAGAGCTCTGCTGTTTTTCTAACTTGTTCAGCTCTAAATTCAGCCAAGACATGTGAAGTTGAGTTCAGTTCTTTCCGTGACCATGCGGAATAATGAAAACACTCTCGATCTCAAATGATCTTTCTCATTAAAATTAATGCCTGCTAGTATTATTAGTCAGATCACTTGTAAGTCAAGGTACCACTGTACTAGTATTATAATTAGCGGTCAACAACGTTTCTGAATTACACATAAATATACAAAAAAAAGAACAATCTACTCACCAGCCACTTCATCAGGTTTCTGTTGAGCTGTATTTAATAAAAACTTGGCAATTTTATAAACACTATCAGATCTTAATTGTTGTGGTTGTAGTTTGCATTCATGTACAGCTCCACTGCATAATACTGAGAGGTGCATCTAATATCTTGTTACTAACTAAAGTAGGAAAGCATTGTAGTACAGAAAAATAAACAATACCAAATTTGTATATTCCTTTCATGAATCTGCATTTCTTCCAAGTTCTAGCGTAGTGTAGATCTTTCCAAGAGCAGTTGTGGTCACTCGTAAAATACCAGCAGCAGAATTTCTTTTCCCAAATGGGACCATTTTGACGCTACATTATGTATGACTGTGGTAGCAGCGTGTGTATGTTGAAGGGCCCACCTTGCTTCAGGCCTTCACATAAACTGCCCCCTCCTTCCTCCTGTCAGCCTTGCAACATCAGAGAAGTGCAGCAGCCATCACATGCTGTACTGTAATGGGTTTAATGAGGGGATGAGCTGTGGATGTCACCGAGATGCGCAAGCAACACACAGTTGTAACATAACACAGACTCTGACAGCTGCTGTGCAGTGATTGAGGCTAGCTGACAGACACTGCTGCTTTCTTGAGAGATGGTTGCAAGACACTCTGCCTCTTCTTTGAGGAGACAGAGGCACAAAGGTTAATGATAGTGAGTGGTGTGCTGTTCCAAGGCGACACTGACGCTATTTTTTTGTCATGCAATGCTCATCTCCCAGGATGGATGACCCATACTGCCTCTCCGCTTTGAGGTCACCTTTCTATCCACTACCAGCAGGGGGAGCTTTACCCCCCATCCATCCATCTGCAGTCCATATGCACTTATCAGGGGTCCGCTACCCTGGAGACTTCACACACCCTTCACTTTCAGCACTGCAATCTGAGAGGTATATTAAATGTGATTCCATTCAAGAATGTGTTTTTTTTCCATACCCAAACCATCCTGTTCCCTCGCATCTGCTTACATGCCTACCTTTCTCTCAAGGCTTCAGCTGGAAGATGAGCTGCGGCAGCGCGAGAGGGAGCGGGAACGCGAGCGCGAAAAGGAGCGGGAGCGGGAAGCCGAGAGAGAGAAAGAACGGGAGCGCGAAAGGGAGCGGGAGCTGGAGCGAGAACGAGAACGGGAGCGAGAAAGAGACCGAGAGCGGGAACGGGAAAGAGAGAGAGAAAGAGAGAGGGAGAAGGAGAGGGAAAGAGAAAAAGAACTGGAAAGGCAAAAGGAGAGAGCGCTGAGAGAGAAAGAGTTGCAAGCCTCCAAGGCTATGGAGAGCCACTACCTGGCTGAACTTCATGCCATGAGAGGGCAGGAGGACCGAACCAAGCCAGAAAGACTCACCCCGAATCGGGCTGGTATGTGTCGCCCCTTCATTTTGTTTTGCAACACCCTTCCACGTAGGCACTGATCGTTTTGCTCCTTCACAGACAAAACCAAAGAGCCCCCCCTTCCCGCTCCGAAACCAGTCCCGCCAGGACTCCACTCTGCAATGGTACAATCGCATCATACAGTCCCTGGTCTCATCTCAGGCCACAGTCTCTTCATGGGGCCCAGTGCTGTGGGGGCAGGTCTCCCAACCTCCATAATCGCTCCCAGGAACAATGAAGAAGAGAGGTGGTTGGCAAGGCAACGCAAACTGCGGCAAGAGAAAGCGGATCGTCAGTACCAGGTGTCGGAATTCCGCCAGCAGGTTCTGGATCAGCACCTGGACTTAGGACGGAACCCTGATTTACCAGAACACAGAACAGACTTGCACAGGTGAGGATGAAACACAGGTCCTGTCCATCTACTGTAAATGCTAACTTTTACATGACCTTGCACAATTCATGCAGAAACTGTTTGCATATGTGTTTATCAGTCTACTAATGCAAAGTTATGAGATGGGCATGATGATTTGAATTTGACCGGATGTTTTTGTCAACTATTTGTCTTGAAGCAATGAAGTAACTGATTTCACTACTTGGCAGCAACAAGCAGAGGTCACAATTTGTCTGCTGCTTAAGCAGGTTGCTGAACACATTTTTAAGAAAGGGGGAATGTTTTAGTGTGTCTTTTTAAATTAAACCGTGAATACAGATTGGTGTAAAGTAAATGAGTTGAAATGCAGGTTCTTAATCAGTGAAGTCTTAGCTTGACGTTCCAATTAATCGTTCCCTCATTGTCTCCAACTTAGTCAGCGAAAGAAAAACTCTAGAAGCTTCTCTTGGTTTTGTTTATAGTGTAATTAATCAAATGTAAGCAACAATACAAAAAGTTAAAAATGAAGCAAAAATAACAGAGAAATCCTTTAATTTATATGCTCCCCAAAACGTATAAAAATGTTCTATTTTAAATATTGCCATGGTCCCAAAAACTTTTTATGCTAGAACCCACAGAAGGCTTTGATGCAGACTCTGACCTGAAGAAGTTGTTTAAAGCAACGGCAGTTATTACAAAAAAAAAACTGTTAGCAGGTAGCAGCAGAGTATAAGAGATCAACCAGGGCCATGGTGCAGCAAGGTCTCCCCCCCCACCCCCCAGTGTTTTATACAGGTCTGTAAATAATTATGAAACTTAGCTATATTGTACTGCTAATTGCTGCAAAAAAGAAACAATACAATACAAATATACATGTTTTTTCCTGATGAAAGAAGAGACTGTAATTGTTTTTTCAATAGCAATAGAACACAATATTCTGTGGGCCTTGCAAAATCAGTCAAAATCCAGTAAAACAGCCGGAAGTGAAGGGGGTTGCTTCAGTGAAAATGGCTGGGAGTGAATGAGTTAATATAATCTAGCTACACAGTTTCACCTGTCACATTATCCACACCATAAACTTTTTAAATCTGTAAATAATGTAAATAGCCTCTTATTATAAGAAGGAAAATACTGTAAATTACATTTTATCCAAATATTAAATAAAACTTGTATTTTAGGCTTTTACATGAGGGTCAAAACATCCTTTAGCTTCTGAACCAATTTTCAATAATCCAAAAAATAGGATGCATCAATAATTAAATGTAATTTTCCTGAACATTAAATCACTAATTCATCAAATCGTTTTCTCTAGCTGTTACACACATCATGGGACAGTGGCGCCAGTGTTTTGAAGCCTCCAAGGCTGGTGAGCTTTAGAGGTTTGTTTTCAGACAGAACTGGAAAAAGATCAACCCTGTCAGAAGAATCACATTGGCTCTATTTCTGTCCACACCAGCTTCTGTGTCCGACATGGAGGCAAGACTGACAGCTATGTTTAGGCGATGATGCAGAGTGCAAAGTGGGGTCCTGATAACTGCTGTTTCATGAGTTCTGGTTGGGAGGGTTTCAGACAGGCAGCGGGTGGGGACGGCTAAGCCACACAAAGGCAGAATCTTGACTAATCCTGTCAACCTTGCACAGCATAAGCCTCCTACTTCCTCTCCTTTGTTCCATGCCTGCGTTGTTTGCGTGTGCGTCGGACTAAGAAGTTGGGTTGTGGGTAATACTGCACTAGTGGGACAGCAGGGTCACTAATCACTGAAAGACATTATAGCTTGAAGATTGTAGATAACGCACATTTAGTCTCACTCACTAAAATGGCCTTTTTGTAATTTTATGCCTAAAATACAGCAAATATTGCTGGGAGCATATTGCTGACATTTATTTTAAAATAACAATCCGCCCCATGAATATGTGAGGCCGCAGTACATAATCCTTCCTTACTCTTCCATTTAGTGCAAATTCTTTCCTACTAAAAGATAAGAAATGGAAGCCCAGTTGTCATCCTGTAATCCTTTCCTGTCATTTCTTTTTCTGCTTTCCCCAAGAATATCTACTTGACTTTTATATATGTATGCGCTTTAGATCAGAAATGACCATTTATATCTGGAGGACAAAAGTGCGCCTTGGCCATATCCGCTCTGTGGTCTGGGCTACTGTGTCTGTGTTTGATAACAATTATTTATTACGCACGCACACACAGTGCAAGGCGTTGAGTGATGTGTGTTGAACGCACATCATTCATACTAACTTTAGAAGGATTTTTTGTCCTCTCATCAATGCCTAAGCATGTTGCGTTATGTGTTCACAGACCAAACAACCACGAACCAGGAAGCCGAGACCTCCATTCCCATTTAGGTGCCCCTCCGCCACTCATCTCCCCCAAGCCCTCCCAGCCCCCACGCGAACATCACCCACCACCTCCCACAACCCTGTGGAACCCAGCATCCCTAATAGAGACACCCTCAGAGTCCCGACGCACCCACGATCCCTCGGGGATGGGACACTACGAGTTCAGTCGTCTACCGCCCGGCCCCTCCAAGTATGAGGATGGGGCCAGGAGGAGAGACAATGGAGCAATGGAGAAGTATCTGCAACAGAGAGGACCTCCTGGCCTGCCCGAGCCCAGCACATTCCTTGCCGATCTGGAGAAATCCACCCACTCTTTCTTCAACCAGCAGCGGGCGTCCATGTCCCTGACCAGCCAGTATGAAATGGAAGGAGCTCTCAAAAGCAGCGCTGGACTGAAGAGCCTCCAAGGCCACAGTCGTCACGGACAAGCAGTTGCTTTAGTGTCTGGGTCAGGTGTAGGACAGGTAACCTCACTGGAAACGGCGCCGGACACGATGCTGATCTATGACGAGCTTCTTCAGCAGCACAGACGGCCGGTCAGTAAACTGGACTTGGAGGAGAAGAGGAAGAGGGAAGCCAAGGAGAAAGGTACTCTCATCGCATTTGTGATGACAAACTCTTGCATATATATATATATATATATATATATATATATATATATATATATATATATATATATCAAAATATTCGATACTATATTTTCAGACCGATACCAGTATGAGTACTTAAAAGTGTATTCAAGGATCTTCTCGAAAAGTAGAAGCCAAACGTCCTGTTGTCACTTTTTAAAAAGTGTGCAAGCGGTAGATCATCCTACCAGGTCTCCTGCTCGTCCGGGGGAAACGCCAATCAAATGTAGGGAACGTGCAGGCTCATTATCATCATCCTCTTTATCAGTCTGTGCAGCCGGTCTCACTTCATAGACTGATGTCCTTTTGCGGCTCTTATGCGGTGAGATTGGTGGCGCTACAACGATGAATGGCTGAATCCGAAGCTCAGCGGCTACATGCTACAAACACTCGAAGTGCGCATGTGCAGCTAGGAACGAGCACGCACGACATCGTTATGGCAGATTGATCAACGGGATTGAGAACCAATCGTTAAGATGACCCGCCCGGAAGATGCCCTCGACAAAAGATCCTTGAATGCACCTTTAACTCTTCAGTAGACACTGATATTGATATCTACCTTTTGATCAAATTAAAGTTTAAAAAAATAACGAAAAAAACAAACAATAACATAATTTTAAAGAAATTTTCCTAAAATTGAATTCATGGTAATTTTCTATTGTCTAATTTGTCATTTCTAGTCCTTGATCCTAAAAAACAGGCGTTGCAAGTGTCGATATCTTGAAATCAGCCTGATACCGATACCTGGTATCGCTACTTGCCCATCCCTAGTGGACATCTAACACCAATTCACCTAACAAAACTGGAGGGTGGCTACTCTCAACAGTACTATATTTTCCAATAAAAAGAAGAAAATGCTTTTGCAATAATGTATTGTACTAAACGGCAGTGTAAATTGCTGCTCGAGTCTTGAA